>NC_135369.1:189103996-189727255 GCF_049243985.1 Paroedura picta
GTAGAAATATTTTTTTTCACATTTTATTTCCTTGTAAAAACAGGTAAATCAATAGGGTTTTTCGTACGGATAAGTGCCCAGTGAACGGTTCGTTTAGCTTTATATATTGTTCCGGGTGGGCGTTGTATTGGTTTTTCGGAAGTGTTAGACCTGTAAGAGAAAAATTTAAATGGTTGGGAAAGGCCATGGGATGTAGAAATATTTTTTTCACATTTTACTTCCTTGTAAAAACAGGAAAATCGATAGGGATTTTCGTACGGATAAGTACCCAGTGAACGGTTCGTTTATCTTTATATATTCTTCCGGGTGGGCGTTGTATTGGTTTTTCGGAAGTGTTAGACCTGTAAGAGAAAAATTTAAATGGTTGGGAAAGGCCATGGGATATAGAAATATTTTTTTCACATTTTACTTCCTTGTAAAAACAGGAAAATCAATAGGGATTTTCGTACGGATATGTACCCAGTGAACGGTTCGTTTAGCTTTATATATTGTTCCGGGTGGGCGTTGTATTGGTTTTTCGCAAGTATTAGACCTGTAAGAGAAAAATTTAAATGGTTGGGAAAGGCCATGGGATGTATAAATATTTTTTTCACATTTTATTTCCTTGTAAAAACAGGTAAATCAATAGGGTTTTTCGTACGGATAAGTGCCCAGTGAACGGTTCATTTAGCTTTATATATTGTTCCGGGTGGGCGTTGTTTTGGTTTTTCGGAAGTGTTAGACCTGTAAGAGAAAAATTTAAATGGTTGGGAAAGGCCATGGGATGTAGAAATATTTTTTTCACATTTTACTTCCTTGTAAAAACAGGTAAATCAATAGGGTTTTTCGTACGGATAAGTGCCCAGTGAATGGTTCGTATAGCTTTATATATTGTTCCGGGTGGGAGTTGTATTGGTTTTTCGGAAGTGTTAGACCTGTAAGAGAAAAATTTAAATGGTTGGGAAAGGCCATGGGATGTAGAAATATTTTTTTCACATTTACTTCCTTGTAAAAACAGGTAAATCAATAGGGTTTTTCGTACGGATAAGTACCCAGTGAACGGTTCGTTTAGCTTTATATATTTTTCTGGGTGGGAGTTGTATTGGTTTTTCGCAAGTATTAGACCTGTAAGAGAAAAATTTAAATGGTTGGGAAAGGCCATGGGATGTAGAAATATTTTTTTCACATTTTATTTCCTTGTAAAAACAGGTAAATCAATAGGGTTTTTCGTACGGAGAAGTGCCCAGTGAACGGCTCGTTTAGCTTTATATATTGTTCCGGGTGGGCGTTGTATTGGTTTTTCGGAAGTGTTAGACCTGTAAGAGAAAAATTTAAATGGTTGGGAAAGGCCATGGGATGTAGAAATATTTTTTTTCACATTTTATTTCCTTGTAAAAACAGGTAAATCAATAGGGTTTTTCGTACGGATAAGTGCCCAGTGAACGGTTCGTTTAGCTTTATATATTGTTCCGGGTGGGCGTTGTATTGGTTTTTCGGAAGTGTTAGACCTGTAAGAGAAAAATTTAAATGGTTGGGAAAGGCCATGGTTTGTAGAAATATTTTTTTCACATTTTATTTCCTTGTAAATACAGGTAAATCGATAGGGATTTTCGTACGTATAAGTGCCCAGTGAACGGTTCGTTTAGCTTTATATATTGTACCGGGTGGGCGTTGTATTTGTTTTTCGGAAGTGTTAGATCTGTAAGAGAAAAATTTAAATGGTTGGGAAAGGCCATGGGATGTAGAAATATTTTTTTCACATTTTATTTCCTTGTAAAAACAGGTAAATCAATAGGGTTTTTCGTACGGATAAGTGCCCAGTGAATGGTTCGTTTAGCTTTATATATTGTTCCGGGTGGGCGTTGTATTGGTTTTTCAGAAGTGTTAGACCTGTAAGAGAAAAATTTAAATGGTTGGGAAAGGCCATGGTTTGTAGAAATATTTTTTTCACATTTTATTTCCTTGTAAATACAGGTAAATCGATTGGGATTTTCGTACGGATAAGTGCCCAGTGAACGGTTCGTTTAGCTTTATATATTGTTCCGGGTGGGCGTTGTATTGGTTTTTCGGAAGTGTTAGACCTGTAAGAGAAAAATTTAAATGGTTGGGAAAGGCCATGTGATGTAGAAATATTTTTTTCACATTTTATTTCCTTGTAAAAACAGGTAAATCAATAGGGTTTTTCGTACGGATAAGTGCCCAGTGAACGGTTCGTTTAGCTTTATATATTGTTCCGGGTGGGCGTTGTTTTGGTTTTTCGGAAGTGTTAGACCTGTAAGAGAAAAATTTAAGTGGTTGGGAAAGGCCATGGGATGTAGAAATATTTTTTTCACATTTTACTTCCTTGTAAAAACAGGAAAATCGATAGGGATTTTCGTACGGATAAGTACCTAGTGAACGGTTCGTTTATCTTTATATATTCTTCCGGGTGGGCGTTGTATTGGATTTTCGGAAGTGGTAGAGCTGTAAGAGAAAAATTTTTATGGTTGGGAAAGGCCATGGGATGTAGAAATATTTTTTTCACATTTACTTCCTTGTAAAAACAGGTAAATCAATAGGGTTTTTCGTACGGATAAGTGCCCAGTGAACGGTTCGTTTAGCTTTATATATTGTTCCGGGTGGGCGTTGTATTGGTTTTTCGGAAGTGTTAAACCTGTAAGAGAAAAATTTAAATGGTTGGGAAAGGCCATGGGATGTAGAAATATTTTTTTCACATTTTATTTCCTTGTTAAAACAGGTAAATCAATAGGGTTTTTCGTACGGATAAGTGCCCAGTGAACGGTTCGTTTAGCTTTATATATTGTTCCGGGTGGGCTTTGTTTTGGTTTTTCGGAAGTGTTAGACCTGTAAGAGAAAAATTTAAATGGTTGGGAAAGGCCATGGGATGTAGAAATATATTTTTCACATTTTACTTCCTTGTAAAAACAGGAAAATCAATAGGGATTTTCGTACGGATAAGTACCCAGTGAACGGTTCGTTTATCTTTATATATTCTTCCGGGTGGGCGTTCTATTGGTTTTTCGGAAGTGTTAGACCTGTAAGAGAAAAATTTAAATGATTGGGAAAGGCCATGGGATGTAGAAATATTTTTTTCACATTTTATTTCCTTGTTAAAACAGGTAAATCAATAGGGTTTTTCGTACGGATAAGTGCCCAGTGAACGGTTCGTTAAGCTTTATATATTGTTCCGGGTGGGCGTTGTTTTGGTTTTTCGGAAGTGTTAGACCTGTAAGAGAAAAATTTAAATGGTTGGGAAAGGCCATGGGATGTAGAAATATTTTTTTCACATTTTACTTCCTTGTAAAAACAGGAAAATCGATAGGGATTTTCGTACGGATAAGTACCCAGTGAACGGTTCGTTTATCTTTATATATTCTTCCGGGTGGGCGTTGTATTGGTTTTTCGGAAGTGTTAGACCTGTAAGAGAAAAATTTAAATGGTTGGGAAAGGCCATGGGATATAGAAATATTTTTTTCACATTTTACTTCTTTGTAAAAACAGGAAAATCAATAGGGATTTTCGTACGGATATGTACCCAGTGAACGGTTCGTTTAGCTTTATATATTGTTCCGGGTGGGCGTTGTATTGGTTTTTCGGAAGTGTTAGACCTGTAAGAGAAAAATTTAAATGGTTGGGAAAGGCCATGGGATGTAGAAATATTTTTTTCACATTTTATTTCCTTGTAAAAACAGGTAAATCAATAGGGTTTTTCGTACGGATAAGTGCCCAGTGAACGGTTCATTTAGATTTATATATTTTTCCGGGTGGGCGTTGTTTTGGTTTTTCGGAAGTGTTAGACCTGTAAGAGAAAAATTGAAATGGTTGGGAAAGGCCATGGGATGTAGAAATATTTTTTTCACATTTTACTTCCTTGTAAAAACAGGTAAATCAATAGGGTTTTTCGTACGGATAAGTGCCCAATGAACGGTTCGTTTAGCTTTATATATTGTTCCGGGTGGGCGTTGTTTTGGTTTTTCGGAAGTGTTAGACCTGTAAGAGAAAAATTTAAGTGGTTGGGAAAGGCCATGGGATGTAGAAATATTTTTTTCACATTTTACTTCCTTGTAAAAACAGGAAAATCGATAGGGATTTTCGTACGGATAAGTACCTAGTGAACGGTTCGTTTATCTTTATATATTCTTCCGGGTGGGCGTTGTATTGGATTTTCGGAAGTGGTAGAGCTGTAAGAGAAAAATTTTTATGGTTGGGAAAGGCCATGGGATGTAGAAATATTTTTTTCACATTTTATTTCCTTGTAAAAACAGGTAAATCAATAGGGTTTTTCGTACGGAGAAGTGCCCAGTGAACGGCTCGTTTAGCTTTATATATTGTTCCGGGTGGGCGTTGTATTGGTTTTTCGGAAGTGTTAGACCTGTAAGAGAAAAATATAAATGGTTGGGAAAGGCCATGGGATGTAGAAATATTTTTTTCACATTTTATTTCCTTGTAAAAACAGGTAAATCAATAGGGTTTTTCGTACGGATAAGTGCCCAGTGAACGGTTCGTTTAGCTTTATATATTGTTCCGGGTGGGCGTTGTATTGGTTTTTCGGAAGTGTTAGACCTGTAAGAGAAAAATTTAAATGGTTGGGAAAGGCCATGGTTTGTAGAAATATTTTTTTCACATTTTATTTCCTTGTAAATACAGGTAAATCGATAGGGATTTTCGTACGTATAAGTGCCCAGTGAACGGTTCGTTTAGCTTTATATATTGTACCGGGTGGGCGTTGTATTTGTTTTTCGGAAGTGTTAGACATGTAAGAGAAAAATTTAAATGGTTGGGAAAGGCCATGGGATGTAGAAATATTTTTTTCACATTTTATTTCCTTGTAAAAACAGGTAAATCAATAGGGTTTTTCGTACGGATAAGTGCCCAGTGAACGGTTCGTTTAGCTTTATATATTGTTCCGGGTGGGCGTTGTATTGGTTTTTCGGAAGTGTTAGACCTGTAAGAGAAAAATTTAAATGGTTGGGAAAGGCCATGGGATGTAGAAATATTTTTTTCACATTTTATTTCCTTGTAAATACAGGTAAATCGATAGGGATTTTCGTACGGATAAGTGCCCAGTGAACGGTTCGTTTAGCTTTATATATTGTACCGGGTGGGCGTTGTATTGGTTTTTCGGAAGTGTTAGACCTGTAAGAGAAAAATTTAAATGGTTGGGAAAGGCCATGGGATGTAGAAATATTTTTTTCACATTTTATTTCCTTGTAAAAACAGGTAAATCAATAGGGTTTTTCGTAAGGATAAGTGCCCAGTGAACGGTTCGTTTAGCTTTATATATTGTTCCGGGTGGGCGTTGTATTGGTTTTTCAGAAGTGTTAGACCTGTAGGAGAAAAATTTAAATGGTTGGGAAAGGCCATGGTTTGTAGAAATATTTTTTTCACATTTTATTTCCTTGTAAATACAGGTAAATCGATAGGGATTTTCGTACGGATAAGTGCCCAGTGAACGGTTCGTTTAGCTTTATATATTGTTCCGGGTGGGCGTTGTATTGGTTTTTCGGAAGTGTTAGACCTGTAAGAGAAAAATTTAAATGGTTGGGAAAGGCCATGGGATGTAGAAATATTTTTTTCACATTTTATTTCCTTGTAAAAACAGGTAAATCAATAGGGTTTTTCGTACGGATAAGTGCCCAGTGAACGGTTCGTTTAGCTTTATATATTGTTCCGGGTGGGCGTTGTTTTGGTTTTTCGGAAGTGGTAGAGCTGTAAGAGAAAAATTTAAATGGTTGGGAAAGGCCATGGGATGTAGAAATATTTTTTTCACATTTACTTTCTTGTAAAAAAAGGTAAATCAATAGGGTTTTTCGTAAGGATAAGTACCCAGTGAACGGTTCGTTTAGCTTTATATATTGTTCCGGGTGGGCGTTGTATTGGTTTTTCGGAAGTGTTAGACCTGTAAGAGAAAAATTTAAATGGTTGGGAAAGGCCATGGGATGTAGAAATATTTTTTTCACATTTTACTTCCTTGTAAAAACAGGTAAATCAATAGGGTTTTTCGTACGGAGAAGTGCCCAGTGAACGGCTCGTTTAGCTTTATATATTGTTCCGTGTGGGCGTTGTATTGGTTTTTCGGAAGTGTTAGACCTGTAAGAGAAAAATTTAAATGGTTGGGAAAGGCCATGGGATGTAGAAATATTTTTTTCACATTTTATTTCCTTGTAAAAACAGGTAAATCAATAGGGTTTTTCGTACGGATAAGTGCCCAGTGAACGGTTCGTTTAGCTTTATATATTGTTCCGGGTGGGCGTTGTATTGGTTTTTCGGAAGTGTTAGACCTGTAAGAGAAAAATTTAAATGGTTGGGAAAGGCCATGGTTTGTAGAAATATTTTTTTCACATTTTATTTCCTTGTAAATACAGGTAAATCGATAGGGATTTTCGTACGTATAAGTGCCCAGTGAACGGTTCGTTTAGCTTTATATATTGTACCGGGTGGGCGTTGTATTGGTTTTTCGGAAGTGTTAGACCTGTAAGAGAAAAATTTAAATGGTTGGGAAAGGCCATGGGATGTAGAAATATTTTTTTCACATTTTATTTCCTTGTAAAAACAGGTAAATCAATAGGGTTTTTCGTACGGATAAGTGCCCAGTGAACGGTTCGTTTAGCTTTATATATTGTTCCGGGTGGGCGTTGTATTGGTTTTTCAGAAGTGTTAGACCTGTAGGAGAAAAATTTAAATGGTTGGGAAAGGCCATGGTTTGTAGAAATATTTTTTTCACATTTTATTTCCTTGTAAATACAGGTAAATCGATAGGGATTTTCGTATGGATAAGTGCCCAGTGAACGGTTCGTTTAGCTTTATATATTGTTCCGGGTGGGCGTTGTATTGGTTTTTCGGAAGTGTTAGACCTGTAAGAGAAAAATTTAAATGGTTGGGAAAGGCCATGGGATGTAGAAATATTTTTTTCACATTTTATTTCCTTGTAAAAAGAGGTAAATCAATAGGGTTTTTCGTACGGATAAGTGCCCAGTGAACGGTTCGTTTAGCTTTATATATTGTTCCGGGTGGGCGTTGTATTGGTTTTTCGGAAGTGTTAGACCTGTAAGAGAAAAATTTAAATGGTTGGGAAAGGCCGTGGGATGTAGAAATATTTTTTTCACATTTTACTTCCTTGTAAAAACAGGTAAATCAATAGGGTTTTTCGTACGGAGAAGTGCCCAGTGAACGGCTCGTTTAGCTTTATATATTGTTCCGGGTGGGCGTTGTATTGGTTTTTCGGAAGTGTTAGACCTGTAAGAGAAAAATTTAAATGGTTGGGAAAGGCCATGGGATGTAGAAATATTTTTTTCACATTTTATTTCCTTGTAAAAACAGGTAAATCAATAGGGTTTTTCGTACGGATAAGTGCCCAGTGAACGGTTCGTTTAGCTTTATATATTGTTCCGGGTGGGCGTTGTATTGGTTTTTCGGAAGTGTTAGACCTGTAAGAGAAAAATTTAAATGGTTGGGAAAGGCCATGGTTTGTAGAAATATTTTTTTCACATTTTATTTCCTTGTAAATACAGGTAAATCGATAGGGATTTTCGTACGTATAAGTGCCCAGTGAACGGTTCGTTTAGCTTTATATATTGTACCGGGTGGGCGTTGTATTGGTTTTTCGGAAGTGTTAGACCTGTAAGAGAAAAATTTAAATGGTTGGGAAAGGCCATGGGATGTAGAAATATTTTTTTCACATTTTATTTCCTTGTAAAAACAGGTAAATCAATAGGGTTTTTCGTACGGATAAGTGCCCAGTGAACGGTTCGTTTAGCTTTATATATTGTTCCGGGTGGGCGTTGTATTGGTTTTTCAGAAGTGTTAGACCTGTAGGAGAAAAATTTAAATGGTTGGGGAAGGCCATGGTTTGTAGAAATATTTTTTTCACATTTTATTTCCTTGTAAATACAGGTAAATCGATAGGGATTTTCGTACGGATAAGTGCCCAGTGAACGGTTCGTTTAGCTTTATATATTGTTCCGGGTGGGCGTTGTATTGGTTTTTCGGAAGTGTTAGACCTGTAAGAGAAAAATTTAAATGGTTGGGAAAGGCCATGGTTTGTAGAAATATTTTTTTCACATTTTATTTCCTTGTAAATACAGGTAAATCGATAGGGATTTTCGTACGTATAAGTGCCCAGTGAACGGTTCGTTTAGCTTTATATATTGTACCGGGTGGGCGTTGTATTGGTTTTTCGGAAGTGTTAGACCTGTAAGAGAAAAATTTAAATGGTTGGGAAAGGCCATGGGATGTAGAAATATTTTTTTCACATTTTATTTCCTTGTAAAAACAGGTAAATCAATAGGGTTTTTCGTACGGATAAGTGCCCAGTGAACGGTTCGTTTAGCTTTATATATTGTTCCGGGTGGGCGTTGTATTGGTTTTTCAGAAGTGTTAGACCTGTAGGAGAAAAATTTAAATGGTTGGGAAAGGCCATGGTTTGTAGAAATATTTTTTTCACATTTTATTTCCTTGTAAATACAGGTAAATCGATAGGGATTTTCGTACGGATAAGTGCCCAGTGAACGGTTCGTTTAGCTTTATATATTGTTCCGGGTGGGCGTTGTATTGGTTTTTCGGAAGTGTTAGACCTGTAAGAGAAAAATTTAAATGGTTGGGAAAGGCCATGGGATGTAGAAATATTTTTTTCACATTTTATTTCCTTGTAAAAAGAGGTAAATCAATAGGGTTTTTCGTACGGATAAGTGCCCAGTGAACGGTTCGTTTAGCTTTATATATTGTTCCGGGTGGGCGTTGTATTGGTTTTTCGAAAGTGTTAGACCTGTAAGAGAAAAATTTAAATGGTTGGGAAAGGCCGTGGGATGTAGAAATATTTTTTTCACATTTTACTTCCTTGTAAAAACAGGTAAATCAATAGGGTTTTTCGTACGGAGAAGTGCCCAGTGAACGGCTCGTTTAGCTTTATATATTGTTCCGGGTGGGCGTTGTATTGGTTTTTCGGAAGTGTTAGACCTGTAAGAGAAAAATTTAAATGGTTGGGAAAGGCCATGGGATGTAGAAATATTTTTTTCACATTTTATTTCCTTGTAAAAACAGGTAAATCAATAGGGTTTTTCGTACGGATAAGTGCCCAGTGAACGGTTCGTTTAGCTTTATATATTGTTCCGGGTGGGCGTTGTATTGGTTTTTCGGAAGTGTTAGACCTGTAAGAGAAAAATTTAAATGGTTGGGAAAGGCCATGGTTTGTAGAAATATTTTTTTCACATTTTATTTCCTTGTAAATACAGGTAAATCGATAGGGATTTTCGTACGTATAAGTGCCCAGTGAACGGTTCGTTTAGCTTTATATATTGTACCGGGTGGGCGTTGTATTGGTTTTTCGGAAGTGTTAGACCTGTAAGAGAAAAATTTAAATGGTTGGGAAAGGCCATGGGATGTAGAAATATTTTTTTCACATTTTATTTCCTTGTAAAAACAGGTAAATCAATAGGGTTTTTCGTACGGATAAGTGCCCAGTGAACGGTTCGTTTAGCTTTATATATTGTTCCGGGTGGGCGTTGTATTGGTTTTTCAGAAGTGTTAGACCTGTAGGAGAAAAATTTAAATGGTTGGGAAAGGCCATGGTTTGTAGAAATATTTTTTTCACATTTTATTTCCTTGTAAATACAGGTAAATCGATAGGGATTTTCGTACGGATAAGTGCCCAGTGAACGGTTCGTTTAGCTTTATATATTGTTCCGGGTGGGCGTTGTATTGGTTTTTCGGAAGTGTTAGACCTGTAAGAGAAAAATTTAAATGGTTGGGAAAGGCCATGGGATGTAGAAATATTTTTTTCACATTTTATTTCCTTGTAAAAACAGGTAAATCAATAGGGTTTTTCGTACGGATAAGTGCCCAGTGAACGGTTCGTTTAGCTTTATATATTGTTCCGGGTGGGCGTTGTTTTGGTTTTTCGGAAGTGGTAGAGCTGTAAGAGAAAAATTTAAATGGTTGGGAAAGGCCATGGGATGTAGAAATATTTTTTTCACATTTACTTTCTTGTAAAAAAAGGTAAATCAATAGGGTTTTTCGTAAGGATAAGTACCCAGTGAACGGTTCGTTTAGCTTTATATATTGTTCCGGGTGGGCGTTGTATTGGTTTTTCGGAAGTGTTAGACCTGTAAGAGAAAAATTTAAATGGTTGGGAAAGGCCATGGGATGTAGAAATATTTTTTTCACATTTTACTTCCTTGTAAAAACAGGTAAATCAATAGGGTTTTTCGTACGGAGAAGTGCCCAGTGAACGGCTCGTTTAGCTTTATATATTGTTCCGTGTGGGCGTTGTATTGGTTTTTCGGAAGTGTTAGACCTGTAAGAGAAAAATTTAAATGGTTGGGAAAGGCCATGGGATGTAGAAATATTTTTTTCACATTTTATTTCCTTGTAAAAACAGGTAAATCAATAGGGTTTTTCGTACGGATAAGTGCCCAGTGAACGGTTCGTTTAGCTTTATATATTGTTCCGGGTGGGCGTTGTATTGGATTTTCGGAAGTGTTAGACCTGTAAGAGAAAAATTTAAATGGTTGGGAAAGGCCATGGGATGTAGAAATATTTTTTTCACATTTACTTTCTTGTAAAAAAAGGTAAATCAATAGGGATTTTCGTACGGATAAGTGCCCAGTGAACGGTTCGTTTAGCTTTATATATTGTTCCGGGTGGGCGTTGTTTTGGTTTTTCGGAAGTGTTAGACCTGTAAGAGAAAAATTTAAATGGTTTGGAAAGGCCATGGGATGTAGAAATATTTTTTTCACATTTTACTTCCTTGTAAAAACAGGAAAATCGATAGGGATTTTTGTACGGATAAGTACCTAGTGAACGGTTCGTTTATCTTTATATATTCTTCCGGGT
The DNA here is from genome assembly GCF_049243985.1 of Paroedura picta. Lineage (NCBI taxonomy): Eukaryota > Metazoa > Chordata > Lepidosauria > Squamata > Gekkonidae > Paroedura > Paroedura picta. Next base: position 189,114,806 of record NC_135369.1, read on the forward strand.
GGGCGTTGTATTGGATTTTCGGAAGTGTTAGACCTGTAAGAGAAAAATTTAAATGGTTGGGAAAGGCCATGGGATGTAGAAATATTTTTTTCACATTTACTTCCTTGTAAAAACAGGTAAATCAATAGGGTTTTTCGTACGGATAAATACCCAGTGAACGGTTCGTTTAGCTTTATATATTGTTCCGGGTGGGCGTTGTATTGGTTTTTCGGAAGTGTTAGACCTGTAAGAGAAAAATTTAAATGGTTGGGAAAGGCCATGGTTTGTAGAAATATTTTTTTCACATTTTATTTCCTTGTAAATACAGGTAAATCGATAGGGATTTTCGTACGGATAAGTGCCCAGTGAACGGTTCGTTTAGCTTTATATATTGTTCCGGGTGGGCGTTGTATTGGTTTTTCGGAAGTGTTAGGCCTGTAAGAGAAAAATTTAAATGGTTGGGAAAGGCCATGGGATGTAGAAATATTTTTTCACATTTTATTTCCTTGTAAAAACAGGTAAATCAATAGGGTTTTTCGTACGGATAAGTGCCCAGTGAACGGTTCGTTTAGCTTTATATATTGTTCCGGGTGGGCGTTGTTTTGGTTTTTCGGAAGTGTTAGACCTGTAAGAGAAAAATTTAAATGGTTGGGAAAGGCCATGGGATCTAGAAATATTTTTTTCACATTTTACTTCCTTGTAAAAACAGGAAAATCGATAGGGATTTTCGTACGGATAAGGACCTAGTGAACGGTTCGTTCATCTTTATATATTCTTCCGGGTGGGCGTTGTATTGGATTTTCGGAAGTGGTAGAGCTGTAAGAGAAAAATTTAAATGGTTGGGAAAGGCCATGGGATGTAGAAATATTTTTTTCACATTTACTTCCTTGTAAAAACAGGTAAATCAATAGGGTTTTTCGTACGGATAAGTGCCCAGTGACCGGTTCGTTTAGCTTTATATATTGTTCCGGGTGGGCGTTGTTTTGGTTTTTCGGAAGTGTTAGACCTGTAAGAGAAAAATTTAAATGGTTGGGAAAGGCCATGGGATGTAGAAATATTTTTTTCACATTTTACTTCCTTGTAAAAACAGGAAAATCGATAGGGATTTTCGTACGGATAAGTACCTAGTGAACGGTTCGTTTATCTTTATATATTCTTCCGGGTGGGCGTTGTATTGGATTTTCGGATGTGGTAGAGCTGTAAGAGAAAAATTTAAATGGTTGGGAAAGGCCATGGGATGTAGAAATATTTTTTTCACATTTACTTTCTTGTAAAAAAAGGTAAATCAATAGGGTTTTTCGTAAGGATAAGTACCCAGTGAACGGTTCGTTTAGCTTTATATATTGTTCCGGGTGGGCGTTGTATTGGTTTTTCGGAAGTGTTAGACCAGTAAGAGAAAAATTTAAATGGTTGGGAAAGGCCATGGGATGTAGAAATATTTTTTTGACATTTTACTTCCTTGTAAAAACAGGTAAATCAATAGGGTTTTTCGTACGGAGAAGTGCCCAGTGAACGGCTCGTTTAGCTTTATATATTGTTCCGGGTGGGCGTTGTATTGGTTTTTCAGAAGTGTTAGACCTGTAAGAGAAAAATTTAAATGGTTGGGAAAGGCCATGGGATGTAGAAATATTTTTTTCACATTTTATTTCCTTGTAAAAACAGGTAAATCAATAGGGTTTTTCGTACGGATAAGTGCCCAGTGAACGGTTCGTTTAGCTTTATATATTGTTCCGGGTGGGCGTTGTTTTGGTTTTTCGGAAGTGTTAGACCTGTAAGAGAAAAATTTAAATGGTTGGGAAAGGCCATGGGATGTAGAAATATTTTTTTCACATTTTACTTCCTTGTAAAAACAGGAAAATCGATAGGGATTTTTGTACGGATAAGTACCTAGTGAACGGTTCGTTTATCTTTATATATTCTTCCGGGTGGGCGTTGTATTGGATTTTCGGAAGTGTTAGACCTGTAAGAGAAAAATTTAAATGGTTGGGAAAGGCCATGGGATGTAGAAATATTTTTTTCACATTTACTTCCTTGTAAAAACAGGTAAATCTATAGGGTTTTTCGTACGGATAAGTACCCAGTGAACGGTTCGTTTAGCTTTATATATTGTTCCGGGTGGGCGTTGTATTGGTTTTTCGGAAGTGTTAGACCTGTAAGAGAAAAATTTAAATGGTTGGGAAAGGCCATGGTTTGTAGAAATATTTTTTTCACATTTTATTTCCTTGTAAATACAGGTAAATCGATAGGGATTTTCGTACGGATAAGTGCCCAGTGAACGGTTCGTTTAGCTTTATATATTGTTCCGGGTGGGCGTTGTATTGGTTTTTCAGAAGTGTTAGGCCTGTAAGAGAAAAATTTAAATGGTTGGGAAAGGCCATGGGATGTAGAAATATTTTTTCACATTTTATTTCCTTGTAAAAACAGGTAAATCAATAGGGTTTTTCGTACGGATAAGTGCCCAGTGAACGGTTCGTTTAGCTTTATATATTGTTCCGGGTGGGCGTTGTTTTGGTTTTTCGGAAGTGTTAGACCTGTAAGAGAAAAATTTAAATGGTTGGGAAAGGCCATGGGATGTAGAAATATTTTTTTCACATTTTACTTCCTTGTAAAAACAGGAAAATCGATAGGGATTTTCGTACGGATAAGTACCTAGTGAACGGTTCGTTTATCTTTATATATTCTTCCGGGTGGGCGTTGTATTGGATTTTCGGAAGTGGTAGAGCTGTAAGAGAAAAATTTAAATGGTTGGGAAAGGCCATGGGATGTAGAAATATTTTTTTCACATTTACTTCCTTGTAAAAACAGGTAAATCAATAGGGTTTTTCGTACGGATAAGTACCCAGTGAACGGTTCGTTTAGCTTTAAATATTGTTCCGGGTGGGCGTTGTATTGTTTTTTCGGAAGTGTTAGACCTGTAAGAGAAAAATTTAAATGGTTGGGAAAGGCCATGGGATGTAGAAATATTTTTTTCACATTTTACTTCCTTGTAAAAACAGGTAAATCAATAGGGATTTTCATACGGATAAGTACCAAGTGAACGGTTCGTTTAGCTTTATATATTGTTTCGGGTGGGCGTTGTATTGTTTTTTCGGAAGTGTTAGACCTGTAAGAGAAAAATTTAAATGGTTGGGAAAGGCCATGGGATGTAGAAATATTTTTTTCACATTTTACTTCCTTGTAAAAACAGGTAAATCAATAGGGATTTTCGTACGGATAAGTACCAAGTGAACGGTTCGTTTAGCTTTATATATTGTTCCGGGTGGGCGTTGTATTGGTTTTTCGGAAGTGTTAGACCTGTAAGAGAAAAATTTAAATGGTTGGGAAATGCCATGGGATATAGAAATATTTTTTTCACAATTTACTTCCTTGTAAAAACAGGAAAATCAATAGGGATTTTCGTAGGGATATGTACCCAGTGAACGGCTCGTTTAGCTTTATATATTGTTCCGGGTGGGCGTTGTATTGGTTTTTCGGAAGTGTTAGACCTGTAAGAGAAAAATTTAAATGGTTGGGAAAGGCCATGGGATGTAGAAATATTTTTTTCACATTTTATTTCCTTGTAAAAACAGGTAAATCAATAGGGTTTTTCGTACGGATAAGTGCCCAGTGAACGGTTCGTTTAGCTTTATATATTGTTCCGGGTGGGCGTTGTATTGGTTTTTCGGAAGTGTTAGACCTGTAAGAGAAAAATTTAAATGGTTGGGAAAGGCCATGGTTTGTAGAAATATTTTTTTCACATTTTATTTCCTTGTAAATACAGGTAAATCGATAGGGATTTTCGTACGTATAAGTGCCCAGTGAACGGTTCGTTTAGCTTTATATATTGTACCGGGTGGGCGTTGTATTGGTTTTTCGGAAGTGTTAGACCTGTAAGAGAAAAATTTAAATGGTTGGGAAAGGCCATGGGATGTAGAAATATTTTTTTCACATTTTATTTCCTTGTAAAAACAGGTAAATCAATAGGGATTTTCGTACGGATAAGTGCCCAGTGAACGGTTCGTTTACCTTTATATATTGTTCTGGGTGGGCGTTGTATTGGTTTTTCAGAAGTGTTAGACCTGTAAGAGAAAAATTCAAATGGTTGGGAAAGGCCATGGTTTGTAGAAATATTTTTTTCAAATTTTATTTCCTTGTAAATACAGGTAAATCGATAGGGATGTTCGTACGGATAAGTGCCCAGTGAACGGTTCGTTTAGCTTTATATATTGTTCCGGGTGGGCGTTGTATTGGTTTTTCGGAAGTGTTAGACCTGTAAGAGAAAAATTTAAATGGTTGGGAAAGGCCATGGGATGTAGAAATATTTTTTTCACATTTTACTTCCTTGTAAAAACAGGAAAATCGATAGGGATTTTTGTACGGATAAGTACCTAGTGAACGGTTCGTTTATCTTTATATATTCTTCCGGGTGGGCGTTGTATTGGATTTTCGGAAGTGTTAGACCTGTAAGAGAAAAATTTAAATGGTTGGGAAAGGCCATGGGATGTAGAAATATTTTTTTCACATTTACTTCCTTGTAAAAACAGGTAAATCAATAGGGTTTTTCGTACGGATAAATACCCAGTGAACGGTTCGTTTAGCTTTATATATTGTTCCGGGTGGGCGTTGTATTGGTTTTTCGGAAGTGTTAGACCTGTAAGAGAAAAATTTAAATGGTTGGGAAAGGCCATGGTTTGTAGAAATATTTTTTTCACATTTTATTTCCTTGTAAATACAGGTAAATCGATAGGGATTTTCGTACGGATAAGTGCCCAGTGAACGGTTCGTTTAGCTTTATATATTGTTCCGGGTGGGCGTTGTATTGGTTTTTCGGAAGTGTTAGGCCTGTAAGAGAAAAATTTAAATGGTTGGGAAAGGCCATGGGATGTAGAAATATTTTTTCACATTTTATTTCCTTGTAAAAACAGGTAAATCAATAGGGTTTTTCGTACGGATAAGTGCCCAGTGAACGGTTCGTTTAGCTTTATATATTGTTCCGGGTGGGCGTTGTTTTGGTTTTTCGGAAGTGTTAGACCTGTAAGAGAAAAATTTAAATGGTTGGGAAAGGCCATGGGATCTAGAAATATTTTTTTCACATTTTACTTCCTTGTAAAAACAGGAAAATCGATAGGGATTTTCGTACGGATAAGGACCTAGTGAACGGTTCGTTCATCTTTATATATTCTTCCGGGTGGGCGTTGTATTGGATTTTCGGAAGTGGTAGAGCTGTAAGAGAAAAATTTAAATGGTTGGGAAAGGCCATGGGATGTAGAAATATTTTTTTCACATTTACTTCCTTGTAAAAACAGGTAAATCAATAGGGTTTTTCGTACGGATAAGTGCCCAGTGACCGGTTCGTTTAGCTTTATATATTGTTCCGGGTGGGCGTTGTTTTGGTTTTTCGGAAGTGTTAGACCTGTAAGAGAAAAATTTAAATGGTTGGGAAAGGCCATGGGATGTAGAAATATTTTTTTCACATTTTACTTCCTTGTAAAAACAGGAAAATCGATAGGGATTTTCGTACGGATAAGTACCTAGTGAACGGTTCGTTTATCTTTATATATTCTTCCGGGTGGGCGTTGTATTGGATTTTCGGATGTGGTAGAGCTGTAAGAGAAAAATTTAAATGGTTGGGAAAGGCCATGGGATGTAGAAATATTTTTTTCACATTTACTTTCTTGTAAAAAAAGGTAAATCAATAGGGTTTTTCGTAAGGATAAGTACCCAGTGAACGGTTCGTTTAGCTTTATATATTGTTCCGGGTGGGCGTTGTATTGGTTTTTCGGAAGTGTTAGACCAGTAAGAGAAAAATTTAAATGGTTGGGAAAGGCCATGGGATGTAGAAATATTTTTTTGACATTTTACTTCCTTGTAAAAACAGGTAAATCAATAGGGTTTTTCGTACGGAGAAGTGCCCAGTGAACGGCTCGTTTAGCTTTATATATTGTTCCGGGTGGGCGTTGTTTTGGTTTTTCGGAAGTGTTAGACCTGTAAGAGAAAAATTTAAATGGTTGGGAAAGGCCATGGGATGTAGAAATATTTTTTTCACATTTTACTTCCTTGTAAAAACAGGAAAATCGATAGGGATTTTTGTACGGATAAGTACCTAGTGAACGGTTCGTTTATCTTTATATATTCTTCCGGGTGGGCGTTGTATTGGATTTTCGGAAGTGTTAGACCTGTAAGAGAAAAATTTAAATGGTTGGGAAAGGCCATGGGATGTAGAAATATTTTTTTCACATTTACTTCCTTGTAAAAACAGGTAAATCTATAGGGTTTTTCGTACGGATAAGTACCCAGTGAACGGTTCGTTTAGCTTTATATATTGTTCCGGGTGGGCGTTGTATTGGTTTTTCGGAAGTGTTAGACCTGTAAGAGAAAAATTTAAATGGTTGGGAAAGGCCATGGTTTGTAGAAATATTTTTTTCACATTTTATTTCCTTGTAAATACAGGTAAATCGATAGGGATTTTCGTACGGATAAGTGCCCAGTGAACGGTTCGTTTAGCTTTATATATTGTTCCGGGTGGGCGTTGTATTGGTTTTTCAGAAGTGTTAGGCCTGTAAGAGAAAAATTTAAATGGTTGGGAAAGGCCATGGGATGTAGAAATATTTTTTCACATTTTATTTCCTTGTAAAAACAGGTAAATCAATAGGGTTTTTCGTACGGATAAGTGCCCAGTGAACGGTTCGTTTAGCTTTATATATTGTTCCGGGTGGGCGTTGTTTTGGTTTTTCGGAAGTGTTAGACCTGTAAGAGAAAAATTTAAATGGTTGGGAAAGGCCATGGGATGTAGAAATATTTTTTTCACATTTTACTTCCTTGTAAAAACAGGAAAATCGATAGGGATTTTCGTACGGATAAGTACCTAGTGAACGGTTCGTTTATCTTTATATATTCTTCCGGGTGGGCGTTGTATTGGATTTTCGGAAGTGGTAGAGCTGTAAGAGAAAAATTTAAATGGTTGGGAAAGGCCATGGGATGTAGAAATATTTTTTTCACATTTACTTCCTTGTAAAAACAGGTAAATCAATAGGGTTTTTCGTACGGATAAGTACCCAGTGAACGGTTCGTTTAGCTTTAAATATTGTTCCGGGTGGGCGTTGTATTGTTTTTTCGGAAGTGTTAGACCTGTAAGAGAAAAATTTAAATGGTTGGGAAAGGCCATGGGATGTAGAAATATTTTTTTCACATTTTACTTCCTTGTAAAAACAGGTAAATCAATAGGGATTTTCATACGGATAAGTACCAAGTGAACGGTTCGTTTAGCTTTATATATTGTTTCGGGTGGGCGTTGTATTGTTTTTTCGGAAGTGTTAGACCTGTAAGAGAAAAATTTAAATGGTTGGGAAAGGCCATGGGATGTAGAAATATTTTTTTCACATTTTACTTCCTTGTAAAAACAGGTAAATCAATAGGGATTTTCGTACGGATAAGTACCAAGTGAACGGTTCGTTTAGCTTTATATATTGTTCCGGGTGGGCGTTGTATTGGTTTTTCGGAAGTGTTAGACCTGTAAGAGAAAAATTTAAATGGTTGGGAAATGCCATGGGATATAGAAATATTTTTTTCACAATTTACTTCCTTGTAAAAACAGGAAAATCAATAGGGATTTTCGTAGGGATATGTACCCAGTGAACGGCTCGTTTAGCTTTATATATTGTTCCGGGTGGGCGTTGTATTGGTTTTTCGGAAGTGTTAGACCTGTAAGAGAAAAATTTAAATGGTTGGGAAAGGCCATGGGATGTAGAAATATTTTTTTCACATTTTATTTCCTTGTAAAAACAGGTAAATCAATAGGGTTTTTCGTACGGATAAGTGCCCAGTGAACGGTTCGTTTAGCTTTATATATTGTTCCGGGTGGGCGTTGTATTGGTTTTTCGGAAGTGTTAGACCTGTAAGAGAAAAATTTAAATGGTTGGGAAAGGCCATGGTTTGTAGAAATATTTTTTTCACATTTTATTTCCTTGTAAATACAGGTAAATCGATAGGGATTTTCGTACGTATAAGTGCCCAGTGAACGGTTCGTTTAGCTTTATATATTGTACCGGGTGGGCGTTGTATTGGTTTTTCGGAAGTGTTAGACCTGTAAGAGAAAAATTTAAATGGTTGGGAAAGGCCATGGGATGTAGAAATATTTTTTTCACATTTTATTTCCTTGTAAAAACAGGTAAATCAATAGGGATTTTCGTACGGATAAGTGCCCAGTGAACGGTTCGTTTACCTTTATATATTGTTCTGGGTGGGCGTTGTATTGGTTTTTCAGAAGTGTTAGACCTGTAAGAGAAAAATTCAAATGGTTGGGAAAGGCCATGGTTTGTAGAAATATTTTTTTCAAATTTTATTTCCTTGTAAATACAGGTAAATCGATAGGGATGTTCGTACGGATAAGTGCCCAGTGAACGGTTCGTTTAGCTTTATATATTGTTCCGGGTGGGCGTTGTATTGGTTTTTCGGAAGTGTTAGACCTGTAAGAGAAAAATTTAAATGGTTGGGAAAGGCCATGGGATGTAGAAATATTTTTTTCACATTTTACTTCCTTGTAAAAACAGGAAAATCGATAGGGATTTTTGTACGGATAAGTACCTAGTGAACGGTTCGTTTATCTTTATATATTCTTCCGGGTGGGCGTTGTATTGGATTTTCGGAAGTGTTAGACCTGTAAGAGAAAAATTTAAATGGTTGGGAAAGGCCATGGGATGTAGAAATATTTTTTTCACATTTACTTCCTTGTAAAAACAGGTAAATCAATAGGGTTTTTCGTACGGATAAGTACCCAGTGAACGGTTCGTTTAGCTTTATATATTGTTCCGGGTGGGCGTTGTATTGGTTTTTCGGAAGTGTTAGACCTGTAAGAGAAAAATTTAAATGGTTGGGAAAGGCCATGGTTTGTAGAAATATTTTTTTCACATTTTATTTCCTTGTAAATACAGGTAAATCGATAGGGATTTTCGTACGGATAAGTGCCCAGTGAACGGTTCGTTTAGCTTTATATATTGTTCCGGGTGGGCGTTGTATTGGTTTTTCGGAAGTGTTAGACCTGTAAGAGAAAAATTTAAATGGTTGGGAAAGGCCATGGGATATAGAAATATTTTTTTCACAATTTACTTCCTTGTAAAAACAGGAAAATCAATAGGGATTTTCGTAGGGATATGTACCCAGTGAACGGTTCGTTTAGCTTTATATATTCTTCCGGGTGGGCGTTGTATTGGTTTTTCGGAAGTCTTAGACCTGTAAGAGAAAAATTTAAATGGTTGGGAAAGGCCATGGGATGTAGAAATATTTTTTTCACATTTTATTTCCATGTAAAAACAGGTAAATCAATAGGGTTTTTCGTACGGAGAAGGGCCCAGTGAACGGCTCGTTTAGCTTTATATATTGTTCCGGGTGGGCGTTGTATTGGTTTTTCGGAAGTGTTAGACCTGTAAGAGAAAAATTTAAATGGTTGGGAAAGGCCATGGGATGTAGAAATATTTTTTTCACATTTTATTTCCTTGTAAAAACAGGTAAATCAATAGGGTTTTTCGTACGGATAAGTGCCCAGTGAACGGTTCGTTTAGCTTTATATATTGTTCCGGGTGGGCGTTGTATTGGTTTTTCGGAAGTGTTAGACCTGTAAGAGAAAAATTTAAATGGTTGGGAAAGGCCATGGTTTGTAGAAATATTTTTTTCACATTTTATTTCCTTGTAAATACAGGTAAATCGATAGGGATTTTCGTACGTATAAGTGCCCAGTGAACGGTTCGTTTAGCTTTATATATTGTACCGGGTGGGCGTTGTATTGGTTTTTCGGAAGTGTTAGACCTGTAAGAGAAAAATTTAAATGGTTGGGAAAGGCCATGGGATGTAGAAATATTTTTTTCACATTTTATTTCCTTGTAAAAACAGGTAAATCAATAGGGATTTTCGTACGGATAAGTGCCCAGTGAACGGTTCGTTTACCTTTATATATTGTTCTGGGTGGGCGTTGTATTGGTTTTTCAGAAGTGTTAGACCTGTAAGAGAAAAATTTAAATGGTTGGGAAAGGCCATGGTTTGTAGAAATATTTTTTTCAAATTTTATTTCCTTGTAAATACAGGTAAATCAATAGGGATTTTCGTACGGATAAGTGCCCAGTGAACGGTTCGTTTAGCTTTATATATTGTTCCGGGTGGGCGTTGTATTGGTTTTTCGGAAGTGTTAGACCTGTAAGAGAAAAATTTAAATGGTTGGGAAAGGCCATGGGATGTAGAAATATTTTTTTCACATTTTACTTCCTTGTAAAAACAGGAAAATCGATAGGGATTTTTGTACGGATAAGTACCTAGTGAACGGTTCGTTTATCTTTATATATTCTTCCGGGTGGGCGTTGTATTGGATTTTCGGAAGTGTTAGACCTGTAAGAGAAAAATTTAAATGGTTGGGAAAGGCCATGGGATGTAGAAATATTTTTTTCACATTTACTTCCTTGTAAAAACAGGTAAATCAATAGGGTTTTTCGTACGGATAAGTACCCAGTGAACGGTTCGTTTAGCTTTATATATTGTTCCGGGTGGGCGTTGTATTGGTTTTTCGGAAGTGTTAGACCTGTAAGAGAAAAATTTAAATGGTTGGGAAAGGCCATGGTTTGTAGAAATATTTTTTTCACATTTTATTTCCTTGTAAATACAGGTAAATCGATAGGGATTTTCGTACGGATAAGTGCCCAGTGAACGGTTCGTTTAGCTTTATATATTGTTCCGGGTGGGCGTTGTATTGGTTTTTCGGAAGTGTTAGGCCTGTAAGAGAAAAATTTATATGGTTGGGAAAGGCCATGGGATGTAGAAATATTTTTTCACATTTTATTTCCTTGTAAAAACAGGTAAATCAATAGGGTTTTTCGTACGGATAAGTGCCCAGTGAACGGTTCGTTTAGCTTTATATATTGTTCCGGGTGGGCGTTGTTTTGGTTTTTCGGAAGTGTTAGACCTGTAAGAGAAAAATTTAAATGGTTGGGAAAGGCCATGGGATGTAGAAATATTTTTTTCACATTTTACTTCCTTGTAAAAACAGGAAAATCGATAGGGATTTTCGTACGGATAAGTACCTAGTGAACGGTTCGTTTATCTTTATATATTCTTCCGGGTGGGCGTTGTATTGGATTTTCGGAAGTGGTAGAGCTGTAAGAGAAAAATTTAAATGTTTGGGAAAGGCCATGGGATGTAGAAATATTTTTTTCACATTTACTTCCTTGTAAAAACAGGTAAATCAATAGGGTTTTTCGTACGGATAAGTACCCAGTGAACGGTTCGTTTAGCTTTATATATTGTTCCGGGTGGGCGTTGCATTGGTTTTTCGGAAGTGTTAGACCTGTAAGAGAAAAATTTAAATGGTTGGGAAAGGCCATGGGATGTAGAAATATTTTTTTCACATTTTACTTCCTTGTAAAAACAGGTAAATCAATAGGGATTTTCGTACGGATAAGTACCAAGTGAACGGTTCGTTTAGCTTTATATATTGTTCCGGGTGGGTGTTGTATTGGTTTTTCGGAAGTGTTAGACCTGTAAGAGAAAAATTTAAATGGTTGGGAAATGCCATGGGATATAGAAATATTTTTTTCACAATTTACTTCCTTGTAAAAACAGGAAAATCAATAGGGATTTTCGTACGGATATGTACCCAGTGAACGGTTCGTTTAGCTTTATATATTCTTCCGGGTGGGCGTTGTATTGGTTTTTCGGAAGTGTTAGACCTGTAAGAGAAAAATTTAAATGGTTGGGAAAGGCCATGGGATGTAGAAATATTTTTTTCACATTTTATTTCCTTGTAAAAACAGGTAAATCAATAGGGTTTTTCGTACGGATAAGTGCCCAGTGAACGGTTCGTTTAGCTTTATATATTGTTCCGGGTGGGCGTTGTTTTGGTTTTTCGGAAGTGTTAGACCTGTAAGAGAAAAATTTAAATGGTTGGGAAAGGCCATGGGATGTAGAAATATTTTTTTCACATTTTACTTCCTTGTAAAAACAGGAAAATCGATAGGGATTTTTGTACGGATAAGTACCTAGTGAACGGTTCGTTTATCTTTATATATTCTTCCGGGTGGGCGTTGTATTGGATTTTCGGAAGTGTTAGACCTGTAAGAGAAAAATTTAAATGGTTGGGAAAGGCCATGGGATGTAGAAATATTTTTTTCACATTTACTTCCTTGTAAAAACAGGTAAATCAATAGGGTTTTTCGTACGGATAAGTACCCAGTGAACGGTTCGTTTAGCTTTATATATTGTTCCGGGTGGGCGTTGTATTGGTTTTTCGGAAGTGTTAGACCTGTAAGAGAAAAATTTAAATGGTTGGGAAAGGCCATGGTTTGTAGAAATATTTTTTTCACGTTTTATTTCCTTGTAAATACAGGTAAATCGATAGGGATTTTCGTACGGATAAGTGCCCAGTGAACGGTTCGTTTAGCTTTATATATTGTTCCGGGTGGGCGTTGTATTGGTTTTTCGGAAGTGTTAGGCCTGTAAGACAAAAATTTAAATGGTTGGGAAAGGCCATGGGATGTAGAAATATTTTTTCACATTTTATTTCCTTGTAAAAACAGGTAAATCAATAGGGTTTTTCGTACGGATAAGTGCCCAGTGAACGGTTCGTTTAGCTTTATATATTGTTCCGGGTGGGCGTTGTTTTGGTTTTTCGGAAGTGTTAGACCTGTAAGAGAAAAATTTAAATGGTTGGGAAAGGCCATGGGATGTAGAAATATTTTTTTCACATTTTACTTCCTTGTAAAAACAGGAAAATCGATAGGGATTTTCGTACGGATAAGTACCTAGTGAACGGTTCGTTTATCTTTATATATTCTTCCGGGTGGGCGTTGTATTGGATTTTCGGAAGTGGTAGAGCTGTAAGAGAAAAATTTAAATGGTTGGGAAAGGCCATGGGATGTAGAAATATTTTTTTCACATTTTACTTCCTTGTAAAAACAGGAAAATCGATAGGGATTTTCGTACGGATAAGTACCTAGTGAACGGTTCGTTTATCTTTATATATTCTTCCGTGTGGGCGTTGTATTGGTTTTTCGGAAGTGTTAGACCTGTAAGAGAAAAATTTAAATGGTTGGGAAAGGCCATGGGATGTAGAAATATTTTTTTCACATTTTACTTCCTTGTAAAAACAGGTAAATCAATAGGGATTTTCGTACGGATAAGTACCAAGTGAACGGTTCGTTTAGCTTTATATATTGTTCTGGGTGGGCGTTGTATGGGTTTTTCGGAAGTGTTAGACCTGTAAGAGAAAAATTTAACTGGTTGGGAAATGCCAGGGGATATAGAAATATTTTTTTCACAATTTACTTCCTTGTAAAAACAGGAAAATCAATAGGGATTTTCGTACGGATATGTACCCAGTGAACGGTTCGTTTAGCTTTATATATTGTTCCGGGTCGGCGTTGTATTGGTTTTTCGGAAGTGTTAGACCTGTAAGAGAAAAATTTAAATGGTTGGGAAAGGCCATGGGATGTAGAAATATTTTTTTCACATTTTATTTCCATGTAAAAACAGGTAAATCAATAGGGTTTTTCGTACGGATAAGTGCCCAGTGAACGGTTCGTTTAGCTTTATATATTGTTCCGGGTGGGCATTGTTTAGGTTTTTCGGAAGTGTTAGACCTGTAAGAGAAAAATTTAAATGGTTGGGAAAGGCCATGGGATGTAGAAATATTTTTTTCACATTTTACTTCCTTGTAAAAACAGGAAAATCGATAGGGATTTTCGTACGGATAAGTGCCCAGTGAACGGTTCGTTTAGCTTTATATATTGTTCCGGGTGGGCGTTGTTTTGGTTTTTCGGAAGTGTTAGACCTGTAAGAGAAAAATTTAAATGGTTGGGAAAGGCCATGGGATGTAGAAATATTTTTTTCACATTTTACTTCCTTGTAAAAACAGGAAAATCGATAGGGATTTTTGTACGGATAAGTACCTAGTGAACGGTTCGTTCATCTTTATATATTCTTCCGGGTGGGCGTTGTATTGGATTTTCGGAAGTGTTAGACCTGTAAGAGAAAAATTTAAATGGTTGGGAAAGGCCATGGGATGTAGAAATATTTTTTTCACATTTACTTCCTTGTAAAAACAGGTAAATCAATAGGGTTTTTCGTACGGATAAGTACCCAGTGAACGGTTCGTTTAGCTTTATATATTGTTCCGGGTGGGCGTTGTATTGGTTTTTCGGAGGTGTTAGACCTGTAAGAGAAAAATTTAAATGGTTGGGAAAGGCCATGGTTTGTAGAAATATTTTTTTCACATTTTATTTCCTTGTAAATACAGGTAAATCGATAGGGATTTTCGTACGGATAAGTGCCCAGTGAACGGTTCGTTTAGCTTTATATATTGTTCCGGGTGGGCGTTGTATTGGTTTTTCGGAAGTGTTAGGCCTGTAAGACAAAAATTTAAATGGTTGGGAAAGGCCATGGGATGTAGAAATATTTTTTCACATTTTATTTCCTTGTAAAAACAGGTAAATCAATAGGGTTTTTCGTACGGATAAGTGCCCAATGAACGGTTCGTTTAGCTTTATATATTGTTCCGGGTGGGCGTTGTTTTGGTTTTTCGGAAGTGTTAGACCTGTAAGAGAAAAATTTAAATGGTTGGGAAAGGCCATGGGATGTAGAAATATTTTTTTCACATTTTACTTCCTTGTAAAAACAGGAAAATCGATAGGGATTTTCGTACGGATAAGTACCTAGTGAACGGTTCGTTTATCTTTATATATTCTTCCGTGTGGGCGTTGTATTGGTTTTTCGGAAGTGTTAGACCTGTAAGAGAAAAATTTAAATGGTTGGGAAAGGCCATGGGATGTAGAAATATTTTTTTCACATTTTACTTCCTTGTAAAAACAGGTAAATCAATAGGGATTTTCGTACGGATAAGTACCAAGTGAACGGTTCGTTTAGCTTTATATATTGTTCTGGGTGGGCGTTGTATGGGTTTTTCGGAAGTGTTAGACCTGTAAGAGAAAAATTTAAATGGTTGGGAAAGGCCATGGGATGTAGAAATATTTTTTTCACATTTTACTTCCTTGTAAAAACAGGAAAATCGATAGGGATTTTCGTACGGATAAGTGCCCAGTGAACGGTTCGTTTAGCTTTATATATTGTTCCGGGTGGGCGTTGTTTTGGTTTTTCGGAAGTGTTAGACCTGTAAGAGAAAAATTTAAATGGTTGGGAAAGGCCATGGGATGTAGAAATATTTTTTTCACATTTTACTTCCTTGTAAAAACAGGAAAATCGATAGGGATTTTTGTACGGATAAGTACCTAGTGAACGGTTCGTTCATCTTTATATATTCTTCCGGGTGGGCGTTGTATTGGATTTTCGGAAGTGTTAGACCTGTAAGAGAAAAATTTAAATGGTTGGGAAAGGCCATGGGATGTAGAAATATTTTTTTCACATTTACTTCCTTGTAAAAACAGGTAAATCAATAGGGTTTTTCGTACGGATAAGTACCCAGTGAACGGTTCGTTTAGCTTTATATATTGTTCCGGGTGGGCGTTGTATTGGTTTTTCGGAAGTGTTAGACCTGTAAGAGAAAAATTTAAATGGTTGGGAAAGGCCATGGTTTGTAGAAATATTTTTTTCACGTTTTATTTCCTTGTAAATACAGGTAAATCGATAGGGATTTTCGTACGGATAAGTGCCCAGTGAACGGTTCGTTTAGCTTTATATATTGTTCCGGGTGGGCGTTGTATTGGTTTTTCGGAAGTGTTAGGCCTGTAAGACAAAAATTTAAATGGTTGGGAAAGGCCATGGGATGTAGAAATATTTTTTCACATTTTATTTCCTTGTAAAAACAGGTAAATCAATAGGGTTTTTCGTACGGATAAGTGCCCAGTGAACGGTTCGTTTAGCTTTATATATTGTTCCGGGTGGGCGTTGTTTTGGTTTTTCGGAAGTGTTAGACCTGTAAGAGAAAAATTTAAATGGTTGGGAAAGGCCATGGGATGTAGAAATATTTTTTTCACATTTTACTTCCTTGTAAAAACAGGAAAATCGATAGGGATTTTCGTACGGATAAGTACCTAGTGAACGGTTCGTTTATCTTTATATATTCTTCCGGGTGGGCGTTGTATTGGATTTTCGGAAGTGGTAGAGCTGTAAGAGAAAAATTTAAATGGTTGGGAAAGGCCATGGGATGTAGAAATATTTTTTTCACATTTTACTTCCTTGTAAAAACAGGAAAATCGATAGGGATTTTCGTACGGATAAGTACCTAGTGTACGGTTCGTTTATCTTTATATATTCTTCCGTGTGGGCGTTGTATTGGTTTTTCGGAAGTGTTAGACCTGTAAGAGAAAAATTTAAATGGTTGGGAAAGGCCATGGGATATAGAAATATTTTTTTCACATTTTACTTCCTTGTAAAAACAGGTAAATCAATAGGGATTTTCGTACGGATAAGTACCAAGTGAACGGTTCGTTTAGCTTTATATATTGTTCTGGGTGGGCGTTGTATGGGTTTTTCGGAAGTGTTAGACCTGTAAGAGAAAAATTTAACTGGTTGGGAAATGCCATGGGATATAGAAATATTTTTTTCACAATTTACTTCCTTGTAAAAACAGGAAAATCAATAGGGATTTTCGTACGGATATGTACCCAGTGAACGGTTCGTTTAGCTTTATATATTGTTCCGGGTGGGCGTTGTATTGGTTTTTCGGAAGTGTTAGACCTGTAAGAGAAAAATTTAAATGGTTGGGAAAGGCCATGGGATGTAGAAATATTTTTTTCACATTTTATTTCCATGTAAAAACAGGTAAATCAATAGGGTTTTTCGTACGGATAAGTGCCCAGTGAACGGTTCGTTTAGCTTTATATATTGTTCCGGGTGGGCATTGTTTAGGTTTTTCGGAAGTGTTAGACCTGTAAGAGAAAAATTTAAATGGTTGGGAAAGGCCATGGGATGTAGAAATATTTTTTTCACATTTTACTTCCTTGTAAAAACAGGAAAATCGATAGGGATTTTCGTACGGATAAGTGCCCAGTGAACGGTTCGTTTAGCTTTATATATTGTTCCGGGTGGGCGTTGTTTTGGTTTTTCGGAAGTGTTAGACCTGTAAGAGAAAAATTTAAATGGTTGGGAAAGGCCATGGGATGAGGAAATATTTTTTTCACATTTTACTTCCTTGTAAAAACAGGAAAATCGATAGGGATTTTTGTACGGATAAGTACCTAGTGAACGGTTCGTTTATCTTTATATATTCTTCCGGGTGGGCGTTGTATTGGATTTTCGGAAGTGTTAGACCTGTAAGAGAAAAATTTAAATGGTTGGGAAAGGCCATGGGATGTAGAAATATTTTTTTCACATTTACTTCCCTGTAAAAACAGGTAAATCAATAGGGTTTTTCGTACGGATAAGTACCCAGTGAACGGTTCGTTTAGCTTTATATATTGTTCCGGGTGGGCGTTGTATTGGTTTTTCGGAAGTGTTAGACCTGTAAGAGAAAAATTTAAATGGTTGGGAAAGGCCATGGTTTGTAGAAATATTTTTTTCACATTTTATTTCCTTGTAAATACAGGTAAATCGATAGGGATTTTCGTACGGATAAGTGCCCAGTGAACGGTTCGTTTAGCTTTATATATTGTTCCGGGTGGGCGTTGTATTGGTTTTTCGGAAGTGTTAGGCCTGTAAGACAAAAATTTAAATGGTTGGGAAAGGCCATGGGATGTAGAAATATTTTTTCACATTTTATTTCCTTGTAAAAACAGGTAAATCAATAGGGTTTTTCGTACGGATAAGTGCCCAGTGAACGGTTCGTTTAGCTTTATATATTGTTCCGGGTGGGCGTTGTTTTGGTTTTTCGGAAGTGTTAGACCTGTAAGAGAAAAATTTAAATGGTTGGGAAAGGCCATGGGATGTAGAAATATTTTTTTCACATTTTACTTCCTTGTAAAAACAGGAAAATCGATAGGGATTTTCGTACGGATAAGTACCTAGTGAACGGTTCGTTTATCTTTATATATTCTTCCGTGTGGGCGTTGTATTGGTTTTTCGGAAGTGTTAGACCTGTAAGAGAAAAATTTAAATGGTTGGGAAAGGCCATGGGATGTAGAAATATTTTTTTCACATTTTACTTCCTTGTAAAAACAGGTAAATCAATAGGGATTTTTGTACGGATAAGTACCAAGTGAACGGTTGGTTTAGCTTTATATATTGTTCTGGGTGGGCGTTGTATGGGTTTTTCGGAAGTGTTAGACCTGTAAGAGAAAAATTTAAATGGTTGGGAAATGCCATGGGATATAGAAATATTTTTTTCACAATTTACTTCCTTGTAAAAACAGGAAAATCAATAGGGATTTTCGTACGGATATGTACCCAGTGAACGGTTCGTTTAGCTTTATATATTGTTCCGGGTGGGCGTTGTATTGGTTTTTCGGAAGTGTTAGACCTGTAAGAGAAAAATTTAAATGGTTGGGAAAGGCCATGGGATGTAGAAATATTTTTTCACATTTTATTTCCATGTAAAAACAGGTAAATCAATAGGGTTTTTCGTACGGATAAGTGCCCAGTGAACGGTTCGTTTAGCTTTATATATTGTTCCGGGTGGGCATTGTTTAGGTTTTTCGGAAGTGTTAGACCTGTAAGAGAAAAATTTAAATGGTTGGGAAAGGCCATGGGATGTAGAAATATTTTTTTCACATTTTACTTCCTTGTAAAAACAGGAAAATCGATAGGGATTTTCGTACGGATAAGTACCTAGTGAACGGTTCGTTTATCTTTATATATTCTTCCGGGTGGGCGTTGTATTGGATTTTCGGAAGTGGTAGAGCTGTAAGAGAAAAATTTAAATGGTTGGGAAAGGCCATGGGATGTAGAAATATTTTTTTCACATTTACTTCCTTGTAAAAACAGGTAAATCAATAGGGTTTTTCGTACGGATAAGTGCCCAGTGACCGGTTCGTTTAGCTTTATATATTGTTCCGGGTGGGCGTTGTTTTGGTTTTTCGGAAGTGTTAGACCTGTAAGAGAAAAATTTAAATGGTTGGGAAAGGCCATGGGATGTAGAAATATTTTTTTCACATTTTACTTCCTTGTAAAAACAGGAAAATCGATAGGGATTTTCGTACGGATAAGTACCTAGTGAACGGTTCGTTTATTTTTATATATTCTTCCGGGTGGGCGTTGTATTGGATTTTCGGAAGTGGTAGAGCTGTAAGAGAAAAATTTAAATGGTTGGGAAAGGCCATGGGATGTAGAAATATTTTTTTCACATTTACTTCCTTGTAAAAACAGGTAAATCAATAGGGTTTTTCGTACGGATAAGTACCCAGTGAACGGTTCGTTTAGCTTTATATATTGTTCCGGGTGGGCGTTGTATTGGTTTTTCGGAAGTGTTAGACCTGTAAGAGAAAAATTTAAATGGTTGGGAAAGGCCATGGGATGTAGAAATATTTTTTTCACATTTTATTTCCTTTTAAAAACAGGTAAATCAATAGGGATTTTCGTACGGATAAGTACCAAGTGAACGGTTCGTTTAGCTTTATATATTGTTCCGGGTGGGCGTTGTATTGGTTTTTCGGAAGTGTTAGACCTGTAAGAGAAAAATTTAAATGGTTGGGAAATGCCATGGGATATAGAAATATTTTTTTCACAATTTACTTCCTTGTAAAAACAGGAAAATCAATAGGGATTTTCGTACGGATATGTACCCAGTGAACGGTTCGTTTAGCTTTATATATTGTTCCGGGTGGGCGTTGTATTGGTTTTTCGGAAGTGTTAGACCTGTAAGAGAAAAATTTAAATGGTTGGGAAAGGCCATGGGATGTAGAAATATTTTTTTCACATTTTATTTCCTTGTAAAAACAGGTAAATCAATGGGGTTTTTCGTACGGATAAGTGCCCAGTGAACGGTTCGTTTAGCTTTATATATTGTTCCGGGTGGGCATTGTTTAGGTTTCTCGGAAGTGTTAGACCTGTAAGAGAAAAATTTAAATGGTTGGGAAAGGCCATAGGATGTAGAAATATTTTTTTCACATTTTACTTCCTTGTAAAAACAGGAAAATCGATATGGATTTTCGTACGGATATGTACCCAGTGAACGGTTCGTTTATCTTTATATATTCTTCAGGGTAGGCGTTGTATTGGTTTTTCGGAAGTGTTAGACCTGTAAGAGAAAAATTTAAATGGTTGGGAAAGGCCATGGGATGTAGAAATATTTTTTTCACATTTTATTTCCTTGTAAAAACAGGTAAATCAATAGGGTTTTTCGTACGGATAAGTGCCCAGTGAACGGTTCGTTTAGCTTTATATATTCTTCCGGGTGGGCGTTGTATTGGATTTTCGGAAGTGTTAGACCTGTAAGAGAAAAATTTAAATGGTTGGGAAAGGCCATGGGATGTAGAAATATTTTTTTCACATTTACTTCCTTGTAAAAACAGGTAAATCAATAGGGTTTTTCGTACGGATAAGTACCCAGTGAACGGTTCGTTTAGCTTTATATATTGTTCCGGGTGGGCATTGTTTAGGTTTCTCGGAAGTGTTAGACCTGTAAGAGAAAAATTTAAATGGTTGGGAAAGGCCATAGGATGTAGAAATATTTTTTTCACATTTTACTTCCTTGTAAAAACAGGAAAATCGATAGGGATTTTCGTACGGATATGTACCCAGTGAACGGTTCGTTTATCTTTATATATTCTTCCGGGTAGGCGTTGTATTGGTTTTTCGGAAGTGTTAGACCTGTAAGAGAAAAATTTAAATGGTTGGGAAAGGCCATGGGATGTAGAAATATTTTTTTCACATTTTATTTCCTTGTAAAAACAGGTAAATCAATAGGGTTTTTCGTACGGATAAGTGCCCAGTGAACGGTTCGTTTAGCTTTATATATTGTTCTGGGTGGGCATTGTTTTGGTTTTTCGGAAGTGTTAGACCTCTAAGAGAAAAATTTAAATGGTTGGGAAAGGCCATGGGATGTAGAAATATTTTTTTCACATTTTATTTCCTTTTAAAAACAGGTAAATCAATAGGGATTTTCGTACGGATAAGTACCAAGTGAACGGTTCGTTTAGCTTTATATATTGTTCCGGGTGGGCGTTGTATTGGTTTTTCGGAAGTGTTAGACCTGTAAGAGAAAAATTTAAATGGTTGGGAAATGCCATGGGATATAGAAATATTTTTTTCACAATTTACTTCCTTGTAAAAACAGGAAAATCAATAGGGATTTTCGTACGGATATGTACCCAGTGAACGGTTCGTTTAGCTTTATATATTGTTCCGGGTGGGCGTTGTATTGGTTTTTCGGAAGTGTTAGACCTGTAAGAGAAAAATTTAAATGGTTGGGAAAGGCCATGGGATGTAGAAATATTTTTTTCACATTTTATTTCCTTTTAAAAACAGGTAAATCAATGGGGTTTTTCGTACGGATAAGTGCCCAGTGAACGGTTCGTTTAGCTTTATATATTGTTCCGGGTGGGCATTGTTTAGGTTTCTCGGAAGTGTTAGACCTGTAAGAGAAAAATTTAAATGGTTGGGAAAGGCCATAGGATGTAGAAATATTTTTTTCACATTTTACTTCCTTGTAAAAACAGGAAAATCGATATGGATTTTCGTACGGATATGTACCCAGTGAACGGTTCGTTTATCTTTATATATTCTTCCGGGTAGGCGTTGTATTGGTCTTTCGGAAGTGTTAGACCTGTAAGAGAAAAATTTAAATGGTTGGGAAAGGCCATGGGATGTAGAAATATTTTTTTCACATTTTATTTCCTTGTAAAAACAGGTAAATCAATAGGGTTTTTCGTACGGATAAGTGCCCAGTGAACGGTTCGTTTAGCTTTATATATTCTTCCGGGTGGGCGTTGTATTGGATTTTCGGAAGTGTTAGACCTGTAAGAGAAAAATTTAAATGGTTGGGAAAGGCCATGGGATGTAGAAATATTTTTTTCACATTTACTTCCTTGTAAAAACAGGTAAATCAATAGGGTTTTTCGTACGGATAAGTACCCAGTGAACGGTTCGTTTAGCTTTATATATTGTTCCGGGTGGGCATTGTTTAGGTTTCTCGGAAGTGTTAGACCTGTAAGAGAAAAATTTAAATGGTTGGGAAAGGCCATAGGATGTAGAAATATTTTTTTCACATTTTACTTCCTTGTAAAAACAGGAAAATCGATAGGGATTTTCGTACGGATATGTACCCAGTGAACGGTTCGTTTATCTTTATATATTCTTCCGGGTAGGCGTTGTATTGGTTTTTCGGAAGTGTTAGACCTGTAAGAGAAAAATTTAAATGGTTGGGAAAGGCCATGGGATGTAGAAATATTTTTTTCACATTTTATTTCCTTGTAAAAACAGGTAAATCAATAGGGTTTTTCGTACGGATAAGTGCCCAGTGAACGGTTCGTTCAGCTTTATATATTGTTCTGGGTGGGCATTGTTTTGGTTTTTCGGAAGTGTTAGACCTGTAAGAGAAAAATTTAAATGGTTGGGAAAGGCCATGGGATGTAGAAATATTTTTTTCACATTTTATTTCCTTGTAAAAACAGGTAAATCAATAGGGTTTTTCGTACGGATAAGTGCCCAGTGAACGGTTCGTTTAGCTTTATATATTCTTCCGAGTGGGCGTTGTATTGGATTTTCGGAAGTGTTAGACCTGTAAGAGAAAAATTTAAATAGTTGGGAAAGGCCATGGGATGTAGAAATATTTTTTTCACATTTACTTCCTTGTAAAAACAGGTAAATCAATAGGGTTTTTCGTACGGATAAGTACCCAGTGAACGGTTCGTTTAGCTTTATATATTGTTCCGGGTGGGCATTGTTTAGGTTTCTCGGAAGTGTTAGACCTGTAAGAGAAAAATTTAAATGGTTGGGAAAGGCCATAGGATGTAGAAATATTTTTTTCACATTTTACTTCCTTGTAAAAACAGGAAAATCGATAGGGATTTTCGTACGGATATGTACCCAGTGAACGGTTCGTTTATCTTTATATATTCTTCCGGGTAGGCGTTGTATTGGTTTTTCGGAAGTGTTAGACCTGTAAGAGAAAAATTTAAATGGTTGGGAAAGGCCATGGGATGTAGAAATATTTTTTTCACATTTTATTTCCTTGTAAAAACAGGTAAATCAATAGGGTTTTTCGTACGGATAAGTGCCCAGTGAACGGTTCGTTTAGCTTTATATATTGTTCTGGGTGGGCATTGTTTTGGTTTTTCGGAAGTGTTAGACCTGTAAGAGAAAAATTTAAATGGTTGGGAAAGGCCATGGGATGTAGAAATATTTTTTTCACATTTTATTTCCTTGTAAAAACAGGTAAATCAGTAGGGTTTTTCGTACGGATAAGTGCCCAGTGAACGGTTCGTTTAGCTTTATATATTCTTCCGGGTGGGCGTTGTATTGGATTTTCGGAAGTGTTAGACCTGTAAGAGAAAAATTTAAATGGTTGGGAAAGGCCATGGGATGTAGAAATATTTTTTTCACATTTACTTCCTTGTAAAAACAGGTAAATCAATAGGGTTTTTCGTACGGATAAGTACCCAGTGAACGGTTCGTTTAGCTTTATATATTGTTCCGGGTGGGCATTGTTTAGGTTTCTCGGAAGTGTTAGACCTGTAAGAGAAAAATTTAAATGGTTGGGAAAGGCCATAGGATGTAGAAATATTTTTTTCACATTTTACTTCCTTGTAAAAACAGGAAAATCGATAGGGATTTTCGTACGGATATGTACCCAGTGAACGGTTCGTTTATCTTTATATATTCTTCCGGGTAGGCGTTGTATTGGTTTTTCGGAAGTGTTAGACCTGTAAGAGAAAAATTTAAATGGTTGGGAAAGGCCATGGGATGTAGAAATATTTTTTTCACATTTTATTTCCTTGTAAAAACAGGTAAATCAATAGGGTTTTTTGTACGGATAAGTGCCCAGTGAACGGTTCGTTTAGCTTTATATATTGTTCCGGGTGGGCGTTGTATTGGTTTTTCGGAAGTGTTAGACCTGTAAGAGAAAAATTTAAATGGTTGGGAAAGGCCATGGTTTGTAGAAATATTTTTTTCACATTTTATTTCCTTGTAAATACAGGTAAATCGATAGGGATTTTCGTACGGATAAGTGCCCAGTGAACGGTTCGTTTAGCTTTATATATTGTTCCGGGTGGGCGTTGTATTGGTTTTTCGGAAGTGTTAGGCCTGTAAGAGAAAAATTTAAATGGTTGGGAAAGGCCATGGGATGTAGAAATATTTTTTCACATTTTATTTCCTTGTAAAAACAGGTAAATCAATAGGGTTTTTCGTACGGATAAGTGCCCAGTGAACGGTTCGTTTAGCTTTATATATTGTTCCGGGTGGGCGTTGTTTTGGTTTTTCGGAAGTGTTAGACCTGTAAGAGAAAAATTTAAATGGTTGGGAAAGGCCATGGGATGTAGAAATATTTTTTTCACATTTTACTTCCTTGTAAAAACAGGAAAATCGATAGGGATTTTCGTACGGATAAGTACCTAGTGAACGGTTCGTTTATCTTTATATATTCTTCCGGGTGGGCGTTGTATTGGTTTTTCGGAAGTGTTAGACCTGTAAGAGAAAAATTTAAATGGTTGGGAAAGGCCATGGGATGTAGAAATATTTTTTTCACATTTTACTTCCTTGTAAAAACAGGTAAATCAATAGGGATTTTCGTACGGATAAGTACAAAGTGAACGGTTCGTTTAGCTTTATATATTGTTCCGGGTGGGCGTTGTATTGGTTTTTCGGAAGTGTTAGACCTGTAAGAGAAAAATTTAAATGGTTGGGAAATGCCATGGGATATAGAAATATTTTTTTCACAATTTACTTCCTTGTAAAAACAGGAAAATCAATAGGGATTTTCGTACGGATATGTACCCAGTGAACGGTTCGTTTAGCTTTATATATTGTTCCGGGTGGGCGTTGTATTGGTTTTTCGGAAGTGTTAGACCTGTAAGAGAAAAATTTAAATGGTTGGGAAAGGCCATGGGATGTAGAAATATTTTTTTCACATTTTATTTCCATGTAAAAACAGGTAAATCAATAGGGTTTTTCGTACGGATAAGTGCCCAGTGAACGGTTCGTTTAGCTTTATATATTTTTCCGGGTGGGCGTTGTTTTGGTTTTTTGGAAGTGTTAGACCTGTAAGAGAAAAATTTAAATGGTTGGGAAAGGCCATGGGTTGTAGAAATATTTTTTTCACATTTTACTTCCTTGTAAAAACAGGAAAATCGATAGGGATTTTCGTACGGATAAGTACCTAGTGAACGGTTCGTTTATCTTTATATATTCTTCCGGGTGGGCGTTGTATTGGATTTTCGGAAGTGGTAGACCTGTAAGAGAAAAATGTAAATGGTTGGGAAAGGCCATGGGATGTAGAAATATTTTTTTCACATTTTATTTCCTTTTAAAAACAGGTAAATCAATAGGGATTTTCGTACGGATAAGTACCAAGTGAACGGTTCGTTTAGCTTTATATATTGTTCCGGGTGGGCGTTGTATTGGTTTTTCGGAAGTGTTAGACCTGTAAGAGAAAAATTTAAATGGTTGGGAAATGCCATGGGATATAGAAATATTTTTTTCACAATTTACTTCCTTGTAAAAACAGGAAAATCAATAGGGATTTTCGTACGGATATGTACCCAGTGAACGGTTCGTTTAGCTTTATATATTGTTCCGGGTGGGCGTTGTATTGGTTTTTCGGAAGTGTTAGACCTGTAATAGAAAAATTTAAATGGTTGGGAAAGGCCATGGGATGTAGAAATATTTTTTTCACATTTTATTTCCTTGTAAAAACAGGTAAATCAATGGGGTTTTTCGTACGGATAAGTGCCCAGTGAACGGTTCGTTTAGCTTTATATATTGTTCCGGGTGGGCATTGTTTAGGTTTCTCGGAAGTGTTAGACCTGTAAGAGAAAAATTTAAATGGTTGGGAAAGGCCATAGGATGTAGAAATATTTTTTTCACATTTTACTTCCTTGTAAAAACAGGAAAATCGATAGGGATTTTCGTACGGATATGTACCCAGTGAACGGTTCGTTTATCTTTATATATTCTTCCGGGTGGGCGTTGTATTGGTTTTTCGGAAGTGTTAGACCTGTAAGAGAAAAATTTAAATGGTTGGGAAAGGCCATGGTTTGTAGAAATATTTTTTTCACATTTTATTTCCTTGTAAATACAGGTAAATCGATAGGGATTTTCGTACGGATAAGTGCCCAGTGAACGGTTCGTTTAGCTTTATATATTGTTCCGGGTGGGCGTTGTATTGGTTTTTCGGAAGTGTTAGACCTGTAAGAGAAAAATTTAAATGGTTGGGAAAGGCCATGGTTTGTAGAAATATTTTTTTCACATTTTATTTCCTTGTAAATACAGGTAAATCGATAGGGATTTTCGTACGGATAGGTGCCCAGTGAACGGTTCGTTTAGCTTTATATATTGTTCCGGGTGGGCGTTGTATTGGTTTTTCGGAAGTGTTAGGCCTGTAAGACAAAAATTTAAATGGTTGGGAAAGGCCATGGGATGTAGAAATATTTTTTTCACATTTTACTTCCTTGTAAAAACAGGAAAATCGATAGGGATTTTCGTACGGATAAGTACCTAGTGAACGGTTCGTTTATCTTTATATATTCTTCCGGGTGGGCGTTGTATTGGATTTTCGGAAGTGGTAGAGCTGTAAGAGAAAAATTTAAATGGTTGGGAAAGGCCATGGGATGTAGAAATATTTTTTTCACATTTTACTTCCTTGTAAAAACAGGAAAATCGATAGGGATTTTCGTACGGATAAGTACCTAGTGAACGGTTCGTTTATCTTTATATATTCTTCCGTGTGGGCGTTGTATTGGTTTTTCGGAAGTGTTAGACCTCTAAGAGAAAAATTTAAATGGTTGGGAAAGGCCATGGGATGTAGAAATATTTTTTTCACATTTTACTTCCTTGTAAAAACAGGTAAATCAATAGGGATTTTCGTACGGATAAGTACCAAGTGAACGGTTCGTTTAGCTTTATATATTGTTCTGGGTGGGCGTTGTATGGGTTTTTCGGAAGTGTTAGACCTGTAAGAGAAAAATTTAAATGGTTGGGAAATGCCATGGGATATAGAAATATTTTTTTCACAATTTACTTCCTTGTAAAAACAGGAAAATCAATAGGGATTTTCGTACGGATATGTACCCAGTGAACGGTTCGTTTAGCTTTATATATTGTTCCGGGTGGGCGTTGTATTGGTTTTTCGGAAGTGTTAGACCTGTAAGAGAAAAATTTAAATGGTTGGGAAAGGCCATGGTTTGTAGAAATATTTTTTTCACATTTTATTTCCTTGTAAATACAGGTAAATCGATAGGGATTTTCGTACGGATAAGTGCCCAGTGAACGGTTCGTTTAGCTTTATATATTGTTCCGGGTGGGCGTTGTATTGGTTTTTCGGAAGTGTTAGACCTGTAAGAGAAAAATTTAAATGGTTGGGAAAGGCCATGGTTTGTAGAAATATTTTTTTCACATTTTATTTCCTTGTAAATACAGGTAAATCGATAGGGATTTTCGTACGGATAAGTGCCCAGTGAACGGTTCGTTTAGCTTTATATATTGTTCCGGGTGGGCGTTGTATTGGTTTTTCGGAAGTGTTAGGCCTGTAAGAGAAAAATTTAAATGGTTGGGAAAGGCCATGGGATGTAGAAATATTTTTTCACATTTTATTTCCTTGTAAAAACAGGTAAATCAATAGGGTTTTTCGTACGGATAAGTGCCCAGTGAACGGTTCGTTTAGCTTTATATATTGTTCCGGGTGGGCGTTGTTTTGGTTTTTCGGAAGTGTTAGACCTGTAAGAGAAAAATTTAAATGGTTGGGAAAGGCCATGGGATGTAGAAATATTTTTTTCACATTTTACTTCCTTGTAAAAACAGGAAAATCGATAGGGATTTTCGTACGGATAAGTACCTAGTGAACGGTTCGTTTATCTTTATATATTCTTCCGGGTGGGCGTTGTATTGGATTTTCGGAAGTGGTAGAGCTGTAAGAGAAAAATTTAAATGGTTGGGAAAGGCCATGGGATGTAGAAATATTTTTTTCACATTTTACTTCCTTGTAAAAACAGGAAAATCGATAGGGATTTTCGTACGGATAAGTACCTAGTGAACGGTTCGTTTATCTTTATATATTCTTCCGTGTGGGCGTTGTATTGGTTTTTCGGAAGTGTTAGACCTGTAAGAGAAAAATTTAAATGGTTGGGAAAGGCCATGGGATGTAGAAATATTTTTTTCACATTTTACTTCCTTGTAAAAACAGGAAAATCGATAGGGATTTTCGTACGGATAAGTGCCGAGTGAACGGTTCGTTTAGCTTTATATATTGTTCCGGGTGGGCGTTGTTTTGGTTTTTCGGAAGTGTTAGACCTGTAAGAGAAAAATTTAAATGGTTGGGAAAGGCCATGGGATGTAGAAATATTTTTTTCACATTTTACTTCCTTGTAAAAACAGGAAAATCGATAGGGATTTTTGTACGGATAAGTACCTAGTGAACGGTTCGTTTATCTTTATATATTCTTCCGGGTGGGCGTTGTATTGGATTTTCGGAAGTGTTAGACCTGTAAGAGAAAAATTTAAATGGTTGGGAAAGGCCATGGGATGTAGAAATATTTTTTTCACATTTACTTCCTTGTAAAAACAGGTAAATCAATAGGGTTTTTCGTACGGATAAGTACCCAGTGAACGGTTCGTTTAGCTTTATATATTGTTCCGGGTGGGCGTTGTTTTGGTTTTTCGGAAGTGTTAGACCTGTAAGAGAAAAATTTAAATGGTTGGGAAAGGCCATGGGATGTAGAAATATTTTTTTCACATTTTACTTCCTTGTAAAAACAGGAAAATCGATAGGGATTTTCGTACGGATAAGTACCTAGTGAACGGTTCGTTTATCTTTATATATTCTTCCGGGTGGGCGTTGTATTGGATTTTCGGAAGTGGTAGAGCTGTAAGAGAAAAATTTAAATGGTTGGGAAAGGCCATGGGATGTAGAAATATTTTTTTCACATTTTACTTCCTTGTAAAAACAGGAAAATCGATAGGGATTTTCGTACGGATAAGTACCTAGTGAACGGTTCATTTATCTTTATATATTCTTCCGTGTGGGCGTTGTATTGGTTTTTCGGAAGTGTTAGACCTGTAAGAGAAAAATTTAAATGGTTGGGAAAGGCCATGGGATGTAGAAATATTTTTTTCACATTTTACTTCCTTGTAAAAACAGGAAAATCGATAGGGATTTTCGTACGGATAAGTACCTAGTGAACGGTTCGTTTATCTTTATATATTCTTCCGGGTGGGTGTTGTATTGGATTTTCGGAAGTGGTAGAGCTGTAAGAGAAAAATTTAAATGGTAGGGAAAGGCCATGGGATGTAGAAATATTTTTTTCACATTTACTTCCTTGTAAAAACAGGTAAATCAATAGGGTTTTTCGTACGGATAAGTGCCCAGTGACCGGTTCGTTTAGCTTTATATATTGTTCCGGGTGGGCGTTGTTTTGGTTTTTCGGAAGTGTTAGACCTGTAAGAGAAAAATTTAAATGGTTGGGAAAGGCCATGGGATGTAGAAATATTTTTTTCACATTTTACTTCCTTGTAAAAACAGGAAAATCGATAGGGATTTTCGTACGGATAAGTACCTAGTGAACGGTTCGTTTATTTTTATATATTCTTCCGGGTGGGCGTTGTATTGGATTTTCGGAAGTGGTAGAGCTGTAAGAGAAAAATTTAAATGGTTGGGAAAGGCCATGGGATGTAGAAATATTTTTTTCACATTTACTTCCTTGTAAAAACAGGTAAATCAATAGGGTTTTTCGTACGGATAAGTACCCAGTGAACGGTTCGTTTAGCTTTATATATTGTTCCGGGTGGGCGTTGTATTGGTTTTTCGGAAGTGTTAGACCTGTAAGAGAAAAATTTAAATGGTTGGGAAAGGCCATGGGATGTAGAAATATTTTTTTCACATTTTATTTCCTTTTAAAAACAGGTAAATCAATAGGGATTTTCGTACGGATAAGTACCAAGTGAACGGTTCGTTTAGCTTTATATATTGTTCCGGGTGGGCGTTGTATTGGTTTTTCAGAAGTGTTAGACCTGTAAGAGAAAAATTTAAATGGTTGGGAAATGCCATGGGATATAGAAATATTTTTTTCACAATTTACTTCCTTGTAAAAACAGGAAAATCAATAGGGATTTTCGTACGGATATGTACCCAGTGAACGGTTCGTTTAGCTTTATATATTGTTCCGGGTGGGCGTTGTATTGGTTTTTCGGAAGTGTTAGACCTGTAAGAGAAAAATTTAAATGGTTGGGAAAGGCCATGGGATGTAGAAATATTTTTTTCACATTTTATTTCCATGTAAAAACAGGTAAATCAATAGGGTTTTTCGTACGGATAAGTGCCCAGTGAACGGTTCGTTTAGCTTTATATATTGTTCCGGGTGGGCATTGTTTAGGTTTTTCGGAAGTGTTAGACCTGTAAGAGAAAAATTTAAATGGTTGGGAAAGGCCATGGGATGTAGAAATATTTTTTTCACATTTTACTTCCTTGTAAAAACAGGAAAATCGATAGGGATTTTCGTACGGATAAGTACCTAGTGAACGGTTCGTTTATCTTTATATATTCTTCCGGGTGGGTGTTGTATTGGATTTTCGGAAGTGGTAGAGCTGTAAGAGAAAAATTTAAATGGTTGGGAAAGGCCATGGGATGTAGAAATATTTTTTTCACATTTACTTCCTTGTAAAAACAGGTAAATCAATAGGGTTTTTCGTACGGATAAGTGCCCAGTGACCGGTTCGTTTAGCTTTATATATTGTTCCGGGTGGGCGTTGTTTTGGTTTTTCAGAAGTGTTAGACCTGTAAGAGAAAAATTTAAATGGTTGGGAAAGGCCATGGGATGTAGAAATATTTTTTTCACATTTTACTTCCTTGTAAAAACAGGAAAATCGATAGGGATTTTCGTACGGATAAGTACCTAGTGAACGGTTCGTTTATTTTTATATATTCTTCCGGGTGGGCGTTGTATTGGATTTTCGGAAGTGGTAGAGCTGTAAGAGAAAAATTTAAATGGTTGGGAAAGGCCATGGGATGTAGAAATATTTTTTTCACATTTACTTCCTTGTAAAAACAGGTAAATCAATAGGGTTTTTCGTACGGATAAGTACCCAGTGAACGGTTCGTTTAGCTTTATATATTGTTCCGGGTGGGCGTTGTATTTGTTTTTCGGAAGTGTTAGACCTGTAAGAGAAAAATTTAAATGGTTGGGAAAGGCCATGGGATGTAGAAATATTTTTTTCACATTTTATTTCCTTTTAAAAACAGGTAAATCAATAGGGATTTTCGTACGGATAAGTACCAAGTGAACGGTTCGTTTAGCTTTATATATTGTTCCGGGTGGGCGTTGTATTGGTTTTTCGGAAGTGTTAGACCTGTAAGAGAAAAATTTAAATGGTTGGGAAATGCCATGGGATATAGAAATATTTTTTTCACAATTTACTTCCTTGTAAAAACAGGAAAATCAATAGGGATTTTCGTACGGATATGTACCCAGTGAACGGTTCGTTTAGCTTTATATATTGTTCCGGGTGGGCGTTGTATTGGTTTTTCGGAAGTGTTAGACCTGTAAGAGAAAAATTTAAATGGTTGGGAAAGGCCATGGGATGTAGAAATATTTTTTTCACATTTTATTTCCTTGTAAAAACAGGTAAATCAATGGGGTTTTTCGTACGGATAAGTGCCCAGTGAACGGTTCGTTTAGCTTTATATATTGTTCCGGGTGGGCATTGTTTAGGTTTCTCGGAAGTGTTAGACCTGTAAGAGAAAAATTTAAATGGTTGGGAAAGGCCATAGGATGTAGAAATATTTTTTTCACATTTTACTTCCTTGTAAAAACAGGAAAATCGATATGGATTTTCGTACGGATATGTACCCAGTGAACGGTTCGTTTATCTTTATATATTCTTCCGGGTAGGCGTTGTATTGGTTTTTCGGAAGTGTTAGACCTGTAAGAGAAAAATTTAAATGGTTGGGAAAGGCCATAGGATGTAGAAATATTTTTTTCACATTTTACTTCCTTGTAAAAACAGGAAAATCGATAGGGATTTTCGTACGGATATGTACCCAGTGAACGGTTCGTTTATCTTTATATATTCTTCCGGGTAGGCGTTGTATTGGTTTTTCGGAAGTGTTAGACCTGTAAGAGAAAAATTTAAATGGTTGGGAAAGGCCATGGGATGTAGAAATATTTTTTTCACATTTTATTTCCTTGTAAAAACAGGTAAATCAATAGGGTTTTTCGTACGGATAAGTGCCCAGTGAACGGTTCGTTTAGCTTTATATATTGTTCTGGGTGGGCATTGTTTTGGTTTTTCGGAAGTGTTAGACCTGTAAGAGAAAAATTTAAATGGTTGGGAAAGGCCATGGGATGTAGAAATATTTTTTTCACATTTTATTTCCTTGTAAAAACAGGTAAATCAATAGGGTTTTTTGTACGGATAAGTGCCCAGTGAACGGTTCGTTTAGCTTTATATATTGTTCCGGGTGGGCGTTGTTTTGGTTTTTCGGAAGTGTTAGACCTGTAAGAGAAAAATTTAAATGGTTGGGAAAGGCCATGGGATGTAGAAATATTTTTTTCACATTTTACTTCCTTGTAAAAACAGGAAAATCGATAGGGATTTTCGTACGGATAAGTACCTAGTGAACGGTTCGTTTATCTTTATATATTCTTCCGGGTGGGCGTTGTATTGGATTTTCGGAAGTGGTAGAGCTGTAAGAGAAAAATTTAAATGGTTGGGAAAGGCCATGGGATGTAGAAATATTTTTTTCACATTTTACTTCCTTGTAAAAACAGGAAAATCGATAGGGATTTTCGTACGGATAAGTACCTAGTGAACGGTTCGTTTATCTTTATATATTCTTCCGTGTGGGCGTTGTATTGGTTTTTCGGAAGTGTTAGACCTGTAAGAGAAAAATTTAAATGGTTGGGAAAGGCCATGGGATGTAGAAATATTTTTTTCACATTTTACTTCCTTGTAAAAACAGGAAAATCGATAGGGATTTTCGTACGGATAAGTACCTAGTGAACGGTTCGTTTATCTTTATATATTCTTCCGGGTGGGTGTTGTATTGGATTTTCGGAAGTGGTAGAGCTGTAAGAGAAAAATTTAAATGGTTGGGAAAGGCCATGGGATGTAGAAATATTTTTTTCACATTTACTTCCTTGTAAAAACAGGTAAATCAATAGGGTTTTTCGTACGGATAAGTGCCCAGTGACCGGTTCGTTTAGCTTTATATATTGTTCCGGGTGGGCGTTGTTTTGGTTTTTCGGAAGTGTTAGACCTGTAAGAGAAAAATTTAAATGGTTGGGAAAGGCCATGGGATGTAGAAATATTTTTTTCACATTTTACTTCCTTGTAAAAACAGGAAAATCGATAGGGATTTTCGTACGGATAAGTACCTAGTGAACGGTTCGTTTATTTTTATATATTCTTCCGGGTGGGCGTTGTATTGGATTTTCGGAAGTGGTAGAGCTGTAAGAGAAAAATTTAAATGGTTGGGAAAGGCCATGGGATGTAGAAATATTTTTTTCACATTTACTTCCTTGTAAAAACAGGTAAATCAATAGGGTTTTTCGTACGGATAAGTACCCAGTGAACGGTTCGTTTAGCTTTATATATTGTTCCGGGTGGGCGTTGTATTGGTTTTTCGGAAGTGTTAGACCTGTAAGAGAAAAATTTAAATGGTTGGGAAAGGCCATGGGATGTAGAAATATTTTTTTCACATTTTATTTCCTTTTAAAAACAGGTAAATCAATAGGGATTTTCGTACGGATAAGTACCTAGTGAACGGTTCGTTTATCTTTATATATTCTTCCGGGTGGGTGTTGTATTGGATTTTCGGAAGTGGTAGAGCTGTAAGAGAAAAATTTAAATGGTTGGGAAAGGCCATGGGATGTAGAAATATTTTTTTCACATTTACTTCCTTGTAAAAACAGGTAAATCAATAGGGTTTTTCGTACGGATAAGTGCCCAGTGACCGGTTCGTTTAGCTTTATATATTGTTCCGGGTGGGCGTTGTTTTGGTTTTTCGGAAGTGTTAGACCTGTAAGAGAAAAATTTAAATGGTTGGGAAAGGCCATGGGATGTAGAAATATTTTTTTCACATTTTACTTCCTTGTAAAAACAGGAAAATCGATAGGGATTTTCGTACGGATAAGTACCTAGTGAACGGTTCGTTTATTTTTATATATTCTTCCGGGTGGGCGTTGTATTGGATTTTCGGAAGTGGTAGAGCTGTAAGAGAAAAATTTAAATGGTTGGGAAAGGCCATGGGATGTAGAAATATTTTTTTCACATTTACTTCCTTGTAAAAACAGGTAAATCAATAGGGTTTTTCGTACGGATAAGTACCCAGTGAACGGTTCGTTTAGCTTTATATATTGTTCCGGGTGGGCGTTGTATTGGTTTTTCGGAAGTGTTAGACCTGTAAGAGAAAAATTTAAATGGTTGGGAAAGGCCATGGGATGTAGAAATATTTTTTTCACATTTTATTTCCTTTTAAAAACAAATAAATCAATAGGGATTTTCGTACGGATAAGTACCAAGTGAACGGTTCGTTTAGCTTTATATATTGTTCCGGGTGGGCGTTGTATTGGTTTTTCGGAAGTGTTAGACCTGTAAGAGAAAAATTTAAATGGTTGGGAAATGCCATGGGATATAGAAATATTTTTTTCACAATTTACTTCCTTGTAAAAACAGGAAAATCAATAGGGATTTTCGTACGGATATGTACCCAGTGAACGGTTCGTTTAGCTTTATATATTGTTCCGGGTGGGCGTTGTATTGGTTTTTCGGAAGTGTTAGACCTGTAAGAGAAAAATTTAAATGGTTGGGAAAGGCCATGGGATGTAGAAATATTTTTTTCACATTTTATTTCCTTGTAAAAACAGGTAAATCAATGGGGTTTTTCGTACGGATAAGTGCCCAGTGAACGGTTCGTTTAGCTTTATATATTGTTCCGGGTGGGCATTGTTTAGGTTTCTCAGAAGTGTTAGACCTGTAAGAGAAAAATTTAAATGGTTGGGAAAGGCCATAGGATGTAGAAATATTTTTTTCACATTTTACTTCCTTGTAAAAACAGGAAAATCGATATGGATTTTCGTACGGATATGTACCCAGTGAACGGTTCGTTTATCTTTATATATTCTTCCGGGTAGGCGTTGTATTGGTTTTTCGGAAGTGTTAGACCTGTAAGAGAAAAATTTAAATGGTTGGGAAAGGCCATGGGATGTAGAAATATTTTTTTCACATTTTATTTCCTTGTAAAAACTGGTAAATCAATAGGGTTTTTCGTACGGATAAGTGCCCAGTGAACGGTTCGTTTAGCTTTATATATTCTTCCGGGTGGGCGTTGTATTGGATTTTCGGAAGTGTTAGACCTGTAAGAGAAAAATTTAAATGGTTGGGAAAGGCCATGGGATGTAGAAATATTTTTTTCACATTTACTTCCTTGTAAAAACAGGTAAATCAATAGGGTTTTTCGTACGGATAAGTACCCAGTGAACGGTTCGTTTAGCTTTATATATTGTTCCGGGTGGGCATTGTTTAGGTTTCTCGGAAGTGTTAGACCTGTAAGAGAAAAATTTAAATGGTTGGGAAAGGCCATAGGATGTAGAAATATTTTTTTCACATTTTACTTCCTTGTAAAAACAGGAAAATCGATAGGGATTTTCGTACGGATATGTACCCAGTGAACGGTTCGTTTATCTTTATATATTCTTCCGGGTAGGCGTTGTATTGGTTTTTCGGAAGTGTTAGACCTGTAAGAGAAAAATTTAAATGGTTGGGAAAGGCCATGGGATGTAGAAATATTTTTTTCACATTTTATTTCCTTGTAAAAACAGGTAAATCAATAGGGTTTTTCGTACGGATAAGTGCCCAGTGAACGGTTCGTTTAGCTTTATATATTGTTCTGGGTGGGCATTGTTTTGGTTTTTCGGAAGTGTTAGACCTGTAAGAGAAAAATTTAAATGGTTGGGAAAGGCCATGGGATGTAGAAATATTTTTTTCACATTTTATTTCCTTGTAAAAACAGGTAAATCAATAGGGTTTTTTGTACGGATAAGTGCCCAGTGAACGGTTCGTTTAGCTTTATATATTGTTCCGGGTGGGCGTTGTATTGGTTTTTCGGAAGTGTTAGACCTGTAAGAGAAAAATTTAAATGGTTGGGAAAGGCCATGGTTTGTAGAAATATTTTTTTCACATTTTATTTCCTTGTAAATACAGGTAAATCGATAGGGATTTTCGTACGGATAAGTGCCCAGTGAACGGTTCGTTTAGCTTTATATATTGTTCCGGGTGGGCGTTGTATTGGTTTTTCGGAAGTGTTAGGCCTGTAAGAGAAAAATTTAAATGGTTGGGAAAGGCCATGGGATGTAGAAATATTTTTTTCACATTTTACTTCCTTGTAAAAACAGGAAAATCGATAGGGATTTTCGTACGGATAAGTACCTAGTGAACGGTTCGTTTATCTTTATATATTCTTCCGGGTGGGCGTTGTATTGGATTTTCGGAAGTGGTAGAGCTGTAAGAGAAAAATTTAAATGGTTGGGAAAGGCCATGGGATGTAGAAATATTTTTTTCACATTTACTTTCTTGTAAAAAAAGGTAAATCAATAGGGTTTTTCGTACGGATAAGTACCCAGTGAACGGTTCGTTTAGCTTTATATATTGTTTCGGGGTGGGCGTTGAATTGGTTTTTCGGAAGTGTTAGACCTGTAAGAGAAAAATTTAAATGGTTGGGAAAGGCCATGGGATGTAGAAATATTTTTTTCACATTTTACTTCCTTGTAAAAACAGGAAAATCGATAGGGATTTTCGTACGGATAAGTACCTAGTGAACGGTTCGTTTATCTTTATATATTCTTCCGGGTGGGCGTTGTATTGGATTTTCGGAAGTGGTAGACCTGTAAGAGAAAAATGTAAATGGTTGGGAAAGGCCATGGGAGTTAGAAATATTTTTTTCACATTTTATTTCCTTTTAAAAA
Organism: Paroedura picta; assembly: GCF_049243985.1. Lineage (NCBI taxonomy): Eukaryota > Metazoa > Chordata > Lepidosauria > Squamata > Gekkonidae > Paroedura > Paroedura picta. The sequence goes on from NC_135369.1 coordinate 189,151,738, forward strand.
CAGGTAAATCAATAGGGATTTTCGTACGGATAAGTACCAAGTGAACGGTTCGTTTAGCTTTATATATTGTTCCGGGTGGGCGTTGTATTGGTTTTTCGGAAGTGTTAGACCTGTAAGAGAAAAATTTAAATGGTTGGGAAATGCCATGGGATATAGAAATATTTTTTTCACAATTTACTTCCTTGTAAAAACAGGAAAATCAATAGGGATTTTCGTACGGATATGTACCCAGTGAACGGTTCGTTTAGCTTTATATATTGTTCCGGGTGGGCGTTGTATTGGTTTTTCGGAAGTGTTAGACCTGTAAGAGAAAAATTTAAATGGTTGGGAAAGGCCATGGGATGTAGAAATATTTTTTTCACATTTTATTTCCTTGTAAAAACAGGTAAATCAATGGGGTTTTTCGTACGGATAAGTGCCCAGTGAACGGTTCGTTTAGCTTTATATATTGTTCCGGGTGGGCATTGTTTAGGTTTCTCGGAAATGTTAGACCTGTAAGAGAAAAATTTAAATGGTTGGGAAAGGCCATAGGATGTAGAAATATTTTTTTCACATTTTACTTCCTTGTAAAAACAGGAAAATCGATAGGGATTTTCGTACGGATATGTACCCAGTGAACGGTTCGTTTATCTTTATATATTCTTCCGGGTGGGCGTTGTATTGGTTTTTCGGAAGTGTTAGACCTGTAAGAGAAAAATTTAAATGGTTGGGAAAGGCCATGGGATGTAGAAATATTTTTTTCACATTTTATTTCCTTGTAAAAACAGGTAAATCAATAGGGTTTTTCGTACGGATAAGTGCCCAGTGAACGGTTCGTTTAGCTTTATATATTGTTCTGGGTGGGCATTGTTTTGGTTTTTCGGAAGTGTTAGACCTGTAAGAGAAAAATTTAAATGGTTGGGAAAGGCCATGGGATGTAGAAATATTTTTTTCACATTTTATTTCCTTGTAAAAACAGGTAAATCAGTAGGGTTTTTCGTACGGATAAGTGCCCAGTGAACGGTTCGTTTAGCTTTATATATTGTTCCGGGTGGGCGTTGTATTGGTTTTTCGGAAGTGTTAGACCTGTAAGAGAAAAATTTAAATGGTTGGGAAAGGCCATGGGATGTAGAAATATTTTTTTCACATTTTATTTCCTTGTAAAAACAGGTAAATCAATAGGGATTTTCGTACGGATAAGTGCCCAGTGAACGGTTCGTTTAGCTTTATATATTGTTCCGGGTGGGCGTTGTATTGGTTTTTCGGAAGTGTTAGGCCTGTAAGAGAAAAATTTAAATGGTTGGGAAAGGCCATGGGATGTAGAAATATTTTTTCACATTTTATTTCCTTGTAAAAACAGGTAAATCAATAGGGTTTTTCGTACGGAAAAGTGCCCAGTGAACGGTTCGTTTAGCTTTATATATTGTTCCGGGTGGGCGTTGTTTTGGTTTTTCGGAAGTGTTAGACCTGTAAGAGAAAAATTTAAATGGTTGGGAAAGGCCATGGGATGTAGAAATATTTTTTTCACATTTTACATCCTTGTAAAAACAGGAAAATCGATAGGGATTTTCGTACGGATAAGTACCTAGTGAACGGTTCGTTTATCTTTATATATTCTTCCGGGTGGGCGTTGTATTGGATTTTCGGAAGTGGTAGAGCTGTAAGAGAAAAATTTAAATGGTTGGGAAAGGCCATGGGATGTAGAAATATTTTTTTCACATTTATTTCCTTGTAAAAACAGGTAAATCAATAGGGTTTTTCGTACGGATAAGTACCCAGTGAACGGTTCGTTTAGCTTTATATATTGTTCCGGGTGGGCGTTGTATTGGATTTTTGGAAGTGTTAGACCTGTAAGAGAAAAATTTAAATGGTTGGGAAAGGCCATGGGATGTATAAATATTTTTTTCACATTTACTTCCTTGTAAAAACAGGTAAATCAATAGGGTTTTTCGTACGGATAAGTACCCAGTGAACGGTTCGTTTAGCTTTATATATTGTTCCGGGTGGGCATTGTTTAGGTTTCTCGAAAGTGTTAGACCTGTAAGAGAAAAATTTAAATGGTTGGGAAAGGCCATAGGATGTAGAAATATTTTTTTCACATTTTACTTCCTTGTAAAAACAGGAAAATCGATAGGGATTTTCGTACGGATATGTACCCAGTGAACGGTTCGTTTATCTTTATATATTCTTCCGGGTAGGCGTTGTATTGGTTTTTCGGAAGTGTTAGACCTGTAAGAGAAAAATTTAAATGGTTGGGAAAGGCCATGGGATGTAGAAATATTTTTTTTACATTTTATTTCCTTGTAAAAACAGGTAAATCAATAGGGTTTTTCGTACGGATAAGTGCCCAGTGAACGGTTCGTTTAGCTTTATATATTGTTCCGGGTGGGCGTTGTATTGGTTTTTCGGAAGTGTTAGACCTGTAAGAGAAAAATTTAAATGGTTGGGAAAGGCCATGGTTTGTAGAAATATTTTTTTCACATTTTATTTCCTTGTAAATACAGGTAAATCGATAGGGATTTTCGTACGGATAAGTGCCCAGTGAACGGTTCGTTTAGCTTTATATATTGTTCCGGGTGGGCGTTGTATTGGTTTTTCGGAAGTGTTAGGCCTGTAAGAGAAAAATTTAAATGGTTGGGAAAGGCCATGGGATGTAGAAATATTTTTTCACATTTTATTTCCTTGTAAAAACAGGTAAATCAATAGGGTTTTTCGTACGGATAAGTGCCCAGTGAACGGTTCGTTTAGCTTTATATATTGATCCGGGTGGCCGTTATTTTGGTTTTTCGGAAGTGTTAGACCTGTAAGAGAAAAATTTAAATGGTTGGGAAAGGCCATGGGATGTAGAAATATTTTTTTCACGTTTTACTTCCTTGTAAAAACAGGAAAATCGATAGGGATTTTCGTACGGATAAGTACCTAGTGAACGGTTCGTTTATCTTTATATATTCTTCCGGGTGGGCGTTGTATTGGATTTTCGGAAGTGGTAGAGCTGTAAGAGAAAAATTTAAATGGTTGGGAAAGGCCATGGGATGTAGAAATATTTTTTTCACATTTACTTCCTTGTAAAAACAGGTAAATCAATAGGGTTTTTCGTACGGATAAGTGCCCAGTGACCGGTTCGTTTAGCTTTATATATTGTTCCGGGTGGGCGTTGTTTTGGTTTTTCGGAAGTGTTAGACCTGTAAGAGAAAAATTTAAATGGTTGGGAAAGGCCATGGGATGTAGAAATATTTTTTTCACATTTTACTTCCTTGTAAAAACAGGAAAATCGATAGGGATTTTCGTACGGATAAGTACCTAGTGAACGGTTCGTTTATCTTTATATATTCTTCTGGGTGGGCGTTGTATTGGATTTTCGGAAGTGGTAGAGCTGTAAGAGAAAAATTTAAATGGTTGGGAAAGGCCATGGGATGTAGAAATATTTTTTTCACATTTACTTTCTTGTAAAAAAAGGTAAATCAATAGGGTTTTTCGTACGGATAAGTACCCAGTGAACGGTTCGTTTAGCTTTATATATTGTTCCGGGTGGGCGTTGTATTGGTTTTTCGGAAGTGTTAGACCTGTAAGAGAAAAATTTAAATGGTTGGGAAAGGCCATGGGATGTAGAAATATTTTTTTCACATTTTACTTCCTTGTAAAAACAGGTAAATCAATAGGGATTTTCGTACGGATAAGTACCAAGTGAACGGTTCGTTTAGCTTTATATATTGTTCCGGGTGGGCGTTGTATTGGTTTTTCGGAAGTGTTAGACCTGTAAGAGAAAAATTTAAATGGTTGGGAAATGCCATGGGATATAGAAATATTTTTTTCACAATTTACTTCCTTGTAAAAACAGGAAAATCAATAGGGATTTTCGTACGGATATGTACCCAGTGAACGGTTCGTTTAGCTTTATATATTGTTCCGGGTGGGCGTTGTATTGGTTTTTCGGAAGTGTTAGACCTGTAAGAGAAAAATTTAAATGGTTGGGAAAGGCCATGGGATGTAGAAATATTTTTTTCACATTTTATTTCCATGTAAAAACAGGTAAATCAATAGGGTTTTTCGTACGGATAAGTGCCCAGTGAACGGTTCGTTTAGCTTTATATATTGTTCCGGGTGGGCATTGTTTAGGTTTTTCAGAAGTGTTAGACCTGTAAGAGAAAAATTTAAATGGTTGGGAAAGGCCATGGGATGTAGAAATATTTTTTTCACATTTTATTTCCTTGTAAAAACAGGTAAATCAATAGGGTTTTTCGTACGGATAAGTGCCCAGTGAACGGTTCGTTTAGCTTTATATATTGTTCCGGGTGGGCGTTGTTTTGGTTTTTCGGAAGTGTTAGACCTGTAAGAGAAAAATTTAAATGGTTGGGAAAGGCCATGGGATGTAGAAATATTTTTTTCACATTTTACTTCCTTGTAAAAACAGGTAAATCAATAGGGATTTTCGTACGGATAAGTACCAAGTGAACGGTTCGTTTAGCTTTATATATTGTTCCGGGTGGGCGTTGTATTGGTTTTTCGGAAGTGTTAGACCTGTAAGAGAAAAATTTAAATGGTTGGGAAATGCCATGGGATATAGAAATATTTTTTTCACAATTTACTTCCTTGTAAAAACAGGAAAATCAATAGGGATTTTCGTACGGATATGTACCCAGTGAACGGTTCGTTTAGCTTTATATATTGTTCCGGGTGGGCGTTGTATTGGTTTTTCGGAAGTGTTAGACCTGTAAGAGAAAAATTTAAATGGTTGGGAAAGGCCATGGGATGTAGAAATATTTTTTTCACATTTTATTTCCATGTAAAAACAGGTAAATCAATAGGGTTTTTCGTACGGATAAGTGCCCAGTGAACGGTTCGTTTAGCTTTATATATTGTTCCGGGTGGGCATTGTTTAGGTTTTTCAGAAGTGTTAGACCTGTAAGAGAAAAATTTAAATGGTTGGGAAAGGCCATGGGATGTAGAAATATTTTTTTCACATTTTATTTCCTTGTAAAAACAGGTAAATCAATAGGGTTTTTCGTACGGATAAGTGCCCAGTGAACGGTTCGTTTAGCTTTATATATTGTTCCGGGTGGGCGTTGTTTTGGTTTTTCGGAAGTGTTAGACCTGTAAGAGAAAAATTTAAATGGTTGGGAAAGGCCATGGGATGTAGAAATATTTTTTTCACATTTTACTTCCTTGTAAAAACAGGAAAATCGATAGGGATTTTCGTACGGATAAGTACCTAGTGAACGGTTCGTTTATCTTTATATATTCTTCCGGGTGGGCGTTGTATTGGATTTTCGGAAGTGGTAGACCTGTAAGAGAAAAATGTAAATGGTTGGGAAAGGCCATGGGATGTAGAAATATTTTTTTCACATTTTATTTCCTTTTAAAAACAGGTAAATCAATAGGGATTTTCGTACGGATAAGTACCAAGTGAACGGTTCGTTTAGCTTTATATATTGTTCCGGGTGGGCGTTGTATTGGTTTTTCGGAAGTGTTAGACCTGTAAGAGAAAAATTTAAATGGTTGGGAAATGCCATGGGATATAGAAATATTTTTTTCACAATTTACTTCCTTGTAAAAACAGGAAAATCAATAGGGATTTTCGTACGGATATGTACCCAGTGAACGGTTCGTTTAGCTTTATATATTGTTCCGGGTGGGCGTTGTATTGGTTTTTCGGAAGTGTTAGACCTGTAAGAGAAAAATTTAAATGGTTGGGAAAGGCCATGGGATGTAGAAATATTTTTTTCACATTTTATTTCCTTGTAAAAACAGGAAAATCGATAGGGATTTTCGTACGGATATGTACCCAGTGAACGGTTCGTTTATCTTTATATATTCTTCCGGGTGGGCGTTGTATTGGTTTTTCGGAAGTGTTAGACCTGTAAGAGAAAAATTTAAATGGTTGGGAAAGGCCATGGGATGTAGAAATATTTTTTTTCACATTTTATTTCCTTGTAAAAACAGGTAAATCAATAGGGTTTTTCGTACGGATAAGTGCCCAGTGAACGGTTCGTTTAGCTTTATATATTGTTCTGGGTGGGCATTGTTTTGGTTTTTCGGAAGTGTTAGACCTGTAAGAGAAAAATTTAAATGGTTGGGAAAGGCCATGGGATGTAGAAATATTTTTTTCACATTTTATTTCCTTGTAAAAACAGGTAAATCAATAGGGATTTTCGTACGGATAAGTGCCCAGTGAACGGTTCGTTTAGCTTTATATATTGTTCCGGGTGGGCGTTGTATTGGTTTTTCGGAAGTGTTAGACCTGTAAGAGAAAAATTTAAATGGTTGGGAAAGGCCATGGGATGTAGAAATATTTTTTTCACATTTTATTTCCTTGTAAAAACAGGTAAATCAATAGGGATTTTCGTACGGATAAGTGCCCAGTGAACGGTTCGTTTAGCTTTATATATTGTTCCGGGTGGGCGTTGTATTGGTTTTTCGGAAGTGTTAGGCCTGTAAGAGAAAAATTTAAATGGTTGGGAAAGGCCATGGGATGTAGAAATATTTTTTCACATTTTATTTCCTTGTAAAAACAGGTAAATCAATAGGGTTTTTCGTACGGATAAGTGCCCAGTGAACGGTTCGTTTAGCTTTATATATTGTTCCGGGTGGGCGTTGTTTTGGTTTTTCGGAAGTGTTAGACCTGTAAGAGAAAAATTTAAATGGTTGGGAAAGGCATGGGATGTAGAAATATTTTTTTCACATTTTACTTCCTTGTAAAAACAGGAAAATCGATAGGGATTTTCGTACGGATAAGTACCTAGTGAACGGTTCGTTTATCTTTATATATTCTTCCGGGTGGGCGTTGTCTGGATTTTCGGAAGTGGTAGAGCTGTAAGAGAAAAATTTAAATGGTTGGGAAAGGCCATGGGATGTAGAAATATTTTTTTCACATTTACTTCCTTGTAAAAACAGGTAAATCAATAGGGTTTTTCGTACGGATAAGTACCCAGTGAACGGATCGTTTAGCTTTATATATTGTTCCGGGTGGGCGTTGTATTGGTTTTTCGGAAGTGTTAGACCTGTAAGAGAAAAATTTAAATGGTTGGGAAAGGCCATGGGATGTAGAAATATTTTTTTCACATTTTATTTCCTTGTAAAAACAGGTAAATCAATGGGGTTTTTCGTACGGATAAGTGCCCAGTGAACGGTTCGTTTAGCTTTATATATTGTTCCGGGTGGGCATTGTTTAGGGTTCTCGGAAGTGTTAGACCTGTAAGAGAAAAATTTAAATGGTTGGGAAAGGCCATAGGATGTAGAAATATTTTTTCACATTTTACTTCCTTGTAAAAACAGGAAAATCGATAGGGATTTTCGTACGGATATGTACCCAGTGAACGGTTCGTTTATCTTTATATATTCTTCCGGGTGGGCGTTGTATTGGTTTTTCGGAAGTGTTAGACCTGTAAGAGAAAAATTTAAATGGTTGGGAAAGGCCATGGGATGTAGAAATATTTTTTTCACATTTTATTTCCTTGTAAAAACAGGTAAATCAATAGGGTTTTTCGTACGGATAAGTGCCCAGTGAACGGTTCGTTTAGCTTTATATATTGTTCTGGGTGGGCATTGTTTTGGTTTTTCGGAAGTGTTAGACCTGTAAGAGAAAAATTTAAATGGTTGGGAAAGGCCATGGGATGTAGAAATATTTTTTTCACATTTTATTTCCTTGTAAATACAGGTAAATCAGTAGGGTTTTTCGTACGGATAAGTGCCCAGTGAACGGTTCGTTTAGCTTTATATATTGTTCCGGGTGGGCGTTGTATTGGTTTTTCGGAAGTGTTAGACCTGTAAGAGAAAAAATTAAATGGTTGGGAAAGGCCATGGGATGTAGAAATATTTTTTTCACATTTACTTCCTTGTAAAAACAGGTAAATCAATAGGGTTTTTCGTACGGATAAGTACCAACTGAACGGTTCGTTTAGCTTTATATATTGTTCCGGGTGGGCGTTGTATTGGTTTTTAGGAAGTGTTAGACCTGTAAGAGAAAATTTTAAATGGTTGGGAAATGCCATGGGATATAGAAATATTTTTTTCACAATTTACTTCCTTGTAAAAACAGGAAAATCAATAGGGATTTTCGTACGGATATGTACCCAGTGAACGGTTCGTTTAGCTTTATATATTGTTCCGGGTGGGCGTTGTATTGGTTTTTCGGAAGTGTTAGACCTGTAAGAGAGAAATTTAAATGGTTGGGAAAGGCCATGGGATGTAGAAATATTTTTTTCACATTTTACTTCCTTGTAAAAACAGGTAAATCAGTAGGGTTTTTCGTACGGATAAGTGCCCAGTGAACGGTTCGTTTAGGTTTATATATTGTTCCGGGTGGGCGTTGTATTGGTTTTTCGGAAGTGTTAGACCTGTAAGAGAAAAATTTAAATGGTTGGGAAAGGCCATGGGATGTAGAAATATTTTTTTCACATTTTACTTCCTTGTAAAAACAGGAAAATCAATAGGGATTTTCGTACGGATATGTCCCCAGTGAACGGTTCGTTTAGCTTTATATATTGTTCCGGGTGGGCGTTGTATTGGTTTTTCGGAAGTGTTAGACCTGTAAGAGAAAAATTTAAATGGTTGGGAAAGGCCATGGGATGTAGAAATAATTTTTTTCACATTTTACTTCTTTGTAAAAACAGGAAAATCGATAGGGATTTTCGTACGGATAAGTACCCAGTGAACGGTTCGTTTATCTTTATATATTCTTCCGGGTGGGCGTTGTATTGGTTTTTCGGAAGTGTTAGACCTGTAAGAGAAAAATTTAAATGGTTGGGAAAGGCCATGGGATGTAGAAATATTTTTTTCACATTTTATTTCCTTGTAAAAACAGGTAAATCAATAGGGTTTTTCGTACGGATAAGTGCCCAGTGAACGGTTCGTTTAGCTTTATATATTGTTCCGGGTGGGCATTGTTTTGGTTTTTCGGAAGTGTTAGACCTGTAAGAGAAAAATTTAAATGGTTGGGAAAGGCCATGGGATGTAGAAATATTTTTTTGACATTTTATTTCCTTTTAAAACAGGTAAATCAATAGGGTTTTTCGTACGGATAAGTGCCCAGTGAACGGTTCGTTTAGCTTTATATATTCTTCCGGGTGGGCGTTGTATTGGATTTTCGGAAGTGGTAGAGCTGTAAGAGAAAAATTTAAATGGTTGGGAAAGGCCATGGGATGTAGAAATATTTTTTTCACATTTACTTCCTTGTAAAAACAGGTAAATCAATAGGGTTTTTCGTACGGATAAGTACCCAGTGAACGGTTCGTTTAGCTTTATATATTGTTCCGGGTGGGCGTTGTATTGGTTTTTCGGAAGTGTTAGACCTGTAAGAGAAAAATTTAAATGGTTGGGAAAGGCCATGGGATGTAGAAATATTTTTTTCACATTTTATTTCCTTGTAAAAACAGGTAAATCAATAGGGATTTTCGTACGGATAAGTACCAAGTGAACGGTTCGTTTAGGTTTATATATTGTTCCGGGTGGGCGTTGTATTGGTTTTTCGGAAGTGTTAGACCTGTAAGAGAAAAATTTAAATGGTTGGGAAAGGCCATGGGATGTAGAAATATTTTTTTCACATTTTACTTCCTTGTAAAAACAGGAAAATCAATAGGGATTTTCGTACGGATATGTCCCCAGTGAACGGTTCGTTTAGCTTTATATATTGTTCCGGGTGGGCGTTGTATTGGTTTTTCGGAAGTGTTAGACCTGTAAGAGAAAAATTTAAACGGTTGGGAAAGGCCATTGGATTTAGAAATATTTTTTTCACATTTTATTTCCTTGTAAAAACAGGTAAATCAATAGGGTTTTTCGTACGGATAAGTGCCCAGTGAACGGTTCGTTTAGCTTTATATATTGTTCTGGGTGGGCATTGTTTAGGTTTTTCGGAAGTGTTAGACCTGTAAGAGAAAAATTTAAATGGTTGGGAAAGGCCATGGGATGTAGAAATATTTTTTTCACATTTTATTTCCTTGTAAAAACAGGTAAATCAATAGGGTTTTTCGTACGGATAAGTGCCCAGTGAACGGTTCGTTTAGCTTCATATATTGTTCCGAGTGGGCGTTGTTTTGGTTTTTCGGAAGTGTTAGACCTGTAAGAGAAAAATTTAAATGGTTGGGAAAGGCCATGGGATGTAGAAATATTTTTTTCACATTTTACTTCCTTGTAAAAACAGGAAAATCGATAGGGATTTTCGTACGGATAAGTACCCAGTGAACGGTTCGTTTATCTTTATATATTATTCCGGGTGGGCGTTGTATTGGTTTTTCGGAAGTGTTAGACCTGTAAGAGAAAAATTTAAATGGTTGGGAAAGGCCATGGGATGTAGAAATATTTTTTTTCACATTTTACTTCCTTGTAAAAACAGGAAAATCGATAGGGATTTTCGTACGGATAAGTACCCAGTGAACGGTTCGTTTAGCTTTATATATTGTTCTGGGTGGGCATTGTTTTGGTTTTTCGGAAGTGTTAGACCTGTAAGAGAAAAATTTAAATGGTTGGGAAAGGCCATGGGATGTAGAAATATTTTTTTCACATTTTATTTCCTTGTAAAAACAGGTAAATCAATAGGGTTTTTCGTACGGATAAGTGCCCAGTGAACGGTTCGTTTAGCTTTATATATTGTTCCGGGTGGGCATTGTTTAGGTTTTTCGGAAGTGTTAGACCTGTAAGAGAAAAATTTAAATGGTTGGGGAAGGCCATGGGATGTAGAAATATTTTTTTCACATTTTATATCCTTGTAAAAACAGGTAAATCAATAGGGTTTTTCGTACGGATAAGTGCCCAGTGAACGGTTCGTTTAGCTTTATATATTGTTCCGAGTGGGCGTTGTTTTGGTTTTTCGGAAGTGTTAGACCTGTAAGAGAAAAATTTAAATGGTTGGGAAAGGCCATGGGATGTAGAAATATTTTTTTCACATTTTACTTCCTTGTAAAAACAGGAAAATCGATAGGGATTTTCGTACGGATAAGTACCCAGTGAACGGTTCGTTTATCTTTATATATTATTCCGGGTGGGCGTTGTATTGGTTTTTCGGAAGTGTTAGACCTGTAAGAGAAAAATTTAAATGGTTGGGATAGGCCATGGGATGTAGAAATATTTTTATCACATTTTATTTCCTTGTAAAAACAGGTAAATCAATAGGGATTTTCGTACGCATAAGTACCCAGTGAACGGTTCGTTTAGCTTTATATATTGTTCCGGGTGGGCGTTGTATTGGTTTTTAGGAAGTGTTAGACCTGTAAGAGAAAAATTTAAATGGTTGGGAAAGGCCATGGGATGTAGAAATATTATTTTCACATTTTATTTCCTTGTAAAAACAGGTAAATCAATAGGGATTTTCGTACGGATAAGTACCCAGTGAACGGTTCGTTTAGCTTTATATATTGTTCCGGGTGGGCGTTGTATTGGTGTTTAGGAAGTGTTAAACATGTAAGAGAAAAATTTAAATGGTTGGGAAAGGCCATGGGATGTAGAAATATTTTTTTCACATTTTACTTCCTTGTAAAAAAAGGTAAATCAATAGGGATTTTCGTACGGATAAGTACCCAGTGAACGGTACGTTTAGCTTTATATATTGTTATGGGTGGGTGTTGTATTGGATTTTTGGAAGTGTTAGACCTGTAAGAGAAAAATTTAAATGGTTGGGATAGACCATGGGATGTAGAAATATTTTTATCACATTTTATTTCCTTGTAAAAACAGGTAAATCAATAGGGATTTTCATACGGATAAGTGCCAAGTGAACGGTTCGTTTAGCTTTATATATTGTTCCAGGTGGGCGTTGTATTGGTTTTTCAGAAGTGTTAGACCTGTAAGAGAAAAATATAAATGGTTGGGAAAGGCCATGGGATGTAGAAATACTTTTTTCACATTTCATTTCCTTGTAAAAACTGGTAAATCAATAGGGATTTTCGTACGGATAAGTGCCCAGTGAACGGTTCGTTTAGCTTTATATATTGTTCCGGGTGGGCGTTGTATTGGTTTTTCGGAAGTGTTAGACCTGTAAGAGAAAAATTTAAATGGTTGGGAAAGGCCATGGGATGTAGAAATAATTTTTTGACATTTTATTTCCTTTTAAAAACAGGTAAATATATAGGGATTTTCGTACGGATAAGTGCCCAGTGAACGGTTCGTTTAGCTTTATATATTGTTCCGGGTGGGCGTTGTATTGGTTTTTTGGAAGTGTTAGACCTGTAAGAGAAAAATTTAAATGGTTGGGAAAGGCCATGGGATGTAGAAAAATTTTTTTCAAATTTTACTTCCTTGTAAAAACAGGTAAATCAATAGGGATTTTCGTACGGATAAGTACCCAGTGAACGGTTCGTTTAGCTTTATATATTGTTACGGGTTGGTGTTGTATTGGTTTTTCGGAAGTGTTAGACCTGTAAGAGAAAAATTTAGATGGTTGGGAAAGGCCATGGGATGTAGAAATATTATTTTCACATTTTATTTCCTTGTAAAAACAGCTAAATCAATAAGGATTTTCGTACGTATAAGTACCCAGTGAACGGTTCGTTTAGCTTTATATATTGTTCCGGGTGGGCGTTGTATTGGTTTTTCGGAACTGTTAGACCTGTAAGAGAAAAATTTAAACGGTTGGGATAGGCCATGGGATGTAAAAATATTTTTTTCACATTTTATTTCCTTGTAAAAACAGGTAAATCAATAGCGATTTTCGTACGCATAAGTACCCAGTGAACGTTTCGTTTAGCTTTATATATTGTTCTGGGTGGGCATTGTATTGGTTTTTCGGAAGTGTTAGACCTGTAAGAGAAAAATTTAAATGCTTGGGAAAGGCCATGGGATGTAGAAATATTTTTTTCACATTTTATTTCCTTGTAAAAACAGGTAAATCAATAGGGATTTTCGTACGTATAAGTACCCAGTGAACGGTTCGTTTCGCTTTATATATTGTTCCGGGTGGGCGTTGTGTTGGTTTTTAGGAAGTGTTAGACATGTAAGAGAAAAATTTAAATGCTTGGGAAAGGCCATGGGATGTAGAAATATTTTTTTCACATTTTACTTCCTTGTAAACACAGGTAAATCAATAGGGATTTTCGTACGGATAAGTACCCAGTGAACGGTACGTTTAGCTTTATATATTGTTACGGGTGGGTGTTGTATTGGTTTTTTGGAAGTGTTAGACCTGTAAGAGAAAAATTTAAATGGTTGGGATAGACCATGGGATGTAGAAATACTTTTTTCACATTTTATTTCCTTGTAAAAACTGGTAAATCAATAGGGATTTTCGTACGGATTAGTGCCCAGTGAACGGTTCGTTTAGCTTTATATATTGTTCCGGGTGGGCGTTGTATTGGTTTTTCGGAAGTGTTAGACCTGTAAGAGAAAAATTTAAACGGTTGGGAAAGGCCATGGGATGTAGAAATATTTAATTCACATTTTATTTCCTTTTAAAAACAGGTAAATATATAGGGATTTTCGTACGGATAAGTGCCCAGTGAACGGTTCGTTTAGCTTTATATATTGTTCCGGGTGGGCGTTGTATTGGTTTTTAGGAAGTGTTAGACCTGTAAGAGAAAAATTTAAATGGTTGGGAAAGGCCATGGGATGTAGAAATATTATTTTCACATTTTATTTCCTTGTAAAAACAGGTAAATCAATAAGGATTTTCGTACGTATAAGTACCCAGTGAACGGTTCGTTTAGCTTTATATATTGTTCCGGGTAGGCGTTGTATTGGTTTTTCGGAAGTGTTAGACCTGTAAGAGAAAAATTTAAACGGTTGGGATAGGCCATGGGATGTAAAAATATTTTTTTCACATTTTATTTCCTTGTAAAAACAGGTAAATCAATAGCGATTTTCGTACGCATAAGTACCCAGTGAACGTTTCGTTTAGCTTTATATATTGTTCCGGGTGGGCTTTGTATTGGTTTTTCCGAAGTGTTAGACCTGTAAGAGAAAAATTTAAATGGTTGGGAAAGGCCATGGGATGTAGAAATATTTTTTTCACATTTTATTTCCTTGTAAAAACAGGTAAATCAATAGGGATTTTCGTACGGATAAGTGCCCAGTGAACGGTTCGTTTAGCTTTATATATTGTTCCGGTGGGCGTTGTATTGGTTTTTCGGAAATGTTAGACCTGTAAGAGAAAAATTTAAATGGTTGGGTAAGGCCATTGGTTGTAGAAATATTTTTTTCACATTTTATTTCCTTGTAAAAACAGGTAAATCAATAGGGATTTTCGAACGGATAAGTACCCAGTGAACGGTTCGTTTAGCTTTATATTTTGTTCCGTGTGGGCGTTGTATTGGTTTTTCGGAAGTGTTAGACCTGTAAGAGAAAAATTTAAATGGTTGGGAAAGGCCATGGGATGTAGAAATATTTTTTTCACATTTTATTTCCTTGTAAAAACAGGTAAATCAATAGGGATTTTCGTACGTATAAGTACCCAGTGAACGGTTCGTTTAGCTTTATATATTGTTCCGGGTGGGCGTTGTATTGGTTTTTAGGAAGTGTTAGACATGTAAGAGAAAAATTTAAATGCTTGGGAAAGGCCATGGGATGTAGAAATATTTTTTTCACATTTTACTTCCTTGTAAAAACAGGTAAATCAATAGGGATTTTCGTACGGATAAGTACCCAGTGAACGGTACGTTTAGCTTTATATATTGTTACGGGTGGGTGTTGTATTGGTTTATTGGAAGTGTTAGACCTGTAAGAGAAAAATTTAAATTGTTGGGATAGACCATGGGATGTAGAAATATTTTTATCAAATTTTATTTCCTTGTAAAAACAGGTAAATCAATAGGGATTTTCGTACGGATAAGTGCCCAGTGAACGGTTCGTTTAGCTTTATATATTGTTCCAGGTGTGCGTTGTATTGGTTTTTCAGAAGTGTTAGACCTGTAAGAGAAAAATTTAAATGGTTGGGAAAGGCCATGGGATGTAGAAATACTTTTTTCACATTTCATTTCCTTGTAAAAACTGGTAAATCAATAGGGATTTTCGTACGGATAAGTGCCCAGTGAACGGTTCGTTTAGCTTTATATATTGTTCCGGGTGGCGTTGTATTGGTTTTTCGGAAGTGTTAGACCTGTAAGAGAAAAATTTAAACGGTTGGGAAAGGCCATGGGATGTAGAAATATTTAATTCACATTTTATTTCCTTTTAAAAACAGGTAAATATATAGGGATTTTCGTACGGATAAGTGCCCAGTGAACGGTTCGTTTAGCTTTATATATTGTTCCGGGCGGGCGTTGTATTGGTTTTTAGGAAGTGTTAGACCTGTAAGAGAAAAATTTAAATGGTTGGGAAAGGCCATGGGATGTAGAAATATTTTTTTCTCATTTTACTTCCTTGTAAAAACAGGTAAATCAATAGGGATTTTCGTACGGATAAGTACCCAGTGAACGGTTCGTTTAGCTTTATATATTGTTACGGGTGGGTGTTGTATTGTTTTTTCGGAAGTGTTAGACCTGTAAGAGAAAAATTTCGATGGTTGGGAAAGGCCATGGGATGTAGAAATATTATTTTCACATTTTATTTCCTTGTAAAAACAGGTAAATCAATAAGGATTTTCGTACGTATAAGTACCCAGTGAACGGTTCGTTTAGCTTTATATATTGTTCCGGGTGGGCGTTGTATTGGTTTTTCGGAAGTGTTAGACCTGTAAGAGAAAAATTTAAACGGTTGGGATAGGCCATGGGATGTAAAAATATTTTTTTCACATTTTATTTCCTTGTAAAAACAGGTAAATCAATAGCGATTTTCGTACGCATAAGTACCCAGTGAACGTTTCGTTTAGCTTTATATATTGTTCCGGGTGGGCTTTGTATTGGTTTTTCCGAAGTGTTAGACCTGTAAGAGAAAAATTTAAATGGTTGGGAAAGGCCATGGGATGTAGAAATATTTTTTTCACATTTTATTTCCTTGTAAAAACAGGTAAATCAATAGGGATTTTCGTACGGATAAGTGCCCAGTGAACGGTTCGTTTAGCTTTATATATTGTTCCGGTGGGCGTTGTATTGGTTTTTCGGAAATGTTAGACCTGTAAGAGAAAAATTTAAATGGTTGGGAAAGGCCATTGGTTGTAGAAATATTTTTTTCACATTTTATTTCCTTTTAAAAACAGGTAAATATATAGGGATTTTCGTACGGATAAGTGCCCAGTGAACGGTTCGTTTAGCTTTATATATTGTTCCGGGTGGGCGTTGTATTGGATTTTAGGAAGTGTTAGACCTGTAAGAGAAAAATTTAAATGGTTGGGAAAGGCCATGGGATGTAGAAATATTTTTTTCTCATTTTACTTCCTTGTAAAAACAGGTAAATCAATAGGGATTTTCGTACGGATAAGTACCCAGTGAACGGTTCGTTTAGCTTTATATATTGTTACGGGTGGGTGTTGTATTGTTTTTTCGGAAGTGTTAGACCTGTAAGAGAAAAATTTAGATGGTTGGGAAAGGCCATGGGATGTAGAAATATTATTTTCACATTTTATTTCCTTGTAAAAACAGGTAAATCAATAAGAATTTTCGTACGTATAAGTACCCAGTGAACGGTTCGTTTAGCTATATATATTGTTCCGGGTGGGCGTTGTATTGGTTTTTCGGAAGTGTTAGACCTGTAAGAGAAAAATTTAAACGGTTGGGATAGGCCATGGGATGTAAAAATATTTTTTTCACATTTTATTTCCTTGTAAAAACAGGTAAATCAATAGCGATTTTCGTACGCATAAGTACCCAGTGAACGTTTCGTTTAGCTTTATATATTGTTCCGGGTGGGCTTTGTATTGGTTTTTCCGAAGTGTTAGACCTGTAAGAGAAAAATTTAAATGGTTGGGATAGGCCATGGGATGTAGAAATATTTTTTTCACATTTTATTTCCTTGTAAAAACAGGTAAATCAATAGGGATTTTCGTACGGATAAGTGCCCAGTGAACGGTTCGTTTAGCTTTATATATTGTTCCGGTGGGCGTTGTATTGGTTTTTCGGAAATGTTAGACCTGTAAGAGAAAAATTTAAATGGTTGGGAAAGGCCATTGGTTGTAGAAATATTTTTTTCACATTTTATTTCCTTTTAAAAACAGGTAAATATATAGGGATTTTCGTACGGATAAGTGCCCAGTGAACGGTTCGTTTAGCTTTATATATTGTTCCGGGTGGGCGTTGTATTGGATTTTAGGAAGTGTTAGACCTGTAAGAGAAAAATTTAAATGGTTGGGAAAGGCCATGGGATGTAGAAATATTTTTTTCTCATTTTACTTCCTTGTAAAAACAGGTAAATCAATAGGGATTTTCGTACGGATAAGTACCCAGTGAACGGTTCGTTTAGCTTTATATATTGTTACGGGTGGGTGTTGTATTGTTTTTTCGGAAGTGTTAGACCTGTAAGAGAAAAATTTAGATGGTTGGGAAAGGCCATGGGATGTAGAAATATTATTTTCACATTTTATTTTCTTGTAAAAACAGGTAAATCAATAAGGATTTTCGTACGTATAAGTACCCAGTGAACGGTTCGTTTAGCTATATATATTGTTCCGGGTGGGCGTTGTATTGGTTTTTCGGAAGTGTTAGACCTGTAAGAGAAAAATTTAAACGGTTGGGATAGGCCATGGGATGTAAAAATATTTTTTTCACATTTTATTTCCTTGTAAAAACAGGTAAATCAATAGCGATTTTCGTACGCATAAGTACCCAGTGAACGTTTCGTTTAGCTTTATATATTGTTCCGGGTGGGCTTTGTATTGGTTTTTCCGAAGTGTTAGACCTGTAAGAGAAAAATTTAAATGGTTGGGAAAGGCCATGGGATGTAGAAATATTTTTTTCACATTTTATTTCCTTGTAAAAACAGGTAAATCAATAGGGATTTTCGTACGGATAAGTGCCCAGTGAACGGTTCGTTTAGCTTTATATATTGTTCCGGTGGGCGTTGTATTGGTTTTTCGGAAATGTTATACCTGTAAGAGAAAAATTTAAATGGTTGGGAAAAGCCATTGGTTGTAGAAATATTTTTTCACATTTTATTTCCTTGTAAAAACAGGTAAATCAATAGGGATTTTCGTACGGATAAGTGCCCAGTGAACGGTTCGTTTAGCTTTATATATTGTTCCGGGTGGGCGTTGTATTGGTTTTTCGGAAATGTTAGACCTGTAAGAGAAAAATTTAAATGGTTGGGAAAGACCATTGGTTGTAGAAATATTTTTTTCACATTTTATTTCCTTGTAAAAACAGGTAAATCAATAGGGATTTTTGTACGGATAAGTACCCAGTGAACGGTTCGTTTAGCTTTATATTTTGTTCCGGGTGGGCGTTGTATTAGTTTTTAGGAAGTGTTAGACCTGTAAGAGAAAAATTTAAATGGTTGGGAAAGGCTATGGGATGTAGAAATAATTTTTTCACATTTTATTTCCTTGTAAAAACAGGTAAATCAATAGGGATTTTCATACGGATAAGTGCCCAGTGAACGGTTCGTTTAGCTTTATATATTGTTCCGGGTGGGCGTTGTATTGGTTTTTCGGAAGTGTTAGACCTGTAAGAGAAAAATTTAAATGGTTGGGAAAGGCCATGGGATGTAGAAATATTTTTTTCAAATTTTATTTCCTTGTAAAAACAGGTAAATCAATAGGGATTTTCGTACGCATAAGTACCCAGTGAACGGTTCGTTTAGCTTTATATATTGTTCCGGGTGGGCGTTGTATTGGTTTTTAGGAAGTGTTAGACCTGTAAGAGAAAAATTTAAATGGTTGGGAAAGGCCATGGGATGTAGAAATAATTTTTTCACATTTTATTTCCTTGTAAAAACAGGTAAATCAATAGGGATTTTCGTACGCATAAGTACCCAGTGAACGGTTCGTTTAGCTTTATATATTGTTCCGGGTGGGCGTTGTATTGGTTTTTAGGAAGTGTTAGACCTGTAAGAGAAAAATTTAAATGGTTGGGAAAGGCCATGGGATGTAGAAATAATTTTTTCACATTTTATTTCCTTGTAAAAACAGGTAAATCAATAGGGATTTTCGTACGGATAAGTGCCCAGTGAACTGTTCGTTTAGCTTTATATATTGTTCCGGGTGGCCGTTGTATTGGTTTTTCGGAAGTGTTAGACCTGTAAGAGAAAAATTTAAATGGTTGGGAAAGGCCATGGGATGTAGAAATATTTTTTTCAAATTTTATTTCCTTGTAAAAACAGGTAAATCAATAGGGATTTTGGTACGCATAAGTACCCAGTGAACGGTTCGTTTAGCTTTATATATTGTTCCGGGTGGGCGTTGTATTGGATTTTAGGAAGTGTTAGACCTGTAAGAGAAAAATTTAAATGGTTGGGAAAGGCCATGGGATGTAGAAATAATTTTTTCACATTTTATTTCCTTGTAAAAACAGGTAAATCAATAGGGATTTTCGTACGGATAAGTGCCCGGTGAACGGTTCGTTTAGCTTTATATATTGTTCCGGGTGGGCGTTGTATTGGTTTTTCGGAAGTGTTAGACCTGTAAGAAAAAAATTTAAATGGTTGGGAAAGGCCATTGGTTGTAGAAATATTTTTTTCACATTTTATTTCCTTGTAAAAACAGGTAAATCAATAGGGATTTTCGTACGGATAAGTACCCAGTGAACGTTTCGTTTAGCTTTATATTTTGTTCCGGGTGGGCGTTGTATTAGTTTTTAGGAAGTGTTAGACCTGTAAGAGAAAAATTTAAATGCTTGGGAAAGGCCATGGGATGTAGAAATATTTTTTTCACATTTTATTTCCTTGTAAAAACAGGTAAATCAATAGGGATTTTCGTACGTATAAGTACCCAGTGAACGGTTCGTTTAGCTTTATATATTGTTCCGGGTGGTCGTTGTGTTGGTTTTTAGGAGGTGTTAGACATGTAAGAGAAAAATTTAAACGCTTGGGAAAGGCCATGGGATGTAGAAATATTTTTTTCACATTTTACTTCCTTGTAAACACAGGTAAATCAATAGGGATTTTCGTACGGATAAGTGCCCAGTGAACGGTTCGTTTAGCTTTATATATTGTTCCGGGTGGGCGTTGTATTGGTTTTTCGGAAGTGTTAGACCTGTAAGAGAAAAATTTAAATGGTTGGGAAAGGCCATGGGATGTAGAAATATTTTTTTCAAATTTTATTTCCTTGTAAAAACAGGTAAATCAATAGGGATTTTCGTACGCATAAGTACCCAGTGAACGGTTCGTTTAGCTTTATATATTGTTCCGGGTGGGCGTTGTATTGGATTTTAGGAAGTGTTAGACCTGTAAGAGAAAAATTTAAATGGTTGGGAAAGGCCATGGGATGTAGAAATAATTTTTTCACATTTTATTTCCTTGTAAAAACAGGTAAATCAATAGGGATTTTCGTACGGATAAGTGCCCGGTGAACGGTTCGTTTAGCTTTATATATTGTTCCGGGTGGGCGTTGTATTGGTTTTTCGGAAGTGTTAGACCTGTAAGAAAAAAATTTAAATGGTTGGGAAAGGCCATTGGTTGTAGAAATATTTTTTTCACATTTTATTTCCTGGTAAAAACAGGTAAATCAATAGGGATTTTCGTACGGATAAGTACCCAGTGAACGTTTCGTTTAGCTTTATATTTTGTTCCGGGTGGGCGTTGTATTAGTTTTTAGGAAGTGTTAGACCTGTAAGAGAAAAATTTAAATGCTTGGGAAAGGCCATGGGATGTAGAAATATTTTTATCACATTTTATTTCCTTGTAAAAACAGGTAAATCAATAGGGATTTTCGTTCGGATAAGTACCCAGTGAACGGTTCGTTTAGCTTTATATATTGTTCCGGGTGGGCGTTGTATTGGTTTTTTAGGAAGTGTTAGACCTGTAAGAGAAAAATTTAAATGGTTGGGAAAGGCCATGGAATGTAGAAATATTATTTTCACATTTTACTTCCTTGTAAAAACAGGTAAATCAATAGGGATTTTCGTACGGATAAGTACCCAGTGAACGGTTCGTTTAGCTTTATATATTGTTACGGGTGGGTGTTGTATTGGTTTTTCGGAAGTGTTAGACCTGTAAGAGAAAAATGTAAATGGTTGGGATAGGCCATGGGATGTAGAAATATTTTTATCACATTTTATTTCCTTGTAAAAACAGGTAAATCAATAGGGATTTTCGTACGGATAAGTGCCCAGTGAACGGTTCGTTTAGCTTTATATATTGTTCCAGGTGGGCGTTGTATTGGTTTTTCAGAAGTGTTAGACCTGTAAGAGAAAAATTTAAATGGTTGGGAAAGGCCATGGGATGTAGAAATATTTTTTTCACATTTTATTTCCTTGTAAAAACAGGTAAATCAATAGCGATTTTTGTACGCATAAGTACCCAGTGAACGGTTCGTTTAGCTTTATATATTGTTCCGGGTAGGCGTTGTATTCGTTTTTTGGAAGTGTTAGACCTGTAAGAGAAAAATTTAAATGGTTGGGAAAGGCCATTGGTTGTAGAAATATTTTTTTCACATTTTATTTCCTTGTAAAAACAGGTAAATCAATAGGGATATTCGTACGGATAAGTGCCCAGTGAACGGTTCGTTTAGCTTTATATATTGTTCCAGGTGGGCGTTGTATTGGTTTCTCAGAAGTGTTAGACCTGTAAGAGAAAAATTTAAATGGTTGGGAAAGGCCATGGGATGTAGAAATATTTTTTTCACATTTTATTTCCTTGTAAAAACAGGTAAATCAATAGCGATTTTTGTACGCATAAGTACCCAGTGAACGGTTCGTTTAGCTTTATATATTGTTCCGGGTAGGCATTGTATTCGTTTTTTGGAAGTGTTAGACCTGTAAGAGAAAAATTTAAATGGTTGGGAAAGGCCATTGGTTGTAGAAATATTTTTTTCACATTTTACTTCCTTGTAAAAACAGGTAAATCAATAGGGATTTTCGTACGGATAAGTACCCAGTGAACGGTTCGTTTAGCTTTATATATTGTTCCGGGTGGGCGTTGTATTGGTTTTTAGGAAGTGTTAGACCTGTAAGAGAAAAATTTAAATGGTTGGGATAGACCATGGGATGTAGAAATATTTTTATCACATTTTATTTCCTTGTAAAAACAGGTAAATCAATAGGGATTTTCGTACGGATAAGTACCCAGTGAACGGTTCGTTTAGCTTTATATATTGGTCCGGGTGGGCGTTGTATTGGTTTTTCGGAAGTGTTAGCCCTGTAAGAGAAAAATTTTAATGGTTGGGAAAGGCCATGGGATGTAGAAATATTTTTTTCACATTTTATTTCCTTGTAAAAACAGGTAAATCAATAGGGATTTTCGTACGTATAAGTACCCAGTGAACGGCTCGTTTAGCTTTATATATTGTTCCGGGTGGGCGTTGTATTGGTTTTTCGGAAGTGATAGACCTGTAAGAGAAAAATTTAAATGGTTGGGAAAGGCCATGGGATGCAGAAATATTTTTTCACATTTTATTTCCTTTTAAAAACAGGTAAATCAATAGGGATTTTCGTACGTATAAGTACCCAGTGAAAGGCTCGTTTAGCTTTATATATTGGTCCGGGTGGGCGTTGTATTGGTTTTTCGGAAGTGTTAGCCCTGTAAGAGAAAAATTTAAATGGTTGGGAAAGGCCATGGGATGTAGAAATATTTTTTTCACATTTTATTTCCGTGTAAAAACAGGTAAATAAATAGGGATTTTTGTACGGGTAAGTACCCAGTGAACGGCTCGTTTAGCATTATATATTGTTCCGGGTGGGCGTTGTATTGGTTTTTTGGAAGTGTTAGCCCTGTAAGAGAAAAATTTAAATGGTTGGGAAAGGCCATTGGATGTAGAAATATTTTTTTCACATTTTATTTCCTTTTAAAAACAGGTAAATCAATAGGGATTTTCGTATGGATAAGTACCCAGTGAACGGTTCGTTTAGCTTTATATATTGGTCCGGGTGGGCGTTGTATTGGTTTTTCGGAAGTGTTAACTCTGTAAGAGAAAAATTTAAATGGTTGGGAAAGGCCATGGGATGTAGAAATATTTTTTTCACATTTTATTTCCTTGTAAAAACAGGTAAATCAATAGGGATTTTCGTACGGATAAGTACCCAGTGAACGGTTCGTTTAGCTTTATATATTGTTACGGGTGGGTGTTGTATTGGTTTTTCGGAAGTGTTAGACCTGTAAGAGAAAAATTTAAATGGTTGGGATAGGCCATGGGATGTAGAAATATTTTTATCACATTTTATTTCCTTGTAAAAACAGGTAAATCAATAGGGATTTTCGTACGGATAAGTGCCCAGTGAACGGTTCGTTTAGCTTTATATATTGTTCCAGGTGGGCGTTGTATTGGTTTTTCAGAAGTGTTAGACCTGTAAGAGAAAAATTTAAATGGTTGGGAAAGGCCATGGGATGTAGAAATATTTTTTTCACATTTTATTTCCTTGTAAAAACAGGTAAATCAATAGCGAATTTTGTACGCATAAGTACCCAGTGAACGGTTCGTTTAGCTTTATATATTGTTCCGGGTAGGCGTTGTATTCGTTTTTTGGAAGTGTTAGACCTGTAAGAGAAAAATTTAAATGGTTGGGAAAGGCCATTGGTTGTAGAAATATTTTTTTCACATTTTATTTCCTTGTAAAAACAGGTAAATCAATAGGGATATTCGTACGGATAAGTGCCCAGTGAACGGTTCGTTTAGCTTTATATATTGTTCCAGGTGGGCGTTGTATTGGTTTCTCAGAAGTGTTAGACCTGTAAGAGAAAAATTTAAATGGTTGGGAAAGGCCATGGGATGTAGAAATATTTTTTTCACATTTTATTTCCTTGTAAAAACAGGTAAATCAATAGCGATTTTTGTACGCATAAGTACCCAGTGAACGGTTCGTTTAGCTTTATATATTGTTCCGGGTAGGCATTGTATTCGTTTTTTGGAAGTGTTAGACCTGTAAGAGAAAAATTTAAATGGTTGGGAAAGGCCATTGGTTGTAGAAATATTTTTTTCACATTTTATTTCCTTGTAAAAACAGGTAAATCAATAGGGATTTTCGTACGCATAAGTACCCAGTGAACGGTTCGTTTAGCTTTATATATTGTTCCGGGTGGGCGTTGTATTGGTTTTTAGGAAGTGTTAGACCTGTAAGAGAAAAATTTAAATGGTTGGGAAAGGCCATGGGATGTAGAAATATTTTTTTCACATTTTATTTCCTTGTAAAAACAGGTAAATCAATAGCGATTTTCGTACGAATAAGTACCCAGTGAACGTTTCGTTTAGCTTTATATATTGTTCCGGGTGGGCATTGTATTGGTTTTTCGGAAGTGTTAGACCTGTAAGAGAAAAATTTAAATGGTTGGGAAAGGCCATGGGATGTAGAAATATTTTTTTCACATTTTACTTCCTTGTAAAAACAGGTAAATCAATAGGGATTTTCGTACGGATAAGTACCCAGTGAACGGTTCGTTTAGCTTTATATATTGTTACGGGTGGGTGTTGTATTGGTTTTTCGGAAGTGTTAGACCTGTAAGAGAAAAATTTAAATAGTTGGGATAGACCATGGGATGTAGAAATATTTTTATCACATTTTATTTCCTTGTAAAAACAGGTAAATCAATAGGGATTTTCGTACGGATAAGTGCCCAGTGAACGGTTCGTTTAGCTATATATATTGTTCCAGGTGGGCGTTGTATTGGTTTTCAGAAGTGTTAGACCTGTAAGAGAAAAATTTAAATGGTTGGGAAAGGCCATGGGATGTAGAAATATTTTTTTCACATTTTATTTCCTTTTAAAAACAGGTAAATCAATAGGGATTTTCGTACGGATAATTACCCATTGAACGGTTCGTTTAGCTATATATATTGTTCCGGGTGGGCGTTGTATTGGTTTTTCAGAAGTGTTAGACTTGTAAGAGAATATTTTAAATGGTTGGGAAAGGCCATGGGATGTAGAAATATTATTTTCACATTTTATTTCCTTGTAAAAACAGGTAAATCAATAGGGATTTTCGTACGCATAAGTACCCAGTGAACGGTTCGTTTAGCTTTATATATTGTTCCGGGTGGGCGTTGTATTGGTTTTTAGGAAGTGTTAGACCTGTAAGAGAAAAATTTAAATGGTTGGGATAGACCATGGGATGTAGAAATATTTTTTTCACATTTTATATCCTTGTAAAAACAGGTAAATCAATAGGGATTTTCGTACGGATAAGTACCCATTGAACGGTTCGTTTAGCTATATATATTGTTCCGGGTGGGCGTTGTATTGGTTTTTCGGAAGTGTTAGACTTGTAAGAGAAAATTTTAAATGGTTGGGAAAGGCCATGGGATGTAGAAATATTTTTTTCACATTTTATTTCCTTGTAAAAACAGGTAAATCAATAGCGATTTTCGTACGCATAAGTACCCAGTGAACGTTTCGTTTAGCTTTATATATTGTTCCGGGTTTGCATTGTATTGGTTTTTCGGAAGTGTTAGACCTGTAAGAGAAAAATTTAAATGGTTGGGAAAGGCCATGGGATGTAGAAATATTTTTTTCACATTTTACTTCCTTGTAAAAACAGGTAAATCAATAGGGATTTTCGTACGGATAAGTACCCAGTGAACGGTTCGTTTAGCTTTATATATTGTTCCGGGTGGGCGTTGTATTGGTTTTTAGGAAGTGTTAGACCTGTAAGAGAAAAATTTAAATGGTTGGGATAGACCATGGGATGTAGAAATATTTTTATCACATTTTATTTCCTTGTAAAAACAGGTAAATCAATAGGGATTTTCGTACGGATAAGTGCCCAGTGAACGGTTCGTTTAGCTATATATATTGTTCCAGCTGGGCGTTGTATTGGTTTTCAGACGTGTTAGACCTGTAAGAGAAAAATTTAAATGGTTGGGAAAGGCCATGGTATGTAGAAATATTTTTTTCACATTTTACTTACAGGTAAAAACAGGTAAATCAATAGGGATTTTCGTAGGGATAAGTACCCAGTGAACGGTTCGTTTAGCTTTATATATTGTTATGGGTGGGTGTTGTATTGGTTTTCCGAAGTGTTAGACCTTTAAGAGAAAAATTTAAATGGTTGGGATAGGCCATGGGATGTAGAAATATTTTTTTCACATTTTATTTAATTGTAAAAACAGGTAAATCAATAGGGATTTTCGTTCGGATAAGTGCCCAGTGAACGGTTCGTTTAGCTTTATATATTGTTCCAGGTGGGAGTTGTATTCGTTTTTCAGAAGTGTTAGACCTGTAAGAGAAAAATTTAAATGGTTGGGAAAGGCCATGGGATGTAGAAATATTTTTTTCAAATTTTATTTCCTTGTAAAAACAGGTAAATCAATAGGGATTTTCGTACGCATAAGTACCCAGTGAACGGTTCGTTTAGCTTTATATATTGTTCCGGGTGGGCGTTTTATTGGTTTTTAGGAAGTGTTAGACCTGTAAGAGAAAAATTTAAATGGTTGGGAAAGGCCATGGGATGTAGAAATAATTTTTTCACATTTTATTTCCTTGTAAAAACAGGTAAATCAATAGGGATTTTCGTATGGATAAGTGCCCAGTGAACGGTTCATTTAGCTTTATATATTGTTCCGGGTGGGCGTTGTATTGGTTTTTCGGAAGTGTTAGACCTGTAAGAGAAAAATTTAAATGGTTGGGAAAGGCCATGGGATGTAAAAATATTGTTTTCACATTTTACTTCCTTGTAAAAACAGGTAAATCAATAGGGATTTTCGTACGGATAAGTACCCAGTGAACGGTTCGTTTAGCTTTATATATTGTTACGGGTGGGTGTTGTATTGGTTTTTCAGAACTGTTAGACCTGTAAGAGAAAAATTTAGATGGTTGGGAAAGGCCATGGGATGTAGAAATATTATTTTCACATTTTATTTCCTTGTAAAAACAGGTAAATCAATAAGGATTTTCGTACGTATAAGTACCCAGTGAACGGTTCGTTTAGCTTTATATATTGTTCCGGGTGGGCGTTGTATTGGTTTTTCGGAACTGTTAGACCTGTAAGAGAAAAATTTAAACGGTTGGGATAGGCCATGGGATGTAAAAATATTTTTTTCACATTTTATTTCCTTGTAAAAACAGGTAAATCAATAGCGCTTTTCGTACGCATAAGTACCCAGTGAACGTTTCGTTTAGCTTTATATATTGTTCCGGGTGGGCATTGTATTGGTTTTTCGGAAGTGTTAGACCTGTAAGAGAAAAATTTAAATGCTTGGGAAAGGCCATGGGATGTAGAAATATTTTTTTCACATTTTATTTCCTTGTAAAAACAGGTAAATCAATAGGGATTTTCGTACGTATAAGTACCCAGTGAACGGTTCGTTTAGCTTTATATATTGTTCCGGGTGGGCGTTGTGTTGGTTTTTAGGAAGTGTTAGACATGTAAGAGAAAAATTTAAATGCTTGGGAAAGGCCATGGGATGTAGAAATATTTTTTTCACATTTTACTTCCTTGTAAACACAGGTAAATCAATAGGGATTTTCGTACGGATAAGTACACAGTGAACGGTACGTTTAGCTTTATATATTGTTACGGGTGGGTGTTGTATTGGTTTTTTGGAAGTGTTAGACCTGTAAGAGAAAAATTTAAATGGTTGGGATAGACCATGGGATGTAGAAATACTTTTTTCACATTTTATTTCCTTGTAAAAACTGGTAAATCAATAGGGATTTTCGTACGGATAAGTGCCCAGTGAACGGTTCGTTTAGCTTTATATATTGTTCCGGGTGGGCGTTGTATTGGTTTTTCGGAAGTGTTAGACCTGTAAGAGAAAAATTTAAATGGTTGGGAAAGGCCATGGGATGTAGAAATATTTTTTTCACATTTTACTTCCTTGTAAAAACAGGTAAATCAATAGGGATTTTCGTACGGATAAGTACCCAGTGAACGGTTCGTTTAGCTTTATATATTGTTACGGGTGGGTGTTGTATTGGTTTTTCAGAACTGTTAGACCTGTAAGAGAAAAATTTAGATGGTTGGGAAAGGCCATGGGATGTAGAAATATTATTTTCACATTTTATTTCCTTGTAAAAACAGGTAAATCAATAAGGATTTTCGTACGTATAAGTACCCAGTGAACGGTTCGTTTAGCTTTATATATTGTTCCGGGTGGGCGTTGTATTGGTTTTTAGGAAGTGTTAGACATGTAAGAGAAAAATTTAAATGCTTGGGAAAGGCCATGGGATGTAGAAATATTTTTTTCACATTTTACTTCCTTGTAAACACAGGTAAATCAATAGGGATTTTCGTACGGATAAGTACACAGTGAACGGTACGTTTAGCTTTATATATTGTTACGGGTGGGTGTTGTATTGGTTTTTTGGAAGTGTTAGACCTGTAAGAGAAAAATTTAAATGGTTGGGATAGACCATGGGATGTAGAAATACTTTTTTCACATTTTATTTCCTTGTAAAAACTGGTAAATCAATAGGGATTTTCGTACGGATAAGTGCCCAGTGAACGGTTCGTTTAGCTTTATATATTGTTCCGGGTGGGCGTTGTATTGGTTTTTCGGAAGTGTTAGACCTGTAAGAGAAAAATTTAAACGGTTGGGATAGGCCATGGGATGTAGAAATATTTTTACCACATTTTATTTCCTTGTAAAAACAGGTAAATCAATAGCGATTTTCGTACGCATAAGTACCCAGTGAACGTTTCGTTTAGCTTTATATATTGTTCCGGGTGGGCTTTGTATTGGTTTTTCCGAAGTGTAAGACCTGTAAGAGAAAAATTTAAACGGTTGGGAAAGGCCATGGGATGTAGAAATATTTTTTTCACATTTTATTTCCTTGTAAAAACAGGTAAATCAATAGGGATTTTCGTACGGATAAGTGCCCAGTGAACGGTTCGTTTAGCTTTATATATTGTTCCGGTGGGCGTTGTATTGGTTTTTCGGAAATGTTAGACCTGTAAGAGAAAAATTTAAATGGTTGGGAAAGGCCATTGGTTGTAGAAATATTTTTTTCACATTTTATTTCCTTGTAAAAACAGGTAAATCAATAGGGATTTTCGTACGGATAAGTACACAGTGAACGGTACGTTTAGCTTTATATATTGTTACGGGTGGGTGTTGTATTGGTTTTTTGGAAGTGTTAGACCTGTAAGAGAAAAATTTAAATGGTTGGGATAGACCATGGGATGTAGAAATACTTTTTTCACATTTTATTTCCTTGTAAAAACTGGTAAATCAATAGGGATTTTCGTACGGATAAGTGCCCAGTGAACGGTTCGTTTAGCTTTATATATTGTTCCGGGTGGGCGTTGTATTGGTTTTTCGGAAGTGTTAGACCTGTAAGAGAAAAATTTAAACGGTTGGGATAGGCCATGGGATGTAGAAATATTTTTACCACATTTTATTTCCTTGTAAAAACAGGTAAATCAATAGCGATTTTCGTACGCATAAGTACCCAGTGAACGTTTCGTTTAGCTTTATATATTGTTCCGGGTGGGCTTTGTATTGGTTTTTCCGAAGTGTAAGACCTGTAAGAGAAAAATTTAAACGGTTGGGAAAGGCCATGGGATGTAGAAATATTTTTTTCACATTTTATTTCCTTGTAAAAACAGGTAAATCAATAGGGATTTTCGTACGGATAAGTGCCCAGTGAACGGTTCGTTTAGCTTTATATATTGTTCCGGTGGGCGTTGTATTGGTTTTTCGGAAATGTTAGACCTGTAAGAGAAAAATTTAAATGGTTGGGAAAGGCCATTGGTTGTAGAAATATTTTTTTCACATTTTATTTCCTTGTAAAAACAGGTAAATCAATAGGGATTTTCGAACGGATAAGTACCCAGTGAACGGTTCGTTTAGCTTTATATATTGTTCCGGGTGGGCATTGTATTGGTTTTTCCGAAGTGTTAGACCTGTAAGAGAAAAATTTAAATGGTTGGGAAAGGCCATGGGATGTAGAAATACTTTTTTCACATTTCATTTCCTTGTAAAAACTGGTAAATCAATAGGGATTTTCGTACGGATAAGTGCCCAGTGAACGGTTCGTTTAGCTTTATATATTGTTACGGGTGGGTGTTGTATTGGTTTTTCAGAACTGTTAGACCTGTAAGAGAAAAATTTAGATGGTTGGGAAAGGCCATGGGATGTAGAAATATTATTTTCACATTTTATTTCCTTGTAAAAACAGGTAAATCAATAAGGATTTTCGTACGTATAAGTACCCAGTGAACGGTTCGTTTAGCTTTATATATTGTTCCGGGTGGGCGTTGTATTGGTTTTTCGGAACTGTTAGACCTGTAAGAGAAAAATTTAAACGGTTGGGATAGGCCATGGGATGTAAAAATATTTTTTTCACATTTTATTTCCTTGTAAAAACAGGTAAATCAATAGCGCTTTTCGTACGCATAAGTACCCAGTGAACGTTTCGTTTAGCTTTATATATTGTTCCGGGTGGGCATTGTATTGGTTTTTCGGAAGTGTTAGACCTGTAAGAGAAAAATTTAAATGCTTGGGAAAGGCCATGGGATGTAGAAATATTTTTTTCACATTTTATTTCCTTGTAAAAACAGGTAAATCAATAGGGATTTTCGTACGTATAAGTACCCAGTGAACGGTTCGTTTAGCTTTATATATTGTTCCGGGTGGGCGTTGTGTTGGTTTTTAGGAAGTGTTAGACATGTAAGAGAAAAATTTAAATGCTTGGGAAAGGCCATGGGATGTAGAAATATTTTTTTCACATTTTACTTCCTTGTAAACACAGGTAAATCAATAGGGATTTTCGTACGGATAAGTACACAGTGAACGGTACGTTTAGCTTTATATATTGTTACGGGTGGGTGTTGTATTGGTTTTTTGGAAGTGTTAGACCTGTAAGAGAAAAATTTAAATGGTTGGGATAGACCATGGGATGTAGAAATACTTTTTTCACATTTTATTTCCTTGTAAAAACTGGTAAATCAATAGGGATTTTCGTACGGATAAGTGCCCAGTGAACGGTTCGTTTAGCTTTATATATTGTTCCGGGTGGGCGTTGTATTGGTTTTTCGGAAGTGTTAGACCTGTAAGAGAAAAATTTAAATGGTTGGGAAAGGCCATGGGATGTAAAAATATTGTTTTCACATTTTACTTCCTTGTAAAAACAGGTAAATCAATAGGGATTTTCGTACGCATAAGTACCCATTGAACGGTTCGTTTAGCTATATATATTGTTCCGGGTGGGCGTTGTATTGGTTTTTCGGAAGTGTTAGACTTGTAAGAGAAAAATTTAAATGGTTGGGAAAGGCCATGGGATGTAGAAATATTTTTTTCACATTTTACTTCCTTGTAAAAACAGGTAAATCAATAGGGATTTTCGTACGGATAAGTACCCAGTGAACGGTTCGTTTAGCTTTATATATTGTTACGGGTGGGTGTTGTATTGGTTTTTCAGAACTGTTAGACCTGTAAGAGAAAAATTTAGATGGTTGGGAAAGGCCATGGGATGTAGAAATATTATTTTCACATTTTATTTCCTTGTAAAAACAGGTAAATCAATAAGGATTTTCGTACGTATAAGTACCCAGTGAACGGTTCGTTTAGCTTTATATATTGTTCCGGGTGGGCGTTGTATTGGTTTTTAGGAAGTGTTAGACATGTAAGAGAAAAATTTAAATGCTTGGGAAAGGCCATGGGATGTAGAAATATTTTTTTCACATTTTACTTCCTTGTAAACACAGGTAAATCAATAGGGATTTTCGTACGGATAAGTACACAGTGAACGGTACGTTTAGCTTTATATATTGTTACGGGTGGGTGTTGTATTGGTTTTTTGGAAGTGTTAGACCTGTAAGAGAAAAATTTAAATGGTTGGGATAGACCATGGGATGTAGAAATACTTTTTTCACATTTTATTTCCTTGTAAAAACTGGTAAATCAATAGGGATTTTCGTACGGATAAGTGCCCAGTGAACGGTTCGTTTAGCTTTATATATTGTTCCGGGTGGGCGTTGTATTGGTTTTTCGGAAGTGTTAGACCTGTAAGAGAAAAATTTAAACGGTTGGGAAAGGCCATGGGATGTAGAAATATTTAATTCACATTTTATTTCCTTTTAAAAACAGGTAAATATATAGGGATTTTCGTACGGATAAGTGCCCAGTGAACGGTTCGTTTAGCTTTATATATTGTTCCGGGTGGGCGTTGTATTGGTTTTTCGGAAGTGTTAGACCTGTAAGAGAAAAATTTAAACGGTTGGGATAGGCCATGGGATGTAGAAATATTTTTACCACATTTTATTTCCTTGTAAAAACAGGTAAATCAATAGCGATTTTCGTACGCATAAGTACCCAGTGAACGTTTCGTTTAGCTTTATATATTGTTCCGGGTGGGCTTTGTATTGGTTTTTCCGAAGTGTAAGACCTGTAAGAGAAAAATTTAAACGGTTGGGAAAGGCCATGGGATGTAGAAATATTTTTTTCACATTTTATTTCCTTGTAAAAACAGGTAAATCAATAGGGATTTTCGTACGGATAAGTGCCCAGTGAACGGTTCGTTTAGCTTTATATATTGTTCCGGTGGGCGTTGTATTGGTTTTTCGGAAATGTTAGACCTGTAAGAGAAAAATTTAAATGGTTGGGAAAGGCCATTGGTTGTAGAAATATTTTTTTCACATTTTATTTCCTTGTAAAAACAGGTAAATCAATAGGGATTTTCGAACGGATAAGTACCCAGTGAACGGTTCGTTTAGCTTTATATATTGTTCCGGGTGGGCATTGTATTGGTTTTTCCGAAGTGTTAGACCTGTAAGAGAAAAATTTAAATGGTTGGGAAAGGCCATGGGATGTAGAAATACTTTTTTCACATTTCATTTCCTTGTAAAAACTGGTAAATCAATAGGGATTTTCGTACGGATAAGTGCCCAGTGAACGGTTCGTTTAGCTTTATATATTGTTCCGGGTGGGCGTTGTATTGGTTTTTCGGAAGTGTTAGACCTGTAAGAGAAAAATTTAAATGGTTGGGAAAGGCCATGGGATGTAGAAATATTTTTTTCACATTTTATTTCCTTTTAAAAACAGGTAAATATATAGGGATTTTCGTACGGATAAGTGCCCAGTGAACGGTTCGTTTAGCTTTATATATTGTTCCGGGTGGGCGTTGTATTGGTTTTTAGGAAGTGTTAGACCTGTAAGAGAAAAATTTAAATGGTTGGGAAAGGCCATGGGATGTAGAAATATTTTTTTCACATTTTACTTCCTTGTAAAAACAGGTAAATCAATAGGGATTTTCGTACGGATAAGTACCCAGTGAACGGTTCGTTTAGCTTTATATATTGTTCCGGGTGGGCGTTGTATTGGTTTTTCGGAAGTGTTAGACCTGTAAGAGAAAAATTTAAACGGTTGGGATAGGCCATGGGATGTAGAAATACTTTTTTCACATTTCATTTCCTTGTAAAAACTGGTAAATCAATAGGGATTTTCGTACGGATAAGTGCCCAGTGAACGGTTCGTTTAGCTTTATATATTGTTCCGGGTGGGCGTTGTATTGGTTTTTCAGAAGTGTTAGACCTGTAAGAGAAAAATTTAAATGGTTGGGAAAGGCCATGGGATGTAGAAATAATTTTTTCATATTTTATTTCCTTTTAAAAACAGGTAAATATATAGGGATTTTCGTACGGATAAGTGCCCAGTGAACGGTTCATTTAGCTTTATATATTGTTCCGGGTGGGCGTTGTATTGGTTTTTAGGAAAGTGTTAGACCTGTAAGAGAAAAATTTAGATGGTTGGGAAAGGCCATGGGATGTAGAAATATTATTTTCACATTTTATTTCCTTGTAAAAACAGGTAAATCAATAAGGATTTTCGTACGTATAAGTACCCAGTGAACGGTTCGTTTAGCTTTATATATTGTTCCGGGTGGGCGTTGTATTGGTTTTTAGGAAGTGTTAGACATGTAAGAGAAAAATTTAAATGCTTGGGAAAGGCCATGGGATGTAGAAATATTTTTTTCACATTTTACTTCCTTGTAAACACAGGTAAATCAATAGGGATTTTCGTACGGATAAGTACACAGTGAACGGTACGTTTAGCTTTATATATTGTTACGGGTGGGTGTTGTATTGGTTTTTTGGAAGTGTTAGACCTGTAAGAGAAAAATTTAAATGGTTGGGATAGACCATGGGATGTAGAAATACTTTTTTCACATTTTATTTCCTTGTAAAAACTGGTAAATCAATAGGGATTTTCGTACGGATAAGTGCCCAGTGAACGGTTCGTTTAGCTTTATATATTGTTCCGGGTGGGCGTTGTATTGGTTTTTCGGAAGTGTTAGACCTGTAAGAGAAAAATTTAAACGGTTGGGAAAGGCCATGGGATGTAGAAATATTTAATTCACATTTTATTTCCTTGTAAAAACAGGTAAATATATAGGGATTTTCGTACGGATAAGTGCCCAGTGAACGGTTCGTTTAGCTTTATATATTGTTCCGGGTGGGCGTTGTAATGGTTTTTCGGAAGTGTTAGACCTGTAAGAGAAAAATTTAAACGGTTGGGATAGGCCATGGGATGTAGAAATATTTTTACCACATTTTATTTCCTTGTAAAAACAGGTAAATCAATAGCGATTTTCGTACGCATAAGTACCCAGTGAAAGTTTCGTTTAGCTTTATATATTGTTCCGGGTGGGCTTTGTATTGGTTTTTCCGAAGTGTTAGACCTGTAAGAGAAAAATTTAAACGGTTGGGAAAGGCCATGGGATGTAGAAATATTTTTTTCACATTTTATTTCCTTGTAAAAACAGGTAAATCAATAGGGATTTTCGTACGGATAAGTGCCCAGTGAACGGTTCGTTTAGCTTTATATATTGTTCCGGTGGGCGTTGTATTGGTTTTTCGGAAATGTTAGACCTGTAAGAGAAAAATTTAAATGGTTGGGAAAGGCCATTGGTTGTAGAAATATTTTTTTCACATTTTATTTCCTTGTAAAAACAGGTAAATCAATAGGGATTTTCGAACGGATAAGTACCCAGTGAACGGTTCGTTTAGCTTTATATATTGTTCCGGGTGGGCATTGTATTGGTTTTTCCGAAGTGTTAGACCTGTAAGAGAAAAATTTAAATGGTTGGGAAAGGCCATGGGATGTAGAAATACTTTTTTCACATTTCATTTCCTTGTAAAAACTGGTAAATCAATAGGGATTTTCGTACGGATAAGTGCCCAGTGAACGGTTCGTTTAGCTTTATATATTGTTCCGGGTGGGCGTTGTATTGGTTTTTCGGAAGTGTTAGACCTGTAAGAGAAAAATTTAAATGGTTGGGAAAGGCCATGGGATGTAGAAATATTTTTTTCACATTTTATTTCCTTTTAAAAACAGGTAAATATATAGGGATTTTCGTACGGATAAGTGCCCAGTGAACGGTTCGTTTAGCTTTATATATTGTTCCGGGTGGGCGTTGTATTGGTTTTTAGGAAGTGTTAGACCTGTAAGAGAAAAATTTAAATGGTTGGGAAAGGCCATGGGATGTAGAAATATTTTTTTCACATTTTACTTCCTTGTAAAAACAGGTAAATCAATAGGGATTTTCGTACGGATAAGTACCCAGTGAACGGTTCGTTTAGCTTTATATATTGTTACGGGTGGGTGTTGTATTGGTTTTTCGGAAGTGTTATACCTGTAAGAGAAAAATTTAGATGGTTGGGAAAGGCCATGGGATGTAGAAATATTATTTTCACATTTTATTTCCTTGTAAAAACAGGTAAATCAATAAGGATTTTCGTACGTATAAGTACCCAGTGAACGGTTCGTTTAGCTTTATATATTGTTCCGGGTGGGCGTTGTATTGGTTTTTCGGAAGTGTTAGACCTGTAAGAGAAAAATTTAAACGGTTGGGATAGGCCATGGGATGTAGAAATACTTTTTTCACATTTCATTTCCTTGTAAAAACTGGTAAATCAATAGGGATTTTCGTACGGATAAGTGCCCAGTGAACGGTTCGTTTAGCTTTATATATTGTTCCGGGTGGGCGTTGTATTGGTTTTTCAGAAGTGTTAGACCTGTAAGAGAAAAATTTAAATGGTTGGGAAAGGCCATGGAATGTAGAAATATTTTTTTCACATTTTATTTCCTTTTAAAAACAGGTAAATATATAGGGATTTTCGTACGGATAAGTGCCCAGTGAACGGTTCATTTAGCTTTATATATTGTTCCGGGTGGGCGTTGTATTGGTTTTTAGGAAAGGGTTAGACCTGTAAGAGAAAAATTTAAATGGTTGGGATAGGCCATGGGATGTAGAAATATTTTTTTCACATTTTATTTCCTTGTAAAAACAGGTAAATCAATAGGGATTTTCGTACGGGTAAGTACCCAGTGAACGGTTCGTTTAGCTTTATATATTGTTCCGGGTGGGCGTTGTATTGGTTTTTAGGAAGTGTTAGACCTGTAAGAGAAAAATTTAAATGGTTGGGATAGGCCATGGGATGTAGAAATATTTTTACCACATTTTATTTCCTTGTAAAAACAGGTAAATCAATAGCGATTTTCGTACGCATAAGTACCCAGTGAACGTTTCGTTTAGCTTTATATATTGTTCCGGGTGGGCTTTGTATTGGTTTTTCCGAAGTGTTAGACCTGTAAGAGAAAAATTTAAACGGTTGGGAAAGGCCATGGGATGTAGAAATATTTTTTTCACATTTTATTTCCTTGTAAAAACAGGTAAATCAATAGGGATTTTCGTACGGATAAGTGCCCAGTGAACGGTTCGTTTAGCTTTATATATTGTTCAGGTGGGCGTTGTATTGGTTTTTCGGAAATGTTAGACCTGTAAGAGAAAAATTTAAATGGTTGGGAAAGGCCATTGGTTGTAGAAATATTTTTTTCACATTTTATTTCCTTGTAAAAACAGGTAAATCAATAGGGATTTTCGAACGGATAAGTACCCAGTGAACGGTTCGTTTAGCTTTATATATTGTTCCGGGAGGCATTGTATTGGTTTTTCCGAAGTGTTAGACCTGTAAGAGAAAAATTTAAATGGTTGGGAAAGGCCATGGGATGTAGAAATACTTTTTTCACATTTCATTTCCTTGTAAAAACTGGTAAATCAATAGGGATTTTCGTACGGATAAGTGCCCAGTGAACGGTTCGTTTAGCTTTATATATTGTTCCGGGTGGGCGTTGTATTGGTTTTTCGGAAGTGTTAGACCTGTAAGAGAAAAATTTAAATGGTTGGGAAAGGCCATGGGATGTAGAAATATTTTTTTCACATTTTACTTCCTTGTAAAAACAGGTAAATCAATAGGGATTTTCGTACGGATAAGTACCCAGTGAACGGTTCGTTTAGCTTTATATATTGTTACGGGTGGGTGTTGTATTGGTTTTTCGGAAGTGTTATACCTGTAAGAGAAAAATTTAGATGGTTGGGAAAGGCCATGGGATGTAGAAATATTATTTTCACATTTTATTTCCTTGTAAAAACAGGTAAATCAATAAGGATTTTCGTACGTATAAGTACCCAGTGAACGGTTCGTTTAGCTTTATATATTGTTCCGGGTGGGCGTTGTATTGGTTTTTCGGAAGTGTTAGACCTGTAAGAGAAAAATTTAAACGGTTGGGATAGGCCATGGGATGTAGAAATACTTTTTTCACATTTCATTTCCTTGTAAAAACTGGTAAATCAATAGGGATTTTCGTACGGATAAGTGCCCAGTGAACGGTTCGTTTAGCTTTATATATTGTTCCGGGTGGGCGTTGTATTGGTTTTTCAGAAGTGTTAGACCTGTAAGAGAAAAATTTAAATGGTTGGGAAAGGCCATGGAATGTAGAAATATTTTTTTCACATTTTATTTCCTTTTAAAAACAGGTAAATATATAGGGATTTTCGTACGGATAAGTGCCCAGTGAACGGTTCATTTAGCTTTATATATTGTTCCGGGTGGGCGTTGTATTGGTTTTTAGGAAAGGGTTAGACCTGTAAGAGAAAAATTTAAATGGTTGGGATAGGCCATGGGATGTAGAAATATTTTTTTCACATTTTATTTCCTTGTAAAAACAGGTAAATCAATAGGGATTTTCGTACGGGTAAGTACCCAGTGAACGGTTCGTTTAGCTTTATATATTGTTCCGGGTGGGCGTTGTATTGGTTTTTAGGAAGTGTTAGACCTGTAAGAGAAAAATTTAAATGGTTGGGATAGGCCATGGGATGTAGAAATATTTTTACCACATTTTATTTCCTTGTAAAAACAGGTAAATCAATAGCGATTTTCGTACGCATAAGTACCCAGTGAACGTTTCGTTTAGCTTTATATATTGTTCCGGGTGGGCTTTGTATTGGTTTTTCCGAAGTGTTAGACCTGTAAGAGAAAAATTTAAACGGTTGGGAAAGGCCATGGGATGTAGAAATATTTTTTTCACATTTTATTTCCTTGTAAAAACAGGTAAATCAATAGGGATTTTCGTACGGATAAGTGCCCAGTGAACGGTTCGTTTAGCTTTATATATTGTTCAGGTGGGCGTTGTATTGGTTTTTCGGAAATGTTAGACCTGTAAGAGAAAAATTTAAATGGTTGGGAAAGGCCATTGGTTGTAGAAATATTTTTTTCACATTTTATTTCCTTGTAAAAACAGGTAAATCAATAGGGATTTTCGAACGGATAAGTACCCAGTGAACGGTTCGTTTAGCTTTATATATTGTTCCGGGAGGCATTGTATTGGTTTTTCCGAAGTGTTAGACCTGTAAGAGAAAAATTTAAATGGTTGGGAAAGGCCATGGGATGTAGAAATACTTTTTTCACATTTCATTTCCTTGTAAAAACTGGTAAATCAATAGGGATTTTCGTACGGATAAGTGCCCAGTGAACGGTTCGTTTAGCTTTATATATTGTTCCGGGTGGGCGTTGTATTGGTTTTTCGGAAGTGTTAGACCTGTAAGAGAAAAATTTAAATGGTTGGGAAAGGCCATGGGATGTAGAAATATTTTTTTCACATTTTATTTCCTTTTAAAAACAGGTAAATATATAGGGATTTTCGTACGGATAAGTGCCCAGTGAACGGTTCGTTTAGCTTTATATATTGTTCCGGGTGGGCGTTGTATTGGTTTTTAGGAAGTGTTAGACCTGTAAGAGAAAAATTTAAATGGTTGGGAAAGGCCA
The DNA here is from genome assembly GCF_049243985.1 of Paroedura picta. NCBI lineage: Eukaryota > Metazoa > Chordata > Lepidosauria > Squamata > Gekkonidae > Paroedura > Paroedura picta. The sequence goes on from NC_135369.1 coordinate 189,190,632, forward strand.
TGGGATGTAGAAATATTTTTTTCACATTTTACTTCCTTGTAAAAACAGGTAAATCAATAGGGATTTTCGTACGGATAAGTACCCAGTGAACGGTTCGTTTAGCTTTATATATTGTTACGGGTGGGTGTTGTATTGGTTTTTCGGAAGTGTTATACCTGTAAGAGAAAAATTTAGATGGTTGGGAAAGGCCATGGGATGTAGAAATATTATTTTCACATTTTATTTCCTTGTAAAAACAGGTAAATCAATAAGGATTTTCGTACGTATAAGTACCCAGTGAACGGTTCGTTTAGCTTTATATATTGTTCCGGGTGGGCGTTGTATTGGTTTTTCGGAAGTGTTAGACCTGTAAGAGAAAAATTTAAACGGTTGGGATAGGCCATGGGATGTAGAAATACTTTTTTCACATTTCATTTCCTTGTAAAAACTGGTAAATCAATAGGGATTTTCGTACGGATAAGTGCCCAGTGAACGGTTCGTTTAGCTTTATATATTGTTCCGGGTGGGCGTTGTATTGGTTTTTCAGAAGTGTTAGACCTGTAAGAGAAAAATTTAAATGGTTGGGAAAGGCCATGGGATGTAGAAATATTTTTTTCACATTTTATTTCCTTTTAAAAACAGGTAAATATATAGGGATTTTCGTACGGATAAGTGCCCAGTGAACGGTTCATTTAGCTTTATATATTGTTCCGGGTGGGCGTTGTATTGGTTTTTAGGAAAGGGTTAGACCTGTAAGAGAAAAATTTAAATGGTTGGGATAGGCCATGGGATGTAGAAATATTTTTTTCACATTTTATTTCCTTGTAAAAACAGGTAAATCAATAGGGATTTTCGTACGGGTAAGTACCCAGTGAACGGTTCGTTTAGCTTTATATATTGTTCCGGGTGGGCGTTGTATTGGTTTTTAGGAAGTGTTAGACCTGTAAGAGAAAAATTTAAATGGTTGGGATAGGCCATGGGATGTAGAAATATTTTTTTCACATTTTATTTCCTTGTAAAAACAGGTAAATCAATAGGGATTTTCGTACGGATAAGTGCCCAGTGAGCGGTTCGTTTAGCTTTATATATTGTTCCGGGTGGGCGTTGTATTGGTTTTTCGGAAGTGTTAGACCTGTAAGAGAAAAATTTAAATGGTTGGGAAAGGCCATGGGATGTAAAAATATTGTTTTCACATTTTACTTCCTTGTAAAAACAGGTAAATCAATAGGTATTTTCGTACGGATAAGTACCCATTGAACGGTTCGTTTAGCTATATATATTGTTCCGGGTGGGCGTTGTATTGGTTTTTCGGAAGTGTTAGACCTGTAAGAGAAAAATTTAAATGGTTGGGATAGGCCATGGGATGTAGAAATATTTTTTTCACATTTTATTTCCTTGTAAAAACAGGTAAATCAATAGGGATTTTCGTACGGATAAGTACCCAGTGAACGGTTCGTTTAGCTTTATATATTGTTCCGGGTGGGCGTTGTATTGGTTTTTAGGAAGTGTTAGACATGTAAGAGAAAAATTTAGATGGTTGGGAAAGGCCATGGGATGTAGAAATATTATTTTCACATTTTATTTCCTTGTAAAAACAGGTAAATCAATAAGGATTTTCGTACGTATAAGTACCCAGTGAACGGTTCGTTTAGCTTTATATAGTGTTCCGTGTGGGCGTTGTATTGGTTTTTCGGAAGTGTTAGACCTGTAAGAGAAAAATTTAAATGGTTGGGAAAGGCCATGGGATGTAAAAATATTGTTTTCACATTTTACTTCCTTGTAAAAACAGGTAAATCAATAGGTATTTTCGTACGGATAAGTACCCATTGAACGGTTCGTTTAGCTATATATATTGTTCCGGGTGGGCGTTGTATTGGTTTTTCGGAAGTGTTAGACCTGTAAGAGAAAAATTTAAATGGTTGGGATAGGCCATGGGATGTAGAAATATTTTTTTCACATTTTATTTCCTTGTAAAAACAGGTAAATCAATAGGGATTTTCGTACGGATAAGTACCCAGTGAACGGTTCGTTTAGCTTTATATATTGTTCCGGGTGGGCGTTGTATTGGTTTTTAGGAAGTGTTAGACATGTAAGAGAAAAATTTAGATGGTTGGGAAAGGCCATGGGATGTAGAAATATTATTTTCACATTTTATTTCCTTGTAAAAACAGGTAAATCAATAAGGATTTTCGTACGTATAAGTACCCAGTGAACGGTTCGTTTAGCTTTATATATTGTTCCGTGTGGGCGTTGTATTGGTTTTTCGGAAGTGTTAGACCTGTAAGAGAAAAATTTAAACGCTTGGGATAGGCCATGGGATGTAAAAATATTTTTTTCACATTTTATTTCCTTGTAAAAACAGGTAAATCAATAGCGATTTTCGTACGCATAAGTACCCAGTGAACGTTTCGTTTAGCTTTATATATTGTTCCGGGTGGGCATTGTATTGGTTTTTCGGAAGTGTTAGACCTGTAAGAGAAGAATTTAAATGGTTGGGAAAGGCCATGGGATGTAGAAATATTTTTTTCAAATTTTATTTCCTTGTAAAAACAGGTAAATCAATAGGGATTTTCATACGCATAAGTACCCAGTAAACGGTTCGTTTAGCTTTATATATTGTTCCGGGTGGGCATTGTATTGGTTTTTCGGAAGTGTTAGACCTGTAAGAGAAAAATTTAAATGATTGGGATAGGCCATGGGATGTAGAAATATTTTTATCACATTTTATTTCCTTGTAAAAACAGGTAAATCAATAGGGAATTTCGTTCGGATAAGTGCCCAGTGAACGGTTAGTTTAGCTTTATATATTGTTCCGGGTGGGCGTTGTATTGGTTTTTAGGAAGTGTTAGACCTGTAAGAGAAAACTTTAAATGGTTGGGAAAGGCCATGGGATGTAGAAATAATTTTTTCACATTTTATTTCCTTGTAAAAACAGGTAAATCAATAGGGATTTTCGTACGGATAAGTACCCAGTGAACGGTTCGTTTAGCTTTATATATTGTTCCGGGTGGGCATTGTATTGGTTTTTAGGAAGTGTTAGACATGTAAGAGAAAAATTTAAATGCTTGGGAAAGGCCATGGGATGTAGAAATATTTTTTTCACATTTTACTTCCTTGTAAAAACAGGTAAATCAATAGGGATTTTCGTACGGATAAGTACCCAGTGAACGGTACGTTTAGCTTTATATATTGTTACGGGTGGGTGTTGTATTGGTTTTTTAGAAGTGTTAGACCTGTAAGAGAAAAATTTAAATGGTTGGGATAGACCATGGGATGTAGAAATATTTTTACCACATTTTATTTCCTTGTAAAAACAGGTAAATCAATAGGGATTTTCGTACGGATAAGTGCCCAGTGAACGGTTCGTTTAGCTTTATATATTGTTCCGGGTGGGCGTTGTATTGGTTTTTAGGAAGTGTTAGACATGTAAGAGAAAAATTTAGATGGTTGGGAAAGGCCATGGGATGTAGAAATATTATTTTCACATTTTATTTCCTTGTAAAAACAGGAAAATCAATAGGGATTTTCGTACGGATAAGTACCCAGTGAACCGTTCGTTTAGCTTTATATATTGTTCCGGGTGGGCGTTGTTTTGGTTTTTCAGAAGTGTTAGACATGTAAGAGAAAAATTTAAATGGTTGGGAAAGGCCATGGGATGTAGAAATATTTTTTTCACATTTTACTTCCTTGTAAAAACAGGAAAATCGATAGGGATTTTCATACGGATAAGTACCCAGTGAACGGTTCGTTTATCTTTATATATTCTTCCGGGTGGGCGTTGTATTGGTTTTTCGGAAGTGTTAGACCTGTAAGAGAAATTTTAAATGGTTGGGAAAGGCCATGGGATGTAGAAATATTTTTTTCACATTTTATTTCCTTGTAAAAACAGGTAAATCAATAGGGTTTTTCGTACGGATAAGTGCCCAGTGAACGGTTCGTTTAGCTTTATATATTGTTCCGGGTGGGCGTTGTTTTGGTTTTTAGGAAGTGTTAGACCTGTAAGAGAAAAATTTAAATGGTTGGGAAAGGCCATGGGATGTAGAAATATTTTTTTCACATATACTTCCTTGTAAAAACAGGTAAATCGATAGGGATTTTCGTACGGATAAGTACCCAGTGAACGGTTCGTTTATCTTTATATATTCTTCCGGGTGGGCGTTGTATTGGTTTTTCTGAAGTGTTAGACCTGTAAGAGAAAAATTTAAATGGTTGGGAAAGGCCATGGGATGTAGAAATATTTTTTTCACATTTACTTCCTTGTAAAAACAGGTAAATCAATAGGGTTTTTCGTACGGATAAGTGCCCAGTGAACCGTACGTTTAGCTTTATATATTGTTCCGGGTGGGCGTTGTATTGTTTTTTCGGAAGTGTTAGACCTGTAAGAGAAAAATTTAAATGGTTGGGAAAGGCCATGTGATGTAGAAATATTTTTTTCACATTTTACTTCCTTGTAAAAACAGGAAAATCAATAGGGATTTTCGTACGGATAAGTACCCAGTAAACCGTTCGTTTAGCTTTATATATTGTTCCGGGTGGGCGTTGTTTTGGTTTTTCGGAAGTGTTAGACCTGTAAGAGAAAAATTTAAATGGTTGGGAAAGGCCATGGGATGTAGAAATATTTTTTTCACATTTTACTTCCTTGTAAAAACAGGAAAATCGATAGGGATTTTCATACGGATAAGTACCCAGTGAACGGTTCGTTTATCTTTATATATTCTTCCGGGTGGGCGTTGTATTGGTTTTTCTGAAGTGTTAGACCTATAAGAGAAAAATTTAAATGGTTGGGAAAGGCCATGGGATGTAGAAATATTTTTTTCACATTTACTTCCTTGTAAAAACAGGTAAATCAATAGGGTTTTTCGTACGGATAAGTACCCAGTGAACCGTACGTTTAGCTTTATATATTGTTCCGGGTGGGCGTTGTATTGTTTTTTCGGAAGTGTTAGACCTGTAAGAGAAAAATTTAAATGGTTGGGAAAGGCCATGGGATGTAGAAATATTTTTTTCACATTTACTTCCTTGTAAAAACAGGTAAATCAATAGGTTTTTTCGTACGGATAAGTGCCCAGTGAACGGTTCGTTTAGCTTTATATATTGTTCTGGGTGGGCGTTGTTTTGGTTTTTAGGAAGTGTTAGACCTGTAAGAGAAAAATTTAAATGGTTGGGAAAGGCCATGGGATGTAGAAATATTTTTTTCACATATACTTCCTTGTAAAAACAGGTAAATCGATAGGGATTTTCATACGGATAAGTACCCAGTGAACGGTTCGTTTATCTTTATATATTCTTCCGGGTGGGCGTTGTATTGGTTTTTCTGAAGTGTTAGACCTGTAAGAGAAAAATTTAAATGGTTGGGAAAGGCCATGGGATGTAGAAATATTTTTTTCACATTTACTTCCTTGTAAAAACAGGTAAATCAATAGGGTTTTTCGTACGGATAAGTGCCCAGTGAACCGTACGTTTAGCTTTATATATTGTTCCGGGTGGGCGTTGTATAGTTTTTTCGGAAGTGTTAGACCTGTAAGAGAAAAATTTAAATGGTTGGGAAAGGCCATGGGATGTAGAAATATTTTTTTCACATTTTACTTCCTTGTAAAAACAGGAAAATCAATAGGGATTTTCGTACGGATAAGTACCCAGTGAACCGTTCGTTTAGCTTTATATATTGTTCCGGGTGGGCGTTGTTTTGGTTTTTCGGAAGTGTTAGACCTGTAAGAGAAAAATTTAAATGGTTGGGAAAGGCCATGGGATGTAGAAATATTTTTTTCATATTTTACTTCCTTGTAAAAACAGGAAAATCGATAGGGATTTTCATACGGATAAGTACCCAGTGAACGGTTCGTTTATCTTTATATATTCTTCCGGGTAGGCGTTGTATTGGTTTTTCTGAAGTGTTAGACCTGTAAGAGAAAAATTTAAATGGTTGGGAAAGGCCATGGGATGTAGAAATATTTTTTTCACATTTTATTTCCTTTTAAAAACAGGTAAATCAATAGGGATTTTCGTACGGATAAGTACCCAGTGAACGGTTCGTTTAGCTTTATATATTGTTCTGGGTGGGCGTTGTATTGGTTTTTTGGAAGTGTTAGACCTGTAAGAGAAAAATTTAAATGGTTGGGAAAGGCCATGGGATGTAGAAATATTTTTTTCACATTTTATTTCCTTTTAAAAACAGGTAAATCAATAGGGATTTTCGTACGGATAAGTACCCAGTGAACGGTTCGTTTAGCTTTATATATTGTTCCGGGTGGGCGTTGAATTGGTTTTTCGGAAGTGTTAGACCTGTAAGAGAAAAATTTAAATGGTTGGGAAAGGCCATGGGATGTAGAAATATTTTTTTCACATTTTATTTCCTTTTAAAAACAGGTAAATCAATAGGGATTTTCGTACGGATAAGTACCCAGTGAACGGTTCGTTTAGCTTTATATATTGTTCCGGGTGGGCGTTGTATTGGTTTTTCAGAAGTGTAAGACCTGTAAAAGAAAAATTTAAATGGTTGGGAAAGGCCATGGGATGTAGAAATATTTTTTTCACATTTTATTTCCTTTTAAAAACAGGTAAATCAATAGGGATTTTCGTACGGATAAGTACCCAGTGAACGGTTCGTTTATCTTTATATATTCTTCCGGGTGGCGGTTGTATTGGTTTTTCGGAAGTGTTAGACCTGTAAGAGAAAAATTTAAATGGTTGGGAAAGGCCATGGGATGTAGAAATATTTTTTCACATTTTATTTCCTTGTAAAAACAGGAAAATCAATAGGGATTTTCGTACGGATAAGTACCCAGTGAACCGTTCGTTTAGCTTTATATATTGTTCCGGGTGGGCGTTGTATTGGTTTTTCAGAAGTGTAAGACCTGTAAAAGAAAAATTTAAATGGTTGGGAAAGGCCATGGGATGTAGAAATATTTTTTTCACATTTACTTCCTTGTAAAAACAGGTAAATCAATAGGGTTTTTCGTACGGATAAGTACCCAGTGAACGGTTCGTTTAGCTTTATATATTGTTCCGGGTGGGCGTTGTATTGGTTTTTCAGAAGTGTAAGACCTGTAAAAGAAAAATTTAAATGGTTGGGAAAGGCCATGGGATGTAGAAATATTTTTTTCACATTTACTTCCTTGTAAAAACAGGTAAATCAATAGGGTTTTTCGTACGGATAAGTACCCAGTGAACGGTTCGTTTAGCTTTATATATTGTTCCGGGTGGGCGTTGTATTGGTTTTTCAGAAGTGTTAGACCTGTAAGAGAAAAATTTAAATGGTTGGGAAAGGCCATGGGATGTAGAAATATTTTTTTCACATTTTATTTCCTTTTAAAAACAGGTAAATCAATAGGGATTTTCGTACGGATAAGTACCCAGTGAACGGTTCGTTTATCTTTATATATTCTTCCGGGTGGGCGTTCTATTGGTTTTTCGGAAGTGTTAGACCTGTAAGAGAAAAATTTAAATGGTTGGGAAAGGCCATGGGATGTAGAAATATTTTTTCACATTTTATTTCCTTGTCAAAACAGGAAAATCAATAGGGATTTTCGTACGGATAAGTACCCAGTGAACCGTTCGTTTAGCTTTATATATTGTTCCGGGTGGGCGTTGTTTTGGTTTTTCGGAAGTGTTAGACCTGTAAGAGAAAAATTTAAATGGTTGGGAAAGGCCATGGGATGTAGAAATATTTTTTTCACATTTTATTTCCTTGTAAAAACAGGTAAATCAATAGGGTTTTTCGTACGGATAAGTGCCCAGTGAACGGTTCGTTTAGCTTTATATATTGTTCCGGGTGGGCGTTGTTTTGGTTTTTCGGAAGTGTTAGACCTGTAAGAGAAAAATTTAAATGGTTGGGAAAGGCCATGGGATGTAGAAATATTTTTTTCACATATACTTCCTTGTAAAAACAGGTAAATCAATAGGGTTTTTCGTACGGATAAGTACCCAGTGAACGGTTCGTTTAGCTTTATATATTGTTCCGGGTGAGCGTTTTATTGGTTTTTCAGAAGTGTTAGACCTGTAAGAGAAAAATTTAAATGGTTGGGAAAGGCCATGGGATGTAGAAATATTTTTTTCACATTTACTTCCTTGTAAAAACAGGTAAATCAATAGGGTTTTCGTACGGATAAGTACCCAGTGAACGGTTCGTTTAGCTTTATATATTGTTCCGGGTGGGCGTTGTATTGGTTTTTCGGAAGTGTTAGACCCGTAAGAGAAAAATTTAAATGGTTGGGAAAGGCCATGGGATGTAGAAATATTTTTTTCACATTTACTTCCTTGTAAAAACAGGTAAATCAATAGGGTTTTTCGTACGGATAAGTACCCAGTGAACGGTTCGTTTAGATTTATATATTGTTCCGGGTGGGCGTTGTATGGGTTTTTCGGAAGTGTTAGACCCGTAAGAGAAAAATTTAAATGGTTGGGAAAGGCCATGGGATGTAGAAATATTTTTTTCACATTTACTTCCTTGTAAAGACAGGTAAATCAATAGGGTTTTTCGTACGGATAAGTACCCAGTGAACGGTTCGTTTAGCTTTATATATTGTTCCGGGTGGACGTTGTATTGGTTTTTCAGAAGTGTTAGACCTGTAAGAGAAAAATTTAAATGGTTGGGAAAGGCCATGGGATGTAGAAATATTTTTTTCACATTTTATTTCCTTTTAAAAACAGGTAAATCAATAGGGATTTTCGTACGGATAAGTACCCAGTGAACGGTTCGTTTATCTTTATATATTCTTCCGGGTGGGCGTTGTATTGGTTTTTCTGAAGTGTTAGACCTGTAAGAGAAAAATTTAAATGGTTGGGAAAGGCCATGGGATGTAGAAATATTTTTTTCACATTTACTTCCTTGTAAAAACAGGTAAATCAATAGGGTTTTTCGTACGGATAAGTACCCAGTGAACCGTTCGTTTAGCTTTATATATTGTTCCGGGTGGGCGTTGTATTGTTTTTTCGGAAGTGTTAGACCTGTAAGAGAAAAATTTAAATTGTTGGGAAAGGCCATGGGATGTAGAAATATTTTTTTCACATTTTACTTCCTTGTAAAAACAGGAAAATCAATAGGGATTTTCGTACGGATAAGTACCCAGTGAACCGTTCGTTTAGCTTTATATATTGTTCCGGGTGGGCGTTGTTTTGGTTTTTCGGAAGTGTTAGACCTGTAAGAGAAAAATTTAAATGGTTGGGAAAGGCCATGGGATGTAGAAATATTTTTTTCACATTTTATTTCCTTGTAAAAACAGGTAAATCAATAGGGTTTTTCGTACGGATAAGTGCCTAGTGAACGGTTCGTTTAGCTTTATATATTGTTCCGGGTGGGCGTTGTTTTGATTTTTAGGAAGTTTTAGACCTGTAAGAGAAAAATTTAAATGGTTGGGAAAGGCCATGGGATGTAGAAATATTTTTTTCACATATACTTCCTTGTAAAAACAGGTAAATCAATAGGGTTTTTCGTACGGATAAGTACCCAGTGAACGGTTCGTTTAGCTTTATATATTGTTCCGGGTGGGCGTTGTATTGGTTTTTCAGAAGTGTTAGACCTGTAAGAGAAAAATTTAAATGGTTGGGAAAGGCCATGGGATGTAGAAATATTTTTTTCACATTTTATTTCCTTTTAAAAACAGGTAAATCAATAGCGATTTTCGTACGGATAAGTACCCAGTGAACGGTTCGTTTAGCTTTATATATTGTTCCGGGTGGGCGTTGAATTGGTTTTTCAGAAGTGTTAGACCTGTAAGAGAAAAATTTAAATGGTTGGGAAAGGCCATGGGATGTAGAAATATTTTTTTCACATTTTACTTCCTTATAAAAACAGGAAAATCAATAGGGATTTTCGTACGGATATGTACCCAGTGAACGGTTCTTTTAGCTTTATATATTGTTCCGGGTGGGCGTTGTATTGGTTTTTCGGAAGCGTTAGACCTGTAAGAAACAAATTTAAATGGTTGGGAAAGGCCATGAGACGTAGAAATATTTTTTTCACATTTTATTTCCTTGTAAAAACAGGTAAATCAATAGGGTTTTTCGTACAGATAAGTGCCCAGTGAACGGTTTGTTTAGCTTTATACATTGTTCCGGGTGGGCGTTGTATTGTTTTTTCGGAAGTGTTAGACCTGTAAGAGAAAAATTTAAATGGTTGGGAAAGGCCATGGGATGTAGAAATATTTTTTTCACATTTTACTTCCTTGTAAAAACAGGAAAATCGATAGGGATTTTCATACGGATAAGTACCCAGTGAACGGTTCGTTTATCTTTATATAGTCTTCCGGGTGGGCGTTGTATTGGTTTTTCTGAAGTGTTAGACCTGTAAGAGAAAAATTTAAATGGTTGGGAAAGGCCATGGGATGTAGAAATATTTTTTTCACATTTACTTCCTTGTAAAAACAGGTAAATCAATAGGGTTTTTCGTACGGATAAGTACCCAGTGAACGGTTCGTTTAGCTTTATATATTGTTCCGGGTGGGCGTTGTATTGGTTTTTCAGAAGTGTTAGACCTGTAAAAGAAAAATTTAAATGGTTGGGAAAGGCCATGGGATGTAGAAATATTTTTTTCACATTTTATTTCCTTTTAAAAACAGGTAAATCAATAGCGATTTTCGTACGGATAAGTACCCAGTGAACGGTTCGTTTAGCTTTATATATTGTTCCGGGTGGGCGTTGAATTGGTTTTTCAGAAGTGTTAGACCTGTAAGAGAAAAATTTAAATGGTTGGGAAAGGCCATGGGATGTAGAAATATTTTTTTCACATTTTACTTCCTTATAAAAACAGGAAAATCAATAGGGATTTTCGTACGGATATGTACCCAGTGAACGGTTCTTTTAGCTTTATATATTGTTCCGGGTGGGCGTTGTATTGGTTTTTCGGAAGCGTTAGACCTGTAAGAAACAAATTTAAATGGTTGGGAAAGGCCATGAGACGTAGAAATATTTTTTTCACATTTTATTTCCTTGTAAAAACAGGTAAATCAATAGGGTTTTTCGTACAGATAAGTGCCCAGTGAACGGTTTGTTTAGCTTTATACATTGTTCCGGGTGGGCGTTGTATTGTTTTTTCGGAAGTGTTAGACCTGTAAGAGAAAAATTTAAATGGTTGGGAAAGGCCATGGGATGTAGAAATATTTTTTTCACATTTTACTTCCTTGTAAAAACAGGAAAATCGATAGGGATTTTCATACGGATAAGTACCCAGTGAACGGTTCGTTTATCTTTATATAGTCTTCCGGGTGGGCGTTGTATTGGTTTTTCTGAAGTGTTAGACCTGTAAGAGAAAAATTTAAATGGTTGGGAAAGGCCATGGGATGTAGAAATATTTTTTTCACATTTACTTCCTTGTAAAAACAGGTAAATCAATAGGGTTTTTCGTACGGACAAGTACCCAGTGAACCGTTCGTTTAGCTTTATATATTGTTCCGGGTGGGCGTTGTATTGTTTTTTCGGAAGTGTTAGACCTGTAAGAGAAAAATTTAAATGGTTGGGAAAGGCCATGGGATGTAGAAATATTTTTTTCACATTTTACTTCCTTGTAAAAACAGGAAAATCAATAGGGATTTTCGTACGGATAAGTACCCAGTGAACGGTTCGTTTAGCTTTATATATTGTTCCGGGTGGGCGTTGTTTTGGTTTTTCGGAAGTGTTAGACCTGTAAGAGAAAAATTTAAATGGTTGGGAAAGGCCATGGGATGTAGAAATATTTTTTTCACATTTTACTTCCTTGTAAAAACAGGAAAATCAATAGGGATTTTCGTACGGATAAGTACCCAGTGAACCGTTCGTTTAGCTTTATATATTGTTCCGGGTGGGCGTTGTTTTGGTTTTTCAGAAGTGTTAGACCTGTAAGAGAAAATTTAAATGGTTGGGAAAGGCCATGGGATGTAGAAATATTTTTTTCACATTTTATTTCCTTGTAAAAACAGGTAAATCAATAGGGTTTTTCGTACGGATAAGTGCCCAGTGAACGGTTCGTTTAGCTTTATATATTATTAAGGGTGGGCGTTGTTTTGGTTTTTAGGAAGTGTTAGACCTGTAAGAGAAAAATTTAAATGGTTGGGAAAGGCCATGGGATGTAGAAATATTTTTTTCACATATACTTCCTTGTAAAAACAGGTAAATCAATAGGGTTTTTCGTACGGATAAGTACCCAGTGAACGGTTCGTTTAGCTTTATATATTGTTCCGGGTGGGCGTTGTATTGGTTTTTCAGAAGTGTTAGACCTGTAAGAGAAAAATTTAAATGGTTGGGAAAGGCCATGGGATGTAGAAATATTTTTTTCACATTTTATTTCCTTTTAAAAACAGGTAAATCAATAGGGATTTTCGTACGGATAAGTACCCAGTGAACGGTTCGTTTAGCTTTATATATTGTTCCGGGTGGGCGTTGTATTGGTTTTTTGGAAGTGTTAGACCTGTAAGAGAAAAATTTAAATGGTTGGGAAAGGCCATGGGATGTAGAAATATTTTTTTCACATTTACTTCCTTGTAAAAACAGGTAAATCAATAGGGTTTTTCGTACGGATAAGTACCCAGTGAACGGTTCGTTTAGCTTTATATATTGTTCCGGGTGGGCGTTGTATTGGTTTTTCAGAAGTGTAAGACCTGTAAAAGAAAAATTTAAATGGTTGGGAAAGGCCATGGGATGTAGAAATATTTTTTCACATTTACTTCCTTGTAAAAACAGGTAAATCAATAGGGTTTTTCGTACGGATAAGTACCCAGTGAACCGTTCGTTTAGCTTTATATATTGTTCCGGGTGGGCATTGTATTGTTTTTTCGGAAGTGTTAGACCTGTAAGAGAAAAATTTAAATGGTTGGGAAAGGCCATGGGATGTTGAAATATTTTTTTCACATATACTTCCTTGTAAAATGAGGAAAATCAATAGGGATTTTCGTACGGATAAGTACCCAGTGAACCGTTCGTTTAACTTTATATATTGTTCCGGGTGGGCGTTGTATTGGTTTTTCGGAAGTGTTAGACCTGTAAGAGAAAAATTTAAATGGTTGGGAAAGGCCATGGGATGTAGAAATATTTTTTTCACATTTACTTCCTTGTAAAAACAGGTAAATCAATAGGGTTTTTCGTACGGATAAGTACCCAGTGAACGGTTCGTTTAGCTTTATATATTGTTCCGGGTGGGCGTTGTATTGGTTTTTCGGAAGTGTTAGACCTGTAAGAGAAAAATTTAAATGGTTGGGAAAGGCCATGGGATGTAGAAATATTTTTTTCACATTTACTTCCTTGTAAAAACAGGTAAATCAATAGGTTTTTTCGTACGGATAAGTGCCCAGTGAACGGTTCGTTTAGCTTTATATATTGTTCTGGGTGGGCGTTGTTTTGGTTTTTAGGAAGTGTTAGACCTGTAAGAGAAAAATTTAAATGGTTGGGAAAGGCCATGGGATGTAGAAATATTTTTTTCACATATACTTCCTTGTAAAAACAGGTAAATCGATAGGGATTTTCATACGGATAAGTACCCAGTGAACGGTTCGTTTATCTTTATATATTCTTCCGGGTGGGCGTTGTATTGGTTTTTCTGAAGTGTTAGACCTGTAAGAGAAAAATTTAAATGGTTGGGAAAGGCCATGGGATGTAGAAATATTTTTTTCACATTTACTTCCTTGTAAAAACAGGTAAATCAATAGGGTTTTTCGTACGGATAAGTGCCCAGTGAACCGTACGTTTAGCTTTATATATTGTTCCGGGTGGGCGTTGTATAGTTTTTTCGGAAGTGTTAGACCTGTAAGAGAAAAATTTAAATGGTTGGGAAAGGCCATGGGATGTAGAAATATTTTTTTCACATTTTACTTCCTTGTAAAAACAGGAAAATCAATAGGGATTTTCGTACGGATAAGTACCCAGTGAACCGTTCGTTTAGCTTTATATATTGTTCCGGGTGGGCGTTGTTTTGGTTTTTCGGAAGTGTTAGACCTGTAAGAGAAAAATTTAAATGGTTGGGAAAGGCCATGGGATGTAGAAATATTTTTTTCATATTTTACTTCCTTGTAAAAACAGGAAAATCGATAGGGATTTTCATACGGATAAGTACCCAGTGAACGGTTCGTTTATCTTTATATATTCTTCCGGGTAGGCGTTGTATTGGTTTTTCTGAAGTGTTAGACCTGTAAGAGAAAAATTTAAATGGTTGGGAAAGGCCATGGGATGTAGAAATATTTTTTTCACATTTTATTTCCTTTTAAAAACAGGTAAATCAATAGGGATTTTCGTACGGATAAGTACCCAGTGAACGGTTCGTTTAGCTTTATATATTGTTCTGGGTGGGCGTTGTATTGGTTTTTTGGAAGTGTTAGACCTGTAAGAGAAAAATTTAAATGGTTGGGAAAGGCCATGGGATGTAGAAATATTTTTTTCACATTTTATTTCCTTTTAAAAACAGGTAAATCAATAGGGATTTTCGTACGGATAAGTACCCAGTGAACGGTTCGTTTAGCTTTATATATTGTTCCGGGTGGGCGTTGAATTGGTTTTTCGGAAGTGTTAGACCTGTAAGAGAAAAATTTAAATGGTTGGGAAAGGCCATGGGATGTAGAAATATTTTTTTCACATTTTATTTCCTTTTAAAAACAGGTAAATCAATAGGGATTTTCGTACGGATAAGTACCCAGTGAACGGTTCGTTTAGCTTTATATATTGTTCCGGGTGGGCGTTGTATTGGTTTTTCAGAAGTGTAAGACCTGTAAAAGAAAAATTTAAATGGTTGGGAAAGGCCATGGGATGTAGAAATATTTTTTTCACATTTTATTTCCTTTTAAAAACAGGTAAATCAATAGGGATTTTCGTACGGATAAGTACCCAGTGAACGGTTCGTTTATCTTTATATATTCTTCCGGGTGGCGGTTGTATTGGTTTTTCGGAAGTGTTAGACCTGTAAGAGAAAAATTTAAATGGTTGGGAAAGGCCATGGGATGTAGAAATATTTTTTCACATTTTATTTCCTTGTAAAAACAGGAAAATCAATAGGGATTTTCGTACGGATAAGTACCCAGTGAACCGTTCGTTTAGCTTTATATATTGTTCCGGGTGGGCGTTGTATTGGTTTTTCAGAAGTGTAAGACCTGTAAAAGAAAAATTTAAATGGTTGGGAAAGGCCATGGGATGTAGAAATATTTTTTTCACATTTACTTCCTTGTAAAAACAGGTAAATCAATAGGGTTTTTCGTACGGATAAGTACCCAGTGAACGGTTCGTTTAGCTTTATATATTGTTCCGGGTGGGCGTTGTATTGGTTTTTCAGAAGTGTAAGACCTGTAAAAGAAAAATTTAAATGGTTGGGAAAGGCCATGGGATGTAGAAATATTTTTTTCACATTTACTTCCTTGTAAAAACAGGTAAATCAATAGGGTTTTTCGTACGGATAAGTACCCAGTGAACGGTTCGTTTAGCTTTATATATTGTTCCGGGTGGGCGTTGTATTGGTTTTTCAGAAGTGTTAGACCTGTAAGAGAAAAATTTAAATGGTTGGGAAAGGCCATGGGATGTAGAAATATTTTTTTCACATTTTATTTCCTTTTAAAAACAGGTAAATCAATAGGGATTTTCGTACGGATAAGTACCCAGTGAACGGTTCGTTTATCTTTATATATTCTTCCGGGTGGGCGTTCTATTGGTTTTTCGGAAGTGTTAGACCTGTAAGAGAAAAATTTAAATGGTTGGGAAAGGCCATGGGATGTAGAAATATTTTTTCACATTTTATTTCCTTGTCAAAACAGGAAAATCAATAGGGATTTTCGTACGGATAAGTACCCAGTGAACCGTTCGTTTAGCTTTATATATTGTTCCGGGTGGGCGTTGTTTTGGTTTTTCGGAAGTGTTAGACCTGTAAGAGAAAAATTTAAATGGTTGGGAAAGGCCATGGGATGTAGAAATATTTTTTTCACATTTTATTTCCTTGTAAAAACAGGTAAATCAATAGGGTTTTTCGTACGGATAAGTGCCCAGTGAACGGTTCGTTTAGCTTTATATATTGTTCCGGGTGGGCGTTGTTTTGGTTTTTCGGAAGTGTTAGACCTGTAAGAGAAAAATTTAAATGGTTGGGAAAGGCCATGGGATGTAGAAATATTTTTTTCACATATACTTCCTTGTAAAAACAGGTAAATCAATAGGGTTTTTCGTACGGATAAGTACCCAGTGAACGGTTCGTTTAGCTTTATATATTGTTCCGGGTGAGCGTTTTATTGGTTTTTCAGAAGTGTTAGACCTGTAAGAGAAAAATTTAAATGGTTGGGAAAGGCCATGGGATGTAGAAATATTTTTTTCACATTTACTTCCTTGTAAAAACAGGTAAATCAATAGGGTTTTCGTACGGATAAGTACCCAGTGAACGGTTCGTTTAGCTTTATATATTGTTCCGGGTGGGCGTTGTATTGGTTTTTCGGAAGTGTTAGACCCGTAAGAGAAAAATTTAAATGGTTGGGAAAGGCCATGGGATGTAGAAATATTTTTTTCACATTTACTTCCTTGTAAAAACAGGTAAATCAATAGGGTTTTTCGTACGGATAAGTACCCAGTGAACGGTTCGTTTAGATTTATATATTGTTCCGGGTGGGCGTTGTATGGGTTTTTCGGAAGTGTTAGACCCGTAAGAGAAAAATTTAAATGGTTGGGAAAGGCCATGGGATGTAGAAATATTTTTTTCACATTTACTTCCTTGTAAAGACAGGTAAATCAATAGGGTTTTTCGTACGGATAAGTACCCAGTGAACGGTTCGTTTAGCTTTATATATTGTTCCGGGTGGACGTTGTATTGGTTTTTCAGAAGTGTTAGACCTGTAAGAGAAAAATTTAAATGGTTGGGAAAGGCCATGGGATGTAGAAATATTTTTTTCACATTTTATTTCCTTTTAAAAACAGGTAAATCAATAGGGATTTTCGTACGGATAAGTACCCAGTGAACGGTTCGTTTATCTTTATATATTCTTCCGGGTGGGCGTTGTATTGGTTTTTCTGAAGTGTTAGACCTGTAAGAGAAAAATTTAAATGGTTGGGAAAGGCCATGGGATGTAGAAATATTTTTTTCACATTTACTTCCTTGTAAAAACAGGTAAATCAATAGGGTTTTTCGTACGGATAAGTACCCAGTGAACCGTTCGTTTAGCTTTATATATTGTTCCGGGTGGGCGTTGTATTGTTTTTTCGGAAGTGTTAGACCTGTAAGAGAAAAATTTAAATTGTTGGGAAAGGCCATGGGATGTAGAAATATTTTTTTCACATTTTACTTCCTTGTAAAAACAGGAAAATCAATAGGGATTTTCGTACGGATAAGTACCCAGTGAACCGTTCGTTTAGCTTTATATATTGTTCCGGGTGGGCGTTGTTTTGGTTTTTCGGAAGTGTTAGACCTGTAAGAGAAAAATTTAAATGGTTGGGAAAGGCCATGGGATGTAGAAATATTTTTTTCACATTTTATTTCCTTGTAAAAACAGGTAAATCAATAGGGTTTTTCGTACGGATAAGTGCCCAGTGAACGGTTCGTTTAGCTTTATATATTGTTCCGGGTGGGCGTTGTTTTGATTTTTAGGAAGTTTTAGACCTGTAAGAGAAAAATTTAAATGGTTGGGAAAGGCCATGGGATGTAGAAATATTTTTTTCACATATACTTCCTTGTAAAAACAGGTAAATCAATAGGGTTTTTCGTACGGATAAGTACCCAGTGAACGGTTCGTTTAGCTTTATATATTGTTCCGGGTGGGCGTTGTATTGGTTTTTCAGAAGTGTTAGACCTGTAAGAGAAAAATTTAAATGGTTGGGAAAGGCCATGGGATGTAGAAATATTTTTTTCACATTTACTTCCTTGTAAAAACAGGTAAATCAATAGGGTTTTTCGTACGGATAAGTACCCAGTGAACGGTTCGTTTAGCTTTATATATTGTTCCGGGTGGGCGTTGTATTGGTTTTTCAGAAGTGTTAGACCTGTAAAAGAAAAATTTAAATGGTTGGGAAAGGCCATGGGATGTAGAAATATTTTTTCACATTTTATTTCCTTTTAAAAACAGGTAAATCAATAGCGATTTTCGTACGGATAAGTACCCAGTGAACGGTTCGTTTAGCTTTATATATTGTTCCGGGTGGGCGTTGAATTGGTTTTTCAGAAGTGTTAGACCTGTAAGAGAAAAATTTAAATGGTTGGGAAAGGCCATGGGATGTAGAAATATTTTTTTCACATTTTACTTCCTTATAAAAACAGGAAAATCAATAGGGATTTTCGTACGGATATGTACCCAGTGAACGGTTCTTTTAGCTTTATATATTGTTCCGGGTGGGCGTTGTATTGGTTTTTCGGAAGCGTTAGACCTGTAAGAAACAAATTTAAATGGTTGGGAAAGGCCATGAGACGTAGAAATATTTTTTTCACATTTTATTTCCTTGTAAAAACAGGTAAATCAATAGGGTTTTTCGTACAGATAAGTGCCCAGTGAACGGTTTGTTTAGCTTTATACATTGTTCCGGGTGGGCGTTGTATTGTTTTTTCGGAAGTGTTAGACCTGTAAGAGAAAAATTTAAATGGTTGGGAAAGGCCATGGGATGTAGAAATATTTTTTTCACATTTTACTTCCTTGTAAAAACAGGAAAATCGATAGGGATTTTCATACGGATAAGTACCCAGTGAACGGTTCGTTTATCTTTATATAGTCTTGCGGGTGGGCGTTGTATTGGTTTTTCTGAAGTGTTAGACCTGTAAGAGAAAAATTTAAATGGTTGGGAAAGGCCATGGGATGTAGAAATATTTTTTTCACATTTACTTCCTTGTAAAAACAGGTAAATCAATAGGGTTTTTCGTACGGACAAGTACCCAGTGAACCGTTCGTTTAGCTTTATATATTGTTCCGGGTGGGCGTTGTATTGTTTTTTCGGAAGTGTTAGACCTGTAAGAGAAAAATTTAAATGGTTGGGAAAGGCCATGGGATGTAGAAATATTTTTTTCACATTTTACTTCCTTGTAAAAACAGGAAAATCAATAGGGATTTTCGTACGGATAAGTACCCAGTGAACGGTTCGTTTAGCTTTATATATTGTTCCGGGTGGGCGTTGTTTTGGTTTTTCGGAAGTGTTAGACCTGTAAGAGAAAAATTTAAATGGTTGGGAAAGGCCATGGGATGTAGAAATATTTTTTTCACATTTTACTTCCTTGTAAAAACAGGAAAATCAATAGGGATTTTCGTACGGATAAGTACCCAGTGAACCGTTCGTTTAGCTTTATATATTGTTCCGGGTGGGCGTTGTTTTGGTTTTTCAGAAGTGTTAGACCTGTAAGAGAAAAATTTAAATGGTTGGGAAAGGCCATGGGATGTAGAAATATTTTTTTCACATTTTATTTCCTTGTAAAAACAGGTAAATCAATAGGGTTTTTCGTACGGATAAGTGCCCAGTGAACGGTTCGTTTAGCTTTATATATTATTAAGGGTGGGCGTTGTTTTGGTTTTTAGGAAGTGTTAGACCTGTAAGAGAAAAATTTAAATGGTTGGGAAAGGCCATGGGATGTAGAAATATTTTTTTCACATGTACTTCCTTGTAAAAACAGGTAAATCAATAGGGTTTTTCGTACGGATAAGTACCCAGTGAACGGTTCGTTTAGCTTTATATATTGTTCCGGGTGGGCGTTGTATTGGTTTTTCAGAAGTGTTAGACCTGTAAGAGAAAAATTTAAATGGTTGGGAAAGGCCATGGGATGTAGAAATATTTTTTTCACATTTTATTTCCTTTTAAAAACAGGTAAATCAATAGGGATTTTCGTACGGATAAGTACCCAGTGAACGGTTCGTTTAGCTTTATATATTGTTCCGGGTGGGCGTTGTATTGGTTTTTTGGAAGTGTTAGACCTGTAAGAGAAAAATTTAAATGGTTGGGAAAGGCCATGGGATGTAGAAATATTTTTTTCACATTTACTTCCTTGTAAAAACAGGTAAATCAATAGGGTTTTTCGTACGGATAAGTACCCAGTGAACGGTTCGTTTAGCTTTATATATTGTTCCGGGTGGGCGTTGTATTGGTTTTTCAGAAGTGTAAGACCTGTAAAAGAAAAATTTAAATGGTTGGGAAAGGCCATGGGATGTAGAAATATTTTTTCACATTTACTTCCTTGTAAAAACAGGTAAATCAATAGGGTTTTTCGTACGGATAAGTACCCAGTGAACCGTTCGTTTAGCTTTATATATTGTTCCGGGTGGGCGTTGTATTGTTTTTTCGGAAGTGTTAGACCTGTAAGAGAAAAATTTAAATGGTTGGGAAAGGCCATGGGATGTAGAAATATTTTTTTCACATTTTACTTCCTTGTAAAATGAGGAAAATCAATAGGGATTTTCGTACGGATAAGTACCCAGTGAACCGTTCGTTTAACTTTATATATTGTTCCGGGTGGGCGTTGTATTGGTTTTTCGGAAGTGTTAGACCTGTAAGAGAAAAATTTAAATGGTTGGGAAAGGCCATGGGATGTAGAAATATTTTTTTCACATTTACTTCCTTGTAAAAACAGGTAAATCAATAGGGTTTTTCGTACGGATAAGTACCCAGTGAACGGTTCGTTTAGCTTTATATATTGTTCCGGGTGGGCGTTGTATTGGTTTTTCAGAAGTGTTATACCTGTAAAAGAAAAATTTAAATGGTTGGGAAAGGCCATGGGATGTAGAAATATTTTTTTCACATTTTATTTCCTTTTAAAAACAGGTAAATCAATAGCGATTTTCGTACGGATAAGTACCCAGTGAACGGTTCGTTTAGCTTTATATATTGTTCCGGGTGGGCGTTGAATTGGTTTTTCAGAAGTGTTAGACCTGTAAGAGAAAAATTTAAATGGTTGGGAAAGGCCATGGGATGTAGAAATATTTTTTTCACATTTTACTTCCTTATAAAAACAGGAAAATCAATAGGGATTTTCGTACGGATATGTACCCAGTGAACGGTTCTTTTAGCTTTATATATTGTTCCGGGTGGGCGTTGTATTGGTTTTTCGGAAGCGTTAGACCTGTAAGAAAAAAATTTAAATGGTTGGGAAAGGCCATGAGATGTAGAAATATTTTTTTCACATTTTATTTCCTTGTAAAAACAGGTAAATCAATAGGGTTTTTCGTACAGATAAGTACCCAGTGAACGGTTCGTTTAGCTTTATATATTGTTCCGGGTGGGCGTTGAATTGGTTTTTCAGAAGTGTTAGACCTGTAAGAGAAAAATTTAAATGGTTGGGAAAGGCCATGGGATGTAGAAATATTTTTTTCACATTTTACTTCCTTATAAAAACAGGAAAATCAATAGGGATTTTCGTACGGATATGTACCCAGTGAACGGTTCTTTTAGCTTTATATATTGTTCCGGGTGGGCGTTGTATTGGTTTTTCGGAAGCGTTAGACCTGTAAGAAACAAATTTAAATGGTTGGGAAAGGCCATGAGACGTAGAAATATTTTTTTCACATTTTATTTCCTTGTAAAAACAGGTAAATCAATAGGGTTTTTCGTACAGATAAGTGCCCAGTGAACGGTTTGTTTAGCTTTATACATTGTTCCGGGTGGGCGTTGTATTGTTTTTTCGGAAGTGTTAGACCTGTAAGAGAAAAATTTAAATGGTTGGGAAAGGCCATGGGATGTAGAAATATTTTTTTCACATTTTACTTCCTTGTAAAAACAGGAAAATCGATAGGGATTTTCATACGGATAAGTACCCAGTGAACGGTTCGTTTATCTTTATATAGTCTTGCGGGTGGGCGTTGTATTGGTTTTTCTGAAGTGTTAGACCTGTAAGAGAAAAATTTAAATGGTTGGGAAAGGCCATGGGATGTAGAAATATTTTTTTCACATTTACTTCCTTGTAAAAACAGGTAAATCAATAGGGTTTTTCGTACGGACAAGTACCCAGTGAACCGTTCGTTTAGCTTTATATATTGTTCCGGGTGGGCGTTGTATTGTTTTTTCGGAAGTGTTAGACCTGTAAGAGAAAAATTTAAATGGTTGGGAAAGGCCATGGGATGTAGAAATATTTTTTTCACATTTTACTTCCTTGTAAAAACAGGAAAATCAATAGGGATTTTCGTACGGATAAGTACCCAGTGAACGGTTCGTTTAGCTTTATATATTGTTCCGGGTGGGCGTTGTTTTGGTTTTTCGGAAGTGTTAGACCTGTAAGAGAAAAATTTAAATGGTTGGGAAAGGCCATGGGATGTAGAAATATTTTTTTCACATTTTACTTCCTTGTAAAAACAGGAAAATCAATAGGGATTTTCGTACGGATAAGTACCCAGTGAACCGTTCGTTTAGCTTTATATATTGTTCCGGGTGGGCGTTGTTTTGGTTTTTCAGAAGTGTTAGACCTGTAAGAGAAAAATTTAAATGGTTGGGAAAGGCCATGGGATGTAGAAATATTTTTTTCACATTTTATTTCCTTGTAAAAACAGGTAAATCAATAGGGTTTTTCGTACGGATAAGTGCCCAGTGAACGGTTCGTTTAGCTTTATATATTATTAAGGGTGGGCGTTGTTTTGGTTTTTAGGAAGTGTTAGACCTGTAAGAGAAAAATTTAAATGGTTGGGAAAGGCCATGGGATGTAGAAATATTTTTTTCACATGTACTTCCTTGTAAAAACAGGTAAATCAATAGGGTTTTTCGTACGGATAAGTACCCAGTGAACGGTTCGTTTAGCTTTATATATTGTTCCGGGTGGGCGTTGTATTGGTTTTTCAGAAGTGTTAGACCTGTAAGAGAAAAATTTAAATGGTTGGGAAAGGCCATGGGATGTAGAAATATTTTTTTCACATTTTATTTCCTTTTAAAAACAGGTAAATCAATAGGGATTTTCGTACGGATAAGTACCCAGTGAACGGTTCGTTTAGCTTTATATATTGTTCCGGGTGGGCGTTGTATTGGTTTTTTGGAAGTGTTAGACCTGTAAGAGAAAAATTTAAATGGTTGGGAAAGGCCATGGGATGTAGAAATATTTTTTTCACATTTACTTCCTTGTAAAAACAGGTAAATCAATAGGGTTTTTCGTACGGATAAGTACCCAGTGAACGGTTCGTTTAGCTTTATATATTGTTCCGGGTGGGCGTTGTATTGGTTTTTCAGAAGTGTAAGACCTGTAAAAGAAAAATTTAAATGGTTGGGAAAGGCCATGGGATGTAGAAATATTTTTTCACATTTACTTCCTTGTAAAAACAGGTAAATCAATAGGGTTTTTCGTACGGATAAGTACCCAGTGAACCGTTCGTTTAGCTTTATATATTGTTCCGGGTGGGCGTTGTATTGTTTTTTCGGAAGTGTTAGACCTGTAAGAGAAAAATTTAAATGGTTGGGAAAGGCCATGGGATGTAGAAATATTTTTTTCACATTTTACTTCCTTGTAAAATGAGGAAAATCAATAGGGATTTTCGTACGGATAAGTACCCAGTGAACCGTTCGTTTAACTTTATATATTGTTCCGGGTGGGCGTTGTATTGGTTTTTCGGAAGTGTTAGACCTGTAAGAGAAAAATTTAAATGGTTGGGAAAGGCCATGGGATGTAGAAATATTTTTTTCACATTTACTTCCTTGTAAAAACAGGTAAATCAATAGGGTTTTTCGTACGGATAAGTACCCAGTGAACGGTTCGTTTAGCTTTATATATTGTTCCGGGTGGGCGTTGTATTGGTTTTTCAGAAGTGTTATACCTGTAAAAGAAAAATTTAAATGGTTGGGAAAGGCCATGGGATGTAGAAATATTTTTTTCACATTTTATTTCCTTTTAAAAACAGGTAAATCAATAGCGATTTTCGTACGGATAAGTACCCAGTGAACGGTTCGTTTAGCTTTATATATTGTTCCGGGTGGGCGTTGAATTGGTTTTTCAGAAGTGTTAGACCTGTAAGAGAAAAATTTAAATGGTTGGGAAAGGCCATGGGATGTAGAAATATTTTTTTCACATTTTACTTCCTTATAAAAACAGGAAAATCAATAGGGATTTTCGTACGGATATGTACCCAGTGAACGGTTCTTTTAGCTTTATATATTGTTCCGGGTGGGCGTTGTATTGGTTTTTCGGAAGCGTTAGACCTGTAAGAAAAAAATTTAAATGGTTGGGAAAGGCCATGAGATGTAGAAATATTTTTTTCACATTTTATTTCCTTGTAAAAACAGGTAAATCAATAGGGTTTTTCGTACAGATAAGTGCCCAGTGAACGGTTTGTTTAGCTTTATACATTGTTCCGGGTGGGCGTTGTATTGTTTTTTCGGAAGTGTTAGACCTGTAAGAGAAAAATTTAAATGGTTGGGAAAGGCCATGGGATGTAGAAATATTTTTTTCACATTTTACTTCCTTGTAAAAACAGGAAAATCGATAGGGATTTTCATACGGATAAGTACCCAGTGAACGGTTCGTTTAGCTTTATATATTGTTCTGGGTGAGCGTTTTATTGGTTTTTCAGAAGTGTTAGACCTGTAAGAGAAAAATTTAAATGGTTGGGAAAGGCCATGGGATGTAGAAATATTTTTTTCACATTTACTTCCTTGTAAAAACAGGTAAATCAATAGGGTTTTCGTACGGATAAGTACCCAGTGAACGGTTCGTTTAGCTTTATATATTGTTCCGGGTGGGCGTTGTATTGGTTTTTCGGAAGTGTTAGACCCGTAAGAGAAAAATTTAAATGGTTGGGAAAGGCCATGGGATGTAGAAATATTTTTTTCACATTTACTTCCTTGTAAAAACAGGTAAATCAATAGGGTTTTTCGGACGGATAAGTACCCAGTGAACGGTTCGTTTAGATTTATATATTGTTCCGGGTGGGCGTTGTATGGGTTTTTCGGAAGTGTTAGACCCGTAAGAGAAAAATTTAAATGGTTGGGAAAGGCCATGGGATGTAGAAATATTTTTTTCACATTTACTTCCTTGTAAAGACAGGTAAATCAATAGGGTTTTTCGTACGGATAAGTACCCAGTGAACGGTTCGTTTAGCTTTATATATTGTTCCGGGTGGGCGTTGTATTGGTTTTTCAGAAGTGTTAGACCTGTAAGAGAAAAATTTAAATGGTTGGGAAAGGCCATGGGATGTAGAAATATTTTTTTCACATTTTATTTCCTTTTAAAAACAGGTAAATCAATAGGGATTTTCGTACGGATAAGTACCCAGTGAACGGTTCGTTTATCTTTATATATTCTTCCGGGTGGGCGTTGTATTGGTTTTTCTGAAGTGTTAGACCTGTAAGAGAAAAATTTAAATGGTTGGGAAAGGCCATGGGATGTAGAAATATTTTTTTCACATTTACTTCCTTGTAAGAACAGGTAAATCAATAGGGATTTTCGTACGGATAAGTACCCAGTGAACCGTTCGTTTAGCTTTATATATTGTTCCGGGTGGGCGTTGTTTTGGTTTTTCGGAAGTGTTAGACCTGTAAGAGAAAAATTTAAATGGTTGGGAAAGGCCATGGGATGTAGAAATATTTTTTTCACATTTTATTTCCTTGTAAAAACAGTTAAATCAATAGGGTTTTTCGTACGGATAAGTGCCCAGTGAACGGTTCGTTTAGCTTTATATATTGTTCCGGGTGGGCGTTGTTTTGATTTTTAGGAAGTTTTAGACCTGTAAGAGAAAAATTTAAATGGTTGGGAAAGGCCATGGGATGTAGAAATATTTTTTTCACATATACTTCCTTGTAAAAACAGGTAAATCAATAGGGTTTTTCGTACGGATAAGTACCCAGTGAACGGTTCGTTTAGCTTTATATATTGTTCCGGGTGGGCGTTGTATTGGTTTTTCGGAAGTGTTAGACCTGTAAGAGAAAAATTTAAATGGTTGGGAAAGGCCATGGGATGTAGAAATATTTTTTTCACATTTACTTCCTTGTAAAAACAGGTAAATCAATAGGGTTTTTCGTACGGATAAGTACCCAGTGAACGGTTCGTTTAGCTTTAAATATTGTTCCGGGTGGGCGTTGTATTGGTTTTTCAGAAGTGTTAGACCTGTAAAAAAAAAATTTTAATGGTTGGGAAAGGCCATGGGATGTAGAAATATTTTTTTCACATTTTATTTCCTTTTAAAAACAGGTAAATCAATAGCGATTTTCGTACGGATAAGTACCCAGTGAACGGTTCGTTTAGCTTTATATATTGTTCCGGGTGGGCGTTGAATTGGTTTTTCAGAAGTGTTAGACCTGTAAGAGAAAAATTTAAATGGTTGGGAAAGGCCATGGGATGTAGAAATATTTTTTTCACATTTTACTTCCTTATAAAAACAGGAAAATCAATAGGGATTTTCGTACGGATATGTACCCAGTGAACGGTTCTTTTAGCTTTATATATTGTTCCGGGTGGGCGTTGTATTGGTTTTTCGGAAGCGTTAGACCTGTAAGAAAAAAATTTAAATGGTTGGGAAAGGCCATGAGATGTAGAAATATTTTTTTCACATTTTATTTCCTTGTAAAAACAGGTAAATCAATAGGGTTTTTCGTACAGATAAGTGCCCAGTGAACGGTTTGTTTAGCTTTATACATTGTTCCGGGTGGGCGTTGTATTGTTTTTTCGGAAGTGTTAGACCTGTAAGAGAAAAATTTAAATGGTTGGGAAAGGCCATGGGATGTAGAAATATTTTTTTCACATTTTACTTCCTTGTAAAAACAGGAAAATCGATAGGGATTTTCATACGGATAAGTACCCAGTGAACGGTTCGTTTAGCTTTATATATTGTTCCGGGTGGGCGTTGTGTTGTTTTTTCGGAAGTGTTAGACCTGTAAGAGAAAAATTTAAATGGTTGGGAAAGGCCATGGGATGTAGAAATATTTTTTTCACATTTTACTTCCTTGTAAAAACAGGAAAAACGATAGGGATTTTCATACGGATAAGTACCCAGTGAACGGTTCGTTTAGCTTTATATATTGTTCTGGGTGAGCGTTTTATTGGTTTTTCAGAAGTGTTAGACCTGTAAGAGAAAAATTTAAATGGTTGGGAAAGGCCATGGGATGTAGAAATATTTTTTTCACATTTACTTCCTTGTAAAAACAGGTAAATCAATAGGGTTTTCGTACGGATAAGTACCCAGTGAACGGTTCGTTTAGCTTTATATATTGTTCCGGGTGGGCGTTGTATTGGTTTTTCGGAAGTGTTAGACCCGTAAGAGAAAAATTTAAATGGTTGGGAAAGGCCATGGGATGTAGAAATATTTTTTTCACATTTACTTCCTTGTAAAAACAGGTAAATCAATAGGGTTTTTCGGACGGATAAGTACCCAGTGAACGGTTCGTTTAGATTTATATATTGTTCCGGGTGGGCGTTGTATGGGTTTTTCGGAAGTGTTAGACCCGTAAGAGAAAAATTTAAATGGTTGGGAAAGGCCATGGGATGTAGAAATATTTTTTTCACATTTACTTCCTTGTAAAGACAGGTAAATCAATAGGGTTTTTCGTACGGATAAGTACCCAGTGAACGGTTCGTTTAGCTTTATATATTGTTCCGGGTGGGCGTTGTATTGGTTTTTCAGAAGTGTTAGACCTGTAAGAGAAAAATTTAAATGGTTGGGAAAGGCCATGGGATGTAGAAATATTTTTTTCACATTTTATTTCCTTTTAAAAACAGGTAAATCAATAGGGATTTTCGTACGGATAAGTACCCAGTGAACGGTTCGTTTATCTTTATATATTCTTCCGGGTGGGCGTTGTATTGGTTTTTCTGAAGTGTTAGACCTGTAAGAGAAAAATTTAAATGGTTGGGAAAGGCCATGGGATGTAGAAATATTTTTTTCACATTTACTTCCTTGTAAGAACAGGTAAATCAATAGGGATTTTCGTACGGATAAGTACCCAGTGAACCGTTCGTTTAGCTTTATATATTGTTCCGGGTGGGCGTTGTTTTGGTTTTTCGGAAGTGTTAGACCTGTAAGAGAAAAATTTAAATGGTTGGGAAAGGCCATGGGATGTAGAAATATTTTTTTCACATTTTATTTCCTTGTAAAAACAGGTAAATCAATAGGGTTTTTCGTACGGATAAGTGCCCAGTGAACGGTTCGTTTAGCTTTATATATTGTTCCGGGTGGGCGTTGTTTTGATTTTTAGGAAGTTTTAGACCTGTAAGAGAAAAATTTAAATGGTTGGGAAAGGCCATGGGATTAGAAATATTTTTTTCACATATACTTCCTTGTAAAAACAGGTAAATCAATAGGGTTTTTCGTACGGATAAGTACCCAGTGAACGGTTCGTTTAGCTTTATATATTGTTCCGGGTGGGCGTTGTATTGGTTTTTCGGAAGTGTTAGACCTGTAAGAGAAAAATTTAAATGGTTGGGAAAGGCCATGGGATGTAGAAATATTTTTTTCACATGTACTTCCTTGTAAAAACAGGTAAATCAATAGGGTTTTTCGTACGGATAAGTACCCAGTGAACGGTTCGTTTAGCTTTAAATATTGTTCCGGGTGGGCGTTGTATTGGTTTTTCAGAAGTGTTAGACCTGTAAAAAAAAAATTTTAATGGTTGGGAAAGGCCATGGGATGTAGAAATATTTTTTTCACATTTTATTTCCTTTTAAAAACAGGTAAATCAATAGCGATTTTCGTACGGATAAGTACCCAGTGAACGGTTCGTTTAGCTTTATATATTGTTCCGGGTGGGCGTTGAATTGGTTTTTCAGAAGTGTTAGACCTGTAAGAGAAAAATTTAAATGGTTGGGAAAGGCCATGGGATGTAGAAATATTTTTTTCACATTTTACTTCCTTATAAAAACAGGAAAATCAATAGGGATTTTCGTACGGATATGTACCCAGTGAACGGTTCTTTTAGCTTTATATATTGTTCCGGGTGGGCGTTGTATTGGTTTTTCGGAAGCGTTAGACCTGTAAGAAAAAAATTTAAATGGTTGGGAAAGGCCATGAGATGTAGAAATATTTTTTTCACATTTTATTTCCTTGTAAAAACAGGTAAATCAATAGGGTTTTTCGTACAGATAAGTGCCCAGTGAACGGTTTGTTTAGCTTTATACATTGTTCCGGGTGGGCGTTGTATTGTTTTTTCGGAAGTGTTAGACCTGTAAGAGAAAAATTTAAATGGTTGGGAAAGGCCATGGGATGTAGAAATATTTTTTTCACATTTTACTTCCTTGTAAAAACAGGAAAATCGATAGGGATTTTCATACGGATAAGTACCCAGTGAACGGTTCGTTTATCTTTATATATTCTTCCGGGTGGGCGTTGTATTGGTTTTTCTGAAGTGTTAGACCTGTAAGAGAAAAATTTAAATGGTTGGGAAAGGCCATGGGATGTAGAAATATTTTTTTCACATTTACTTCCTTGTAAAAACAGGTAAATCAATAGGGTTTTTCGTACGGATAAGTACCCAGTGAACCGTTCGTTTAGCTTTATATATTGTTCCGGGTGGGCGTTGTGTTGTTTTTTCGGAAGTGTTAGACCTGTAAGAGAAAAATTTAAATGGTTGGGAAAGGCCATGGGATGTAGAAATATTTTTTTCACATTTTACTTCCTTGTAAAAACAGGAAAATCAATAGGGATTTTCGTACGGATAAGTACACAGTGAACGGTTCGTTTAGCTTTATATATTGTTCCGGGTGGGCGTTGTTTTGGTTTTTCGGAAGTGTTAGACCTGTAAGAGAAAAATTTAAATGGTTGGGAAAGGCCATGGGATGTAGAAATATTTTTTTCACATTTTACTTCCTTGTAAAAACAGGAAAATCAATAGGGATTTTCGTACGGATAAGTACCCAGTGAACCGTTCGTTTAGCTTTATATATTGTTCCGGGTGGGCGTTGTTTTGGTTTTTCAGAAGTGTTAGACCTGTAAGAGAAAAATTTAAATGGTTGGGAAGGGCCATGGGATGTAGAAATATTTTTTTCACATTTACTTCCTTGTAAAAACAGGTAAATCAATAGGGTTTTTCGTACGGATAAGTACCCAGTGAACCGTTCGTTTAGCTTTATATATTGTTCCGGGTGGGCGTTGTATTGTTTTTTCGGAAGTGTTAGACCTGTAAGAGAAAAATTTAAATGGTTGGGAAAGGCCATGGGATGTAGAAATATTTTTTTCACATTTTACTTCCTTGTAAAAAAAGGAAAATCAATAGGGATTTTCGTACGGATAAGTACCCAGTGAACCGTTCGTTTAGTTTTATATATTGTTCCGGGTGGGCGTTGTTTTGGTTTTTCGGAAGTGTTAGACCTGTAAGAGAAAAATTTAAATGGTTGGGAAAGGCCATGGGATGTAGAAATATTTTTTTCACATTTTATTTCCTTGTAAAAACAGGTAAATCAATAGGGTTTTTCGTACGGATAAGTGCCCAGTGAACGGTTCGTTTAGCTTTATATATTATTCCGGGTGGGCGTTGTTTTGGTTTTTAGGAAGTGTTAGACCTGTAAGAGAAAAATTTAAATGGTTGGGAAAGGCCATGGGATGTAGAAATATTTTTCTCACATTTACTTCCTTGTAAAAACAGGTAAATCAATAGGGTTTTTCGTACGGATAAGTACCCAGTGAACGGTTCGTTTAGCTTTATATATTGTTCCGGGTGGGCGTTGTATTGGTTTTTCAGAAGTGTTAGACCTGTAAGAGAAAAATTTAAATGGTTGGGAAAGGCCATGGGATGTAGAAATATTTTTTTCACATTTTATTTCCTTTTAAAAACAGGTAAATCAATAGGGATTTTCGTACGGATAAGTACCCAGTGAACGGTTCGTTTAGCTTTATATATTGTTCCGGGTGGGCGTTGTATTGGTTTTTTGGAAGTGTTAGACCTGTAAGAGAAAAATTTAAATGGTTGGGAAAGGCCATGGGATGTAGAAATATTTTTTTCACATTTACTTCCTTGTAAAAACAGGTAAATCAATAGGGTTTTTCGTACGGATAAGTACCCAGTGAACGGTTCGTTTAGCTTTATATATTGTTCCGGGTGGGCATTGTATTGGTTTTTCAGAAGTGTAAGACCTTTAAAAGAAAAATTTAAATGGTTGGGAAAGGCCATGGGATGTTGAAATATTTTTTTCACATATACTTCCTTGTAAAAACAGGTAAATCAATAGGGTTTTTCGTACGGATAAGTACCCAGTGAACGGTTCGTTTAGCTTTATATATTGTTCCGGGTGGGTGTTGTATTGGTTTTTCGGAAGTGTTAGACCTGTAAGAGAAAAATTTAAATGGTTGGGAAAGGCCATGGGATGTAGAAATATTTTTTTCACATTTAATTCCTTGTAAAAACAGGTAAATCAATAGGGTTTTTCGTACGGATAAGTACCCAGTGAACCGTTCGTTTAGCTTTATATATTGTTCCGGGTGGGCGTTGTTTTGGTTTTTCGGAAGTGTTAGACCTGTAAGAGAAAAATTTAAATGGTTGGGAAAGGCCATGGGATGTTGAAATATTTTTTTCACATATACTTCCTTGTAAAAACAGGTAAATCAATAGGGTTTTTCGTACGGATAAGTACCCAGTGAACGGTTCGTTTAGCTTTATATATTGTTCCGGGTGGGCGTTGTATTGGTTTTTCGGAAGTGTTAGACCTGTAAGAGAAAAATTTAAATGGTTGGGAAAGGCCATGGGATGTAGAAATATTTTTTTCACATTTACTTCCTTGTAAAAACAGGTAAATCAATAGGGTTTTTCGTACGGATAAGTACCCAGTGAACGGTTCGTTTAGCTTTATATATTGTTCCGGGTGGGCGTTGTATTGGTTTTTCAGAAGTGTTAGACCTGTAAAAGAAAAATTTAAATGGTTGGGAAAGGCCATGGGATGTAGAAATATTTTTTTCACATTTTATTTCCTTTTAAAAACAGGTAAATCAATAGGGATTTTCATACGGATAAGTACCCAGTGAACGGTTCGTTTAGCTTTCTATATTGTTCCGGGTGGGCGTTGTATTGGTTTTTTGGAAGTGTTAGACCTGTAAGAGAAAAATTTAAATGGTTGGGAAAGGCCATGGCATGTAGTAATATTTTTTTCACATTTACTTCCTTGTAAAAACAGGTAAATCAATAGGGTTTTTCGTACGGATAAGTACCCAGTGAACGGTTCGTTTAGCTTTATATATTGTTCCGGGTGGGCGTTGTATTGGTTTTTCAGAAGTGTTAGACCTTTAAGAGAAAAATTTAAATGGTTGGGAAAGGCCATGGGATGTAGAAATATTTTTTTCACATTTTATTTCCTTTTAAAAACAGGTAAATCAATAGGGATTTTCGTACGGATAATTACCCAGTGAACGGTTCGTTTAGCTTTATATATTGTTCCGGGTGGGCGTTGTATTGGTTTTTTGGAAGTGTTAGACCTGTAAGAGAAAAATTTAAATGGTTGGGAAAGGCCATGGGATGTAGAAATATTTTTTTCACATTTTATTTCCTTTTAAAAACAGGTAAATCAATAGGGATTTTCGTACGGATAATTACCCAGTGAACGGTTCGTTTAGCTTTATATATTGTTCCGGGTGGGCGTTGTATTGGTTTTTTGGAAGTGTTAGACCTGTAAGAGAAAAATTTAAGTGGTTGGGAAAGGCCATGGGATGTAGAAATATTTTTTTCACATTTTACTTCCTAATAAAAACTGGAAAATCAATAGGGATTTTCGTACGGATATTTACCCAGTGAACGGTTAGTTTAGCTTTATATATTGTTCCGGGTGGGCGTTGTATTTGTTTTTCGGGAGCGTTAGACCTGTAAGAAAAAAATTTAAATGGTTGGGAAAGGCCATGGGATGTAGAAATATTTTTTTCACATTTACTTCCTTGTAAAAACAGGTAAATCAATAGGGTTTTTCGTACGGATAAGTACCCAGTGAACCGTTCGTTTAGCTTTATATATTGTTCCGGGTGGGCATTGTATTGGTTTTTCGGAAGTGTTAGACCTGTAAGAGAAAAATTTAAATGGTTGGGAAAGGCCATGGGATGTAGAAATATTTTTTTCACATTTTACTTCCTTGTAAAAACAGGAAAATCAATAGGGATTTTCGTACGGATAAGTACCCAGTGAACCGTTCGTTTAGCTTTATATATTGTTCCGGGTGGGCGTTGTTTTGGTTTTTCGGAAGAGTTAGACCTGTAAGAGAAAAATTTAAATGGTTGGTAAAGGGCATGGGATGTAGAAATATTTTTTTCACATTTTATTTCCTTGTAATACAGGTAAATCAATAGGGTTTTTCTTACGGATAAGTGCCCAGTGAACGGTTCGTTTAGCTTTATATATTGTTCCGGGTGGGCGTTGTTTTGGTTTTTCAGAAGTGTTAGACCTGTAAGAGACAAATTTAAATGGTTGGGAAAGGCCATGGGATGTAGAAATATTTTTTTCACATATACTTCCTTGTAAAAACAGGTAAATCAATAGGGTTTTTCGTACGGATAAGTACCCAGTGAACGGTTCGTTTAGCTTTATATATTGTTCCGGGTGGGCGTTGTATTGGTTTTTCGGAAGTGTTAGACCTGTAAGAGAAAAATTTAAATGGTTGGGAAAGGCCATGGGATGTAGAAATATTTTTTTCACATTTACTTCCTTGTAAAAACAGGTAAATCAATAGGGATTTTCGTACGGATAATTACCCAGTGAACGGTTCGTTTAGCTTTATATATTGTTCCGGGTGGGCGTTGTATTGGTTTTTTGGAAGTGTTAGACCTGTAAGAGAAAAATTTAAATGGTTGGGAAAGGCCATGGGATGTAGAAATATTTTTTTCACATTTTATTTCCTTTTAAAAACAGGTAAATCAATAGGGATTTTCGTACGGATAATTACCCAGTGAACGGTTCGTTTAGCTTTATATATTGTTCCGGGTGGGCGTTGTATTGGTTTTTTGGAAGTGTTAGACCTGTAAGAGAAAAATTTAAGTGGTTGGGAAAGGCCATGGGATGTAGAAATATTTTTTTCACATTTACTTCCTTGTAAAAACAGGTAAATCAATAGGGTTTTTCGTACGGATAAGTACCCAGTGAACCGTTCATTTAGCTTTATATATTGTTCCGTGTGGGCGTTGTATTGTTTTTTCGGAAGTGTTAGACCTGTAAGAGAAAAATTTAAATGGTTGGGAAAGGCCATGGGATGTAGAAATATTTTTTTCACATTTTACTTCCTTGTAAAAACAGGAAAATCAATAGGGATTTTCGTACGGATAAGTACCCAGTGAACCGTTCGTTTAGCTTTATATATTGTTCCGGGTGGGCGTTGTTTTGGTTTTTCGGAAGTGTTAGACCTGTAAGAGAAAAATTTAAATGGTTGGGAAAGGCCATGGAATGTAGAAATATTTTTTTCACATTTTACTTCCTTGTAAAAACAGGAAAATCGATAGGGATTTTCATACGGATAAGTACCCAGTGAACGGTTCGTTTATCTTTATATATTCTTCCGGGTGGGCGTTGTATTGGTTTTTCAGAAGTGTTAGACCTGTAAGAGAAAAATTTAAATGGTTGGGAAAGGCCATGGGATGTAGAAATATTTTTTTCACATTTTATTTCCTTTTAAAAACAGGTAAATCAATAGGGATTTTCGTACGGATAATTACCCAGTGAACGGTTCGTTTAGCTTTATATATTGTTCCGGGTGGGCGTTGTATTGGTTTTTTGGAAGTGTTAGACCTGTAAGAGAAAAATTTAAATGGTTGGGAAAGGCCATGGGATGTAGAAATATTTTTTTCACATTTTATTTCCTTTTAAAAACAGGTAAATCAATAGGGATTTTCGTACGGATAATTACCCAGTGAATGGTTCGTTTAGCTTTATATATTGTTCCGGGTGGGTGTTGTATTGGTTTTTTGGAAGTGTTAGACCTGTAAGAGAAAAATTTAAATGGTTGGGAAAGGCCATGGGATGTAGAAATATTTTTTTCACATTTTATTTCCTTTTAAAAACAGGTAAATCAATAGGGATTTTCGTACGGATAATTACCCAGTGAACGGTTCGTTTAGCTTTATATATTGTTCCGGGTGGGCGTTGTATTGGTTTTTTGGAAGTGTTAGACCTGTAAGAGAAAAATTTAAGTGGTTGGGAAAGGCCATGGGATGTAGAAATATTTTTTTTCACATTTACTTCCTTGTAAAAACAGGTAAATCAATAGGGTTTTTCGTACGGATAAGTACCCAGTGAACCGTTCGTTTAGCTTTATATATTGTTCCGGGTGGGCGTTGTATTGTTTTTTCGGAAGTGTTAGACCTGTAAGAGAAAAATTTAAATGGTTGGGAAAGGCCATGGGATGTAGAAATATTTTTTTCACATTTTACTTCCTTGTAAAAACAGGAAAATCAATAGGGATTTTCGTACGGATAAGTACCCAGTGAACCGTTCGTTTAGCTTTATATATTGTTCCGGGTGGGCGTTGTATTGGTTTTTCGGAAGTGTTAGACCTGTAAGAGAAAAATTTAAATGATTGGGAAAGGCCATGGGATGTAGAAATATTTTTTTCACATTTTATTTCCTTTTAAAAACAGGTAAATCAATAGGGATTTTCGTACGGATAATTACCCAGTGAACGGTTCGTTTAGCTTTATATATTGTTCCGGGTGGGCGTTGTATTGGTTTTTTGGAAGTGTTAGACCTGTAAGAGAAAAATTTAAATGGTTGGGAAAGGCCATGGGATGTAGAAATATTTTTTTCACATTTTATTTCCTTTTAAAAACAGGTAAATCAATAGGGATTTTCGTACGGATAATTACCCAGTGAATGGTTCGTTTAGCTTTATATATTGTTCCGGGTGGGCGTTGTATTGGTTTTTTGGAAGTGTTAGACCTGTAAGAGAAAAATTTAAATGGTTGGGAAAGGCCATGGGATGTAGAAATATTTTTTTCACATTTTATTTCCTTTTAAAAACAGGTAAATCAATAGGGATTTTCGTACGGATAATTACCCAGTGAACGGTTCGTTTAGCTTTATATATTGTTCCGGGTGGGCGTTGTATTGGTTTTTTGGAAGTGTTAGACCTGTAAGAGAAAAATTTAAGTGGTTGGGAAAGGCCATGGGATGTAGAAATATTTTTTTTCACATTTACTTCCTTGTAAAAACAGGTAAATCAATAGGGTTTTAAGTACGGATAAGTACCCAGTGAACCGTTCGTTTAGCTTTATATATTGTTCCGGGTGGGCGTTGTATTGTTTTTTCGGAAGTGTTAGACCTGTAAGAGAAAAATTTAAATGGTTGGGAAAGGCCATGGGATGTAGAAATATTTTTTTCACATTTTACTTCCTTGTAAAAACAGGAAAATCAATAGGGATTTTCGTACGGATAAGTACCCAGTGAACCGTTCGTTTAGCTTTATATATTGTTCCGGGTGGGCGTTGTTTTGGTTTTTCGGAAGTGTTAGACCTGTAAGAGAAAAATTTAAATGGTTGGGAAAGGCCATGGAATGTAGAAATATTTTTTTCACATTTTACTTCCTTGTAAAAACAGGAAAATCGATAGGGATTTTCATATGGATAAGTACCCAGTGAACGGTTCGTTTATCTTTATATATTCTTCCGGGTGGGCGTTGTATTGGTTTTTCAGAAGTGTTAGACCTGTAAGAGAAAAATTTAAATGGTTGGGAAAGGCCATGGGATGTAGAAATATTTTTTTCACATTTACTTCCTTGTAAAAACAGGAAAATCAATAGGGTTTTTCGTACGGATAAGTACCCAGTGAACCGTTCGTTTAGCTTTATATATTGTTCCGGGTGGGCGTTGTATTGTTTTTTCGGAAGTGTTAGACCTGTAAGAGAAAAATTTAAATGATTGGGAAAGGCCATGGGATGTAGAAATATTTTTTTCACATTTTACTTCCTTGTAAAAACAGGTAAATCAATAGGGATTTTCGTACGGATAAGTACCCAGTGAACCGTTCGTTTAGCTTTATATATTGCTCCGGGTGGGCGTTGTTTTGGTTTTTCGGAAGTGTTAGACCTGTAATAGAAAAATTTAAATGCTTGGGAAAGGCCATGGGATGTAGAAATATTTTTTTCACATTTTATTTCCTTG
Source organism: Paroedura picta (assembly GCF_049243985.1). Taxonomy (NCBI): domain Eukaryota; kingdom Metazoa; phylum Chordata; class Lepidosauria; order Squamata; family Gekkonidae; genus Paroedura; species Paroedura picta. The sequence goes on from NC_135369.1 coordinate 189,227,450, forward strand.
TAATACAGGTAAATCAATAGGGTTTTTCGTACGGATAAGTGCCCAGTGAACGGTTCGTTTAGCTTTATATATTGTTCCGGGTGGGCGTTGTTTTGGTTTTTTGGAAGTGTTAGACCTGTAAGAGAAAAATTTAAATGGTTGGGAAAGGCCATGGGATGTAGAAATATTTTTTTCACATATACTTCCTTGTAAAAATAGGTAAATCAATAGGGTTTTTCGTACGGATAAGTACCCAGTGAACGGTTCGTTTAGCTTTATATATTGTTCCGGTTGGGCGTTGTATTGGTTTTTCGGAAGTGTTAGACCTGTAAGAGAAAAATTTAAATGGTTGGGAAAGGCCATGGGATGTAGAAATATTTTTTTCACATTTACTTCCTTGTAAAAACAGGTAAATCAATAGGGTTTTTCGTACGGATAAGTACCCAGTGAACGGTTCGTTTAGCTTTATATATTGTTCAGAAGTGTTAGACCTGTAAGAGAAAAATTTAAATGGTTGGGAAAGGCCATGGGATGTAGAAATATTTTTTTCACATTTACTTCCTTGTAAAAACAGGTAAATCAATAGGGTTTTTCGTACGGATAAGTACCCAGTGAACCGTTCGTTTAGCTTTATATATTGTTCCGGGTGGGCGTTGTATTGTTTTTTCGGAAGTGTTAGACCTGTAAGAGAAAAATTTAAATGGTTGGGAAAGGCCATGGGATGTAGAAATATTTTTTTCACATTTTACTTCCTTGTAAAAACAGGAAAATCAATAGGGATTTTCATACGGATAAGTACCCAGTGAACCGTTCGTTTAGCTTTATATATTGTACCGGGTGGGCGTTGTTTTGGTTTTTCGGAAGTGTTAGACCTGTAAGAGAAAAATTTAAATGGTTGGGAAAGGCCATCGAATGTAGAAATATTTTTTTCACATTTTACTTCCTTGTAAAAACAGGAAAATCGATAGGGATGTTCATACGGATAAGTACCCAGTGAACGGTTCGTTTATCTTTATATATTCTTCCGGGTGGGCGTTGTATTGGTTTTTCAGAAGTGTTAGACCTGTAAGAGAAAAATTTAAATGGTTGGGAAAGGCCATGGGATGTAGAAATATTTTTTTCACATTTACTTCCTTGTAAAAACAGGTAAATCAATAGGGTTTTTCGTACGGATAAGTACCCAGTGAACCGTTCGTTTAGCTTTATATATTGTTCCGGGTGGGCGTTGTATTGTTTTTTCGGAAGTGTTAGACCTGTAAGAGAAAAATTTAAATGATTGGGAAAAGCCATGGGATGTAGAAATATTTTTTTCACATTTTACTTCCTTGTAAAAACAGGTAAATCAATAGGGATTTTCGTACGGATAATTACCCAGTGAACCGTTCGTTTAGCTTTATATATTGTTCCGGGTGGGCGTTGTTTTGGTTTTTCGGAAGTGTTAGACCTGTAATAGAAAAATTTAAATGGTTGGGAAAGGCCATGGGATGTAGAAATATTTTTTTCACATTTTATTTCCTTGTAATACAGGTAAATCAATAGGGTTTTTCGTACGGATAAGTGCCCAGTGAACGGTTCGTTTAGCTTTATATATTGTTCCGGGTGGGCGTTGTTTTGGTTTTTCGGAAGTGTTAGACCTGTAAGAGAAAAATTTAAATGGTTGGGAAAGGCCATGGGATGTAGAAATATTTTTTTCACATATACTTCCTTGTAAAAATAGGTAAATCAATAGGGTTTTTCGTACGGATAAGTACCCAGTGAACGGTTCGTTTAGCTTTATATATTGTTCCGGGTGGGCGTTGTATTGTTTTTTCGGAAGTGTTAGACCTGTAAGAGAAAAATTTAAATGGTTGGGAAAGGCCATGGGATGTAGAAATATTTTTTTCACATTTTACTTCCTTGTAAAAACAGGAAAATCAATAGGGATTTTCGTACGGATAAGTACCCAGTGAACCGTTCGTTTAGCTTTATATATTGTTCCGGGTGGGCGTTGTTTTGGTTTTTCGGAAGTGTTAGACCTGTAAGAGAAAAATTTAAATGGTTGGGAAAGGCCATGGAATGTAGAAATATTTTTTTCACATTTTACTTCCTTGTAAAAACAGGAAAATCGATAGGGATTTTCATACGGATAAGTACCCAGTGAACGGTTCGTTTATCTTTATATATTCTTCCGGGTGGGCGTTGTATTGGTTTTTCAGAAGTGTTAGACATGTAAGAGAAAAATTTAAATGGTTGGGAAAGGCCATGGGATGTAGAAATATTTTTTTCACATTTTACTTCCTTATAAAAACAGGAAAATCAATAGGGATTTTCGTACGGATATGTACCCAGTGAACGGTTCGTTTAGCTTTATATATTGTTCCGGGTGGGCGTTGTATTGGTTTTTCGGAAGCGTTAGACCTGTAAGAAAAAAATTTAAATGGTTGGGAAAGGCCATGGGATGTAGAAATATTTTTTTCACATTTTATTTCCTTGTAAAAACAGGTAAATCAATAGGGTTTTTCGTACGGATAAGTGCCCAGTGAACGGTTTGTTTAGCTTTATACATTGTTCCGGGTGGGCGTTGTATTGTTTTTTCGGAAGTGTTAGACCTGTAAGAGAAAAATTTAAATGGTTGGGAAAGGCCATGGGATGTAGACATATTTTTTTCACATATACTTCCTTGTAAAAATAGGTAAATCAATAGGGTTTTTCGTACGGATAAGTACCCAGTGAACGGTTCGTTTAGCTTTATATATTGTTCCGGGTGGGCGTTGTATTGGTTTTTCGGAAGTGTTAGACCTGTAAGAGAAAAATTTAAATGGTTGGGAAAGGCCATGGGATGTAGAAATATTTTTTTCACATTTACTTCCTTGTAAAAACAGGTAAATCAATAGGGTTTTTCGTACGGATAAGTACCCAGTGAACGGTTCGTTTAGCTTTATATATTGTTCAGAAGTGTTAGACCTGTAAGAGAAAAATTTAAATGGTTGGGAAAGGCCATGGGATGTAGAAATATTTTTTTCACATTTTATTTCCTTTTAAAAACAGGTAAATCAATAGGGATTTTCGTACGGATAAGTACCCAGTGAACGGTTCGTTTAGCTTTAAATATTGTTCCGGGTGGGCGTTGTATTGGTTTTTCAGAAGTGTTAGACCTGTAGGAGAAAAATTTAAATGGTTGGGAAAGGCCATGGGATGTAGAAATATTTTTTTCACATTTACTTCCATGTAAAAACAGGTAAATCAATAGGGTTTTTCGTACGGATAAGTACCCAGTGAACGGTTCGTTTAGCTTTATATATTGTTCCGGGTGGGCGTTGTATTGGTTTTTTGGAAGTGTTAGACCTGTAAGAGAAAAATTTAAGTGGTTGGGAAAGGCCATGGGATGTAGAAATATTTTTTTCACATTTACTTCCTTGTAAAAACAGGTAAATCAATAGGGTTTTTCGTACGGATAAGTACCCAGTGAACCGTTCGTTTAGCTTTATATATTGTTCCGGGTGGGCGTTGTATTGTTTTTTCGGAAGTGTTAGACCTGTAAGAGAAAAATTTAAATGGTTGGGAAAGGCCATGGGATGTAGAAATATTTTTTTCACATTTTACTTCCTTGTAAAAACAGGAAAATCAATAGGGATTTTCGTACGGATAAGTACCCAGTGAACCGTTCGTTTAGCTTTATATATTGTTCCGGGTGGGCGTTGTTTTGGTTTTTCGGAAGTGTTAGACCTGTAAGAGAAAAATTTAAATGGTTGGGAAAGGCCATGGAATGTAGAAATATTTTTTTCACATTTTACTTCCTTGTAAAAACAGGAAAATCTATAGGGATTTTCATACGGATAAGTACCCAGTGAACGGTTCGTTTATCTTTATATATTCTTCCGGGTGGGCGTTGTATTGGTTTTTCAGAAGTGTTAGACATGTAAGAGAAAAATTTAAATGGTTGGGAAAGGCCATGGGATGTAGAAATATTTTTTTCACATTTTACTTCCTTATAAAAACAGGAAAATCAATAGGGATTTTCGTACGGATATGTACCCAGTGAACGGTTCGTTTAGCTTTATATATTGTTCCGGGTGGGCGTTGTATTGGTTTTTCGGAAGCGTTAGACCTGTAAGAAAAAAATTTAAATGGTTGGGAAAGGCCATGGGATGTAGAAATATTTTTTTCACATTTTATTTCCTTGTAAAAACAGGTAAATCAATAGGGTTTTTCGTACGGATAAGTGCCCAGTGAACGGTTTGTTTAGCTTTATACATTGTTCCGGGTGGGCGTTGTATTGTTTTTTCGGAAGTGTTAGACCTGTAAGAGAAAAATTTAAATGGTTGGGAAAGGCCATGGGATGTAGACATATTTTTTTCACATATACTTCCTTGTAAAAATAGGTAAATCAATAGGGTTTTTCGTACGGATAAGTACCCAGTGAACGGTTCGTTTAGCTTTATATATTGTTCCGGGTGGGCGTTGTATTGGTTTTTCGGAAGTGTTAGACCTGTAAGAGAAAAATTTAAATGGTTGGGAAAGGCCATGGGATGTAGAAATATTTTTTTCACATTTACTTCCTTGTAAAAACAGGTAAATCAATAGGGTTTTTCGTACGGATAAGTACCCAGTGAACGGTTCGTTTAGCTTTATATATTGTTCAGAAGTGTTAGACCTTTAAGAGAAAAATTTAAATGGTTGGGAAAGGCCATGGGATGTAGAAATATTTTTTTCACATTTTATTTCCTTTTAAAAACAGGTAAATCAATAGGGATTTTCGTACGGATAAGTACCCAGTGAACGGTTCGTTTAGCTTTAAATATTGTTCCGGGTGGGCGTTGTATTGGTTTTTCAGAAGTGTTAGACCTGTAGGAGAAAAATTTAAATGGTTGGGAAAGGCCATGGGATGTAGAAATATTTTTTTCACATTTACTTCCTTGTAAAAACAGGTAAATCAATAGGGTTTTTCGTACGGATAAGTACCCAGTGAACGGTTCGTTTAGCTTTATATATTGTTCCGGGTGGGCGTTGTATTGGTTTTTTGGAAGTGTTAGACCTGTAAGAGAAAAATTTAAGTGGTTGGGAAAGGCCATGGGATGTAGAAATATTTTTTTCACATTTACTTCCTTGTAAAAACAGGTAAATCAATAGGGTTTTTCGTACGGATAAGTACCCAGTGAACCGTTCGTTTAGCTTTATATATTGTTCCGGGTGGGCGTTGTATTGTTTTTTCGGAAGTGTTAGACCTGTAAGAGAAAAATTTAAATGGTTGGGAAAGGCCATGGGATGTAGAAATATTTTTTTCACATTTTACTTCCTTGTAAAAACAGGAAAATCAATAGGGATTTTCGTACGGATAAGTACCCAGTGAACCGTTCGTTTAGCTTTATATATTGTTCCGGGTGGGCGTTGTTTTGGTTTTTCGGAAGTGTTAGACCTGTAAGAGAAAAATTTAAATGGTTGGGAAAGGCCATGGAATGTAGAAATATTTTTTTCACATTTTACTTCCTTGTAAAAACAGGAAAATCGATAGGGATTTTCATACGGATAAGTACCCAGTGAACGGTTCGTTTATCTTTATATATTCTTCCGGGTGGGCGTTGTATTGGTTTTTCAGAAGTGTTAGACATGTAAGAGAAAAATTTAAATGGTTGGGAAAGGCCATGGGATGTAGAAATATTTTTTTCACATTTTACTTCCTTATAAAAACAGGAAAATCAATAGGGATTTTCGTACGGATATGTACCCAGTGAACGGATCGTTTAGCTTTATATATTGTTCCGGGTGGGCGTTGTATTGGTTTTTCGGAAGCGTTAGACCTGTAAGAAAAAAATTTAAATGGTTGGGAAAGGCCATGGGATGTAGAAATATTTTTTTCACATTTTATTTCCTTGTAAAAACAGGTAAATCAATAGGGTTTTTCGTACGGATAAGTGCCCAGTGAACGGTTTGTTTAGCTTTATACATTGTTCCGGGTGGGCGTTGTATTGTTTTTTCGGAAGTGTTAGACCTGTAAGAGAAAAATTTAAATGGTTGGGAAAGGCCATGGGATGTAGAAATATTTTTTTCACATTTTACTTCCTTGTAAAAACAGGAAAATCGATAGGGATTTTCATACGGATAAGTACCCAGTGAACCGTTCGTTTAGCTTTATATATTGTTCCGGGTGGGCGTTGTTTTGGTTTTTCGGAAGTGTTAGACCTGTAAGAGAAAAATTTAAATGGTTGGGAAAGGCCATGGGATGTAGAAATATTTTTTTCACATTTTATTTCCTTGTAATACAGGTAAATCAATAGGGTTTTTCGTATGGATAAGTGCCCAGTGAACGGTTCGTTTAGCTTTATATATTGTTCCGGGTGGGCGTTGTTTTGGTTTTTCCGAAGTGTTAGACCTGTAAGAGAAAAATTTAAATGGTTGGGAAAGGCCATGGGATGTAGTAATATTTTTTTCACTTATACTTCCTTGTAAAAATAGGTAAATCAATAGGGTTTTTCGTACGGATAAGTACCCAGTGAACGGTTCGTTTAGCTTTATATATTGTTCCGGGTGGGCGTTGTATTGGTTTTTCGGAAGTGTTAGACCTGTAAGAGAAAAATTTAAATGGTTGGGAAAGGCCATGGGATGTAGAAATATTTTATCACATTTTATTTCCTTTTAAAAACAGGTAAATCAATAGGGATTTTCGTACGGATAAGTACCCAGTGAACGGTTCGTTTAGCTTTATATATTGTTCCGGGTGGGCGTTGTATTGGTTTTTCGGAAGCGTTAGACCTGTAAGAAAAAAATTTAAACGGATGGGAAAGGCCATGGGATGTAGAAATATTTTTTTCACATTTTATTTCCTTGTAAAAACAGGTAAATCAATAGGGTTTTTCGTACGGATAAGTGCCCAGTGAACGGTTTGTTTAGCTTTATACATTGTTCCGGGTGGGCGTTGTATTGTTTTTTCGGAAGTGTTAGACCTGTAAGAGAAAAATTTAAATGGTTGGGAAAGGCCATGGGATGTAGAAATATTTTTTTCACATTTTACTTCCTTGTAAAAACAGGAAAATCGATAGGGATTTTCGTACGGATAAGTACCCAGTGAACGGTTCGTTTATCTTTATATATTCTTCCGGGTGGGCGTTGTATTGGTTTTTCGGAAGTGTTAGACCTGTAAGAGAAAAATTTAAATGGTTGGGAAAGGCCATGGGATGTAGAAATATTTTTTTCACATTTACTTCCTTGTAAAAACAGGTAAATCAATAGAGTTTTTCGTACGGATAAGTACCCAGTGAACCGTTCGTTTAGCTTTATATATTGTTCCGGGTGGGCGTTGTATTGTTTTTTCGGAAGTGTTAGACCTGTAAGAGAAAAATTTAAATGGTTGGGAAAGGCCATGGGATGTAGAAATATTTTTTTCACATTTTACTTCCTTGTAAAAACAGGAAAATCAATAGGGATTTTCGTACGGATAAGTACCCAGTGAACCGTTCGTTTAGCTTTATATATTGTTCCGGGTGGGCGTTGTTTTGGTTTTTCGGAAGTGTTAGACCTATAAGAGAAAAATTTAAATGGTTGGGAAAGGCCATGGGATGTAGAAATATTTTTTTCACATTTACTTCCTTGTAAAAACAGGTAAATCAATAGGGTTTTTCGTACGGATAAGTACCCAGTGAACGGTTCGTTTAGCTTTATATATTGTTCCGGGTGGGCGTTGTATTGGTTTTTCAGAAGTGTTAGACCTGTAAGAGAAAAATTTAAATGGTTGGGAAAGGCCATGGGATGTAGAAATATTTTTTTCACATTTTATTTCCTTTTAAAAACAGGTAAATCAATAGGGATTTTCGTACGGATAATTACCCAGTGAACGGTTCGCTTAGCTTTATATATTGTTCCGGGTGGGCGTTGTATTGGTTTTTTGGAAGTGTTAGATATGTAAGAGAAAAATTTAAATGGTTGGGAAAGGCCATGGGATGTAGAAATATTTTTTTCACATTTTACTTCCTTATAAAAACAGGAAAATCAATAGGGATTTTCGTACGGATATGTACCCAGTGAACGGTTCGTTTAGCTTTATATATTGTGCCGGGTGGGCGTTGTTTTGGTTTTTCAGAAGTGTTAGACCTTTAAGAGAAAAATTTAAATGGTTGGGAAAGGCCATGGGATGTAGAAATATTTTTTTCACATTTACTTCCTTGTAAAAACAGGTAAATCAATAGGGTTTTTCGTACGGATAAGTGCCCAGTGAACGGTTCGTTTAGCTTTATATATTGTTCCGGGTGGGCGTTGTATTGGTTTTTCAGAAGTGTTAGACCTGTAAGAGAAAAATTTAAATGGTTGGGAAAGGCCATGGGATGTAGAAATATTTTTTTCACATTTTACTTCCTTATAAAAACAGGAAAATCAATAGGGATTTTCGTACGGATATGTACCCAGTGAACGGTTCGTTTAGCTTTATATATTGTTCCGGGTGGGCGTTGTATTGGTTTTTCGGAAGCGTTAGACCTGTAAGAAAAAAATTTAAAGGGTTGGGAAAGGCCATGGGATGTAGAAATATTTTTTTCACATTTTATTTCCTTGTAAAAACAGGAAAATCAATAGGGTTTTTCGTACGGATAAGTGCCCAGTGAACGGTTTGTTTAGCTTTATACATTGTTCCGGGTGGGCGTTGTATTGTTTTTTCGGAAGTGTTAGACCTGTAAGAGAAAAATTTAAATGGTTGGGAAAGGCCATGGGATGTAGAAATATTTTTTTCGCATTTTATTTCCTTGTAAAAACAGGTAAATCAATAGGGTTTTTCGTACGGATAAGTGCCCAGTGAACGGTTCGTTTAGCTTTATATATTGTTCCGGGTGGGCGTTGTTTTGGTTTTTCGGAAGTGTTAGACCTGTAAGAGAAAAATTTAAATGGTTGGGAAAGGCCATGGGATGTTGAAATATTTTTTTCACATATAATTCCTTGTAAAAACAGGTAAATCAATAGGGTTTTTCGTACGGATAAGTACCCAGTGAACGGTTCGTTTAGCTTTATATATTGTTCCGGGTGGGCGTTGTATTGGTTTTTCGGAAGTGTTAGACATGTAAGAGAAAAATTTAAATGGTTGGGAAAGGCCATGGGATGTAGAAATATTTTTTTCACATTTTACTTCCTTATAAAAACAGGAAAATCAATAGGGATTTTCGTACGGATATGTACCCAGTGAACGGTTCGTTTACCTTTATATATTGTGCCGGGTGGGCGTTGTTTTGGTTTTTCAGAAGTGTTAGACCTGTAAGAGAAAAATTTAAATGGTTGGGAAAGGCCATGGGATGTAGAAATATTTTTTTCACATTTACTTCCTTGTAAAAACAGGTAAATCAATAGGGTTTTTCGTACGGATATGTACCCAGTGAACGGTTCGTTTAGCTTTATATATTGTTCCGGGTGGGCATTGTATTGGTTTTTCAGAAGAGTTAGACCTGTAAGAGAAAAATTTAAATGGTTGGGAAAGGCCATGGGATGTAGAAATATTTTTTTCACATTTTACTTCCTTATAAAAACAGGAAAATCAATAGGGATTTTCGTACGGATATGTACCCAGTGAACGGTTCGTTTAGCTTTATATATTGTTCCGGGTGGGCGTTGTATTGGTTTTTCGAAAGCGTTAGACCTGTAAGAAAAAAATATAAATGGTTGGGAAAGGCCATGGGATGTAGAAATATTTTTTTCACATTTTATTTCCTTGTAAAAACAGGTAAATCAATAGGGTTTTTCGTACGGATAAGTGCCCAGTGAACGGTTCGTTTAGCTTTATATATTGTTCCGGGTGGGCGTTGTATTGGTTTTTTGGAAGTGTTAGATATGTAAGAGAAAAATTTAAATGGTTGGGAAAGGCCATGGGATGTAGAAATATTTTTTCACATTTTACTTCCTTATAAAAACAGGAAAATCAATAGGGATTTTCGTACGGATATGTACCCAGTGAACGGTTCGTTTAGCTTTATATATTGTGCCGGGTGGGCGTTGTTTTGGTTTTTCAGAAGTGTTAGACCTTTAAGAGAAAAATTTAAATGGTTGGGAAAGGCCATGGGATGTAGAAATATTTTTTTCACATTTACTTCCTTGTAAAAACAGGTAAATCAATAGGGTTTTTCGTACGGATAAGTGCCCAGTGAACGGTTCGTTTAGCTTTATATATTGTTCCGGGTGGGCGTTGTATTGGTTTTTCAGAAGTGTTAGACCTGTAAGAGAAAAATTTAAATGGTTGGGAAAGGCCATGGGATGTAGAAATATTTTTTTCACATTTTACTTCCTTATAAAAACAGGAAAATCAATAGGGATTTTCGTACGGATATGTACCCAGTGAACGGTTCGTTTAGCTTTATATATTGTTCCGGGTGGGCGTTGTATTGGTTTTTCGGAAGCGTTAGACCTGTAAGAAAAAAATTTAAAGGGTTGGGAAAGGCCATGGGATGTAGAAATATTTTTTTCACATTTTATTTCCTTGTAAAAACAGGAAAATCAATAGGGTTTTTCGTACGGATAAGTGCCCAGTGAACGGTTTGTTTAGCTTTATACATTGTTCCGGGTGGGCGTTGTATTGTTTTTTCGGAAGTGTTAGACCTGTAAGAGAAAAATTTAAATGGTTGGGAAAGGCCATGGGATGTAGAAATATTTTTTTCGCATTTTATTTCCTTGTAAAAACAGGTAAATCAATAGGGTTTTTCGTACGGATAAGTGCCCAGTGAACGGTTCGTTTAGCTTTATATATTGTTCCGGGTGGGCGTTGTTTTGGTTTTTCGGAAGTGTTAGACCTGTAAGAGAAAAATTTAAATGGTTGGGAAAGGCCATGGGATGTTGAAATATTTTTTTCACATATAATTCCTTGTAAAAACAGGTAAATCAATAGGGTTTTTCGTACGGATAAGTACCCAGTGAACGGTTCGTTTAGCTTTATATATTGTTCCGGGTGGGCGTTGTATTGGTTTTTCGGAAGTGTTAGACATGTAAGAGAAAAATTTAAATGGTTGGGAAAGGCCATGGGATGTAGAAATATTTTTTTCACATTTTACTTCCTTATAAAAACAGGAAAATCAATAGGGATTTTCGTACGGATATGTACCCAGTGAACGGTTCGTTTACCTTTATATATTGTGCCGGGTGGGCGTTGTTTTGGTTTTTCAGAAGTGTTAGACCTGTAAGAGAAAAATTTAAATGGTTGGGAAAGGCCATGGGATGTAGAAATATTTTTTTCACATTTACTTCCTTGTAAAAACAGGTAAATCAATAGGGTTTTTCGTACGGATATGTACCCAGTGAACGGTTCGTTTAGCTTTATATATTGTTCCGGGTGGGCATTGTATTGGTTTTTCAGAAGAGTTAGACCTGTAAGAGAAAAATTTAAATGGTTGGGAAAGGCCATGGGATGTAGAAATATTTTTTTCACATTTTACTTCCTTATAAAAACAGGAAAATCAATAGGGATTTTCGTACGGATATGTACCCAGTGAACGGTTCGTTTAGCTTTATATATTGTTCCGGGTGGGCGTTGTATTGGTTTTTCGAAAGCGTTAGACCTGTAAGAAAAAAATATAAATGGTTGGGAAAGGCCATGGGATGTAGAAATATTTTTTTCACATTTTATTTCCTTGTAAAAACAGGTAAATCAATAGGGTTTTTCGTACGGATAAGTGCCCAGTGAACGGTTCGTTTAGCTTTATATATTGTTCCGGGTGGGCGTTGTATTGTTTTTTCGGAAGTGTTAGACCAGTAAGAGAAAAATTTAAATGGTTGGGAAAGGCCATGGGATGTAGAAATATTTTTTTCACATTTTATTTCCTTGTAAAAACAGGTAAATCAATAGGGTTTTTCGTACGGATAAGTGCCCAGTTAACGGTTTGTTTAGCTTTATACATTGTTCCGGGTGGGCGTTGTATTGTTTTTTCGGAAGTGTTAGACCTGTAAGAGAAAAATTTAAATGGTTGGGAAAGGCCATGGGATGTAGAAATATTTTTTTCACATTTTACTTCCTTGTAAAAACAGGAAAATCGATAGGGATTTTCATACAGATAAGTACCCAGTGAACGGTTCATTTAGCTTTATATATTGTTCCGGGTGGGCGTTGTATTGGTTTTTCGGAAGTGTTAGACCTGTAAGAGAAAAATTTAAATGGTTGGGAAAGGCCATGGGATGTAGAAATATTTTTTTCACATTTACTTCCTTGTAAAAACAGGTAAATCAATAGGGTTTTTCGTACGGATAAGTACCCAGTGAACGGTTCGTTTAGCTTTATATATTGTTCTGGGTGGGCGTTGTATGGGTTTTTCAGAAGTGTTAGACCTGTAAGAGAAAAATTTAAATGGTTGGGAAAGGCCATGGGATGTAGAAATATTTTTTTCACATTTTATTTCCTTTTAAAAACAGGTAAATCAATAGGGATTTTCGTACGGATAAGTACCCAGTGAACGGTTCGTTTAGCTTTATATATTGTTCCGGGTGGGCGTTGTATTGGTTTTTTGGAAGTGTTAGACCTTTAAGAGAAAAATTTAAATGGTTGGGAAAGGCCATGGGATGTAGAAATATTTTTTTCACATTTACTTCCTTGTAAAAACAGGTAAATCAATAGGGTTTTTCGTACGGATAAGTACCCAGTGAACGGTTCGTTTAGCTTTATATATTGTTCCGGGTGGGCGTTGTATTGGTTTTTCAGAAGTGTTAGACCTGTAAGAGAAAAATTTAAATGGTTGGGAAAGGCCATGGGATGTAGAAATATTTTTTTCACATTTTATTTCCTTGTAAAAACAGGTAAATCAATAGGGTTTTTCGTACGGATAAGTGCCCAGTGAACGGTTCGTTTAGCTTTATATATTGTTCCGGGTGGGCGTTGTTTTGGTTTTTCGGAAGTGTTAGACCTGTAAGAGAAAAATTTAAATGGTTGGGAAAGGCCATGGGATGTAGAAATATTTTTTTCACATTTTATTTCCTTGTAAAAACAGGTAAATCAATAGGGTTTTTCGTACGGATAAGTGCCCAGTGAACGGTTCGTTTAGCTTTATATATTGTTCCGGGTGGGCGTTGTATTGGTTTTTCAGAAGTGTTAGACCTGTAAGAGAAAAATTTAAATGGTTGGGAAAGGCCATGGGATGTAGAAATATTTTTTTCACATTTTACTTCCTTATAAAAACAGGAAAATCAATAGGGATTTTCGTACGGATATGTACCCAGTGAACGGTTCGTTTAGCTTTATATATTGTTCCGGGTGGGCGTTGTATTGGTTTTTCGTAAGCGTTAGACCTGTAAGAAAAAAATTTAAATGGTTGGGAAAGGCCATGGGATGTAGAAATATTTTTTTCACATTTTATTTCCTTGTAAAAACAGGTAAATCAATAGGGTTTTTCGTACGGATATGTACCCAGTGAACGGTTGGTTTAGCTTTATATATTGTTCCGGGTGGGCGTTGTATTGGTTTTTCAGAAGTGTTAGACCTGTAAGAGAAAAATTTAAATGGTTGGGAAAGGCCATGGGATGTAGAAATATTTTTTTCACATTTTACTTCCTTATAAAAACAGGAAAATCAATAGGGATTTTCGTACGGATATGTACCCAGTGAACGGTTCGTTTAGCTTTATATATTGTTCCGGGTGGGCGTTGTATTGGTTTTTCGAAAGCGTTAGACCTGTAAGAAAAAAATATAAATGGTTGGGAAAGGCCATGGGATGTAGAAATATTTTTTTCACATTTTATTTCCTTGTAAAAACAGGTAAATCAATAGGGTTTTTCGTACGGATAAGTGCCGAGTGAACGGTTCATTTAGCTTTATATATTGTTCCGGGTGGGCGTTGTATTGTTTTTTCGGAAGTGTTAGACCAGTAAGAGAAAAATTTAAATGGTTGGGAAAGGCCATGGGATGTAGAAATATTTTTTTCACATTTTATTTCCTTGTAAAAACAGGTAAATCAATAGGGTTTTTCGTACGGATAAGTGCCCAGTTAACGGTTTGTTTAGCTTTATACATTGTTCCGGGTGGGCGTTGTATTGTTTTTTCGGAAGTGTTAGACCTGTAAGAGAAAAATTTAAATGGTTGGGAAAGGCCATGGGATGTAGAAATATTTTTTTCACATTTTACTTCCTTGTAAAAACAGGAAAATCGATAGGGATTTTCATACAGATAAGTACCCAGTGAACGGTTCATTTAGCTTTATATATTGTTCCGGGTGGGCGTTGTATTGGTTTTTCGGAAGTGTTAGACCTGTAAGAGAAAAATTTAAATGGTTGGGAAAGGCCATGGGATGTAGAAATATTTTTTTCACATTTACTTCCTTGTAAAAACAGGTAAATCAATAGGGTTTTTCGTACGGATAAGTACCCAGTGAACGGTTCGTTTAGCTTTATATATTGTTCTGGGTGGGCGTTGTATGGGTTTTTCAGAAGTGTTAGACCTGTAAGAGAAAAATTTAAATGGTTGGGAAAGGCCATGGGATGTAGAAATATTTTTTTCACATTTTATTTCCTTTTAAAAACAGGTAGATCAATAGGGTTTTTCGTACGGATAAGTACCCAGTGAACGGTTCGTTTAGCTTTATATATTGTTCGGGGTGTGCGTTGTATTGGTTTTTTGGAAGTGTTAGACCTTTAAGAGAAAAATTTAAATGGTTGGGAAAGGCCATGGGATGTAGAAATATTTTTTTCACATTTACTTCCTTGTAAAAACAGGTAAATCAATAGGGTTTTTCGTACGGATAATTACCCAGTGAACGGTTCGCTTAACTTTATATATTGTTCCGGGTGGGCGTTGTATTGGTTTTTTGGAAGTGTTAGACATGTAAGTGAAAAATTTAAATGGTTGGGAAAGGCCATGGAATGTAGAAATATTTTTTTCACATTTTACTTCCTTATAAAAACAGGAAAATCAATAGGGATTTTCGTACGGATATGTACCCAGTGAACGGTTCGTTTAGCTTTATATATTGTGCCGGGTGGGCGTTGTTTTGGTTTTTCAGAAGTGTTAGACCTGTAAGAGAAAAATTTAAATGGTTGGGAAAGGCCATGGGATGTAGAAATATTTTTTTCACATTTACTTCCTTGTAATAACAGGTAAATCAATAGGGTTTTTCGTACGGATAAGTACCCAGTGAACGGTTCGTTTAGCTTTATATATTGTTCCGGGTGGGCGTTGTATTGGTTTTTCAGAAGTGTTAGACCTGTAAGAGAAAAATTTAAATGGTTGGGAAAGGCCATGGGATGTAGAAATATTTTTTTCACATTTTACTTCCTTATAAAAACAGGAAAATCAATAGGGATTTTCGTACGGATATGTACCCAGTGAACAATTTGTTTAGCTTTATACATTGTTCCGGGTGGGCGTTGTATTGTTTTTTCGGGAGTGTTAGACCTGTAAGAGAAAAATTTAAATGGTTGGGAAAGGCCATGGGATGTAGAAATATTTTTTTCACATTTTACTTCCTTGTAAAAACAGGAAAATCAATAGGGATTTTCGTACGGATAAGTACCCAGTGAACCGTTCGTTTAGCTTTATATATTGTTCCGGGTGGGCGTTGTTTTGGTTTTTCGGAAGTGTTAGACCTGTAAGAGAAAAATTTAAATGGTTGGGAAAGGCCATGGGATGTAGAAATATTTTTTTCACATTTTATTTCCTTGTAAAAACAGGTAAATCAATAGGGTTTTTCGTACGGATAAGTGCCCAGTGAACGGTTCGTTTAGCTTTATATATTGTTCCGGGTGGGCGTTGTATTGGTTTTTCAGAAGTGTTAGACCTGTAAGAGAAAAATTTAAATGGTTGGGAAAGGCCATGGGATGTAGAAATATTTTTTTCACATTTTACTTCCTTATAAAAACAGGAAAATCAATAGGGATTTTCGTACGGATATGTACCCAGTGAACGGTTCGTTTAGCTTTATATATTGTTCCGGGTGGGCGTTGTATTGGTTTTTCGTAAGAGTTAGACCTGTAAGAAAAAAATTTAAATGGTTGGGAAAGGCCATGGGATGTAGAAATATTTTTTTCACATTTTATTTCCTTGTAAAAACAGGTAAATCAATAGGGTTTTTCGTACGGATAAGTGCCCAGTGAACGGTTTGTTTAGCTTTATACATTGTTCCGGGTGGGCGTTGTATTGTTTTTTCGGAAGTGTTAGACCTGTAAGAGAAAAATTTAAATGGTTGGGAAAGGCCATGGGATGTAGAAATATTTTTTTCACATATTATTTCCTTGTAAAAACAGGTAAATCAATAGGGTTTTTCGTACGGATAAGTGCCCAGTGAACGGTTTGTTTAGCTTTATACATTGTTCCGGGTGGGCGTTGTATTGTTTTTTCGGAAGTGTTAGACCTGTAAGAGAAAAATTTAAATGGTTGGGAAAGGCCATGGGATGTAGAAATATTTTTTTCACATTTTACTTCCTTGTAAAAACAGGAAAATCGATAGGGATTTTCGTACAGATAAGTACCCAGTGAACGGTTCATTTAGCTTTATATATTGTTCCGGGTGGGTGTTGTATTGGTTTTTCGGAAGAGTTAGACCTGTAAGAGAAAAATTTAAATGGTTGGGAAAGGCCATGGGATGTAGAAATATTTTTTTCACATTTACTTCCTTGTAAAAACAGGTAAATCAATAGGGTTTTTCGTACGGATAAGTACCCAGTGAACGGTTCGTTTAGCTTTATATATTGTTCCGGGTGGGCGTTGTATTGGTTTTTCAGAAGTGTTAGACCTGTAAGAGAAAAATTTAAATGGTTGGGAAAGGCCATGGGATGTAGAAATATTTTTTCACATTTTATTTCCTTTTAAAAACAGGTAAATCAATAGGGATTTTCGTACGGATAATTACCCAGTGAACGGTTCGCTTAGCTTTATATATTGTTCCGGGTGGGCGTTGTATGGGTTTTTTGGAAGTGTTAGACCTGTAAGAGAAAAATTTAAATGGCTGGGAAAGGCCATGGGATGTAGAAATATTTTTTTCACATTTTATTTCCTTGTAAAAACAGGTAAATCAATACGGTTTTTCGTACGGATAAGTGCCCAGTGAACGGTTTGTTTAGCTTTATACATTGTTCCGGGTGGGCGTTGTATTGTTTTTTCGGAAGTGTTAGACCTGTAAGAGAAAAATTTAAATGGTTGGGAAAGGCCATGGGATGTAGAAATATTTTTTTCACATTTTACTTCCTTGTAAAAACAGGAAAATCGATAGGGATTTTCATACGGATAAGTACCCAGTGAACGGTTCGTTTATCTTTATATATTCTTCCGGGTGGGCGTTGTATTGGTTTTTCGGAAGTGTTAGACCTGTAAGAGAAAAATTTAAATGGTTGGGAAAGGCCATGGGATGTAGAAATATTTTTTTCACATTTACTTCCTTGTAAAAACAGGTAAATCAATAGGGTTTTTCGTACGGATAAGTACCCAGTGAACCGTTCGTTTAGCTTTATATATTGTTCCGGGTGGGCGTTGTATTGTTTTTTCGGAAGTGTTAGACCTGTAAGAGAAAAATTTAAATGGTTGGGAAAGGCCATGGGATTTAGAAATATTTTTTTCACATTTTACTTCCTTGTAAAAACAGGAAAATCAATAGGGATTTTCATAGGGATAAGTACCTAGTGAACCGTTCGTTTAGCTTTATATATTGTTCCGGGTGGGCGTTGTTTTGGTTTTTCGGAAGTGTTAGACCTGTAAGAGAAAAATTTAAATGGTTGGGAAAGGCCATGGGATGTAGAAATATTTTTTTCACATTTACTTCCTTGTAAAAACAGGTAAATCAATAGGGTTTTTCGTACGGATAAGTACCCAGTGAACGGTTCGTTTAGCTTTATATATTGTTCCGGGTGGGCGTTGTATTGGTTTTTCAGAAGTGTTAGACCTTTAAGAGAAAAATTTAAATGGTTGGGAAAGGCCATGGGATGTAGAAATATTTTTTTCACATTTTATTTCCTTTTAAAAACAGGTAAATCAATAGGGATTTTCGTACGGATAATTACCCAGTGAACGGTTCGTTTAGCTTTATATATTGTTCCGGGTGGGCGTTGTATTGGTTTTTTGGAAGTGTTAGACCTGTAAGAGAAAAATTTAAATGGTTGAGAAAGGCCATGGGATGTAGAAATATTTTTTTCACATTTTATTTCCTTTTAAAAACAGGTAAATCAATAGGGATTTTCGTACGGATAAGTACCCAGTGAACGGTTCGTTTAGCTTTATATATTGTTCCGGGTGGGCGTTGTATTGGTTTTTTGGAAGTGTTAGACCTGTAAGAGAAAAATTTAAGTGGTTGGGAAAGGCCATGGGATGTAGAAATATTTTTTTCACATTTTACTTCCTAATAAAAACTGGAAAATCAATAGGGATTTTCGTACAGATATGTACCCAGTGAACGGTTCGTTTAGCTTTATATATTGTTCCGGGTGGGCGTTGTATTTGTTTTTCGGAAGCGTTAGACCTGTAAGAAAAAAATTTAAATGGTTGGGAAAGGCCATGGGATGTAGAAATATTTTTTTCACATTTACTTTCTTGTAAAAACAGGTAAATCAATAGGGTTTTTCGTACGGATAAGTACCCAGTGAACCGTTCGTTTAGCTTTATATATTGTTCCGGGTGGGCGTTGTTTTGGTTTTTCGGAAGTGTTAGACCTGTAAGAGAAAAATTTAAATGGTTGGGAAAGGCCATGGGATGTAGAAATATTTTTTTCACATTTTACTTCCTTGTAAAAACAGGAAAATCAATAGGGTTTTTCTTACGGATAAGTGCCCAGTGAACGGTTCGTTTAGCTTTATATATTGTTCCGGGTGGGCGTTGTATTGGTTTTTCGGAAGTGTTAGACCTGTAAGAGAAAAATTTAAATGGTTGGGAAAGGCCATGGGATGTAGAAATATTTTTTTCACATTTTATTTCCTTGTAAAAACAGGTAAATCAATAGGGTTTTTCGTACGGATAAGTGCCCAGTGAACGGTTCGTTTAGCTTTATATATTGTTCCGGGTGGGCGTTGTTTTGGTTTTTCGGAAGTGTTAGACCTGTAAGAGAAAAATTTAAATGGTTGGGAAAGGCCATGGGATGTAGAAATATTTTTTTCACATTTTACTTCCTTGTAAAAACAGGAAAATCGATAGGGATTTTTGTACGGATAAGTACCTAGTGAACGGTTCGTTTATCTTTATATATTCTTCCGGGTGGGCGTTGTATTGGTTTTTCGGAAATGTTAGACCTGTAAGAGAAAAATTTAAATGGTTGGGAAAGGCCATGGGATGTAGAAATATTTTTTTCAAATTTACTTCCTTGTAAAAACAGGTAAATCAATAGGGTTTTTCGTACGGATAAGTGCCCAGTGAACGGTTCGTTTAGCTTTATATATTGTTCCGGGTGGGCGTTGTTTAGGTTTTAAGGAAGTGTTAGACCTGTAAGAGAAAAATTTAAATGGTTGGGAAAGGCCATGGGATGTAGAAATATTTTTTCACATTTTATTTCCTTGTAAAAACAGGTAAATCAATAGGGTTTTTCGTACGGATAAGTGCCCAGTGAACGGTTCGTTTAGCTTTATATATTGTTCCGGGTGGGCGTTGTTTTGGTTTTTCAGAAGTGTTAGACCTGTAAGAGAAAAATTTAAATGGTTGGGAAAGGCCATGGGATGTAGAAATATTTTTTCACATTTTATTTCCTTTTAAAAACAGGTAAATCAATAGGGATTTTAGTACGGATAATTACCCAGTGAACGGTTCGCTTAGCTTTATATATTGTTCCGGGTGGGCGTTGTATTGGTTTTTTGGAAGTGTTAGACCTGTAAGAGAAAAATTTAAATGGCTGGGAAAGCCATGGGATGTAGAAATATTTTTTTCACATTTTATTTCCTTGTAAAAACAGGTAAATCAATACGGTTTTTCGTACGGATAAGTGCCCAGTGAACGGTTTGTTTAGCTTTATACATTGTTCCGGGTGGGCGTTGTATTGTTTTTTCGGAAGTGTTAGACCTGTAAGAGAAAAATTTAAATGGTTGGGAAAGGCCATGGGATGTAGAAATATTTTTTTCACATTTTACTTCCTTGTAAAAACAGGAAAATCGATAGGGATTTTCATACGGATAAGTACCCAGTGAACGGTTCGTTTATCTTTATATATTCTTCCGGGTGGGCGTTGTATTGGTTTTTCGGAAGTGTTAGACCTGTAAGAGAAAAATTTAAATGGTTGGGAAAGGCCATGGGATGTAGAAATATTTTTTTCACATTTTACTTCCTTGTAAAAACAGGAAAATCGATAGGGATTTTCATACGGATAAGTACCCAGTGAACGGTTCGTTTATCTTTATATATTCTTCCGGGTAGGCGTTGTATTGGTTTTTCGGAAGTGTTAGACCTGTAAGAGAAAAATTTAAATGGTTGGGAAAGGCCATGGGATGTAGAAATATTTTTTTCACATTTACTTCCTTGTAAAAACAGGTAAATCAATAGGGTTTTTCGTACGGATAAGTACCCAGTGAACCGTTCGTTTAGATTTATATATTGTTCCGGGTGGGCGTTGTTTTGGTTTTTCGGAAGTGTTAGACCTGTAAGAGAAAAATTTAAATGGTTGGGAAAGGCCATGGGATGTAGAAATATTTTTTTCACATTTACTATCTTGTAAAAACAGGTAAATCAATAGGGTTTTTCGTACGGATAAGTACCCAGTGAACGGTTCGTTTAGCTTTATATATTGTTCCGGGTGGGCGTTGTATTGGTTTTTCAGAAGTGTTAGACCTTTAAGAGAAAAATTTAAATGGTTGGGAAAGGCCATGGGATGTAGAAATATTTTTTTCACATTTTATTTCCTTTTAAAAACAGGTAAATCAATAGGGATTTTCGTACGGATAATTACCCAGTGAACGGTTCGTTTAGCTTTATATATTGTTCCGGGTGGGCGTTGTATTGGTTTTTTGGAAGTGTTAGACCTGTAAGAGAAAAATTTAAATGGTTGGGAAAGGCCATGGGATGTAGAAATATTTTTTTCACATTTTATTTCCTTTTAAAAACAGGTAAATCAATAGGGATTTTCGTACGGATAAGTACCCAGTGAACGGTTCGTTTAGCTTTATATATTGTTCCGGGTGGGCGTTGTATTGGTTTTTTGGAAGTGTTAGACCTGTAAGAGAAAAATTTAAGTGGTTGGGAAAGGCCATGGGATGTAGAAATATTTTTTTCACATTTTACTTCCTAATAAAAACTGGAAAATCAATAGGGATTTTCGTACAGATATGTACCCAGTGAACGGTTCGTTTAGCTTTATATATTGTTCCGGGTGGGCGTTGTATTTGTTTTTCGGAAGCGTTAGACCTGTAAGAAAAAAATTTAAATGGTTGGGAAAGGCCATGGGATGTAGAAATATTTTTTTCACATTTACTTTCTTGTAAAAACAGGTAAATCAATAGGGTTTTTCGTACGGATAAGTACCCAGTGAACCGTTCGTTTAGCTTTATATATTGTTCCGGGTGGGCGTTGTTTTGGTTTTTCGGAAGTGTTAGACCTGTAAGAGAAAAATTTAAATGGTTGGGAAAGGCCATGGGATGTAGAAATATTTTTTTCACATTTTACTTCCTTGTAAAAACAGGAAAATCAATAGGGTTTTTCTTACGGATAAGTGCCCAGTGAACGGTTCATTTAGCTTTATATATTGTTCCGGGTGGGCGTTGTATTGGTTTTTCGGAAGTGTTAGACCTGTAAGAGAAAAATTTAAATGGTTGGGAAAGGCCATGGGATGTAGAAATATTTTTTTCACATTTTATTTCCTTGTAAAAACAGGTAAATCAATAGGGTTTTTCGTACGGATAAGTGCCCAGTGAACGGTTCGTTTAGCTTTATATATTGTTCCGGGTGGGCGTTGTTTTGGTTTTTCGGAAGTGTTAGACCTGTAAGAGAAAAATTTAAATGGTTGGGAAAGGCCATGGGATGTAGAAATATTTTTTTCACATTTTACTTCCTTGTAAAAACAGGAAAATCGATAGGGATTTTTGTACGGATAAGTACCTAGTGAACGGTTCGTTTATCTTTATATATTCTTCCGGGTGGGCGTTGTATTGGTTTTTCGGAAATGTTAGACCTGTAAGAGAAAAATTTAAATGGTTGGGAAAGGCCATGGGATGTAGAAATATTTTTTTCAAATTTACTTCCTTGTAAAAACAGGTAAATCAATAGGGTTTTTCGTACGGATAAGTGCCCAGTGAACGGTTCGTTTAGCTTTATATATTGTTCCGGGTGGGCGTTGTATTGGTTTTTCGGAAGTGTTAGACCTGTAAGAGAAAAATTTAAATGGTTGGGAAAGGCCATGGGATGTAGAAATATTTTTTTCACATTTTATTTCCTTGTAAAAACAGGTAAATCAATAGGGTTTTTCGTACGGATAAGTGCCCAGTGAACGGTTCGTTTAGCTTTATATATTGTTCCGGGTGGGCGTTGTTTTGGTTTTTCGGAAGTGTTAGACCTGTAAGAGAAAAATTTAAATGGTTGGGAAAGGCCATGGGATGTAGAAATATTTTTTTCACATTTTACTTCCTTGTAAAAACAGGAAAATCGATAGGGATTTTTGTACGGATAAGTACCTAGTGAACGGTTCGTTTATCTTTATATATTCTTCCGGGTGGGCGTTGTATTGGTTTTTCGGAAATGTTAGACCTGTAAGAGAAAAATTTAAATGGTTGGGAAAGGCCATGGGATGTAGAAATATTTTTTTCAAATTTACTTCCTTGTAAAAACAGGTAAATCAATAGGGTTTTTCGTACGGATAAGTGCCCAGTGAACGGTTCGTTTAGCTTAATATATTGTTCCGGGTGGGCATTGTTTAGGTTTTAAGGAAGTGTTAGACCTGTAAGAGAAAAATTTAAATGGTTGGGAAAGGCCATGGGATGTAGAAATATTTTTTCACATTTTATTTCCTTGTAAAAACAGGTAAATCAATAGGGTTTTTCGTACGGATAAGTGCCCAGTGAACGGTTCGTTTAGCTTTATATATTGTTCCGGGTGGGCGTTGTTTTGGTTTTTCAGAAGTGTTAGACCTGTAAGAGAAAAATTTAAATGGTTGGGAAAGGCCATGGGATGTAGAAATATTTTTTCACATTTTATTTCCTTTTAAAAACAGGTAAATCAATAGGGATTTTCGTACGGATAATTACCCAGTGAACGGTTCGCTTAGCTTTATATATTGTTCCGGGTGGGCGTTGTATTGGTTTTTTGGAAGTGTTAGACCTGTAAGAGAAAAATTTAAATGGCTGGGAAAGGCCATGGGATGTAGAAATATTTTTTTCACATTTTATTTCCTTGTAAAAACAGGTAAATCAATACGGTTTTTCGTACGGATAAGTGCCCAGTGAACGGTTTGTTTAGCTTTATACATTGTTCCGGGTGGGCGTTGTATTGTTTTTTCGGAAGTGTTAGACCTGTAAGAGAAAAATTTAAATGGTTGGGAAAGGCCATGGGATGTAGAAATATTTTTTTCACATTTTACTTCCTTGTAAAAACAGGAAAATCGATAGGGATTTTCATACGGATAAGTACCCAGTGAACGGTTCGTTTATCTTTATATATTCTTCCGGGTGGGCGTTGTATTGGTTTTTCGGAAGTGTTAGACCTGTAAGAGAAAAATTTAAATGGTTGGGAAAGGCCATGGGATGTAGAAATATTTTTTTCACATTTACTTCCTTGTAAAAACAGGTAAATCAATAGGGTTTTTCGTACGGATAAGTACCCAGTGAACCGTTCGTTTAGCTTTATATATTGTTCCGGGTGGGCGTTGTATTGTTTTTTCGGAAGTGTTAGACCTGTAAGAGAAAAATTTAAATGGTTGGGAAAGGCCATGGGATTTAGAAATATTTTTTTCACATTTTACTTCCTTGTAAAAACAGGAAAATCAATAGGGATTTTCATAGGGATAAGTACCTAGTGAACCGTTCGTTTAGCTTTATATATTGTTCCGGGTGGGCGTTGTTTTGGTTTTTCGGAAGTGTTAGACCTGTAAGAGAAAAATTTAAATGGTTGGGAAAGGCCATGGGATGTAGAAATATTTTTTTCACATTTACTTCCTTGTAAAAACAGGTAAATCAATAGGGTTTTTCGTACGGATAAGTACCCAGTGAACGGTTCGTTTAGCTTTATATATTGTTCCGGGTGGGCGTTGTATTGGTTTTTCAGAAGTGTTAGACCTTTAAGAGAAAAATTTAAATGGTTGGGAAAGGCCATGGGATGTAGAAATATTTTTTTCACATTTTATTTCCTTTTAAAAACAGGTAAATCAATAGGGATTTTCGTACGGATAATTACCTAGTGAACGGTTCGTTTAGCTTTATATATTGTTCCGGGTGGGCGTTGTATTGGTTTTTTGGAAGTGTTAGACCTGTAAGAGAAAAATTTAAATGGTTGGGAAAGGCCATGGGATGTAGAAATATTTTTTTCACATTTTATTTCCTTTTAAAAACAGGTAAATCAATAGGGATTTTCGTACGGATAAGTACCCAGTGAACGGTTCGTTTAGCTTTATATATTGTTCCGGGTGGGCGTTGTATTGGTTTTTTGGAAGTGTTAGACCTGTAAGAGAAAAATTTAAGTGGTTGGGAAAGGCCATGGGATGTAGAAATATTTTTTTCACATTTTACTTCCTAATAAAAACTGGAAAATCAATAGGGATTTTCGTACAGATATGTACCCAGTGAACGGTTCGTTTAGCTTTATATATTGTTCCGGGTGGGCGTTGTATTTGTTTTTCAGAAGCGTTAGACCTGTAAGAAAAAAATTTAAATGGTTGGGAAAGGCCATGGGATGTAGAAATATTTTTTTCACATTTACTTTCTTGTAAAAACAGGTAAATCAATAGGGTTTTTCGTACGGATAAGTACCCAGTGAACCGTTCGTTTAGCTTTATATATTGTTCCGGGTGGGCGTTGTTTTGGTTTTTCGGAAGTGTTAGACCTGTAAGAGAAAAATTTAAATGGTTGGGAAAGGCCATGGGATGTAGAAATATTTTTTTCACATTTTACTTCCTTGTAAAAACAGGAAAATCAATAGGGTTTTTCTTACGGATAAGTGCCCAGTGAACGGTTCGTTTAGCTTTATATATTGTTCCGGGTGGGCGTTGTATTGGTTTTTCGGAAGTGTTAGACCTGTAAGAGAAAAATTTAAATGGTTGGGAAAGGCCATGGGATGTAGAAATATTTTTTTCACATTTTATTTCCTTGTAAAAACAGGTAAATCAATAGGGTTTTTCGTACGGATAAGTGCCCAGTGAACGGTTCGTTTAGCTTTATATATTGTTCCGGGTGGGCGTTGTTTTGGTTTTTCGGAAGTGTTAGACCTGTAAGAGAAAAATTTAAATGGTTGGGAAAGGCCATGGGATGTAGAAATATTTTTTTCACATTTTACTTCCTTGTAAAAACAGGAAAATCGATAGGGATTTTTGTACGGATAAGTACCTAGTGAACGGTTCGTTTATCTTTATATATTCTTCCGGGTGGGCGTTGTATTGGTTTTTCGGAAATGTTAGACCTGTAAGAGAAAAATTTAAATGGTTGGGAAAGGCCATGGGATGTAGAAATATTTTTTTCAAATTTACTTCCTTGTAAAAACAGGTAAATCAATAGGGTTTTTCGTACGGATAAGTGCCCAGTGAACGGTTCGTTTAGCTTTATATATTGTTCCGGGTGGGCATTGTTTAGGTTTTAAGGAAGTGTTAGACCTGTAAGAGAAAAATTTAAATGGTTGGGAAAGGCCATGGGATGTAGAAATATTTTTTCACATTTTATTTCCTTGTAAAAACAGGTAAATCAATAGGGTTTTTCGTACGGATAAGTGCCCAGTGAACGGTTCGTTTAGCTTTATATATTGTTCCGGGTGGGCGTTGTTTTGGTTTTTCAGAAGTGTTAGACTTGTAAGAGAAAAATTTAAATGGTTGGGAAAGGCCATGGGATGTAGAAATATTTTTTTCACATTTTACTTCCTTGTAAAAACAGGTAAATCAATAGGGTTTTTCGTACGGATAAGTGCCCAGTGAACGGTTCGTTTAGCTTTATATATTGTTCCAGTTGGGCGTTGTATTGGTTTTTCGGAAGTGTTAGACCTGTAAGAGAAAAATTTAAATGGTTGGGAAATGCCATGGTTTGTAGAAATATTTTTTTCACATTTTATTTCCTTGTAAATACAGGTAAATCGATAGGGATTTTCGTACGGATAAGTACCTAGTGAACGGTTCGTTTATCTTTATATATTCTTCCGGGTGGGCGTTGTATTGGTTTTTCGGAAATGTTAGACCTGTAAGAGAAAAATTTAAATGGTTGGGAAAGGCCATGGGATGTAGAAATATTTTTTTCAAATTTACTTCCTTGTAAAAACAGGTAAATCAATAGGGTTTTTCGAACGGATAAGTGCCCAGTGAACGGTTCGTTTAGCTTTATATATTGTTCCGGGTGGGCATTGTTTAGGTTTTAAGGAAGTGTTAGACCTGTAAGAGAAAAATTTAAATGGTGGGGAAAGGCCATGGGATGTAGAAATATTTTTTCACATTTTATTTCCTTGTAAAAACAGGGAAATCAATAGGGTTTTTCGTACGGATAAGTGCCCAGTGAACGGTTCGTTTAGCTTTATATATTGTTCCGGGTGGGCGTTGTTTTGGTTTTTCGGAAGTGTTAGACTTGTAAGAGAAAAATTTAAATGGTTGGGAAAGGCCATGGGATGTAGAAATATTTTTTTCACATTTTACTTCCTTGTAAAAACAGGTAAATCAATAGGGTTTTTCGTACGGATAAGTGCCCAGTGAACGGTTCGTTTAGCTTTATATATTGTTCCAGTTGGGCGTTGTATTGGTTTTTCGGAAGTGTTAGACCTGTAAGAGAAAAATTTAAATGGTTGGGAAATGCCATGGTTTGTAGAAATATTTTTTTCACATTTTATTTCCTTGTAAATACAGGTAAATCGATAGGGATTTTCGTACGGATAAGTGCCCAGTGAACGGTTCGTTTAGCTTTATATATTGTTCCGGGTGGGCGTTGTATTGGTTTTTCAGAAGTGTTAAACCTGTAAGAGAAAAATTTAAATGGTTGGGAAAGGCCATGGGATGTAGAAATATTTTTTTCACATTTTATTTCCTTGTAAAAACAGGTAAATCAATAGGGTTTTTCGTACGGATAAGTGCCCAGTGAACGGTTCGTTTAGCTTTATATATTGTTCCAGGTGGGCGTTGTATTGGTTTTTCGGAAGTGTTAGACCTGTAAGAGAAAAATTTAACTGGTTGGGAAAGGCCATGGTTTGTAGAAATATTTTTTTCACATTTTATTTCCTTGTAAATACAGGTAAATCGATAGGGATTTTTGTACGGATAAGTGCCCAGTGAACGGTTCGTTTAGCTTTATATATTGTTCCGGGTGGGCGTTGTATTGGTTTTTCGGAAGTGTTAGACCTGTAAGAGAAAAATTTAAATGGTTGGGAAAGTCCATGGGATGTAGAAATATTTTTTTCACATTTTATTTCCTTGTAAAAACAGGTAAATCAATAGGGTTTTTCGTACGGATAAGTGCCCAGTGAACGGTTCTTTTAGCTTTATATATTGTTCCGGGTGGGCGTTGTTTTGGTTTTTCGGAAGTGTTAGACCTGTAAGAGAAAAATTTAAATGGTTGGGAAAGGCCATGGGATGTAGAAATATTTTTTTCACATTTTACTTCCTTGTAAAAACAGGAAAATCGATAGGGATTTCTGTACGGATAAGTACCTAGTGAACGGTTCGTTTATCTTTATATATTCTTCCGGGTGGGTGTTGTATTGGATTTTCGGAAGTGTTAGACCTGTAAGAGAAAAATTTAAATGGTTGGGAAAGGCGATGGGATGTAGAAATATTTTTTTCACATTTACTTCCTTGTAAAAACAGGTAGATCAATAGGGTTTTTCGTACGGATAAGTACCCAGTGAACGGTTCGTTTAGCTTTATATATTGTTCCGGGTGGGCGTTGTTTTGGTTTTTCGGAAGTGTTAGACTTGTAAGAGAAAAATTTAAATGGTTGGGAAAGGCCATGGGATGTAGAAATATTTTTTTCACATTTTACTTCCTTGTAAAAACAGGTAAATCAATAGGGTTTTTCGTACGGATAAGTGCCCAGTGAACGGTTCGTTTAGCTTTATATATTGTTCCAGTTGGGCGTTGTATTGGTTTTTCGGAAGTGTTAGACCTGTAAGAGAAAAATTTAAATGGTTGGGAAATGCCATGGTTTGTAGAAATATTTTTTTCACATTTTATTTCCTTGTAAATACAGGTAAATCGATAGGGATTTTCGTACGGATAAGTGCCCAGTGAACGGTTCGTTTAGCTTTATATATTGTTCCGGGTGGGCGTTGTATTGGTTTTTCAGAAGTGTTAAACCTGTAAGAGAAAAATTTAAATGGTTGGGAAAGGCCATGGGATGTAGAAATATTTTTTTCACATTTTATTTCCTTGTAAAAACAGGTAAATCAATAGGGTTTTTCGTACGGATAAGTGCCCAGTGAACGGTTCGTTTAGCTTTATATATTGTTCCAGGTGGGCGTTGTATTGGTTTTTCGGAAGTGTTAGACCTGTAAGAGAAAAATTTAACTGGTTGGGAAAGGCCATGGTTTGTAGAAATATTTTTTTCACATTTTATTTCCTTGTAAATACAGGTAAATCGATAGGGATTTTTGTACGGATAAGTGCCCAGTGAACGGTTCGTTTAGCTTTATATATTGTTCCGGGTGGGCGTTGTATTGGTTTTTCGGAAGTGTTAGACCTGTAAGAGAAAAATTTAAATGGTTGGGAAAGGCCATGGGATGTAGAAATATTTTTTTCACATTTTATTTCCTTGTAAAAACAGGTAAATCAATAGGGTTTTTCGTACGGATAAGTGCCCAGTGAACGGTTCGTTTAGCTTTATATATTGTTCCGGGTGGGCGTTG
This sequence comes from Paroedura picta, assembly GCF_049243985.1. NCBI lineage: Eukaryota > Metazoa > Chordata > Lepidosauria > Squamata > Gekkonidae > Paroedura > Paroedura picta. Next base: position 189,256,251 of record NC_135369.1, read on the forward strand.
TTTTGGTTTTTCGGAAGTGTTAGACCTGTAAGAGAAAAATTTAAATGGTTGGGAATGGCCATGGGATGTAGAAATATTTTTTTCACATTTTACTTCCTTGTAAAAACAGGAAAATCGATAGGGATTTTTGTACGGATAAGTACCTAGTGAACGGTTCGTTTATCTTTATATATTCTTCCGGGTGGGTGTTGTATTGGATTTTCGGAAGTGTTAGACCTGTAAGAGAAAAATTTAAATGGTTGGGAAAGGCCATGGGATGTAGAAATATTTTTTTCACATTTACTTCCTTGTAAAAACAGGTAGATCAATAGGGTTTTTCGTACGGATAAGTACCCAGTGAACGGTTCGTTTAGCTTTATATATTGTTCCGGGTGGGCGTTGTTTTGGTTTTTCGGAAGTGTTAGACTTGTAAGAGAAAAATTTAAATGGTTGGGAAAGGCCATGGGATGTAGAAATATTTTTTTCACATTTTACTTCCTTGTAAAAACAGGTAAATCAATAGGGTTTTTCGTACGGATAAGTGCCCAGTGAACGGTTCGTTTAGCTTTATATATTGTTCCAGTTGGGCGTTGTATTGGTTTTTCGGAAGTGTTAGACCTGTAAGAGAAAAATTTAAATGGTTGGGAAATGCCATGGTTTGTAGAAATATTTTTTTCACATTTTATTTCCTTGTAAATACAGGTAAATCGATAGGGATTTTCGTACGGATAAGTGCCCAGTGAACGGTTCGTTTAGCTTTATATATTGTTCCGGGTGGGCGTTGTATTGGTTTTTTGGAAGTGTTAGACCTGTAAGAGAAAAATTTAAATGGTTGGGAAAGGCCATGGGATGTAGAAATATTTTTTTCACATTTTATTTCCTTTTAAAAACAGGTAAATCAATAGGGATTTTCGTACGGATAAGTATTATTATTATTATTATTATTATATTTATATTTATACCCCGCCTCCCCCCGAAGGCTCGAGGCGGCTTACATAAACCCGTCCCCTAAAACCATAAAATGACAATAAAAACCAATGATTTACAATAATTGTAACAGCGATGGCGTAGCCTACTCATTTGCTCTCCGCATCCTCATCTACGGTGGGGGGTGACGCTCTCTACCACCAGTTTGTGAGGGGGGGGCTGATCTTCTTTCCGCCCGGCCTCAGTTATAAGCCTGGCGGAAGAGCTCCGTCTTACAGGCCCTGCGGAATGCTGGTAATTCCCGCAGGGCCCTCAGCTCTTCCGGGAGCTCATTCCACCAGGTTGGGGCCAGGACCGAAAAGGCCCTGGCCCTAGTCGAGGCCAGGCGGGCTTCCTTGGGGCCGGGAACGACCAGTAGGTTAGCCCCCGCAGAGCGTAAAGCCCTGCGGGGGATATAGGGCAAAAGGCGGTCCCTCATATATGCTGGGCCTAGACCACGGATGGCCTTGAAGGTCAAAACCAAAACCTTGAACCTGATCCGGAAGGCGACCGGTAACCAATGCAGCTGCCTCAGAACTGGCTGGATGTGAGCCCTCCATGGTGTAGCTGTGAGGACTCTAGCAGCCGCATTTTGGACGAGTTGCAGTTTCCGGATCAAGCCCAGAGGCAGGCCGGTGTAGAGCGAGTTACAGAAATCTAGTCTAGAGGTGACCGTCGCATGGATCACTGTGGCCAGGTGTTCAGAGGACAGATAGGGCGCTAGTAGCCGAGCCTGGCGAAGATGGAAAAATGCCCGGCTAGCTACCTGTTTAACCTGTGCCTCGAGTGTTAGCGAGGCATCGATGGTCACCCCTAAATTCCTGGCCTGAGATGCGATATTAAGTTGCGTCCCGGCCAGAAAGGGTAAGCGCGCTTCCTGATCTGCCCCCCTACGGCCCAACCACAGAACCTCCGTCTTGGAGGGGTTGAGTTTCAGGCGACTCTGCTCGAGCCATCCAGCTACGGCTTCCAAACATCTGGCAAATGGATCTGGGGGGGAGTCCGGGTGGCCATCCATGAGGAGAAAGAGCTGGGTGTCATCAGCGTACTGGTGGCAACCCAGCCCATAGCTCAGTACCAGTTGAGCCAGAGGGTGCATAAAGATGTTAAATAATGTAGGAGAGAGCACCGAGCCCTGTGGGACCCCACAAGGGAGCCGGTAAGGGCCCGATACTTCCTCTCCCACGGCTACCCTCTGTGTCCGGTTTTGGAGGAAGGAGCGTATCCAGCGTAACGCTGTACCCCTTATCCCCGTACCGGCAAGGCGGCTCGCTAGCAGCTCGTGATCGACCACGTCAAACGCGGCCGACAGATCTAAAAGAACTAGCACAGCAGAGCCACCTCGGTCAAGCTGGCGACGAAGGTCATCCAACAAGGAGACCAACACAGTCTCCGCCCCATGACCAGGGCGGAAGCCAGACTGGTATGGATCGAGTGCCGAAGTATCTTCCAGGAACGCTAGGAGCTGGTCCGCCGCAGCCCTTTCCACCACCTTACCCAGGAACGCTAGATGCGCTACTGGGCGGTAGCTTGCAGGGTCATGTGGGTCCAGGGATGGCTTCTTGAGGAGAGGGCACACCATCGCCTCCTTCAGCACCTCAGGAAACTCCCCCAACTGGAGAGAGCAGTTAACAATATCCCTGAGCTGCTCACCTATCCGTCCATCCCTCCCCTTAAGGAGCCAAGACGGACAGGGATCAAGGGGGCAGGTGGTTGCCCTCATCCTCCCCAGCAACCCGTCCACTTCGGATAAAGAGAGCCGCCTGAAGCCATCAAACGTTACCTCCAAAGGCGGCCAACGGGCCTCTAGTTCATTAACTGTATTAACTGTAGCTGGAAGGGAGTGGCGGAGCGACAAGACTTTATCCGCGAAATGGCTCGCAAATGCCTCACAGCTGATGGTCAAATTCCTACTATTTTGGCGCCCATCTTCCAGGGCGGTAAGAGATCTAACAACCCTAAATAGTTGAGCTGGGCGAGAGCTAGCGGATGCAATTTCCGCGGCAAAGAATTCACGTTTAGCCGCTTTCACTGCCATCTCATACGCCCTCATAAACGTGCGATGAGATGTTCTTGTAGCCTCGTCACGGGCCTTCCGCCACACTCGCTCTAGTCGTCTCAATTCCCTCTTCTTCTCCCGGAGCTCCCCAGTATACCAGGGTGCCCGTTTGAGTCGAGGGCAGAGAAGACGTCTAGGAGCAATCTCGTCTATGGCAGCCGACAGGCGGGACTGCCAGTCCTCCACCATGGCCGCTAACGAGATGCCGGGAGGTTTCGGGTCCCGCAGAGCATTCTGGAAACCAATTGGATCCATGAGTCTCCTTGGGCGGGCAAAAATGCGCCCGCCACCCAACTGGGGAGGGGGTGGGGTCTTGATCCGAGCCCGCAGGGCATAATGGTCTGACCATGGTACGGCCAAAGCTGTATCCAGAACCACCTCTATCCCTGCCCCAAAGATCAGGTCGAGGGTGTGGCCGGCCTGATGGGTGGGCCCAGCAACAAATTGCGAGAGCCCCAGCGTCGCCATGGCCGACACTAGGTCCGAGCCAAGTCCTGGGGGCAGCGCGTCCGCATGGACATTGAAGTCCCCCAAGATTATAAGCCTGGGGTACTGCAAGGCCCAGGCGGCCACCGCCTCCAGCAGGCTCGGCAGGACATCTGGTTGGGCGTTGGGCGGACGGTATACCAACCAGATGGCCAAACTCTCGACTGAGTCCAACCCAATACCGACGCACTCCACTCCCCTGATGTCTGGGGCCGGGAGAGCCCTGTAGGAGAAATCCTCCCGGACCAAGATTGCCACCCCCCCTCCCCTCCTATGGACCCGGGATTGGTGCAGGACCGCAAACCCTGGGGGGGCAAGTTCCTTTAAGGCGACTGTTTCGCCACCCCTCGCCCAGGTGTCAGTCACACACGCAAGGTCGGCCCCAGACTCCGCGAAAAATTGTTGCAGAGTTGAGGCCTTGTTGTTGATTGACCTTGCATTGCACAGGACCAAGACCGGGTCCACCCTTGCCTCCTCCCCCGTATATCTGGGGATGGGACGGAGGTTAGAAGGGCAGCGAGCACGCCTCGGGCGTCTGCCGTGTAACCACGGCTTGGCCCAAGGACTAACACAAGTGCTCTCTGACCTTCTCTTGTCTAACCTCCTCCCCCAGCCATATCGCCCTTGACCCATTATGGACGAGATCCCGGCCCCAACTTGGGCCCCCCCTCGTGGTGGTACCCCTCCAATCATACTCCCAGGGGAACAAACCCTCAGCTAACTAGCTGCCCTAGAACCCTAGCACTAATACTCCTAGGTTGCACTGAATATCCCACCCTAGCCCCCCCAACCCAATTCCACCCACTAAACCCACCCTAACCTCCCTCCCTAACCTTATCTCTGCAAGCCAGCAGTCCTATTTCACCAGCAGGCTAGGGCCTAGTCAGATCCCGCCTCGAGGGGGTTCTCACGACCTTGCCCCCCACTGGTTCCAATAGATCCCTGCTAGGGCACCTTAACTTATCTAATTCCCCGTAGATGGCCTTGAGTATGCCCGTATTCTTATCCTTATCTTGCCCCTCCCCCTCAACCCCCTAATGAGCTGATTCGTGCAGGTGCTGAGTCCAATTTCCACTTTAGTCGGTCGCCTGGAGGTCCCAGTGCGAAGTACCCAGTGAACGGTTCGTTTAGCTTTATATATTGTTCCGGGTGGGCGTTGTATTGGTTTTTTGGAAGTGTTAGACCTGTAAGAGAAAAATTTAAGTGGTTGGGAAAGGCCATGGGATGTAGAAATATTTTTTTCACATTTTACTTCCTAATAAAAACTGGAAAATCAATAGGGATTTTCGTACAGATATGTACCCAGTGAACGGTTCGTTTAGCTTTATATATTGTTCCGGGTGGGCGTTGTATTTGTTTTTCGGAAGCGTTAGACCTGTAAGAAAAAAATTTAAATGGTTGGGAAAGGCCATGGGATGTAGAAATATTTTTTTCACATTTACTTTCTTGTAAAAACAGGTAAATCAATAGGGTTTTTCGTACGGATAAGTACCCAGTGAACCGTTCGTTTAGCTTTATATATTGTTCCGGGTGGGCGTTGTTTTGGTTTTTCGGAAGTGTTAGACCTGTAAGAGAAAAATTTAAATGGTTGGGAAAGGCCATGGGATGTAGAAATATTTTTTTCACATTTTACTTCCTTGTAAAAACAGGAAAATCAATAGGGTTTTTCTTACGGATAAGTGCCCAGTGAACGGTTCGTTTAGCTTTATATATTGTTCCGGGTGGGCGTTGTATTGGTTTTTCGGAAGTGTTAGACCTGTAAGAGAAAAATTTAAATGGTTGGGAAAGGCCATGGGATGTAGAAATATTTTTTTCACATTTTATTTCCTTGTAAAAACAGGTAAATCAATAGGGTTTTTCGTACGGATAAGTGCCCAGTGAACGGTTCGTTTAGCTTTATATATTGTTCCGGGTGGGCGTTGTTTTGGTTTTTCGGAAGTGTTAGACCTGTAAGAGAAAAATTTAAATGGTTGGGAAAGGCCATGGGATGTAGAAATATTTTTTTCACATTTTACTTCCTTGTAAAAACAGGAAAATCGATAAGGATTTTTGTACGGATAAGTACCTAGTGAACGGTTCGTTTATCTTTATATATTCTTCCGGGTGGGCGTTGTATTGGTTTTTCGGAAATGTTAGACCTGTAAGAGAAAAATTTAAATGGTTGGGAAAGGCCATGGGATGTAGAAATATTTTTTTCAAATTTACTTCCTTGTAAAAACAGGTAAATCAATAGGGTTTTTCGTACGGATAAGTGCCCAGTGAACGGTTCGTTTAGCTTTATATATTGTTCCGGGTGGGCATTGTTTAGGTTTTAAGGAAGTGTTAGACCTGTAAGAGAAAAATTTAAATGGTTGGGAAAGGCCATGGGATGTAGAAATATTTTTTCACATTTTATTTCCTTGTAAAAACAGGTAAATCAATAGGGTTTTTCGTACGGATAAGTGCCCAGTGAACGGTTCGTTTAGCTTTATATATTGTTCCGGGTGGGCGTTGTTTTGGTTTTTCAGAAGTGTTAGACTTGTAAGAGAAAAATTTAAATGGTTGGGAAAGGCCATGGGATGTAGAAATATTTTTTTCACATTTTACTTCCTTGTAAAAACAGGTAAATCAATAGGGTTTTTCGTACGGATAAGTGCCCAGTGAACGGTTCGTTTAGCTTTATATATTGTTCCAGTTGGGCGTTGTATTGGTTTTTCGGAAGTGTTAGACCTGTAAGAGAAAAATTTAAATGGTTGGGAAATGCCATGGTTTGTAGAAATATTTTTTTCACATTTTATTTCCTTGTAAATACAGGTAAATCGATAGGGATTTTCGTACGGATAAGTACCTAGTGAACGGTTCGTTTATCTTTATATATTCTTCCGGGTGGGCGTTGTATTGGTTTTTCGGAAATGTTAGACCTGTAAGAGAAAAATTTAAATGGTTGGGAAAGGCCATGGGATGTAGAAATATTTTTTTCAAATTTACTTCCTTGTAAAAACAGGGAAATCAATAGGGTTTTTCGTACGGATAAGTGCCCAGTGAACGGTTCGTTTAGCTTTATATATTGTTCCGGGTGGGCATTGTTTAGGTTTTAAGGAAGTGTTAGACCTGTAAGAGAAAAATTTAAATGGTGGGGAAAGGCCATGGGATGTAGAAATATTTTTTCACATTTTATTTCCTTGTAAAAACAGGGAAATCAATAGGGTTTTTCGTACGGATAAGTGCCCAGTGAACGGTTCGTTTAGCTTTATATATTGTTCCGGGTGGGCGTTGTTTTGGTTTTTCGGAAGTGTTAGACTTGTAAGAGAAAAATTTAAATGGTTGGGAAAGGCCATGGGATGTAGAAATATTTTTTTCACATTTTACTTCCTTGTAAAAACAGGTAAATCAATAGGGTTTTTCGTACGGATAAGTGCCCAGTGAACGGTTCGTTTAGCTTTATATATTGTTCCAGTTGGGCGTTGTATTGGTTTTTCGGAAGTGTTAGACCTGTAAGAGAAAAATTTAAATGGTTGGGAAATGCCATGGTTTGTAGAAATATTTTTTTCACATTTTATTTCCTTGTAAATACAGGTAAATCGATAGGGATTTTCGTACGGATAAGTGCCCAGTGAACGGTTCGTTTAGCTTTATATATTGTTCCGGTTGGGCGTTGTATTGGTTTTTCAGAAGTGTTAAACCTGTAAGAGAAAAATTTAAATGGTTGGGAAAGGCCATGGGATGTAGAAATATTTTTTTCACATTTTATTTCCTTGTAAAAACAGGTAAATCAATAGGGTTTTTCGTACGGATAAGTGCCCAGTGAACGGTTCGTTTAGCTTTATATATTGTTCCAGGTGGGCGTTGTATTGGTTTTTCGGAAGTGTTAGACCTGTAAGAGAAAAATTTAACTGGTTGGGAAAGGCCATGGTTTGTAGAAATATTTTTTTCACATTTTATTTCCTTGTAAATACAGGTAAATCGATAGGGATTTTTGTACGGATAAGTGCCCAGTGAACGGTTCGTTTAGCTTTATATATTGTTCCGGGTGGGCGTTGTATTGGTTTTTCGGAAGTGTTAGACCTGTAAGAGAAAAATTTAAATGGTTGGGAAAGTCCATGGGATGTAGAAATATTTTTTTCACATTTTATTTCCTTGTAAAAACAGGTAAATCAATAGGGTTTTTCGTACGGATAAGTGCCCAGTGAACGGTTCTTTTAGCTTTATATATTGTTCCGGGTGGGCGTTGTTTTGGTTTTTCGGAAGTGTTAGACCTGTAAGAGAAAAATTTAAATGGTTGGGAAAGGCCATGGGATGTAGAAATATTTTTTTCACATTTTACTTCCTTGTAAAAACAGGAAAATCGATAGGGATTTCTGTACGGATAAGTACCTAGTGAACGGTTCGTTTATCTTTATATATTCTTCCGGGTGGGTGTTGTATTGGATTTTCGGAAGTGTTAGACCTGTAAGAGAAAAATTTAAATGGTTGGGAAAGGCGATGGGATGTAGAAATATTTTTTTCACATTTACTTCCTTGTAAAAACAGGTAGATCAATAGGGTTTTTCGTACGGATAAGTACCCAGTGAACGGTTCGTTTAGCTTTATATATTGTTCCGGGTGGGCGTTGTTTTGGTTTTTCGGAAGTGTTAGACTTGTAAGAGAAAAATTTAAATGGTTGGGAAAGGCCATGGGATGTAGAAATATTTTTTTCACATTTTACTTCCTTGTAAAAACAGGTAAATCAATAGGGTTTTTCGTACGGATAAGTGCCCAGTGAACGGTTCGTTTAGCTTTATATATTGTTCCAGTTGGGCGTTGTATTGGTTTTTCGGAAGTGTTAGACCTGTAAGAGAAAAATTTAAATGGTTGGGAAATGCCATGGTTTGTAGAAATATTTTTTTCACATTTTATTTCCTTGTAAATACAGGTAAATCGATAGGGATTTTCGTACGGATAAGTACCCAGTGAACGGTTCGTTTAGCTTTATATATTGTTCCGGGTGGGCGTTGTATTGGTTTTTCAGAAGTGTTAAACCTGTAAGAGAAAAATTTAAATGGTTGGGAAAGGCCATGGGATGTAGAAATATTTTTTTCACATTTTATTTCCTTGTAAAAACAGGTAAATCAATAGGGTTTTTCGTACGGATAAGTGCCCAGTGAACGGTTCGTTTAGCTTTATATATTGTTCCAGGTGGGCGTTGTATTGGTTTTTCGGAAGTGTTAGACCTGTAAGAGAAAAATTTAACTGGTTGGGAAAGGCCATGGTTTGTAGAAATATTTTTTTCACATTTTATTTCCTTGTAAATACAGGTAAATCGATAGGGATTTTTGTACGGATAAGTGCCCAGTGAACGGTTCGTTTAGCTTTATATATTGTTCCGGGTGGGCGTTGTATTGGTTTTTCGGAAGTGTTAGACCTGTAAGAGAAAAATTTAAATGGTTGGGAAAGGCCATGGGATGTAGAAATATTTTTTTCACATTTACTTCCTTGTAAAAACAGGTAAATCAATAGGGTTTTTCGTACGGATAAGTACCCAGTGAACGGTTCGTTTAGCTTTATATATTTTTCCGGGTGGGCGTTGTATTGGTTTTTCGGAAGTGTTAGACCTGTGAGAGAAAAATTTAAATGGTTGGGAAAGGCCATGGGATGTAGAAATATTTTTTTCACATTTACTTCCTTGTAAAAACAGGTAAATCAATAGGGTTTTTCGTACGGATAAGTACCCAGTGAACGGTTCGTTTAGCTTTATATATTGTTCCGGGTGGGCGTTGTATTGGTTTTTCGGAAGTGTTAGACCTGTAAGAGAAAAATTTAAATGGTTGGGAAAGGCCATGGGATGTAGAAATATTTTTTTCACATTTTATTTCCTTTTAAAAACAGGTAAATCAATAGGGATTTTCGTACGGATAAGTACCCAGTGAACGGTTCGTTTAGCTTTATATATTGTTCCGGGTGGGCGTTGTATTGGTTTTTTGGAAGTGTTAGACCTGTAAGAGAAAAATTTAAATGGTTGGGAAAGGCCATGGGATGTAGAAATATTTTTTTCACATTTTACTTCCTTGTAAAAACAGGTAAATCAATAGGGATTTTCGGACGGATAAGTACCTAGTGAACGGTTCGTTTATCTTTATATATTGTTCGGGGTGGGCGTTGTATTGGTTTTTCGGAAGTGTTAGACCTGTAAGAGAAAAATTTAAATGGTTGGGAAAGGCCATGGGATGTAGAAATATTTTTTTCACATTTACTTCCTTGTAAAAACAGGTAAATCAATAGGGTTTTTCGTACGGATAAGTACCCAGTGAACGGTTCGTTTAGCTTTATATATTTTTCCGGGTGGGCGTTGTATTGGTTTTTCAGAAGTGTTAGACCTGTGTGAGAAAAATTTAAATGGTTGGGAAAGGCCATGGGATGTAGAAATATTTTTTTCACATTTACTTCCTTGTAAAAACAGGTAAATCAATAGGGTTTTTCGTACGGATAAGTACCCAGTGAACGGTTCGTTTAGCTTTATATATTGTTCCGGGTGGGCGTTGTATTGGTTTTTCAGAAGTGTTAGACCTGTAAGAGAAAAATTTAAATGGTTGGGAAAGGCCATGGGATGTAGAAATATTTTTTTCACATTTCATTTCCTTTTAAAAACAGGTAATCAATAGGGATTTTCGTACGGATAAGTACCCAGTGAACGGTTCGTTTAGCTTTATATATTGTTCCGGGTGGGCGTTGTATTGGTTTTTCGGATGTGTTAGACCTGTAAGAGAAAAATTTAAATGATTGGTAAAGGCTATGGGATGTAGAAATATTTTTTCACATTTTACTTCCTTGTAAAAACAGGAAAATCAATAGGGATTTTCGTACGGATATGTACCCAGTGAACGGTTCGTTTAGCTTTATATATTGTTCCGGGTGGGCGTTGTATTGGTTTTTCGGAAGCGTTAGACCTGTAAGAAAAAAATTTAAATGGTTGGGAAAGGCCATGGGATGTAGAAATATTTTTTTCACATTTTATTTCCTTGTAAAAACAGGTAAAACAATAGGGTTTGTCGTACGGATAAGTGCCCAGTGAACGGTTTGTTTAGCTTTATACATTGTTCCGGGTGGGCGTTGTATTGTTTTTTCGGAAGTGTTAGACCTGTAAGAGAAAAATTAAAATGGTTGGGAAAGGCCATGGGATGTAGAAATATTTTTTTCACATTTTACTTCCTTGTAAAAACAGGAAAATCGATAGGGATTTTCATACGGATAAGTACCCAGTGAACGGTTCGTTTATCTTTATATATTCTTCCGGGTGGGCGTTGTATTGGTTTTTCAGAAGTAGTAGACCTGTAAGAGAAAAATTTAAATGGTTGGGAAAGGCCATGGGATGTAGAAATATTTATTTCACATTTACTTCCTTGTAAAAACAGGTAAATCAATAGGGTTTTTCGTACGGATAAGTACCCAGTGAACCGTTCGTTTATCTTTATATATTCTTCCGGGTGGGCGTTGTATTGGTTTTTCAGAAGTGTTAGACCTGTAAGAGAAAAATTTAAATGGTTGGGAAAGGCCATGGGATGTAGAAATATTTATTTCACATTTACTTCCTTGTAAAAACAGGTAAATCAATAGGGTTTTTCGTACGGATAAGTACCCAGTGAACGGTTCGTTTAGCTTTATATATTGTTCCGGGTGGGCGTTGTATTGGTTTTTCGAAAGTGTTAGACCTGTAAGAGAAAAATTTAAATGGTTGGGAAAGGCCATGGGATGTAAAAATATTGTTTTCACATTTTACTTCCTTGTAAAAACAGGTAAAACAATAGGGTTTGTCGTACGGATAAGTGCCCAGTGAACGGTTTGTTTAGCTTTATACATTGTTCCGGGTGGGCGTTGTATTGTTTTTTCGGAAGTGTTAGACCTGTAAGAGAAAAATTAAAATGGTTGGGAAAGGCCATGGGATGTAGAAATATTTTTTTCACATTTTACTTCCTTGTAAAAACAGGAAAATCGATAGGGATTTTCATACGGATAAGTACCCAGTGAACGGTTCATTTATCTTTATATATTCTTCCGGGTGGGCGTTGTATTGGTTTTTCAGAAGTGTTAGACCTGTAAGAGAAAAATTTAAATGGTTGGGAAAGGCCATGGGATGTAGAAATATTTTTTTCACATTTACTTCCTTGTAAAAACAGGTAAATCAATAGGGTTTTTCGTACGGATAAGTACCCAGTGAACGGTTCGTTTACCTTTATATATTGTTCCGGGTGGGCGTTGTATTGGTTTTTCGGAAGTGTTAGACCTGTAAGAGAAAAATTTAAATGGTTGGGAAAGGCCATGGGATGATGAAATATTTATTTCACATTTACTTCCTTGTAAAAACATGTAAATCAATAGGGTTTTTCGTACGGATAAGTACCCAGTGAACCGTTCGTTTAGCTTTATATATTGTTCCGGGTGGGCGTTGTATTGTTTTTTCGGAAGTGTTAGACCTGTAAGAGAAAAATTTAAATGGTTGGGAAAGGCCATGGGATGTAGAAATATTTTTTTCACATTTTACTTCCTTGTAAAAACAGGAAAATCAATAGGGATTTTCGTACGGATAAGTACCCAGTGAACCGTTCGTTTAGCTTTATATATTGTTCGGGGTGGGCGTTGTATTGGATTTTCGGAAGTGTTAGACCTGTAAGAGAAAAATTTAAATGGTTGGGAAAGGCCATGGGATGTAGAAATATTTTTTTCACATTTTACTTCCTTCTAAAAACAGGAAAATCGATAGGGATTTTCGGACGGATAAGTACCTAGTGAACGGTTCGTTTATCTTTATATATTGTTCGGGGTGGGCGTTGTATTGGATTTTCGGAAGTGTTAGACCTGTAAGAGAAAAATTTAAATGGTTGGGAAAGGCCATGGGATGTAGAAATGTTTTTTTCACATTTTATATCCTTGTAAAAACAGGAAAATCGATAGGGATTTCCGTACGGATAAGTACCCAGTGAACGGTTCGTTTAGCTTTATATATTGTTCCGGGTGGGCGTTGTATTGGTTTTTCAGAAGTGTTAGACCTGTAAGAGAAAAATTTAAATGGTTGGGAAAGGCCATGGGATGTAGAAATATTTTTTTCACATTTTATTTCCTTTTAAAAACAGGTAAATCAATAGGGATTTTCGTACGGATAAGTACCCAGTGAACGGTTCGTTTAGCTTTATATATTGTTCCGGGTGGGCGTTGTATTGGTTTTTTGGAAGTGTTAGACCTGTAAGAGAAAAATTTAAATGGTTGGGAAAGGCCATGGGATGTAGAAATATTTTTTTCACATTTTACTTCCTTGTAAAAACAGGAAAATCGATAGGGATTTTCGGACGGATAAGTACCTAGTGAACGGTTCGTTTATCTTTATATATTGTTCGGGGTGGGCGTTGTATTGGTTTTTCGGTAGTGTTAGACCTGTAAGAGAAAAATTTAAATGGTTGGGAAAGGCCATGGGATGTAGAAATATTTTTGTCACATTTTATTTCCTAGTAAAAACAGGTAAATCAATAGGGATTTTCGTACGGATAAGTACCCAGTGAACGGTTCGTTTAGCTTTATATATTGTTCCGGGTGGGCGTTGTATTGGTTTTTCGGATGTGTTAGACCTGTAAGAGAAAAATTTAAATGATTGGGAAAGGCCATGGGATGTAGAAATATTTTTTCACATTTTACTTCCTTGTAAAAACAGGAAAATCAATAGGGATTTTCGTACGGATATGTACCCAGTGAACGGTTCGTTTAGCTTTATATATTGTTCCGGGTGGGCGTTGTATTGGTTTTTCGGAAGCGTTAGACCTGTAAGGAAAAAATTTAAATGGTTGGGAAAGGCCATGGGATGTAGAAATATTTTTTTCACATTTTATTTCCTTGTAAAAACAGGTAAAACAATAGGGTTTGTCGTACGGATAAGTGCCCAGTGAACGGTTTGTTTAGCTTTATACATTGTTCCGGGTGGGCGTTGTATTGTTTTTTCGGAAGTGTTAGACCTGTAAGAGAAAAATTAAAATGGTTGGGAAAGGCCATGGGATGTAGAAATATTTTTTTCACATTTTACTTCCTTGTAAAAACAGGAAAATCGATAGGGATTTTCATACAGATAAGTACCCAGTGAACGGTTCGTTTATCTTTATATATTCTTCCGGGTGGGCGTTGTATTGGTTTTTCAGAAGTGTTAGACCTGTAAGAGAAAAATTTAAATGGTTGGGAAAGGCCATGGGATGTAGAAATATTTATTTCACATTTACTTCCTTGTAAAAACAGGTAAATCAATAGGGTTTTTCGTACGGATAAGTACCCAGTGAACCGTTCGTTTAGCTTTATATATTGTTCCGGGTGGGCGTTGTATTGGTTTTTCAGAAGTGTTAGACCTGTAAGAGAAAAATTTAAATGGTTGGGAAAGGCCATGGGATGTAGAAATATTTATTTCACATTTACTTCCTTGTAAAAACAGGTAAATCAATAGGATTTTTCGTACGGATAAGTACCCAGTGAACGGTTCCTTTATCTTTATATTTTCTTCTGGGTGGGCGTTGTATTGGATTTTCGGAAGTGTTAGACCCGTAAGAGAAAAATTTAAATGGTTGGGAAAGGCCATGGGATGTAGAAATATTTTTTTCACATTTACTTTCTTGTAAAAACAGGTAAATCAATAGGGTTTTTCGTACGGATAAGTACCCAGTGAACGGTTCGTTTAGCTTTATATATTGTCCCGGGTGGGCGTTGTATTGGTTTTTCGGAAGTGTTAGACCTGTAAGAGAAAAATTTAAATGGTTGGGAAAGGCCATGGGATGTAGAAATATTTTTTTCACATTTTATTTCCTTTTAAAAACAGGTAAATCAATAGGGATTTTCGTACGGATAAGTACCCAGTGAACGGTTCGTTTAGCTTTATATATTGTTCAGGGTGGGCGTTGTATTGGTTTTTTGGAAGTGTTAGACCTGTAAGAGAAAAATTTAAATGGTTGGGAAAGGCCATGGGATGTAGAAATATTTTTTTCACATTTTACTTCCTTGTAAAAACAGGTAAATCAATAGGGATTTTCGGACGGATAAGTACCTAGTGAACGGTTCGTTTATCTTTATATATTGTTCGGGGTGGGCGTTGTATTGGTTTTTCGGAAGTGTTAGACCTGTAAGAGAAAAATTTAAATGGTTGGGAAAGGCCATGGGATGTAGAAATATTTTTTTCACATTTACTTCCTTGTAAAAACAGGTAAATCAATAGGGTTTTTCGTACGGATAAGTACCCAGTGAACGGTTCGTTTAGCTTTATATATTTTTCCGGGTGGGCGTTGTATTGGTTTTTCGGAAGTGTTAGACCTGTGAGAGAAAAATTTAAATGGTTGGGAAAGGCCATGGGATGTAGAAATATTTTTTTCACATTTACTTCCTTGTAAAAACAGGTAAATCAATAGGGTTTTTCGTACGGATAAGTACCCAGTGAACGGTTCGTTTAGCTTTATATATTGTTCCGGGTGGGCGTTGTATTGGTTTTTCAGAAGTGTTAGACCTGTAAGAGAAAAATTTAAATGGTTGGGAAAGGCCATGGGATGTAGAAATATTTTTTTCACATTTCATTTCCTTTTAAAAACCGGTAATCAATAGGGATTTTCGTACGGATAAGTAACCAGTGAACGGTTCGTTTAGCTTTATATATTGTTCCGGGTGGGCGTTGTATTGGTTTTTCGGATGTGTTAGACCTGTAAGAGAAAAATTTAAATGATTGGGAAAGGCTATGGGAAGTAGAAATATTTTTTCACATTTTACTTCCTTGTAAAAACAGGAAAATCAATAGGGATTTTCGTACGGATATGTACCCAGTGAACGGTTCGTTTAGCTTTATATATTGTTCCGGGTGGGCGTTGTATTGGTTTTTCGGAAGCGTTAGACCTGTAAGAAAAAAATTTAAATGGTTGGGAAAGGCCATGGGATGTAGAAATATTTTTTTCACATTTTATTTCCTTGTAAAAACAGGTAAAACAATAGGGTTTGTCGTACGGATAAGTGCCGAGTGAACGGTTTGTTTAGCTTTATACATTGTTCCGGGTGGGCGTTGTATTGTTTTTTCGGAAGTGTTAGACCTGTAAGAGAAAAATTAAAATGGTTGGGAAAGGCCATGGGATGTAGAAATATTTTTTTCACATTTTACTTCCTTGTAAAAACAGGAAAATCGATAGGGATTTTCATACGGATAAGTACCCAGTGAACGGTTCGTTTATCTTTATATATTCTTACGGGTGGGCGTTGTATTGGATTTTCAGAAGTGTTAGACCTGTAAGAGAAAAATTTAAATGGTTGGGAAAGGCCATGGGATGTAGAAATATTTATTTCACATTTACTTCCTTGTAAAAACAGGTAAATCAATAGGGTTTTTCGTACGGATAAGTACCCAGTGAACCGTTCGTTTATCTTTATATATTCTTCCGGGTGGGCGTTGTATTGGTTTTTCAGAAGTGTTAGACCTGTAAGAGAAATATTTAAATGGTTGGGAAAGGCCATGGGATGTAGAAATATTTATTTCACATTTACTTCCTTGTAAAAACAGGTAAATCAATAGGGTTTTTCGTACGGATAAGTACCCAGTGAACGGTTCCTTTATCTTTATATTTTCTTCTGGGTGGGCGTTGTATTGGATTTTCGGAAGTGTTAGACCTGTAAGAGAAAAATTTAAATGGTTGGGAAAGGCCATGGGATGTAGAAATATTTTTTTCACATTTACTTCCTTGTAAAAACAGGTAAATCAATAGGGTTTTTCGTACGGATAAGTACCCAGTGAACGGTTCGTTTAGCTTTATATATTGTTCCGGGTGGGCGTTGTATTGGTTTTTCGGAAGTGTTAGACCTGTAAGAGAAAAATTTAAATGGTTGGGAAAGGCCATGGGATGTAGAAATATTTTTTTCATATTTTATTTCCTTTTAAAAACAGGTAAATCAATAGGGATTTTCGTACGGATAAGTACCCAGTGAACGGTTCGTTTAGCTTTATATATTGTTCCGGGTGGGCGTTGTATTGGTTTTTTGGAAGTGTTAGACCTGTAAGAGAAAAATTTAAATGGTTGGGAAAGGCCATGGGATGTAGAAATATTTTTTTCACATTTTACTTCCTTGTAAAAACAGGTAAATCAATAGGGATTTTCGGACGGATAAGTACCTAGTGAACGGTTCGTTTATCTTTATATATTGTTCGGGGTGGGCGTTGTATTGGTTTTTCGGAAGTGTTAGACCTGTAAGAGAAAAATTTAAATGGTTGGGAAAGGCCATGGGATGTAGAAATATTTTTTTCACATTTACTTCCTTGTAAAAACAGGTAAATCAATAGGGTTTTTCGTACGGATAAGTACCCAGTGAACGGTTCGTTTAGCTTTATATATTTTTCCGGGTGGGCGTTGTATTGGTTTTTCGGAAGTGTTAGACCTGTGAGAGAAAAATTTACATGGTTGGGAAAGGCCATGGGATGTAGAAATATTTTTTTCACATTTACTTCCTTGTAAAAACAGGTAAATCAATAGGGTTTTTCGTACGGATAAGTACCCAGTGAACGGTTCGTTTAGCTTTATATATTGTTCCGGGTGGGCGTTGTATTGGTTTTTCAGAAGTGTTAGACCTGTAAGAGAAAAATTTAAATGGTTGGGAAAGGCCATGGGATGTAGAAATATTTTTTTCACATTTCATTTCCTTTTAAAAACAGGTAATCAATAGGGATTTTCGTACGGATAAGTACCCAGTGAACGGTTCGTTTAGCTTTATATATTGTTCCGGGTGGGCGTTGTATTGGTTTTTCGGATGTGTTAGACCTGTAAGAGAAAAATTTAAATGATTGGGAAAGGCCATGGGATGTAGAAATATTTTATCACATTTTACTTCCTTGTAAAAACAGGAAAATAAATAGGGATTTTCGTACGGATATGTACCCAGTGAACGGTTCGTTTAGCTTTATATATTGTTCCGGGTGGGCGTTGTATTGGTTTTTCGGAAGCGTTAGACCTGTAAGAAAAAAATTTAAATGGTTGGGAAAGGCCATGGGATGTAGAAATATTTTTTTCACATTTTATTTCCTTGTAAAAACAGGTAAAACAATAGGGTTTGTCGTACGGATAAGTGCCCAGTGAACGGTTTGTTTAGCTTTATACATTGTTCCGGGTGGGCGTTGTATTGTTTTTTCGGAAGTGTTAGACCTGTAAGAGAAAAATTAAAATGGTTGGGAAAGGCCATGGGATGTAGAAATATTTTTTTCACATTTTACTTCCTTGTAAAAACAGGAAAATCGATAGGGATTTTCATACAGATAAGTACCCAGTGAACGGTTCGTTTATCTTTATATATTCTTCCGGGTGGGCGTTGTATTGGTTTTTCAGAAGTGTTAGACCTGTAAGAGAAAAATTTAAATGGTTGGGAAAGGCCATGGGATGTAGAAATATTTATTTCACATTTACTTCCTTGTAAAAACAGGTAAATCAATAGGGTTTTTCGTACGGATAAGTACCCAGTGAACCGTTCGTTTAGCTTTATATATTGTTCCGGGTGGGCGTTGTATTGGTTTTTCAGAAGTGTTAGACCTGTAAGAGAAAAATTTAAATGGTTGGGAAAGGCCATGGGATGTAGAAATATTTATTTCACATTTACTTCCTTGTAAAAACAGGTAAATCAATAGGGTTTTTCGTACGGATAAGTACCCAGTGAACGGTTCCTTTATCTTTATATTTTCTTCTGGGTGGGCGTTGTATTGGATTTTCGGAAGTGTTAGACCCGTAAGAGAAAAATTTAAATGGTTGGGAAAGGCCATGGGATGTAGAAATATTTTTTTCACATTTACTTTCTTGTAAAAACAGGTAAATCAATAGGGTTTTTCGTACGGATAAGTACCCAGTGAACGGTTCGTTTAGCTTTATATATTGTCCCGGGTGGGCGTTGTATTGGTTTTTCGGAAGTGTTAGACCTGTAAGAGAAAAATTTAAATGGTTGGGAAAGGCCATGGGATGTAGAAATATTTTTTTCACATTTTATTTCCTTTTAAAAACAGGTAAATCAATAGGGATTTTCGTACGGATAAGTACCCAGTGAACGGTTCGTTTAGCTTTATATATTGTTCAGGGTGGGCGTTGTATTGGTTTTTTGGAAGTGTTAGACCTGTAAGAGAAAAATTTAAATGGTTGGGAAAGGCCATGGGATGTAGAAATATTTTTTTCACATTTTACTTCCTTGTAAAAACAGGTAAATCAATAGGGATTTTCGGACGGATAAGTACCTAGTGAACGGTTCGTTTATCTTTATATATTGTTCGGGGTGGGCGTTGTATTGGTTTTTCGGAAGTGTTAGACCTGTAAGAGAAAAATTTAAATGGTTGGGAAAGGCCATGGGATGTAGAAATATTTTTTTCACATTTACTTCCTTGTAAAAACAGGTAAATCAATAGGGTTTTTCGTACGGATAAGTACCCAGTGAACGGTTCGTTTAGCTTTATATATTTTTCCGGGTGGGCGTTGTATTGGTTTTTCGGAAGTGTTAGACCTGTGAGAGAAAAATTTAAATGGTTGGGAAAGGCCATGGGATGTAGAAATATTTTTTTCACATTTACTTCCTTGTAAAAACAGGTAAATCAATAGGGTTTTTCGTACGGATAAGTACCCAGTGAACGGTTCGTTTAGCTTTATATATTGTTCCGGGTGGGCGTTGTATTGGTTTTTCAGAAGTGTTAGACCTGTAAGAGAAAAATTTAAATGGTTGGGAAAGGCCATGGGATGTAGAAATATTTTTTTCACATTTCATTTCCTTTTAAAAACCGGTAATCAATAGGGATTTTCGTACGGATAAGTAACCAGTGAACGGTTCGTTTAGCTTTATATATTGTTCCGGGTGGGCGTTGTATTGGTTTTTCGGATGTGTTAGACCTGTAAGAGAAAAATTTAAATGATTGGGAAAGGCTATGGGAAGTAGAAATATTTTTTCACATTTTACTTCCTTGTAAAAACAGGAAAATCAATAGGGATTTTCGTACGGATATGTACCCAGTGAACGGTTCGTTTAGCTTTATATATTGTTCCGGGTGGGCGTTGTATTGGTTTTTCGGAAGCGTTAGACCTGTAAGAAAAAAATTTAAATGGTTGGGAAAGGCCATGGGATGTAGAAATATTTTTTTCACATTTTATTTCCTTGTAAAAACAGGTAAAACAATAGGGTTTGTCGTACGGATAAGTGCCCAGTGAACGGTTTGTTTAGCTTTATACATTGTTCCGGGTGGGCGTTGTATTGTTTTTTCGGAAGTGTTAGACCTCTAAGAGAAAAATTAAAATGGTTGGGAAAGGCCATGGGATGTAGAAATATTTTTTTCACATTTTACTTCCTTGTAAAAACAGGAAAATCGATAGGGATTTTCATACGGATAAGTACCCAGTGAACGGTTCGTTTATCTTTATATATTCTTCCGGGTGGGCGTTGTATTGGTTTTTCAGAAGTGTTAGACCTGTAAGAGAAAAATTTAAATGGTTGGGAAAGGCCATGGGATGTAGAAATATTTATTTCACATTTACTTCCTTGTAAAAACAGGTAAATCAATAGGGTTTTTCGTACGGATAAGTACCCAGTGAACCGTTCGTTTATCTTTATATATTCTTCCGGGTGGGCGTTGTATTGGTTTTTCAGAAGTGTTAGACCTGTAAGAGAAATATTTAAATGGTTGGGAAAGGCCATGGGATGTAGAAATATTTATTTCACATTTACTTCCTTGTAAAAACAGGTAAATCAATAGGGTTTTTCGTACGGATAAGTACCCAGTGAACGGTTCCTTTATCTTTATATTTTCTTCTGGGTGGGCGTTGTATTGGATTTTCGGAAGTGTTAGACCTGTAAGAGAAAAATTTAAATGGTTGGGAAAGGCCATGGGATGTAGAAATATTTTTTTCACATTTACTTCCTTGTAAAAACAGGTAAATCAATAGGGTTTTTCGTACGGATAAGTACCCAGTGAACGGTTCGTTTAGCTTTATATATTGTTCCGGGTGGGCGTTGTATTGGTTTTTCGGAAGTGTTAGACCTGTAAGAGAAAAATTTAAATGGTTGGGAAAAGCCATGGGATGTAGAAATATTTTTTTCATATTTTATTTCCTTTTAAAAACAGGTAAATCAATAGGGATTTTCGTACGGATAAGTACCCAGTGAACGGTTCGTTTAGCTTTATATATTGTTCCGGGTGGGCGTTGTATTGGTTTTTTGGAAGTGTTAGACCTGTAAGAGAAAAATTTAAATGGTTGGGAAAGGCCATGGGATGTAGAAATATTTTTTTCACATTTTACTTCCTTGTAAAAACAGGTAAATCAATAGGGATTTTCGGACGGATAAGTACCTAGTGAACGGTTCGTTTATCTTTATATATTGTTCGGGGTGGGCGTTGTATTGGTTTTTCGGAAGTGTTAGACCTGTAAGAGAAAAATTTAAATGGTTGGGAAAGGCCATGGGATGTAGAAATATTTTTTTCACATTTACTTCCTTGTAAAAACAGGTAAATCAATAGGGTTTTTCGTACGGATAAGTACCCAGTGAACGGTTCGTTTAGCTTTATATATTTTTCCGGGTGGGCGTTGTATTGGTTTTTCGGAAGTGTTAGACCTGTGAGAGAAAAATTTACATGGTTGGGAAAGGCCATGGGATGTAGAAATATTTTTTTCACATTTACTTCCTTGTAAAAACAGGTAAATCAATAGGGTTTTTCGTACGGATAAGTACCCAGTGAACGGTTCGTTTAGCTTTATATATTGTTCCGGGTGGGCGTTGTATTGGTTTTTCAGAAGTGTTAGACCTGTAAGAGAAAAATTTAAATGGTTGGGAAAGGCCATGGGATGTAGAAATATTTTTTTCACATTTCATTTCCTTTTAAAAACAGGTAATCAATAGGGATTTTCGTACGGATAAGTACCCAGTGAACGGTTCGTTTAGCTTTATATATTGTTCCGGGTGGGCGTTGTATTGGTTTTTCGGATGTGTTAGACCTGTAAGAGAAAAATTTAAATGATTGGGAAAGGCCATGGGATGTAGAAATATTTTATCACATTTTACTTCCTTGTAAAAACAGGAAAATAAATAGGGATTTTCGTACGGATATGTACCCAGTGAACGGTTCGTTTAGCTTTATATATTGTTCCGGGTGGGCGTTGTATTGGTTTTTCGGAAGCGTTAGACCTGTAAGAAAAAAATTTAAATGGTTGGGAAAGGCCATGGGATGTAGAAATATTTTTTTCACATTTTATTTCCTTGTAAAAACAGGTAAAACAATAGGGTTTGTCGTACGGATAAGTGCCCAGTGAACGGTTTGTTTAGCTTTATACATTGTTCCGGGTGGGCGTTGTATTGTTTTTTCGGAAGTGTTAGACCTGTAAGAGAAAAATTAAAATGGTTGGGAAAGGCCATGGGATGTAGAAATATTTTTTTCACATTTTACTTCCTTGTAAAAACAGGAAAATCGATAGGGATTTTCATACGGATAAGTACCCAGTGAACGGTTCGTTTATCTTTATATATTCATCCGGGTGGGCGTTGTATTGGTTTTTCAGAAGTGTTAGACCTGTAAGAGAAAAATTTAAATGGTTGGGAAAGGCCATGGGATGTAGAAATATTTATTTCACATTTACTTCCTTGTAAAAACAGGTAAATCAATAGGGTTTTTCGTACGGATAAGTACCCAGTGAACCGTTCGTTTATCTTTATATATTCTTCCGGGTGGGCGTTGTATTGGTTTTTCAGAAGTGTTAGACCTGTAAGAGAAAAATTTAAATGGTTGGGAAAGGCCATGGGATGTAGAAATATTTATTTCACATTTACTTCCTTGTAAAAACAGGTAAATCAATAGGGTTTTTCGTACGGATAAGTACCCAGTGAATGGTTCCTTTATCTTTATATTTTCTTCTGGGTGGGCGTTGTATTGGATTTTCGGAAGTGTTAGACCTGTAAGAGAAAAATTTAAATGGTTGGGAAAGGCCATGGGATGTAGAAATATTTTTTTCACATTTACTTCCTTGTAAAAACAGGTAAATCAATAGGGTTTTTCGTACGGATAAGTACCCAGTGAACGGTTCGTTTAGCTTTATATATTGTTCCGGGTGGGCGTTGTATTGGTTTTTCGGAAGTGTTAGACATGTAAGAGAAAAATTTAAATGGTTGGGAAAGGCCATGGGATGTAGAAATATTTTTTTCACATTTTATTTCCTTTTAAAAACAGGTAAATCAATAGGGATTTTCGTACGGATAAGTACCCAGTGAACGGTTGGTTTAGCTTTATATATTGTTCCGGGTGGGTGTTGTATTGGTTTTTTGGAAGTGTTAGACCTGTAAGAGAAAAATTTAAATGGTTGGGAAAGGCCATGGGATGTAGAAATATTTTTTTCACATTTTACTTCCTTGTAAAAACAGGTAAATCAATAGGGATTTTCGGACGGATAAGTACCTAGTGAACGGTTCGTTTATCTTTATATATTGTTCGGGGTGGGCGTTGTATTGGTTTTTCGGAAGTGTTAGACCTGTAAGAGAAAAATTTAAATGGTTGGGAAAGGCCATGGGATGTAGAAATATTTTTTTCACATTTACTTCCTTGTAAAAACAGGTAAATCAATAGGGTTTTTCGTACGGATAAGTACCCAGTGAACGGTTCGTTTAGCTTTATATATTTTTCCGGGTGGGCGTTGTATTGGTTTTTCGGAAGTGTTAGACCTGTGAGAGAAAAATTTAAATGGTTGGGAAAGACCATGGGATGTAGAAATATATTTTCACATTTACTTCCTTGTAAAAACAGGAAAATCAATAGGGTTTTTCGTACGGATAAGTACCCCGTGAACGGTTCGTTTAGCTTTATATATTGTTCCGGGTGGGCGTTGTATTGGTTTTTCAGAAGTGTTAGACCTGTAAGAGAAAAATTTAAATGGTTGGGAAAGGCCATGGGATGTAGAAATATTTTTTTCACATTTCATTTCCTTTTAAAAACAGGTAAATCCATAGGGATTTTCGTACGGATAAGTACCCAGTGAACGGTTCGTTTAGCTTTATATATTGTTCCGGGTGGGCGTTGTATTGGTTTTTCGGAAGTGTTAGACCTGTAAGAGAAAAATTTAAATGGTTGGGAAAGGCCATGGGATGTAGAAATATTTTTTCACATTTTACTTCCTTGTAAAAACAGGAGAATCAATAGGGATTTTCGTACGGATATGTACCCAGTGAACGGTTCGTTTAGCTTTATATATTGTTCCGGGTGGGCGTTGTATTGGTTTTTCGGAAGCGTTAGACCTGTAAGAAAAAAATTTAAATGGTTGGGAAAGGCCATGGGATGTAGAAATATTTTTTTCACATTTTATTTCCTTGTAAAAACAGGTAAAACAATAGGGTTTTTCGTACGGATAAGTGCCCAGTGAACGGTTTGTTTAGCTTTATACATTGTTCCGGGTGGGCGTTGTATTGTTTTTTCGGAAGTGTTAGACCTGTAAGAGAAAAATTAAAACGGTTGGGAAAGGCCATGGGATGTAGAAATATTTTTTTCACATTTTACTTCCTTGTAAAAACAGGAAAATCGATAGAGATTTTCATACGGATAAGTACACAGTGAACGGTTCGTTTATAATTATATATTCTTCCGGGTGGGCGTTGTATTGGTTTTTCAGAAGTGTTAGACCTGTAAGAGAAAAATTTAAATGGTTGGGAAAGGCCATGGGATGTAGAAATATTTATTTCACATTTACTTCCTTGTAAAAACAGGTAAATCAATAGGGTTTATCGTACGGATAAGTACCCAGTGAACCGTTCGTTTATCTTTATATATTCTTCCGGGTGGGCGTTGTATTGGTTTTTCAGAAGTGTTAGACCTGTAAGAGAAAAATTTAAATGGTTGGGAAAGCCATGGGATGTAGAAATATTTATTTCACATTTACTTCCTTGTAAAAACAGGTAAATCAATAGGGTTTTTCGTACGGATAAGTACCCAGTGAACGGTTCCTTTATCTTTATATTTTCTTCTGGGTGGGCGTTGTATTGGATTTTCGGAAGTGTTAGACCTGTAAGAGAAAAATTTAAATGGTTGGGAAAGGCGATGGGATGTAGAAATATTTTTTTCACATTTACTTCCTTGTAAAAACAGGTAAATCAATAGGGTTTTTCGTATGGATAAGTACCCAGTGAACGGTTCGTTTAGCTTTATATATTGTTCCGGGTGGGCGTTGTATTGTTTTTTCGGAAGTGTTAGACCTGTAAGAGAAAAATTAAAATGGTTGGGAAAGGCCATGGGATGTAGAAATATTTTTTTCACATTTTACTTCCTTGTAAAAACAGGAAAATCGATAGGGATTTTCGGACGGATAAGTACCTAGTGAACGGTTCGTTTATCTTTATATATTGTTCGGGGTGGGCGTTGTATTGGATTTTCGGAAGTGTTAGACCTGTAAGAGAAAAATTTAAATGGTTGGGAAAGGCCATGGGATGTAGAAATATTTTTTTCACATTTACTTCCTTGTAAAAACAGGTAAATCAATAGGGTTTTTCGTACGGATAAGTACCCAGTGAACGGTTCGTTTAGCTTTATGTATTTTTCCGGGTGGGCGTTGTATTGGTTTTTCGGAAGTGTTAGACCTGTGAGAGAAAAATTTAAATGGTTGGGAAAGGCCATGGGATGTAGAAATATTTTTTTCACATTTACTTCCTTGTAAAAACAGGTAAATCAATAGGGTTTTTCGTACGGATAAGTACTCAGTGAACGGTTCGTTTAGCTTTATATATTGTTCCGGGTGGGCGTTGTATTGGTTTTTCAGAAGTGTTAGACCTGTAAGAGAAAAATTTAAATGGTTGGGAAAGGCCATGGGATGTAGAAATATTTTTTTCACATTTCATTTCCTTTTAAAAACAGGTAAATCAATAGGGATTTTCGTACGGATAAGTACCTAGTGAACGGTTCGTTTATCTTTATATATTGTTCGGGGTGGGCGTTGTATTGGTTTTTCGGAAGTGTTAGACCTATAAGAGAAAAATTTAAATGGTTGGGAAAGGCCATGGGATGTAGAAATATTTTTTTCACATTTACTTCCTTGTAAAAACAGGTAAATCAATAGGGTTTTTCGTACGGATAAGTACCCAGTGAACGGTTCGTTTAGCTTTATATATTTTTCCGGGTGGGCGTTGTATTGGTTTTTCGGAAGTGTTAGACCTGTGAGAGAAAAATTTAAATGGTTGGGAAAGGCCATGGGATGTAGAAATATTTTTTTCACATTTACTTCCTTGTAAAAACAGGTAAATCAATAGGGTTTTTCGTACGGATAAGTACTCAGTGAACGGTTCGTTTAGCTTTATATATTGTTCCGGGTGGGCGTTGTATTGGTTTTTCAGAAGTGTTAGACCTGTAAGAGAAAAATTTAAATGGTTGGGAAAGGCCATGGGATGTAGAAATATTTTTTTCACATTTCATTTCCTTTTAAAAACAGGTAAATCAATAGGGATTTTCGTACGGATAAGTACCCAGTGAACGGTTCGTTTAGCTTTATATATTGTTCCGGGTGGGCGTTGTATTGGTTTTTCGGAAGTGTTAGACCTGTAAGAGAAAAATTTAAATGGTTGGGAAAGGCCATGGGATGTAGAAATATTTTTTTTCACATTTTACTTCCTTGTAAAAACAGGAAAATCAATAGGGATTTTCGTACGGATAAGTACCCAGTGAACGGTTCGTTTAGCTTTATATATTGTTCCGGGTGGGCGTTGTATTGGTTTTTTGGAAGTGTTAGACCTGTAAGAGAAAAATTTAAATGGTTGGGAAAGGCCATGGGATGTAGAAATATTTTTTTCACATTTTACTTCCTTATAAAACCAGGAAAATCAATAGGGATTTTCGTACGGATATGTACCCAGTGAACGGTTCATTTAGCTTTATATATTGTTCGGGGTGGGCGTTGTATTGGTTTTTCGGAAGCGTTAGACCTGTAAGAGAAAAATTTAAATGGTTGGGAAAGGCCATGGGATGTAGAAATATTTTTTTCACATTTTATTTCCTTATAAAAACAGGTAAATCAATAGGGTTTTTCGTACGGATAAGTGCCCAGTGAACGGTTCGTTTAGCTTTATATATTGTTCCGGGTAGGCGTTGTATTGGTTTTTCGGAAGTGTTAGACCTGTAAGAGAAAAATTTAAATGGTTGGGAAAGGCCATGGGATGTAGAAATATTTTTTCACATTTTACTTCCTTGTAAAAACAGGAAAATCGATAGGGATTTTCATACGGATAAGTACCCAGTGAACGGTTCGTTTATCTTTATATATTCTTCCGGGTGGGCGTTGTATTGGTTTTTCGGAAGTGTTAGACATGTAAGAGAAAAATTTAAATGGTTGGGAAAGGCCATGGGATGTAGAAATATTTTTTTCACATTTTACTTCCTTATAAAACCAGGAAAATCAATAGGGTTTTTCGTACGGATAAGTACTCAGTGAACGGTTCGTTTAGCTTTATATATTGTTCCGGGTGGGCGTTGTATTGGTTTTTCAGAAGTGTTAGACCTGTAAGAGAAAAATTTAAATGGTTGGGAAAGGCCATGGGATGTAGAAATATTTTTTTCACATTTCATTTCCTTTTAAAAACAGGTAAATCAATAGGGATTTTCGTACGGATAAGTACCCAGTGAACGGTTCGTTTAGCTTTATATATTGTTCCGGGTGGGCGTTGTATTGGTTTTTCGGAAGTGTTAGACCTGTAAGAGAAAAATTTAAATGGTTGGGAAAGGCCATGGGATGTAGAAATATTTTTTTCACATTTTACTTCCTTATAAAACCAGGAAAATCAATAGGGATTTTCGTACGGATATGTACCCAGTGAACGGTTCATTTAGCTTTATATATTGTTCGGGGTGGGCGTTGTATTGGTTTTTCGGAAGCGTTAGACCTGTAAGAGAAAAATTTAAATGGTTGGGAAAGGCCATGGGATGTAGAAATATTTTTTTCACATTTTATTTCCTTGTAAAAACAGGTAAATCAATAGGGTTTTTCGTACGGATAAGTGCCCAGTGAACGGTTCGTTTAGCTTTATATATTGTTCCGGGTAGGCGTTGTATTGGTTTTTCGGAAGTGTTAGACCTGTAAGAGAAAAATTTAAATGGTTGGGAAAGGCCATGGGATGTAGAAATATTTTTTCACATTTTACTTCCTTGTAAAAACAGGAAAATCGATAGGGATTTTCATACGGATAAGTACCCAGTGAACGGTTCGTTTATCTTTATATATTCTTCCGGGTGGGCGTTGTATTGGTTTTTCGGAAGTGTTAGACATGTAAGAGAAAAATTTAAATGGTTGGGAAAGGCCATGGGATGTAGAAATATTTTTTTCACATTTACATCCTTGTAAAAACAGGTAAATCAATAGGGTTTTTCATACGGATAAGTACCCAGTGAACCGTTCGTTTAGCTTTATATATTGTTCCGGGTGGGCGTTGTATTGTTTTTTCGGAAGTGTTAGACCTGTAAGAGAACAATTTAAATGGTTGGGAAAGGCCATGGGATGTAGAAATATTTTTTTCACATTTTACTTCCTTGTAAAAACAGGAAAATCAATAGGGATTTTCGTACTGATAAGTACCCAGTGAACCGTTCGTTTAGCTTTATATATTGTTCGGGGTGGCCGTTGTATTGGATTTTCGGAAGTGTTAGACCTGTAAGAGAAAAATTTAAATGGTTGGGAAAGGCCATGGGATGTAGAAATATTTTTTCACATTTACTTCCTTGTAAAAACAGGTAAATCAATAGGGTTTTTCGTACGGATAAGTACCCAGTGAACGGTTCGTTTAGCTTTATATATTGTTCCAGGTGGGCGTTGTATTGGTTTTTCGGAAGTGTTAGACCTGTAAGAGAAAAATTTAAATGGTTGGGAAAGGCCATGGGATGTAGAAATATTTTTTTCACATTTTACTTCCTTATAAAACCAGGAAAATCAATAGGGATTTTCGTACGGATATGTACCCAGTGAACGCTTCATTTAGCTTTATATATTGTTCGGGGTGGGCGTTGTATTGGTTTTTCGGAAGCGTTAGACCTGTAAGAGAAAAATTTAAATGGTTGGGAAAGGCCATGGGATGTAGAAATATTTTTTCACATTTTACTTCCTTGTAAAAACAGGAAAATCGATAGGGATTTTCATACGGATAAGTACCCAGTGAACGGTTCGTTTATCTTTATATATTCTTCCGGGTGGGCGTTGTATTGGTTTTTCGGAAGTGTTAGACATGTAAGAGAAAAATTTAAATGGTTGGGAAAGGCCATGGGATGTAGAAATATTTTTTTCACATTTACATCCTTGTAAAAACAGGTAAATCAATAGGGTTTTTCATACGGATAAGTACCCAGTGAACCGTTCGTTTAGCTTTATATATTGTTCCGGGTGGGCGTTGTATTGTTTTTTCGGAAGTGTTAGACCTGTAAGAGAACAATTTAAATGGTTGGGAAAGGCCATGGGATGTAGAAATATTTTTTTCACATTTTACTTCCTTGTAAAAACAGGAAAATCAATAGGGATTTTCGTACTGATAAGTACCCAGTGAACCGTTCGTTTAGCTTTATATATTGTTCGGGGTGGCCGTTGTATTGGATTTTCGGAAGTGTTAGACCTGTAAGAGAAAAATTTAAATGGTTGGGAAAGGCCATGGGATGTAGAAATATTTTTTCACATTTACTTCCTTGTAAAAACAGGTAAATCAATAGGGTTTTTCGTACGGATAAGTACCCAGTGAACGGTTCGTTTAGCTTTATATATTGTTCCAGGTGGGCGTTGTATTGGTTTTTCGGAAGTGTTAGACCTGTAAGAGAAAAATTTAAATGGTTGGGAAAGGCCATGGGATGTAGAAATATTTTTTTCACATTTTACTTCCTTGTAAAAACAGGAAAATCAATAGGGATTTTCGTACTGATATGTACCCAGTGAACGGTTCGTTTAGCTTTATATATTGTTCCGGGTGGGCGTTGTATTGGTTTTTCGGATGTGTTAGACCTGTAAGAGAAGAATTTAAATGGTTGGGAAAGG
This sequence comes from Paroedura picta, assembly GCF_049243985.1. Classification (NCBI taxonomy): domain Eukaryota; kingdom Metazoa; phylum Chordata; class Lepidosauria; order Squamata; family Gekkonidae; genus Paroedura; species Paroedura picta. Next base: position 189,285,720 of record NC_135369.1, read on the forward strand.
CCATGGGATGTAGAAATATTTTTTTCACATTTTATTTCCTTGTAAAACAGGTAAATCAATAGGGTTTTTCATACGGATAAGTGCCCAGTGAACGGTTCGTTTAGCTTTATATATTGTTCCGGGTGGGCGTTATTTTGGTTTTTCGGAAGTGTTAGACCTGTAAGAGAAAAATTTAAATGGTTGGGAAAGGCCATGGGATGTAGAATTATTTTTTTCACATTTTACTTCCTTGTAAAAACAGGAAAATCGATAGGGATTTTCGTACGGATAAGTACCCAGTGAACCGTTCGTTTAGCTTTATATATTGTTCGGGGTGGGCGTTGTATTGGATTTTCGGAAGTGTTAGACCTGTAAGAGAAAAATTTAAATGGTTGGGAAAGGCCATGGGATGTAGAAATATTTTTTTCACATTTTACTTCCTTGTAAAAACAGGAAAATCAATAGGGATTTTCGTACGGATAAGTACCCAGTGAACCGTTCGTTTAGCTTTATATATTGTTCGGGGTGGGCGTTGTATTGGATTTTCGGAAGTGTTAGACCTGTAAGAGAAAAATTTAAATGGTTGGGAAAGGCCATGGGATGTAGAAATATTTTTTTCACATTTACTTCCTTGTAAAAACAGGTAAATCAATAGGGTTTTTCGTACGGATAAGTACCCAGTGAACGGTTCGTTTAGCTTTATATATTGTTCCGGGTGGGCGTTGTATTGGTTTTTCGGAAGTGTTAGACCTGTAAGAGAAAAATTTAAATGGTTGGGAAAGGCCATGGGATGTAGAAATATTTTTTTCACATTTTACTTCCTTGTAAAAACAGGAAAATCAATAGGGATTTTCGTACTGATATGTACCCAGTGAACGGTTCGTTTAGCTTTATATATTGTTCCGGGTGGGCGTTGTATTGGTTTTTCGGATGTGTTAGACCTGTAAGAGAAGAATTTAAATGGTTGGGAAAGGCCATGGGATGTAGAAATATTTTTTTCACATTTTATTTCCTTGTAAAACAGGTAAATCAATAGGGTTTTTCGTACGGATAAGTACCCAGTGAACGGTTCGTTTAGCTTTATATATTGTTCCAGGTGGGCGTTGTATTGGTTTTTCGGAAGTGTTAGACCTGTAAGAGAAAAATTTAAATGGTTGGGAAAGGCCATGGGATGTAGAAATATTTTTTTCACATTTTACTTCCTTATAAAACCAGGAAAATCAATAGGGATTTTCGTACGGATATGTACCCAGTGAACGGTTCATTTAGCTTTATATATTGTTCGGGGTGGGCGTTGTATTGGTTTTTCGGAAGCGTTAGACCTGTAAGAGAAAAATTTAAATGGTTGGGAAAGGCCATGGGATGTAGAAATATTTTTTTCACATTTTACTTCCTTGTAAAAACAGGTAAATCAATAGGGTTTTTCGTACGGATAAGTGCCCAGTGAACGGTTCGTTTAGCTTTATATATTGTTCCGGGTAGGCGTTGTATTGGTTTTTCAGAAGTGTTAGACCTGTAAGAGAAAAATTTAAATGGTTGGGAAAGGCCATGGGATGTAGAAATATTTTTTCACATTTTACTTCCTTGTAAAAACAGGAAAATCGATAGGGATTTTCATACGGATAAGTACCCAGTGAACGGTTCGTTTATCTTTATATATTCTTCCGGGTGGGCGTTGTATTGGTTTTTCGGAAGTGTTAGACATGTAAGAGAAAAATTTAAATGGTTGGGAAAGGCCATGGGATGTAGAAATATTTTTTTCACATTTACATCCTTGTAAAAACAGGTAAATCAATAGGGTTTTTCATACGGATAAGTACCCAGTGAACCGTTCGTTTAGCTTTATATATTGTTCCGGGTGGGCGTTGTATTGTTTTTTCGGAAGTGTTAGACCTGTAAGAGAACAATTTAAATGGTTGGGAAAGGCCATGGGATGTAGAAATATTTTTTTCACATTTTACTTCCTTGTAAAAACAGGAAAATCAATAGGGATTTTCGTACTGATAAGTACCCAGTGAACCGTTCGTTTAGCTTTATATATTGTTCGGGGTGGCCGTTGTATTGGATTTTCGGAAGTGTTAGACCTGTAAGAGAAAAATTTAAATGGTTGGGAAAGGCCATGGGATGTAGAAATATTTTTTCACATTTACTTCCTTGTAAAGACAGGTAAATCAATAGGGTTTTTCGTACGGATAAGTACCCAGTGAACGGTTCGTTTAGCTTTATATATTGTTCCAGGTGGGCGTTGTATTGGTTTTTCGGAAGTGTTAGACCTGTAAGAGAAAAATTTAAATGGTTGGGAAAGGCCATGGGATGTAGAAATATTTTTTTCACATTTTACTTCCTTGTAAAAACAGGAAAATCAATAGGGATTTTCGTACTGATATGTACCCAGTGAACGGTTCGTTTAGCTTTATATATTGTTCCGGGTGGGCGTTGTATTGGTTTTTCGGATGTGTTAGACCTGTAAGAGAAGAATTTAAATGGTTGGGAAAGGCCATGGGATGTAGAAATATTTTTTTCACATTTTATTTCCTTGTAAAACAGGTAAATCAATAGGGTTTTTCATACGGATAAGTGCCCAGTGAACGGTTCGTTTAGCTTTATATATTGTTCCGGGTGGGCGTTGTTTTGGTTTTTCGGAAGTGTTAGACCTGTAAGAGAAAAATTTAAATGGTTGGGAAAGGCCATGGGATGTAGAATTATTTTTTTCACATTTTACTTCCTTGTAAAAACAGGAAAATCGATAGGGATTTTCGTACGGATAAGTACCCAGTGAACCGTTCGTTTAGCTTTATATATTGTTCGGGGTGGGCGTTGTATTGGATTTTCGGAAGTGTTAGACCTGTAAGAGAAAAATTTAAATGGTTGGGAAAGGCCATGGGATGTAGAAATATTTTTTTCACATTTTACTTCCTTGTAAAAACAGGAAAATCAATAGGGATTTTCGTACGGATAAGTACCCAGTGAACCGTTCGTTTAGCTTTATATATTGTTCGGGGTGGGCGTTGTATTGGATTTTCGGAAGTGTTAGACCTGTAAGAGAAAAATTTAAATGGTTGGGAAAGGCCATGGGATGTAGAAATATTTTTTTCACATTTACTTCCTTGTAAAAACAGGTAAATCAATAGGGTTTTTCGTACGGATAAGTACCCAGTGAACGGTTCGTTTAGCTTTATATATTGTTCCGGGTGGGCGTTGTATTGGTTTTTCGGAAGTGTTAGACCTGTAAGAGAAAAATTTAAATGGTTGGGAAAGGCCATGGGATGTAGAAATATTTTTTTCACATTTTACTTCCTTGTAAAAACAGGAAAATCAATAGGGATTTTCGTACTGATATGTACCCAGTGAACGGTTCGTTTAGCTTTATATATTGTTCCGGGTGGGCGTTGTATTGGTTTTTCGGATGTGTTAGACCTGTAAGAGAAGAATTTAAATGGTTGGGAAAGGCCATGGGATGTAGAAATATTTTTTTCACATTTTATTTCCTTGTAAAACAGGTAAATCAATAGGGTTTTTCATACGGATAAGTGCCCAGTGAACGGTTCGTTTAGCTTTATATATTGTTCCGGGTGGGCGTTGTTTTGGTTTTTCGGAAGTGTTAGACCTGTAAGAGAAAAATTTAAATGGTTGGGAAAGGCCATGTGATGTAGAATTATTTTTTTCACATTTTACTTACTTGTAAAAACAGGAAAATCGATAGGGATTTTCGTACGGATAAGTACCCAGTGAACCGTTCGTTTAGCTTTATATATTGTTCGGGGTGGGCGTTGTATTGGTTTTTCGGAAGTGTTAGACCTGTAAGAGAAAAATTTAAATGGTTGGGAAAGGCCATGGGATGTAGAAATATTTTTTTCACATTTTACTTCCTTGTAAAAACAGGAAAATCAATAGGGATTTTCGTACTGATATGTACCCAGTGAACGGTTCGTTTAGCTTTATATATTGTTCCGGGTGGGCGTTGTATTGGTTTTTCGGATGTGTTAGACCTGTAAGAGAAGAATTTAAATGGTTGGGAAAGGCCATGGGATGTAGAAATATTTTTTTCACATTTTATTTCCTTGTAAAACAGGTAAATCAATAGGGTTTTTCATACGGATAAGTGCCCAGTGAACGGTTCGTTTAGCTTTATATATTGTTCCGGGTGGGCGTTGTTTTGGTTTTTCGGAAGTGTTAGACCTGTAAGAGAAAAATTTAAATGGTTGGGAAAGGCCATGGGATGTAGAATTATTTTTTTCACATTTTACTTACTTGTAAAAACAGGAAAATCGATAGGGATTTTCGTACGGATAAGTACCCAGTGAACCGTTCGTTTAGCTTTATATATTGTTCGGGGTGGGCGTTGTATTGGATTTTCGGAAGTGTTAGACCTGTAAGAGAAAAATTTAAATGGTTGGGAAAGGCCATGGGATGTAGAAATATTTTTTTCACATTTTATTTCCGTTTAAAAACAGGTAAATCAATAGTGATTTTCGTACGGATAAGTACCCAGTGAACGGTTCGTTTAGCTTTATATATTGTTCCGGGTGGGCGTTGTATTGGTTTTTCAGAAGCGTTAGACCTGTAAGAAAAAAATTTAAATGGTTGGGAATGGCCATGGGATGTAGTAATATTTTTTTCACATTTTATTTCCTTGTAAAAACAGGTAAATCAATAGGGTATTTCGTACGGATAAGTGCCCAGTGAACGGTTTGTTTAGCTTTATACATTGTTCCGGGTGGGCGTTGTATTGTTTTTTCGGAAGTGTTAGACCTGTAAGAGAAAAATTTAAATGGTTGGGAAAGGCCATGGGATGTAGAAATATTTTTTTCACATTTTATTTCCTTGTAAAAACAGGTAAATCAATAGGGTTTTTCGTACGGATAAGTGCCCAGTGAACGGTTCATTTAGCTTTATATATTGTTCCGGGTGGGCGTTGTTTTGGTTTTTCAGAAGTGTTAGACCTGTAAGAGAAAAATTTACATGGTTGGGAAAGGCCATGGGATGTAGAATTATTTTTTTCACATTTTACTTCCTTGTAAAAACAGGAAAATCGATAGGGATTTTCGTACGGATAAGTGCCCAGTGAACGGTTCGTTTAGCTTTATATATTGTTCCGGGTGGGCGTTGTACTGGTTTTTCGGAAGTGTTAGACCTGTAAGAGAAAAATTTAAATGGTTGGGAAAGGCCATGGTATGTAGAAATATTTTTTTCACATTTTATTTCCTTGTAAATACAGGTAAAACGATAGGGATTTTCGTACGGATAAGTGCCCAGTGAACGCTTCGTTTAGCTTTATATATTGTTCCGGGTGGGCGTTGTTTTGGTTTTTCGGAAGTTTTAGACCTGTAAGAGAAAAATGTCAATGGTTGGGAAAGGCCATGGGATGTAGAAATATTTTTTTCACATTTTACTTCCTTGTAAAAACAGGAAAATCGATAGGGATTTTCGTACGGATAAGTAGCTAGTGAACCGTTCGTTTAGCTTTATATATTCTTCCGGGTGGGCGTTGTATTCGATTTTCGGAAGTGTTAGACCTGAAAGAGAAAAATTTAAATGGTTGGGAAAGGCCATGGGATGTAGAAATATTTTTTTCACATTTACTTCCTTGTAAAAACAGGTAAATCAATAGGGTTTTTCATACGGATAAGTACCAAGTGAACGGTTCGTTTATCTTTATATATTGTTCCGGGTGGGCGTTGTATTGGTTTTTCGGAAGTGTTAGAACTGTAAGAGAAAAATTTAAATGGTTGGGAAAGGCCATGGGATGTAGAAATATTTTTTTCACATTTTATTTCCTTTTAAAAACAGGTAAATCAATAGGGTTTTTCGTACGGATAAGTGCCCAGTGAACGGTTCGTTTAGCTTTATATATTGTTCCGGGTGGGCATTGTTTTGGTTTTTCGGAAGTGTTAGACCTGTAAGAGAAAAATTTAAATGGTTGGGAAAGGCCATGGGATGTAGAAATATTTTTTTCACATTTTATTTCCTTGTAAAAACAGGTAAATCAATAGGGTTTTTCGTACGGATAAGTGCCCAGTGAACGGTTCGTTTTGCTTTATATATTGTTCCGGGTGGGCGTTGTTTTGGTTTTTCAGAAGTGTTAGACCTGTAAGAGAAAAATTTAAATGGTTGGGAAAGGCCATGGGATGTAGAAATATTTTTTTCACATTTACTTCCTTGTAAAAACAGGTAAATCAATAGGGTTTTTCGTACGGATAAGTACCCAGTGAACGGTTCGTTTAGCTTTATATATTGTTCCGGGTGGGCGTTGTATTGGTTTTTCGGAAGTGTTAGACCTGTAAGAGAAAAATTTAAATGGTTGGGAAAGGCCATGGGATGTAGAAATATTTTTTTCACATTTTACTTCCTTGTAAAAACAGGAAAATCAATAGGGATTTTCGTACTGATATGTACCCAGTGAACGGTTTGTTTAGCTTTATACATTGTTCCGGGTGGGCGTTGTATTGTTTTTTCGGAAGTGTTAGACCTGTAAGAGAAAAATTTAAATGGTTGGGAAAGGCCATGGGATGTAGAAATATTTTTTTCACATTTTATTTCCTTGTAAAAACAGGTAAATCAATAGGGTTTTTCGTACGGATAAGTGCCCAGTGAACGGTTCGTTTAGCTTTATATATTGTTCCGGGTGGGCGTTGTTTTGGTTTTTCGGAAGTGTTAGACCTGTAAGAGAAAAATTTACATGGTTGGGAAAGGCCATGGGATGTAGAATTATTTTTTTCACATTTTACTTCCTTGTAAAAACAGGAAAATCGATAGGGATTTTCGTACGGATAAGTGCCCAGTGAACGGTTCGTTTAGCTTTATATATTGTTCCGGGTGGGCGTTGTACTGGTTTTTCGGAAGTGTTAGACCTGTAAGAGAAAAATTTAAATGGTTGGGAAAGGCCATGGTATGTAGAAATATTTTTTTCACATTTTATTTCCTTGTAAATACAGGTAAAACGATAGGGATTTTCGTACGGATAAGTGCCCAGTGAACGCTTCGTTTAGCTTTATATATTGTTCCGGGTGGGCGTTGTTTTGGTTTTTCGGAAGTGTTAGACCTGTAAGAGAAAAATGTCAATGGTTGGGAAAGGCCATGGGATGTAGAAATATTTTTTTCACATTTTACTTCCTTGTAAAAACAGGAAAATCGATAGGGATTTTCGTACGGATAAGTAGCTAGTGAACCGTTCGTTTAGCTTTATATATTCTTCCGGGTGGGCGTTGTATTCGATTTTCGGAAGTGTTAGACCTGTAAGAGAAAAATTTAAATGGTTGGGAAAGGCCATGGGATGTAGAAATATTTTTTTCACATTTACTTCCTTGTAAAAACAGGTAAATCAATAGGGTTTTTCATACGGATAAGTACCAAGTGAACGGTTCGTTTATCTTTATATATTGTTCCGGGTGGGCGTTGTATTGGTTTTTCGGAAGTGTTAGAACTGTAAGAGAAAAATTTAAATGGTTGGGAAAGGCCATGGGATGTAGAAATATTTTTTTCACATTTTATTTCCTTTTAAAAACAGGTAAATCAATAGGGTTTTTCGTACGGATAAGTGCCCAGTGAACGGTTCGTTTAGCTTTATATATTGTTCCGGGTGGGCATTGTTTTGGTTTTTCGGAAGTGTTAGACCTGTAAGAGAAAAATTTAAATGGTTGGGAAAGGCCATGGGATGTAGAAATATTTTTTTCACATTTTATTTCCTTGTAAAAACAGGTAAATCAATAGGGTTTTTCGTACGGATAAGTGCCCAGTGAACGGTTCGTTTTGCTTTATATATTGTTCCGGGTGGGCGTTGTTTTGGTTTTTCAGAAGTGTTAGACCTGTAAGAGAAAAATTTAAATTTTTGGGAAAGGCCATGGGATGTAGAAATATTTTTTTCACATTTTATTTCCTTTTAAAAACAGGTAAATCAATAGGGATTTTCGTACGGATAAGTACCCAGTGAACGGTTCGTTTAGCTTTATATATGATTCCGGGTGGGCGTTGTATTGGTTTTTCGCAAGTGTTAGACCTGTAAGAGAAAAATTTAAATGGTTGGGAAAGGCCATGGGATGTAGAAATATTTTTTTCACATTTAACTTCCTTGTAAAAACAGGAAAATCGATAGGGATTTTCGGACGGATAAGTACCTAGTGAACGGTTCGTTTAGCTTTATATATTCTTCCGGGTGGGCGTTGTATTGGATTTTCGAAAGTGTTAGACCTGTAAGAGAAAAATCTAAATGGTTGGGAAAGGCCATGGGATGTAGAAATATTTTTTTCACATTTACTTCCTTGTAAAAACAGGTAAATCAATAGGGTTTTTCGTACGGATAAGTACCCAGTGAACGGTTCGTTTAGCTTTATATATTGTTCCGGGTGGGCGTTGTATTGGTTTTTCGGAAGTGTTAGACCTGTAAGAGAAAAATTTAAATGGTTGGGAAAGGCCATGGGATGTAGAAATATTTTTTTCACATTTTATTTCCTTGTAAAAACAGGTAAATCAATAGGGATCTTCGTACGGATAAGTGCCCAGTGAACGGTTCGTTTAGCTTTATATATTGTTCCGGGTGGGCATTGTTTTGGTTTTTCGGAAGTGTTAGACCTGTAAGAGAAAAATTTAAATGGTTGGGAAAGGCCATGGGATGTAGAAATATTTTTTTCACATTTTATTTCCTTGTAAAAACAGGTAAATCAATAGGGCTTTTCGTACGGATAAGTGCCCAGTGAACGGTTCGTTTAGCTTTATATATTGTTCCGGGTGGGCGTTGTTTTGGTTTTTCGGAAGTGTTAGAACTGTAAGAGAAAAATTTAAATGGTTGGGAAAGGCCATGGGATGTAGAAATATTTTTTTCACATTTACTTCCTTGTAAAAACAGGTAAATCAATAGGGTTTTTCGTACGGATAAGTGCCCAGTGAACGGTTCGTTTAGCTATATATATTGTTCCGGGTGGGCATTGTTTTGGTTTTTCGGAAGTGTTAGACCTGTAAGAGAAAAATTTAAATGGTTGGGAAAGGCCATGGGATGTAGAAATATTTTTTTCACATTTTATTTCCTTGTAAAAACAGGTAAATCAATAGGGTTTTTCGTACGGATAAGTGCCCAGTGAACGGTTCCTTTAGCTTTATATATTGTTCCGGGTGGGCGTTGTTTTGGTTTTTCGGAAGTGTTAGACCTATAAGAGAAAAATTTAAATGGTTGGGAAAGGCCATGGGATGTAGAAATATTTTTTTCACATTTTATTTCCTTTTAAAAACAGGTAAATCAATAGGGATTTTCGTACGGATAAGTACCCAGTGAACGGTTCGTTTAGCTTTATATATGATTCCGGGTGGGCGTTGTATTGGTTTTTCACAAGTGTTAGACCTGTAAGAGAAAAATTTAAATGGTTGGGAAAGGCCATGGGATGTAGAAATATTTTTTTCACATTTAACTTCCTTGTAAAAACAGGAAAATCGATAGGGATTTTCGGACGGATAAGTACCTAGTGAACGGTTCGTTTATCTTTATATATTCTTCCGGGTGGGCGTTGTATTGGATTTTCGAAAGTGTTAGACCTGTAAGAGAAAAATTTAAATGGTTGGGAAAGGCCATGGGATGTAGAAATATTTTTTTCACATTTACTTCCTTGTAAAAACAGGTAAATCAATAGGGTTTTTCGTACGGATAAGTACCCAGTGAACGGTTTGTTTAGCTTTATATATTGTTCCGGGTGGGCGTTGTATTGGTTTTTCAGAAGTGTTAGACCTGTAAGAGAAAAATTTAAATGGTTGGGAAAGGCCATGGGATGTAGAAATATTTTTTTCACATTTCATTTCCTTTTAAAAACAGGTAAATCAATAGGGATTTTCGTACGGATAAGTACCCAGTGAACGGTTCGTTTATCTTTATATATTGTTCCGGGTGGGCGTTGTATTGGTTTTTTGGAAGTGTTAGACCTGTAAGAGAAAAATTTAAATGGTTGGGAAAGGCCATGGGATGTAGAAATATTTTTTTCACATTTTACTTCCTTATAAAACCAGGAAAATCAATAGGGATTTTCGTACGGATATGTACCCAGTGAACGGTTCATTTAGCTTTATATATTGTTCCGGGTGGGCGTTGTATTGGTTTTTCGGAAGCGTTAGACCTGTAAGAGAATAATTTAAATGGTTGGGAAAGGCCATGGGATGTAGAAATATTTTTTTCACATTTTATTTCCTTGTAAAAACAGGTAAATCAATAGGGTTTTTCGTACGGATAAGTGCCCAGTGAACGGTTCGTTTAGCTTTATATATTGTTCCGGGTAGGCGTTGTATTGGTTTTTCGGAAGTGTTAGACCTGTAAGAGAAAAATTTAAATGGTTGGGAAAGGCCATGGGATGTAGAAATATTTTTTCACATTTTACTTCCTTGTAAAAACAGGAAAATCGATAGGGATTTTCATACGGATAAGTACCCAGTGAACGGTTCGTTTATCTTTATATATTCTTCCGGGTGGGCGTTGTATTGGTTTTTCGGAAGTGTTAGACATGTAAGAGAAAAATTTAAATGGTTGGGAAAGGCCATGGGATGTAGAAATATTTTTTTCACATTTACATCCTTGTAAAAACAGGTAAATCAATAGGGTTTTTCATACGGATAAGTACCCAGTGAACCGTTCGTTTAGCTTTATATATTGTTCCGGGTGGGCGTTGTATTGTTTTTTCGGAAGTGTTAGACCTGTAAGAGAACAATTTAAATGGTTGGGAAAGGCCATGGGATGTAGAAATATTTTTTTCACATTTTACTTCCTTGTAAAAACAGGAAAATCAATAGGGATTTTCGTACTGATAAGTACCCAGTGAACCGTTCGTTTAGCTTTATATATTGTTCGGGGTGGGCGTTGTATTGGATTTTCGGAAGTGTTAGACCTGTAAGAGAAAAATTTAAATGGTTGGGAAAGGCCATGGGATGTAGAAATATTTTTTTCACATTTACTTCCTTGTAAAAACAGGTAAATCAATAGGGTTTTTCGTACGGATAAGTACCCAGTGAACGGTTCGTTTAGCTTTATATATTGTTCCAGGTGGGCGTTGTATTGGTTTTTCGGAAGTGTTAGACCTGTAAGAGAAAAATTTAAATGGTTGGGAAAGGCCATGGGATGTAGAAATATTTTTTTCACATTTTACTTCCTTGTAAAAACAGGAAAATCAATAGGGATTTTCGTACTGATATGTACCCAGTGAACGGTTCGTTTAGCTTTATATATTGTTCCGGGTGGGCGTTGTATTGGTTTTTCGGATGTGTTAGACCTGTAAGAGAAGAATTTAAATGGTTGGGAAAGGCCATGGGATGTAGAAATATTTTTTTCACATTTTATTTCCTTGTAAAACAGGTAAATCAATAGGGTTTTTCATACGGATAAGTGCCCAGTGAACGGTTCGTTTAGCTTTATATATTGTTCCGGGTGGGCGTTGTTTTGGTTTTTCGGAAGTGTTAGACCTGTAAGAGAAAAATTTAAATGGTTGGGAAAGGCCATGGGATGTAGAATTATTTTTTTCACATTTTACTTCCTTGTAAAAACAGGAAAATCGATAGGGATTTTCGTACGGATAAGTACCCAGTGAACCGTTCGTTTAGCTTTATATATTGTTCGGGGTGGGCGTTGTATTGGATTTTCGGAAGTGTTAGACCTGTAAGAGAAAAATTTAAATGGTTGGGAAAGGCCATGGGATGTAGAAATATTTTTTTCACATTTTACTTCCTTGTAAAAACAGGAAAATCAATAGGGATTTTCGTACGGATAAGTACCCAGTGAACCGTTCGTTTAGCTTTATATATTGTTCGGGGTGGGCGTTGTATTGGATTTTCGGAAGTGTTAGACCTGTAAGAGAAAAATTTAAATGGTTGGGAAAGGCCATGGGATGTAGAAATATTTTTTTCACATTTACTTCCTTGTAAAAACAGGTAAATCAATAGGGTTTTTCGTACGGATAAGTACCCAGTGAACGGTTCGTTTAGCTTTATATATTGTTCCGGGTGGGCGTTGTATTGGTTTTTCGGAAGTGTTAGACCTGTAAGAGAAAAATTTAAATGGTTGGGAAAGGCCATGGGATGTAGAAATATTTTTTTCACATTTTACTTCCTTGTAAAAACAGGAAAATCAATAGGGATTTTCGTACTGATATGTACCCAGTGAACGGTTCGTTTAGCTTTATATATTGTTCCGGGTGGGCGTTGTATTGGTTTTTCGGATGTGTTAGACCTGTAAGAGAAGAATTTAAATGGTTGGGAAAGGCCATGGGATGTAGAAATATTTTTTTCACATTTTATTTCCTTGTAAAACAGGTAAATCAATAGGGTTTTTCATACGGATAAGTGCCCAGTGAACGGTTCGTTTAGCTTTATATATTGTTCCGGGTGGGCGTTGTTTTGGTTTTTCGGAAGAGTTAGACCTGTAAGAGAAAAATTTAAATGGTTGGGAAAGGCCATGGGATGTAGAATTATTTTTTTCACATTTTACTTCCTTGTAAAAACAGGAAAATCGATAGGGATTTTCGTACGGATAAGTACCCAGTGAACCGTTCGTTTAGCTTTATATATTGTTCGGGGTGGGCGTTGTATTGGATTTTCGGAAGTGTTAGACCTGTAAGAGAAAAATTTAAATGGTTGGGAAAGGCCATGGGATGTAGAAATATTTTTTTCACATTTTATTTCCGTTTAAAAACAGGTAAATCAATAGTGATTTTCGTACGGATAAGTACCCAGTGAACGGTTCGTTTAGCTTTATATATTGTTCCGGGTGGGCGTTGTATTGGTTTTTCAGAAGCGTTAGACCTGTAAGAAAAAAATTTAAATGGTTGGGAATGGCCATGGGATGTAGTAATATTTTTTTCACATTTTATTTCCTTGTAAAAACAGGTAAATCAATAGGGTATTTCGTACGGATAAGTGCCCAGTGAACGGTTTGTTTAGCTTTATACATTGTTCCGGGTGGGCGTTGTATTGTTTTTTCGGAAGTGTTAGACCTGTAAGAGAAAAATTTAAATGGTTGGGAAAGGCCATGGGATGTAGAAATATTTTTTTCACATTTTATTTCCTTGTAAAAACAGGTAAATCAATAGGGTTTTTCGTACGGATAAGTGCCCAGTGAACGGTTCGTTTAGCTTTATATATTGTTCCGGGTGGGCGTTGTTTTGGTTTTTCGGAAGTGTTAGACCTGTAAGAGAAAAATTTACATGGTTGGGAAAGGCCATGGGATGTAGAATTATTTTTTTCACATTTTACTTCCTTGTAAAAACAGGAAAATCGATAGGGATTTTCGTACGGATAATTGCCCAGTGAACGGTTCGTTTAGCTTTATATATTGTTCCGGGTGGGCGTTGTACTGGTTTTTCGGAAGTGTTAGACCTGTAAGAGAAAAATTTAAATGGTTGGGAAAGGCCATGGTATGTAGAAATATTTTTTTCACATTTTATTTCCTTGTAAATACAGGTAAAACGATAGGGATTTTCGTACGGATAAGTGCCCAGTGAACGCTCCGTTTAGCTTTATATATTGTTCCGGGTGGGCGTTGTTTTGGTTTTTCGGAAGTGTTAGACCTGAAAGAGAAAAATGTCAATGGTTGGGAAAGGCCATGGGATGTAGAAATATTTTTTTCACATTTTACTTCCTTGTAAAAACAGGAAAATCGATAGGGATTTTCGTACGGATAAGTAGCTAGTGAACCGTTCGTTTAGCTTTATATATTCTTCCGGGTGGGCGTTGTATTCGATTTTCGGAAGTGTTAGACCTGTAAGAGAAAAATTTAAATGGTTGGGAAAGGCCATGGGATGTAGAAATATTTTTTTCACATTTACTTCCTTGTAAAAACAGGTAAATCAATAGGGTTTTTCATACGGATAAGTACCAAGTGAACGGTTCGTTTATCTTTATATATTGTTCCGGGTGGGCGTTGTATTGGTTTTTCGGAAGTGTTAGAACTGTAAGAGAAAAATTTAAATGGTTGGGAAAGGCCATGGGATGTAGAAATATTTTTTTCACATTTTATTTCCTTTTAAAAACAGGTAAATCAATAGGGTTTTTCGTACGGATAAGTGCCCAGTGAACGGTTCGTTTAGCTTTATATATTGTTCCGGGTGGGCATTGTTTTGGTTTTTCGGAAGTGTTAGACCTGTAAGAGAAAAATTTAAATGGTTGGGAAAGGCCATGGGATGTAGAAATATTTTTTTCACATTTTATTTCCTTGTAAAAACAGGTAAATCAATAGGGTTTTTCGTACGGATAAGTGCCCAGTGAACGGTTCGTTTTGCTTTATATATTGTTCCGGGTGGGCGTTGTATTGGTTTTTCGGAAGTGTTAGACCTGTAAGAGAAAAATTTAAATTTTGGGGAAAGGCCATGGGATGTAGAAATATTTTTTTCACATTTTATTTCCTTTTAAAAACAGGTAAATCAATAGGGATTTTCGTACGGATAAGTACCCAGTGAACGGTTCGTTTAGCTTTATATATTGTTCCGGGTGGGCGTTGTATTGGTTTTTCGCAAGTGTTAGACCTGTAAGAGAAAAATTTAAATGGTTGGGAAAGGCCATGGGATGTAGAAATATTTTTTTCACATTTAACTTCCTTGTAAAAACAGGAAAATCGATAGGGATTTTCGGACGGATAAGTACCTAGTGAACGGTTCGTTTAGCTTTATATATTCTTCCGGGTGGGCGTTGTATTGGATTTTCGAAAGTGTTAGACCTGTAAGAGAAAAATCTAAATGGTTGGGAAAGGCCATGGGATGTAGAAATATTTTTTTCACATTTACTTCCTTGTAAAAATAGGTAAATCAATAGGGTTTTTCATACGGATAAGTACCCAGTGAACGGTTCGTTTAGCTTTATATATTGTTCCGGGTGGGCGTTGTATTGGTTTTTCGGAAGTGTTAGACCTGTAAGAGAAAAATTTAAATGGTTGGGAAAGGCCATGGGATGTAGAAATATTTTTTTCACATTTTATTTCCTTGTAAAAACAGGTAAATCAATAGGGATCTTCGTACGGATAAGTGCCCAGTGAACGGTTCGTTTAGCTTTATATATTGTTCCGGGTGGGCATTGTTTTGGTTTTTCGGAAGTGTTAGACCTGTAAGAGAAAAATTTAAATGGTTGGGAAAGGCCATGGGATGTAGAAATATTTTTTTCACATTTTATTTCCTTGTAAAAACAGGTAAATCAATAGGGTTTTTCGTACGGATAAGTGCCCAGTGAACGGTTCGTTTAGCTTTATATATTGTTCCGGGTGGGCGTTGTTTTGGTTTTTCGGAAGTGTTAGAACTGTAAGAGAAAAATTTAAATGGTTGGGAAAGGCCATGGGATGTAGAAATATTTTTTTCACATTTACTTCCTTGTAAAAACAGGTAAATCAATAGGGTTTTTCGTACGGATAAGTGCCCAGTGAACGGTTCGTTTAGCTTTATATATTGTTCCGGGTGGGCATTGTTTTGGTTTTTCGGAAGTGTTAGACCTGTAAGAGAAAAATTTAAATGGTTGGGAAAGGCCATGGGATGTAGAAATATTTTTTTCACATTTTATTTCCTTGTAAAAACAGTTAAATCAATAGGGTTATTCGTACGGATAAGTGCCCAGTGAACGGTTCGTTTAGCTTTATATATTGTTCCGGGTGGGCGTTGTTTTGGTTTTTCGGAAGTGTTAGACCTATAAGAGAAAAATTTACATGGTTGGGAAAGGCCATGGGATGTAGAAATATTTTTTTCACATTTTATTTCCTTTTAAAAACAGGTAAATCAATAGGGATTTTCGTACGGATAAGTACCCAGTGAACGGTTCGTTTAGCTTTATATATGATTCCGGGTGGGCGTTGTATTGGTTTTTCACAAGTGTTAGACCTGTAAGAGAAAAATTTAAATGGTTGGGAAAGGCCATGGGATGTAGAAATATTTTTTTCACATTTAACTTCCTTGTAAAAACAGGAAAATCGATAGGGATTTTCGGACGGATAAGTACCTAGTGAACGGTTCGTTTATCTTTATATATTCTTCCGGGTGGGCGTTGTATTGGATTTTCGAAAGTGTTAGACCTGTAAGAGAAAAATTTAAATGGTTGGGAAAGGCCATGGGATGTAGAAATATTTTTTTCACATTTACTTCCTTGTAAAAACAGGTAAATCAATAGGGTTTTTCGTACGGATAAGTACCCAGTGAACGGTTCGTTTAGCTTTATATATTGTTCCGGGTGGGCGTTGTATTGGTTTTTCGGAAGTGTTAGACCTGTAAGAGAAAAATTTAAATGGTTGGGAAAGGCCATGGGATGTAGAAATATTTTTTTCACATTTTATTTCCTTGTAAAAACAGGTAAATCAATAGGGATCTTCATACGGATAAGTGCCCAGTGAACGGTTCGTTTAGCTTTATATATTGTTCCGGGTGGGCATTGTTTTGGTTTTTCAGAAGTGTTAGACCTGTAAGAGAAAAATTTAAATGGTTGGGAAAGGCCATGGGATGTAGAAATATTTTTTTCACATTTTATTTCCTTGTAAAAACAGGTAAATCAATAGGGTTTTTCGTACGGATAAGTGCCCAGTGAACGGTTCGTTTAGCTTTATATATTGTTCCGGGTGGGCGTTGTTTTGGTTTTTCGGAAGTGTTAGAACTGTAAGAGAAAAATTTAAATGGTTGGGAAAGGCCATGGGATGTAGAAATATTTTTTTCACATTTACTTCCTTGTAAAAACAGGTAAATCAATAGGGTTTTTCGTACGGATAAGTGCCCAGTGAACGGTTCGTTTAGCTTTATATATTGTTCCGGGTGGGCATTGTTTTGGTTTTTCGGAAGTGTTAGACCTGTAAGAGAAAAATTTAAATGGTTGGGAAAGGCCATGGGATGTAGAAATATTTTTTTCACATTTTATTTCCTTGTAAAAACAGGTAAATCAATAGGGTTTTTCGTACGGATAAGTGCCCAGTGAACGGTTCGTTTAGCTTTATATATTGTTCCGGGTGGGCGTTGTTTTGGTTTTTCGGAAGTGTTAGACCTGTAAGAGAAAAATTTAAATGGTTGGGAAAGACCATGGGATGTAGAAATATTTTTTTCACATTTTATTTCCTTTTAAAAACAGGTAAATCAATAGGGATTTTCGTACGGATAAGTACCCAGTGAACGGTTCGTTTAGCTTTATATATGATTCCGGGTGGGCGTTGTATTGGTTTTTCGCAAGTGTTAGACCTGTAAGAGAAAAATTTAAATGGTTGGGAAAGGCCATGGGATGTAGAAATATTTTTTTCACATTTAACTTCCTTGTAAAAACAGGAAAATCGATAGGGATTTTCGGACGGATAAGTACCTAGTGAACGGTTCGTTTATCTTTATATATTCTTCCGGGTGGGCGTTGTATTGGATTTTCGAAAGTGTTAGACCTGTAAGAGAAGAATTTAAATGGTTGGGAAAGGCCATGGGATGTAGAAATATTTTTTTCACATTTTATTTCCTTTTAAAAACAGGTAAATCAATAGGGTTTTTCGTACGGATAAGTGCCCAGTGAACGGTTCGTTTAGCTTTATATATTGTTCCGGGTGGGGGTTGTTTTGGTTTTTTGGAAGTGTTAGACCTGTAAGAGAAAAATTTAAATAGTTGGGAAAGGCCATGGGATGTAGAAATATTTTTTTCACATTTTACTTCCTTGTAAAGACAGGTAAATCAATAGGGATTTTCGTACGGATAAGTACACAGTGAACGGTTCGTTTAGCTTTATATATTGTTCCGGGTGGGCGTTGTATGGGTTTTTCAGAAGTGTTAGACCTGAAAGAGAAAAATTTAAATGGCTGGGAAAGGCCATGGGATGTAGAAATATTTTTTTCACATTTTACTTCCTTGTAAAAACAGGTAAATCAATAGGGTTTTTCGTACGGATAAGTTCCCAGTGAACGGTTCGTTTAGCTTTATATATTGTTCCGGGTGGGCGTTGTATGGGTTTTTCGGAAGTGTTAGAACTGTAAGAGAAAAATTTAAATGGTTGGGAAAGGCCATGGGATGTAGAAATATTTTTTTCACATTTTATTTCCTTTTAAAAACAGGTAAATCAATAGGGATTTTCGTACGGATAAGTACCCAGTGAACGGTTCGTTTAGCTTTATATATTGTTCCGGGTGGGCGTTGTATTGGTTTTTCGCAAGTGTTAGACCTGTAAGAGAAAAATTTAAATGGTTGGGAAAGGCCATGGGATGTAGAAATATTTTTTTCACATTTACTTCCTTGTAAAAACAGGTAAATCAATAGGGTTTTTCGTACGGATAAGTACCCAGTGAACGGTTCGTTTAGCTTTATATATGATTCCGGGTGGGCGTTGTATTGGTTTTTCGCAAGTGTTAGACCTGTAAGAGAAAAATTTAAATGGTTGGGAAAGGCCATGGGATGTAGAAATATTTTTTTCACATTTAACTTCCTTGTAAAAACAGGAAAATCGATAGGGATTTTCGGACGGATAAGTACCTAGTGAACGGTTCGTTTATCTTTATATATTCTTCCGGGTGGGCGTTGTATTGGATTTTCGAAAGTGTTAGACCTGTAAGAGAAAAATTTAAATGGTTGGGAAAGGCCATGGGATGTAGAAATATTTTTTTCACATTTACTTCCTTGTAAAAACAGGTAAATCAATAGGGTTTTTCGTACGGATAAGTACCCAGTGAACGGTTCGTTTAGCTTTATATATTGTTCCGGGTGGGCGTTGTATTGGTTTTTCGGAAGTGTTAGACCTGTAAGAGAAAAATTTAAATGGTTGGGAAAGGCCATGGGATGTAGAAATATTTTTTTCACATTTTATTTCCTTTTAAAAACAGGTAAATCAATAGGGTTTTTCGTACGGATAAGTGCCCAGTGAACGGTTCGTTTAGCTTTATATATTGTTCCGGGTGGGGGTTGTTTTGGTTTTTTGGAAGTGTTAGACCTGTAAGAGAAAAATTTAAATGGTTGGGAAAGGCCATGGGATGTAGAAATATTTTTTTCACATTTTACTTTCTTATAAAAACAGGTAAATCAATAGGGATTTTCGTACGGATAAGTACACAGTGAACGGTTCGTTTAGCTTTATATATTGTTCCGGGTGGGCGTTGTATGGGTTTTTCAGAAGTGTTAGACCTGAAAGAGAAAAATTTAAATGGTTGGGAAAGGCCATGGGATGTAGAAATATTTTTTTCACATTTTATTTCCTTGTAAAAACAGGTAAATCAATAGGGTTTTTCGTACGGATAAGTACCCAGTGAACGGTTCGTTTAGCTTTATATATTGTTCCGGGTGGGCGTTGAATGGGTTTTTCAGAAGTGTTAGACCTGTAAGAAAAAAATTTAAATGGTTGGGAAAGGCCATGGGATGTAGAAATATTTTTTTCACATTTTACTTCCTTATAAAAACAGGAAAATCAATAGGGATTTTCGTACGGATAAGTACCCAGTAAACGGTTCGTTTAGCTTTATATATTGTTCCGGGTGGGCGTTGTATTGGTTTTTCGGAAGCGTTAGACCTGTAAGAGAAAAATTTAAATGGTTGGGAAAGGCCATGAGATGTAGAAATATTTTTTTCACATTTTATTTCCTTGTAAAAACAGGTAAATCAATAGGGTTTTTCGTACATATAATTGCCCAGTGAACGGTTTGTTTAGCTTTATACATTGTTCCGGGTGGGCGTTGTATTGTTTTTTCGGAAGTGTTAGACCTGTAAGAGAAAAATTTAAATGGTTGGGAAAGGCCATGGGATGTAGAAATATTTTTTTCACATTTTACTTCCTTGTAAAAACAGGAAAATCGATAGGGATTTTCATACGGATAAGTACCCAGTGAACGGTTCGTTTATCTTTATATATTCTTCCGGGTGGGCGTTGTATTGGTTTTTCTGAAGTGTTAGACCTGTAAGAGAAAAATTTAAATGGTTGGGAAAGGTCATGGGTTGTAGAAATATTTTTTTCACATTTACTTCCTTGTAAAAACAGGTAAATCAATAGGGTTTTTCGTACGGATAAGTGCCCAGTGAACGGTTCGTTTAGCTTTATATATTGTTCCGGGTGGGCGTTGTTTTGGTTTTTCGGAAGTGTTAGACGTGTAAGAGAAAAATTTAAATGGTTGGGAAAGGCCATGGGATGTAGAAATATTTTTTTCACATATACTTCCTTGTAAAAACAGGTAAATCAATAGGGTTTTTCGTACGGATAAGTACCCAGTGAACGGTTCGTTTAGCTTTATATATTGTTCCGGGTGGGCGTTGTATTGGTTTTTCGGAAGTGTTAGACCTGTAAGAGAAAAATTTAAATGGTTGGGAAAGGCCATGGGATGTAGAAATATTTTTTTCACATTTACTTCCTTGTAAAAACAGGTAAATCAATAGGGTTTTTCGTACGGATAAGTACCCAGTGAACGGTTCGTTTAGCTTTATATATTGTTCCGGGTGGTCGTTGTATTGGTTTTTCGGAAGCGTTAGACCTGTAAGAGAAAAATTTAAATGGTTGGGAAAGGCCATGGGATGTAGAAATATTTTTTTCACATTTACTTCCTTGTAAAAACAGGTAAATCAATAGGGTTTTTCGTACGGATAAGTACCCAGTGAACCGTTCATTTAGCTTTATATATTGTTCCGGGTGGGCGGTGTATTTTTTTTCCGGAAGTGTTAGACCTGTAAGAGAAAAATTTAAATGGTTGGGAAAGGCCATGGGATGTAGAAATATTTTTTTCACATTTTACTTCCTTGTAAAAACAGGAAAATCAATAGGGATTTTCGTACGGATAAGTACCCAGTGAACCGTTCGTTTAGCTTTATATATTGTTCCGGGTGGGCGTTGTTTTGGTTTTTCGGAAGTGTTAGACCTGTAAGAGAAAAATTTAAATGGTTGGGAAAGGCCATGGGATGTAGAAATATTTTTTTCACATTTTATTTCCTTGTAAAAACAGGTAAATCAATAGGGTTTTTCGTACGGATAAGTGCCCAGTGAACGGTTCGTTTAGCTTTATATATTGTTCCGGGTGGGCGTTGTTTTGGTTTTTAGGAAGTGTTAGACATGTAAGAGAAAAATTTAAATGGTTGGGAAAGGCCATGGGATGTAGAAATATTTTTTTCACATATACTTCCTTGTAAAAACAGGTAAATCAATAGGGTTTTTCGTACGGATAAGTGCCCAGTGAACGGTTCGTTTAGCTTTATATATTGTTCCGGGTGGGCGTTGTTTTGGTTTTTCGGAAGTGTTAGACGTGTAAGAGAAAAATTTAAATGGTTGGGAAAGGCCATGGGATGTAGAAATATTTTTTTCACATATACTTCCTTGTAAAAACAGGTAAATCAATAGGGTTTTTCGTACGGATAAGTACCCAGTTAACGGTTCGTTTAGCTTTATATATTGTTCCGGGTGGGCGTTGTATTGGTTTTTCGGAAGTGTTAGACCTGTAAGAGAAAAATTTAAATGGTTGGGAAAGGCCATGGGATGTAGAAATATTTTTTTCACATTTACTTCCTTGTAAAAACAGGTAAATCAATAGGGTTTTTCGTACGGATAAGTACCCAGTGAACGGTTCGTTTAGCTTTATATATTGTTCCGGGTGGTCGTTGTATTGGTTTTTTGGAAGTGTTAGACCTGTAAGAGAAAAATTTAAATGGTTGGGAAAGGCCATGGGATGTAGAAATATTTTTTTCACATTTACTTCCTTGTAAAAACAGGTAAATCAATAGGGTTTTTCGTACAGATAAGTACCCAGTGAACCGTTCATTTAGCTTTATATATTGTTCCGGGTGGGCGGTGTATTTTTTTTCCGGAAGTGTTAGACCTGTAAGAGAAAAATTTAAATGGTTGGGAAAGGCCATGGGATGTAGAAATATTTTTTTCACATATACTTCCTTGTAAAAACAGGTAAATCAATAGGGTTTTTCGTACGGATAAGTACCCAGTGAACGGTTCGTTTAGCTTTATATATTGTTCCGGGTGGGCGTTGTATTGGTTTTTCGGAAGTGTTAGACCTGTAAGAGAAAAATTTAAATGGTTGGGAAAGGCCATGGGATGTAGAAATATTTTTTTCACATTTTATTTCCTTTTAAAAACAGGTAAATCAATAGGGATTTTCGTACGGATAAGTACCCAGTGAACGGTTCGTTTAGCTTTATATATTGTTCCGGGTGGGCGTTGAATGGGTTTTTCAGAAGTGTTAGACCTGTAAGAAAAAAATTTAAATGGTTGGGAAAGGCCATGGGATGTAGAAATATTTTTTTCACATTTTACTTCCTTATAAAAACAGGAAAATCAATAGGGATTTTCGTACGGATAAGTACCCAGTGAACGGTTCGTTTAGCTTTATATATTGTTCCGGGTGGGCGTTGTATTGGTTTTTCGGAAGCGTTAGACCTGTAAGAGAAAAATTTAAATGGTTGGGAAAGGCCATGAGATGTAGAAAAATTTTTTTCACATTTTATTTCCTTGTAAAAACAGGTAAATCAATAGGGTTTTTCGTACATATAATTGCCCAGTGAACGGTTTGTTTAGCTTTATACATTGTTCCGGGTGGGCGTTGTATTGTTTTTTCGGAAGTGTTAGACCTGTAAGAGAAAAATTTAAATGGTTGCGAAAGGCCATGGGATGTAGAAATATTTTTTTCACATTTTAGTTCCTTGTAAAAACAGGAAAATCGATAGGGATTTTCATACGGATAAGTACCCAGTGAACGGTTCGTTTATCTTTATATATTCTTCCGGGTGGGCGTTGTATTGGTTTTTCTGAAGTGTTAGACCTGTAAGAGAAAAATTTAAATGGTTGGGAAAGGTCATGGGATGTAGAAATATTTTTTTCACATTTACTTCCTTGTAAAAACAGGTAAATCAATAGGGTTTTTCGTACGGATAAGTGCCCAGTGAACGGTTCGTTTAGCTTTATATATTGTTCCGGGTGGGCGTTGTTTTGGTTTTTCGGAAGTGTTAGACGTGTAAGAGAAAAATTTAAATGGTTGGGAAAGGCCATGGGATATAGAAATATTTTTTTCACATATACTTCCTTGTAAAAACAGGTAAATCAATAGGGTTTTTCGTACGGATAAGTACCCAGTGAACGGTTCGTTTAGCTTTATATATTGTTCCGGGTGGGCGTTGTATTGGTTTTTCAGAAGCGTTAGACCTGTAAGAGAAAAATTTAAATGGTTGGGAAAGGCCATGAGATGTAGAAATATTTTTTTCACATTTTATTTCCTTGTAAAAACAGGTAAATCAATAGGGTTTTTCGTACATATAATTGCCCAGTGAACGGTTTGTTTAGCTTTATACATTGTTCCGGGTGGGCGTTGTATTGTTTTTTCGGAAGTGTTAGACCTGTAAGAGAAAAATTTAAATGGTTGGGAAAGGCCATGGGATGTAGAAATATTTTTTTCACATTTTACTTCCTTGTAAAAACAGGAAAATCGATAGGGATTTTCATACGGATAAGTACCCAGTGAACGGTTCGTTTATCTTTATATATTCTTCCGGGTGGGCGTTGTATTGGTTTTTCTGAAGTGTTAGACCTGTAAGAGAAAAATTTAAATGGTTGGGAAAGGTCATGGGTTGTAGAAATATTTTTTTCACATTTACTTCCTTGTAAAAACAGGTAAATCAATAGGGTTTTTCGTACGGATAAGTGCCCAGTGAACGGTTCGTTTAGCTTTATATATTGTTCCGGGTGGGCGTTGTTTTGGTTTTTCGGAAGTGTTAGACGTGTAAGAGAAAAATTTAAATGGTTGGGAAAGGCCATGGGATGTAGAAATATTTTTTTCACATATACTTCCTTGTAAAAACAGGTAAATCAATAGGGTTTTTCGTACGGATAAGTACCCAGTGAACGGTTCGTTTAGCTTTATATATTGTTCCGGGTGGGCGTTGTATTGGTTTTTCGGAAGTGTTAGACCTGTAAGAGAAAAATTTAAATGGTTGGGAAAGGCCATGGGATGTAGAAATATTTTTTTCACATTTACTTCCTTGTAAAAACAGGTAAATCAATAGGGTTTTTCGTACGGATAAGTACCCAGTGAACGGTTCGTTTAGCTTTATATATTGTTCCGGGTGGTCGTTGTATTGGTTTTTCGGAAGCGTTAGACCTGTAAGAGAAAAATTTAAATGGTTGGGAAAGGCCATGGGATGTAGAAATATTTTTTTCACATTTACTTCCTTGTAAAAACAGGTAAATCAATAGGGTTTTTCGTACGGATAAGTACCCAGTGAACCGTTCATTTAGCTTTATATATTGTTCCGGGTGGGCGGTGTATTTTTTTTCCGGAAGTGTTAGACCTGTAAGAGAAAAATTTAAATGGTTGGGAAAGGCCATGGGATGTAGAAATATTTTTTTCACATTTTACTTCCTTGTAAAAACAGGAAAATCAATAGGGATTTTCGTACGGATAAGTACCCAGTGAACCGTTCGTTTAGCTTTATATATTGTTCCGGGTGGGCGTTGTTTTGGTTTTTCGGAAGTGTTAGACCTGTAAGAGAAAAATTTAAATGGTTGGGAAAGGCCATGGGATGTAGAAATATTTTTTTCACATTTTATTTCCTTGTAAAAACAGGTAAATCAATAGGGTTTTTCGTACGGATAAGTGCCCAGTGAACGGTTCGTTTAGCTTTATATATTGTTCCGGGTGGGCGTTGTTTTGGTTTTTAGGAAGTGTTAGACATGTAAGAGAAAAATTTAAATGGTTGGGAAAGGCCATGGGATGTAGAAATATTTTTTTCACATATACTTCCTTGTAAAAACAGGTAAATCAATAGGGTTTTTCGTACGGATAAGTGCCCAGTGAACGGTTCGTTTAGCTTTATATATTGTTCCGGGTGGGCGTTGTTTTGGTTTTTCGGAAGTGTTAGACGTGTAAGAGAAAAATTTAAATGGTTGGGAAAGGCCATGGGATGTAGAAATATTTTTTTCACATATACTTCCTTGTAAAAACAGGTAAATCAATAGGGTTTTTCGTACGGATAAGTACCCAGTTAACGGTTCGTTTAGCTTTATATATTGTTCCGGGTGGGCGTTGTATTGGTTTTTCGGAAGTGTTAGACCTGTAAGAGAAAAATTTAAATGGTTGGGAAAGGCCATGGGATGTAGAAATATTTTTTTCACATTTACTTCCTTGTAAAAACAGGTAAATCAATAGGGTTTTTCGTACGGATAAGTACCCAGTGAACGGTTCGTTTAGCTTTATATATTGTTCCGGGTGGTCGTTGTATTGGTTTTTTGGAAGTGTTAGACCTGTAAGAGAAAAATTTAAATGGTTGGGAAAGGCCATGGGATGTAGAAATATTTTTTTCACATTTACTTCCTTGTAAAAACAGGTAAATCAATAGGGTTTTTCGTACAGATAAGTACCCAGTGAACCGTTCATTTAGCTTTATATATTGTTCCGGGTGGGCGGTGTATTTTTTTTCCGGAAGTGTTAGACCTGTAAGAGAAAAATTTAAATGGTTGGGAAAGGCCATGGGATGTAGAAATATTTTTTTCACATATACTTCCTTGTAAAAACAGGTAAATCAATAGGGTTTTTCGTACGGATAAGTACCCAGTGAACGGTTCGTTTAGCTTTATATATTGTTCCGGGTGGGCGTTGTATTGGTTTTTCGGAAGTGTTAGACCTGTAAGAGAAAAATTTAAATGGTTGGGAAAGGCCATGGGATGTAGAAATATTTTTTTCACATTTTATTTCCTTTTAAAAACAGGTAAATCAATAGGGATTTTCGTACGGATAAGTACCCAGTGAACGGTTCGTTTAGCTTTATATATTGTTCCGGGTGGGCGTTGAATGGGTTTTTCAGAAGTGTTAGACCTGTAAGAAAAAAATTTAAATGGTTGGGAAAGGCCATGGGATGTAGAAATATTTTTTTCACATTTTACTTCCTTATAAAAACAGGAAAATCAATAGGGATTTTCGTACGGATAAGTACCCAGTGAACGGTTCGTTTAGCTTTATATATTGTTCCGGGTGGGCGTTGTATTGGTTTTTCGGAAGCGTTAGACCTGTAAGAGAAAAATTTAAATGGTTGGGAAAGGCCATGAGATGTAGAAATATTTTTTTCACATTTTATTTCCTTGTAAAAACAGGTAAATCAATAGGGTTTTTCGTACATATAATTGCCCAGTGAACGGTTTGTTTAGCTTTATACATTGTTCCGGGTGGGCGTTGTATTGTTTTTTCGGAAGTGTTAGACCTGTAAGAGAAAAATTTAAATGGTTGCGAAAGGCCATGGGATGTAGAAATATTTTTTTCACATTTTAGTTCCTTGTAAAAACAGGAAAATCGATAGGGATTTTCATACGGATAAGTACCCAGTGAACGGTTCGTTTATCTTTATATATTCTTCCGGGTGGGCGTTGTATTGGTTTTTCTGAAGTGTTAGACCTGTAAGAGAAAAATTTAAATGGTTGGGAAAGGTCATGGGATGTAGAAATATTTTTTTCACATTTACTTCCTTGTAAAAACAGGTAAATCAATAGGGTTTTTCGTACGGATAAGTGCCCAGTGAACGGTTCGTTTAGCTTTATATATTGTTCCGGGTGGGCGTTGTTTTGGTTTTTCGGAAGTGTTAGACGTGTAAGAGAAAAATTTAAATGGTTGGGAAAGGCCATGGGATATAGAAATATTTTTTTCACATATACTTCCT
Source organism: Paroedura picta (assembly GCF_049243985.1). Taxonomy (NCBI): domain Eukaryota; kingdom Metazoa; phylum Chordata; class Lepidosauria; order Squamata; family Gekkonidae; genus Paroedura; species Paroedura picta. The sequence goes on from NC_135369.1 coordinate 189,312,257, forward strand.
TGTAAAAACAGGTAAATCAATAGGGTTTTTCGTACGGATAAGTACCCAGTGAACGGTTCGTTTAGCTTTATATATTGTTCCGGGTGGGCGTTGTATTGGTTTTTCAGAAGTGTTAGACCTGTAAGAGAAAAATTTAAATGGTTGGGAAAGGCCATGGGATGTAGAAATATTTTTTTCACATTTACTTCCTTGTAAAAACAGGTAAATCAATAGGGTTTTTCGTACGGATAAGTACCCAGTGAACGGTTCGTTTAGCTTTATATATTGTTCCGGGTGGTCGTTGTATTGGTTTTTCGGAAGCGTTAGACCTGTAAGAAAAAAATTTAAATGGTTGGGAAAGGCCATGGGATGTAGAAATATTTTTTTCACATTTACTTCCTTGTAAAAACAGGTAAATCAATAGGGTTTTTCGTACGGATAAGTACCCAGTGAACCGTTCATTTAGCTTTATATATTGTTCCGGGTGGGCGGTGTATTTTTTTTCCGGAAGTGTTAGACCTGTAAGAGAAAAATTTAAATGGTTGGGAAAGGCCATGGGATGTAGAAATATTTTTTTCACATTTTACTTCCTTGTAAAAACAGGTAAATCAATAGGGATTTTCGTACGGATAAGTACCCAGTGAACCGTTCGTTTAGCTTTATATATTGTTCCGGGTGGGCGTTGTTTTGGTTTTTCGGAAGTGTTAGACCTGTAAGAGAAAAATTTAAATGGTTGGGAAAGGCCATGGGATGTAGAAATATTTTTTTCACATTTTATTTCCTTGTAAAAACAGGTAAATCAATAGGGTTTTTCGTACGGATAAGTGCCCAGTGAACGGTTCGTTTAGCTTTATATATTGTTCCGGGTGGGCGTTGTTTTGGTTTTTAGGAAGTGTTAGACATGTAAGAGAAAAATTTAAATGGTTGGGAAAGGCCATGGGATGTAGAAATATTTTTTTCACATATACTTCCTTGTAAAAACAGGTAAATCAATAGGGTTTTTCGTACGGATAAGTACCCAGTGAACGGTTCGTTTAGCTTTATATATTGTTCCGGGTGGGCGTTGTATTGGTTTTTCGGAAGTGTTAGACCTGTAAGAGAAAAATTTAAATGGTTGGGAAAGGCCATGGGATGTAGAAATATTTTTTTCACATTTTATTTCCTTTTAAAAACAGGTAAATCAATAGGGATTTTCGTACGGATAAGTACCCAGTGAACGGTTCGTTTAGCTTTATATATTGTTCCGGGTGGGCATTGAATGGGTTTTTCAGAAGTGTTAGACCTGTAAGAAAAAAATTTAAATGGTTGGGAAAGGCCATGGGATGTAGAAATATTTTTTTCACATTTTACTTCCTTATAAAAACAGGAAAATCAATAGGGATTTTCGTACGGATAAGTACCCAGTGAACGGTTCGTTTAACTTTATATATTGTTCCGGGCGGTCGTTGTATTGGTTTTTCGGAAGCGTTAGACCTGTAAGAGAAAAATTTAAATGGTTGGGAAAGGCCATGAGATGTAGAAATATTTTTTTCACATTTTATTTCCTTGTAAAAACAGGTAAATCAATAGGGTTTTTCGTACATATAATTGCCCAGTGAACGGTTTGTTTAGCTTTATACATTGTTCCGGATGGGCGTTGTATTGTTTTTTCGGAAGTGTTAGACCTGTAAGAGAAAAATTTAAATGGTTGGGAAAGGCCATGGGATGTAGAAATATTTTTTTCACATTTTACTTCCTTGTAAAAACAGGAAAATCGATAGGGATTTTCATACGGATAAGTACCCAGTGAACGGTTCGTTTATCTTTATATATTCTTCCGGGTGGGCGTTGTATTGGTTTTTCTGAAGTGTTAGACCTGTAAGAGAAAAATTTAAATGGTTGGGAAAGGTCATGGGATGTAGAAATATTTTTTTCACATTTACTTCCTTGTAAAAACAGGTAAATCAATAGGGTTTTTCGTACGGATAAGTACCCAGTGAACCGTTCGTTTAGCTTTATATATTGTTCCGGGTGGGCGTTGTATTGTTTTTTCGGAAGTGTTAGACCTGTAAGAGAAAAATTTAAATGGTTGGGAAAGGCCATGGGATGTAGAAATATTTTTTTCACATTTTACTTCCTTGTAAAAACAGGAAAATCAATAGGGATTTTCGTACGGATAAGTACCCAGTGAACCGTTCGTTTAGCTTTATATATTGTTCCGGGTGGGCGTTGTTTTGGTTTTTCGGAAGTGTTAGACCTGTAAGAGAAAAATTTAAATGGTTGGGAAAGGCCATGGGATGTAGAAATATTTTTTTCACATTTTATTTCCTTGTAAAAACAGGTAAATCAATAGGGTTTTTCGTACGGATAAGTGCCCAGTGAACGGTTCGTTTAGCTTTATATATTGTTCCGGGTGGGCGTTGTTTTGGTTTTTAGGAAGTGTTAGACCTGTAAGAGAAAAATTTAAATGGTTGGGAAAGGCCATGGGATGTAGAAATATTTTTTTCACATTTTACTTCCTTGTAAAAACAGGAAAATCGATAGGGATTTTCATACGGATAAGTACCCAGTGAACGGTTCGTTTAGCTTTATATATTCTTCCGGGTGGGCGTTGTATTGGTTTTTCGGAAGTGTTAGACCTGTAAGAGAAAAATTTAAATGGTTGGGAAAGGCCATGGGATGTAGAAATATTTTTTCACATTTTACTTCCTTGTAAAAACAGGAAAATCAATAGGGATTTTCGTACGGATAAGTACCCAGTGAACCGTTCGTTTAGCTTTATATATTGTTCCGGGTGGGCGTTGTTTTGGTTTTTCGGAAGTGTTAGACCTGTAAGAGAAAAATTTAAATGGTTGGGAAAGGCCATGGGATGTAGAAATATTTTTTTCACATTTTATTTCCTTGTAAAAACAGGTAAATCAATAGGGTTTTTCGTACGGATAAGTGCCCAGTGAACGGTTCGTTTAGCTTTATATATTGTTCCGGGTGGGCGTTGTTTTGGTTTTTCGGAAGTGTTAGACATGTAAGAGAAAAATTTAAATGGTTGGGAAAGGCCATGGGATGTAGAAATATTTTTTTCACATATACTTCCTTGTAAAAACAGGTAAATCAATAGGGTTTTTCGTACGGATAAGTACCCAGTGAACGGTTCGTTTAGCTTTATATATTGTTCCGGGTGGGCGTTGTATTGGTTTTTCGGAAGTGTTAGACCTGTAAGAGAAAAATTTAAATGGTTGGGAAAGGCCATGGGATGTAGAAATATTTTTTTCACATTTACTTCCTTGTAAAAACAGGTAAATCAATAGGGTTTTTCGTACGGATAAGTACCCAGTGAACGGTTCGTTTAGCTTTATATATTGTTCCGGGTGGTCGTTGTATTGGTTTTTCGGAAGCGTTAGACCTGTAAGAAAAAAATTTAAATGGTTGGGAAAGGCCATGAGATGTAGAAATATTTTTTTCACATTTTATTTCCTTGTAAAAACAGGTAAATCAATAGGGTTTTTCGTACGGATAAGTGCCCAGTGAACGGTTTGTTTAGCTTTATACATTGTTCCGGGTGGGCGTTGTATTGTTTTTTCGGAAGTGTTAGACCTGTAAGAGAAAAATTTAAATGGTTGGGAAAGGCCATGGGATGTAGAAATATTTTTTTCACATTTTACTTCCTTGTAAAAACAGGAAAATCGATAGGGATTTTCATACGGATAAGTACCCAGTGAACGGTTCGTTTATCTTTATATATTCTTCCGGGTGGGCGTTGTATTGGTTTTTCGGAAGTGTTAGACCTGTAAGAGAAAAATTTAAATGGTTGGGAAAGGCCATGGGATGTAGAAATATTTTTTTCACATTTTACTTCCTTGTAAAAACAGGAAAATCAATAGGGATTTTCGTACGGATAAGTACCCAGTGAACCGTTCGTTTAACTTTATATATTGTTCCGGGTGGGCGTTGTTTTGGTTTTTCGGAAGTGTTAGACCTGTAAGAGAAAAATTTAAATGGTTGGGAAAGGCCATGGGATGTAGAAATATTTTTTTCACATTTTACTTCCTTGTAAAAACAGGAAAATCCATAGGGATTTTCATACGGATAAGTACCCAGTGAACGGTTCGTTTATCTTTATATATTCTTCCGGGTGGGCGTTGTATTGGTTTTTCGGAAGTGTTAGACCTGTAAGAGAAAAATTTAAATGGTTGGGAAAGGCCATGGGATGTAGAAATATTTTTTCACATTTTATTTCCTTGTAAAAACAGGTAAATCAATAGGGTTTTTCGTACGGATAAGTGCCCAGTGAACGGTTCGTTTAGCTTTATATATTGTTCCGGGTGGGCGATGTTTTGGTTTTTCGGAAGTGTTAGACCTGTAAGAGAAAAATTTAAATGGTTGGGAAAGGCCATGGGATGTAGAAATATTTTTTTCACATATACTTCCTTGTAAAAACAGGTAAATCAATAGGGTTTTTCGTACGGATAAGTACCCAGTGAACGGTTCGTTTAGCTTTATATATTGTTCCGGGTGGGCGTTGTATTGGTTTTTCGGAAGTGTTAGACCTGTAAGAGAAAAATTTAAATGGTTGGGAAAGGCCATGGGATGTAGAAATATTTTTTTCACATTTACTTCCTTGTAAAAACAGGTAAATCAATAGGGTTTTTCGTACGGATAAGTACCCAGTGAACGGTTCGTTTAGCTTTATATATTGTTCCGGGTGGGCGTTGTATTGGTTTTTCAGAAGTGTTAGACCTGTAAAAGAAAAATTTAAATGGTTGGGAAAGGCCATGGGATGTAGAAATATTTTTTTCACATATACTTCCTTGTAAAAACAGGTAAATCAATAGGGTTTTTCGTACGGATAAGTGCCCAGTGAACGGTTCGTTTAGCTTTATATATTGTTCCGGGTGGGCGTTGTTTTGGTTTTTCGGAAGTGTTAGACGTGTAAGAGAAAAATTTAAATGGTTGGGAAAGGCCATGGGATGTAGAAATATTTTTTTCACATATACTTCCTTGTAAAAACAGGTAAATCAATAGGGTTTTTCGTACGGATAAGTACCCAGTTAACGGTTCGTTTAGCTTTATATATTGTTCCGGGTGGGCGTTGTATTGGTTTTTCGGAAGTGTTAGACCTGTAAGAAAAAAATTTAAATGGTTGGGAAAGGCCATGGGATGTAGAAATATTTTTTTCACATTTACTTCCTTGTAAAAACAGGTAAATCAATAGGGTTTTTCGTACGGATAAGTACCCAGTGAACGGTTCGTTTAGCTTTATATATTGTTCCGGGTGGTCGTTGTATTGGTTTTTTGGAAGTGTTAGACCTGTAAGAGAAAAATTTAAATGGTTGGGAAAGGCCATGGGATGTAGAAATATTTTTTTCACATTTACTTCCTTGTAAAAACAGGTAAATCAATAGGGTTTTTCGTACAGATAAGTACCCAGTGAACCGTTCATTTAGCTTTATATATTGTTCCGGGTGGGCGGTGTATTTTTTTTCCGGAAGTGTTAGACCTGTAAGAGAAAAATTTAAATGGTTGGGAAAGGCCATGGGATGTAGAAATATTTTTTTCACATATACTTCCTTGTAAAAACAGGTAAATCAATAGGGTTTTTCGTACGGATAAGTACCCAGTGAACGGTTCGTTTAGCTTTATATATTGTTCCGGGTGGGCGTTGTATTGGTTTTTCGGAAGTGTTAGACCTGTAAGAGAAAAATTTAAATGGTTGGGAAAGGCCATGGGATGTAGAAATATTTTTTTCACATTTTATTTCCTTTTAAAAACAGGTAAATCAATAGGGATTTTCGTACGGATAAGTACCCAGTGAACGGTTCGTTTAGCTTTATATATTGTTCCGGGTGGGCGTTGAATGGGTTTTTCAGAAGTGTTAGACCTGTAAGAAAAAAATTTAAATGGTTGGGAAAGGCCATGGGATGTAGAAATATTTTTTTCACATTTTACTTCCTTATAAAAACAGGAAAATCAATAGGGATTTTCGTACGGATAAGTACCCAGTGAACGGTTCGTTTAGCTTTATATATTGTTCCGGGTGGGCGTTGTATTGGTTTTTCGGAAGCGTTAGACCTGTAAGAGAAAAATTTAAATGGTTGGGAAAGGCCATGAGATGTAGAAATATTTTTTTCACATTTTATTTCCTTGTAAAAACAGGTAAATCAATAGGGTTTTTCGTACATATAATTGCCCAGTGAACGGTTTGTTTAGCTTTATACATTGTTCCGGGTGGGCGTTGTATTGTTTTTTCGGAAGTGTTAGACCTGTAAGAGAAAAATTTAAATGGTTGCGAAAGGCCATGGGATGTAGAAATATTTTTTTCACATTTTAGTTCCTTGTAAAAACAGGAAAATCGATAGGGATTTTCATACGGATAAGTACCCAGTGAACGGTTCGTTTATCTTTATATATTCTTCCGGGTGGGCGTTGTATTGGTTTTTCTGAAGTGTTAGACCTGTAAGAGAAAAATTTAAATGGTTGGGAAAGGTCATGGGATGTAGAAATATTTTTTTCACATTTACTTCCTTGTAAAAACAGGTAAATCAATAGGGTTTTTCGTACGGATAAGTGCCCAGTGAACGGTTCGTTTAGCTTTATATATTGTTCCGGGTGGGCGTTGTTTTGGTTTTTCGGAAGTGTTAGACGTGTAAGAGAAAAATTTAAATGGTTGGGAAAGGCCATGGGATGTAGAAATATTTTTTTCACATATACTTCCTTGTAAAAACAGGTAAATCAATAGGGTTTTTCGTACGGATAAGTACCCAGTGAACGGTTCGTTTAGCTTTATATATTGTTCCGGGTGGGCGTTGTATTGGTTTTTCAGAAGTGTTAGACCTGTAAGAGAAAAATTTAAATGGTTGGGAAAGGCCATGGGATGTAGAAATATTTTTTTCACATTTTATTTCCTTTTAAAAACAGGTAAATCAATAGGGATTTTCGTACGGATAAGTACCCAGTGAACGGTTCGTTTAGCTTTATATATTGTTCCGGGTGGGCGTTGAATGGGTTTTTCAGAAGTGTTAGACCTGTAAGAAAAAAATTTAAATGGTTGGGAAAGGCCATGGGATGTAGAAATATTTTTTTCACATTTTACTTCCTTATAAAAACAGGAAAATCAATAGGGATTTTCGTACGGATAAGTACCCAGTGAACGGTTCGTTTAGCTTTATATATTGTTCCGGGTGGGCGTTGTATTGGTTTTTCGGAAGCGTTAGACCTGTAAGAGAAAAATTTAAATGGTTGGGAAAGGCCATGAGATGTAGAAATATTTTTTTCACATTTTATTTCCTTGTAAAAACAGGTAAATCAATAGGGTTTTTCGTACATATAATTGCCCAGTGAACGGTTTGTTTAGCTTTATACATTGTTCCGGGTGGGCGTTGTATTGTTTTTTCGGAAGTGTTAGACCTGTAAGAGAAAAATTTAAATGGTTGCGAAAGGCCATGGGATGTAGAAATATTTTTTTCACATTTTAGTTCCTTGTAAAAACAGGAAAATCGATAGGGATTTTCATACGGATAAGTACCCAGTGAACGGTTCGTTTATCTTTATATATTCTTCCGGGTGGGCGTTGTATTGGTTTTTCTGAAGTGTTAGACCTGTAAGAGAAAAATTTAAATGGTTGGGAAAGGTCATGGGATGTAGAAATATTTTTTTCACATTTACTTCCTTGTAAAAACAGGTAAATCAATAGGGTTTTTCGTACGGATAAGTGCCCAGTGAACGGTTCGTTTAGCTTTATATATTGTTCCGGGTGGGCGTTGTTTTGGTTTTTCGGAAGTGTTAGACGTGTAAGAGAAAAATTTAAATGGTTGGGAAAGGCCATGGGATGTAGAAATATTTTTTTCACATATACTTCCTTGTAAAAACAGGTAAATCAATAGGGTTTTTCGTACGGATAAGTACCCAGTGAACGGTTCGTTTAGCTTTATATATTGTTCCGGGTGGGCGTTGTATTGGTTTTTCAGAAGTGTTAGACCTGTAAGAGAAAAATTTAAATGGTTGGGAAAGGCCATGGGATGTAGAAATATTTTTTTCACATTTACTTCCTTGTAAAAACAGGTAAATCAATAGGGTTTTTCGTACGGATAAGTACCCAGTGAACGGTTCGTTTAGCTTTATATATTGTTCCGGGTGGTCGTTGTATTGGTTTTTCGGAAGCGTTAGACCTGTAAGAAAAAAATTTAAATGGTTGGGAAAGGCCATGGGATGTAGAAATATTTTTTTCACATTTACTTCCTTGTAAAAACAGGTAAATCAATAGGGTTTTTCGTACGGATAAGTACCCAGTGAACCGTTCATTTAGCTTTATATATTGTTCCGGGTGGGCGGTGTATTTTTTTTCCGGAAGTGTTAGACCTGTAAGAGAAAAATTTAAATGGTTGGGAAAGGCCATGGGATGTAGAAATATTTTTTTCACATTTTACTTCCTTGTAAAAACAGGTAAATCAATAGGGATTTTCGTACGGATAAGTACCCAGTGAACCGTTCGTTTAGCTTTATATATTGTTCCGGGTGGGCGTTGTTTTGGTTTTTCGGAAGTGTTAGACCTGTAAGAGAAAAATTTAAATGGTTGGGAAAGGCCATGGGATGTAGAAATATTTTTTTCACATTTTATTTCCTTGTAAAAACAGGTAAATCAATAGGGTTTTTCGTACGGATAAGTGCCCAGTGAACGGTTCGTTTAGCTTTATATATTGTTCCGGGTGGGCGTTGTTTTGGTTTTTAGGAAGTGTTAGACATGTAAGAGAAAAATTTAAATGGTTGGGAAAGGCCATGGGATGTAGAAATATTTTTTTCACATATACTTCCTTGTAAAAACAGGTAAATCAATAGGGTTTTTCGTACGGATAAGTACCCAGTGAACGGTTCGTTTAGCTTTATATATTGTTCCGGGTGGGCGTTGTATTGGTTTTTCGGAAGTGTTAGACCTGTAAGAGAAAAATTTAAATGGTTGGGAAAGGCCATGGGATGTAGAAATATTTTTTTCACATTTTATTTCCTTTTAAAAACAGGTAAATCAATAGGGATTTTCGTACGGATAAGTACCCAGTGAACGGTTCGTTTAGCTTTATATATTGTTCCGGGTGGGCGTTGAATGGGTTTTTCAGAAGTGTTAGACCTGTAAGAAAAAAATTTAAATGGTTGGGAAAGGCCATGGGATGTAGAAATATTTTTTTCACATTTTACTTCCTTATAAAAACAGGAAAATCCATAGGGATTTTCGTACGGATAAGTACCCAGTGAACGGTTCGTTTAACTTTATATATTGTTCCGGGCGGTCGTTGTATTGGTTTTTCGGAAGCGTTAGACCTGTAAGAGAAAAATTTAAATGGTTGGGAAAGGCCATGAGATGTAGAAATATTTTTTTCACATTTTATTTCCTTGTAAAAACAGGTAAATCAATAGGGTTTTTCGTACATATAATTGCCCAGTGAACGGTTTGTTTAGCTTTATACATTGTTCCGGATGGGCGTTGTATTGTTTTTTCGGAAGTGTTAGACCTGTAAGAGAAAAATTTAAATGGTTGGGAAAGGCCATGGGATGTAGAAATATTTTTTTCACATTTTACTTCCTTGTAAAAACAGGAAAATCGATAGGGATTTTCATACGGATAAGTACCCAGTGAACGGTTCGTTTATCTTTATATATTCTTCCGGGTGGGCGTTGTATTGGTTTTTCTGAAGTGTTAGACCTGTAAGAGAAAAATTTAAATGGTTGGGAAAGGTCATGGGATGTAGAAATATTTTTTTCACATTTACTTCCTTGTAAAAACAGGTAAATCAATAGGGTTTTTCGTACGGATAAGTACCCAGTGAACGGTTCGTTTAGCTTTATATATTGTTCCGGGTGGTCGTTGTATTGGTTTTTCGGAAGCGTTAGACCTGTAAGAAAAAAATTTAAATGGTTGGGAAAGGCCATGGGATGTAGAAATATTTTTTTCACATTTACTTCCTTGTAAAAACAGGTAAATCAATAGGGTTTTTCGTACGGATAAGTACCCAGTGAACCGTTCATTTAGCTTTATATATTGTTCCGGGTGGGCGGTGTATTTTTTTTCCGGAAGTGTTAGACCTGTAAGAGAAAAATTTAAATGGTTGGGAAAGGCCATGGGATGTAGAAATATTTTTTTCACATTTTACTTCCTTGTAAAAACAGGTAAATCAATAGGGATTTTCGTACGGATAAGTACCCAGTGAACCGTTCGTTTAGCTTTATATATTGTTCCGGGTGGGCGTTGTTTTGGTTTTTCGGAAGTGTTAGACCTGTAAGAGAAAAATTTAAATGGTTGGGAAAGGCCATGGGATGTAGAAATATTTTTTTCACATTTTATTTCCTTGTAAAAACAGGTAAATCAATAGGGTTTTTCGTACGGATAAGTGCCCAGTGAACGGTTCGTTTAGCTTTATATATTGTTCCGGGTGGGCGTTGTTTTGGTTTTTAGGAAGTGTTAGACATGTAAGAGAAAAATTTAAATGGTTGGGAAAGGCCATGGGATGTAGAAATATTTTTTTCACATATACTTCCTTGTAAAAACAGGTAAATCAATAGGGTTTTTCGTACGGATAAGTACCCAGTGAACGGTTCGTTTAGCTTTATATATTGTTCCGGGTGGGCGTTGTATTGGTTTTTCGGAAGTGTTAGACCTGTAAGAGAAAAATTTAAATGGTTGGGAAAGGCCATGGGATGTAGAAATATTTTTTTCACATTTTATTTCCTTTTAAAAACAGGTAAATCAATAGGGATTTTCGTACGGATAAGTACCCAGTGAACGGTTCGTTTAGCTTTATATATTGTTCCGGGTGGGCGTTGAATGGGTTTTTCAGAAGTGTTAGACCTGTAAGAAAAAAATTTAAATGGTTGGGAAAGGCCATGGGATGTAGAAATATTTTTTTCACATTTTACTTCCTTATAAAAACAGGAAAATCCATAGGGATTTTCGTACGGATAAGTACCCAGTGAACGGTTCGTTTAACTTTATATATTGTTCCGGGCGGTCGTTGTATTGGTTTTTCGGAAGCGTTAGACCTGTAAGAGAAAAATTTAAATGGTTGGGAAAGGCCATGAGATGTAGAAATATTTTTTTCACATTTTATTTCCTTGTAAAAACAGGTAAATCAATAGGGTTTTTCGTACATATAATTGCCCAGTGAACGGTTTGTTTAGCTTTATACATTGTTCCGGATGGGCGTTGTATTGTTTTTTCGGAAGTGTTAGACCTGTAAGAGAAAAATTTAAATGGTTGGGAAAGGCCATGGGATGTAGAAATATTTTTTTCACATTTTACTTCCTTGTAAAAACAGGAAAATCGATAGGGATTTTCATACGGATAAGTACCCAGTGAACGGTTCGTTTATCTTTATATATTCTTCCGGGTGGGCGTTGTATTGGTTTTTCTGAAGTGTTAGACCTGTAAGAGAAAAATTTAAATGGTTGGGAAAGGTCATGGGATGTAGAAATATTTTTTTCACATTTACTTCCTTGTAAAAACAGGTAAATCAATAGGGTTTTTCGTACGGATAAGTACCCAGTGAACCGTTCGTTTAGCTTTATATATTGTTCCGGGTGGGCGTTGTATTGTTTTTTCGGAAGTGTTAGACCTGTAAGAGAAAAATTTAAATGGTTGGGAAAGGCCATAGGATGTAGAAATATTTTTTTCACATTTTACTTCCTTGTAAAAACAGGAAAATCAATAGGGATTTTCGTACGGATAAGTACCCAGTGAACGGTTCGTTTAGCTTTATATATTGTTCCGGGTGGGCGTTGTTTTGGTTTTTCGGAAGTGTTAGACCTGTAAGAGAAAAATTTAAATGGTTGGGAAAGGCCATGGGATGTAGAAATATTTTTTTCACATTTTAATTCCTTGTAAAAACAGGAAAATCGATAGGGATTTTCATACGGATAAGTACCCAGTGAACGGTTCGTTTATCTTTATATATTGTTCCGGGTGGGCGTTGTATTGGTTTTTCGGAAGTGTTAGACCTGTAAGAGAAAAATTTAAATGTTTGGGAAAGGCCATGGGATGTAGAAATATTTTTTCACATTTTACTTCCTTGTAAAAACAGGAAAATCAGTAGGGATTTTCGAACGGAGAAGTAACCAGTGAACCGTTCGTTTAGCTTTATATATTCTTCCGGGTGGGCGTTGTATTGGTTTTTCTGAAGTGTTAGACCTGTAAGAGAAAAATTTAAATGTTTGGGAAAGGCCATGGGATGTAGAAATATTTTTTTCACATTTACTTCCTTGTAAAAACAGGTAAATCAATAGGGTTTTTCGTACGGATAAGTACCCAGTGAACCGTTCGTTTAGCTTTATATATTGTTCCGGGTGGGCGTTGTATTGTTTTTTCGGAAGTGTTAGACCTGTAAGAGAAAAATTTAAATGGTTGGGAAAGGCCATGGGATGTAGAAATATTTTTTTCACATTTTACTTCCTTGTAAAAACAGGAAAATCAATAGGGATTTTCGTACGGATAAGTACCCAGTGAACCGTTCGTTTAGCTTTATATATTGTTCCGGGTGGGCGTTGTTTTGGTTTTTCGGAAGTGTTAGACCTGTAAGAGAAAAATTTAAATGGTTGGGAAAGGCCATGGGATGTAGAAATATTTTTTTCACATTTTATTTCCTTGTAAAAACAGGTAAATCAATAGGGTTTTTCGTACGGATAAGTGCCCAGTGAACGGTTCGTTTAGTTTTATATATTGTTCCGGGTGGGCGTTGTTTTGGTTTTTAGGAAGTGTTAGACCTGTAAGAGAAAAATTTAAATGGTTGGGAAAGGCCATGGGATGTAGAAATATTTTTTTCACATTTTACTTCCTTGTAAAAACAGGAAAATCGATAGGGATTTTCATACGGATAAGTACCCAGTGAACGGTTCGTTTAGCTTTATATATTCTTCCGGGTGGGCGTTGTATTGGTTTTTCGGAAGTGTTAGACCTGTAAGAGAAAAATTTAAATGGTTGGGAAAGGCCATGGGATGTAGAAATATTTTTTCACATTTTACTTCCTTGTAAAAACAGGAAAATCAATAGGGATTTTCGTACGGATAAGTACCCAGTGAACCGTTCGTTTAGCTTTATATATTGTTCCGGGTGGGCGTTGTTTTGGTTTTTCGGAAGTGTTAGACCTGTAAGAGAAAAATTTAAATGGTTGGGAAAGGCCATGGGATGTAGAAATATTTTTTTCACATTTTATTTCCTTGTAAAAACAGGTAAATCAATAGGGTTTTTCGTACGGATAAGTGCCCAGTGAACGGTTCGTTTAGCTTTATATATTGTTCCGGGTGGGCGTTGTTTTGGTTTTTCGGAAGTGTTAGACATGTAAGAGAAAAATTTAAATGGTTGGGAAAGGCCATGGGATGTAGAAATATTTTTTTCACATATACTTCCTTGTAAAAACAGGTAAATCAATAGGGTTTTTCGTACGGATAAGTACCCAGTGAACGGTTCGTTTAGCTTTATATATTGTTCCGGGTGGGCGTTGTATTGGTTTTTCGGAAGTGTTAGACCTGTAAGAGAAAAATTTAAATGCTTGGGAAAGGCCATGGGATGTAGAAATATTTTTTTCACATTTACTTCCTTGTAAAAACAGGTAAATCAATAGGGTTTTTCGTACGGATAAGTACCCAGTGAACGGTTCGTTTAGCTTTATATATTGTTCCGGGTGGTCGTTGTATTGGTTTTTCGGAAGCGTTAGACCTGTAAGAAAAAAATTTAAATGGTTGGGAAAGGCCATGGGATGTAGAAATATTTTTTTCACATTTTACTTCCTTGTAAAAACAGGAAAATCGATAGGGATTTTCATACGGATAAGTACCCAGTGAACGGTTCGTTTATCTTTATATATTCTTCCGGGTGGGCGTTGTATTGGTTTTTCGGAAGTGTTAGACCTGTAAGAGAAAAATTTAAATGGTTGGGAAAGGCCATGGGATGTAGAAATATTTTTTTCACATTTTACTTCCTTGTAAAAACAGGAAAATCAATAGGGATTTTCGTACGGATAAGTACCCAGTGAACCGTTCGTTTAACTTTACATATTGTCCCGGGTGGGCGTTGTTTTGGTTTTTCGGAAGTGTTAGACCTGTAAGAGAAAAATTTAAATGGTTGGGAAAGGCCATGGGATGTAGAAATATTTTTTTCACATTTTATTTCCTTGTAAAAACAGGTAAATCAATAGGGTTTTTCGTACGGATAAGTACCCAGTGAACCGTTCGTTTAGCTTTATATATTGTTCCGGGTGGGCGTTGTATTGTTTTTTCGGAAGTGTTAGACCTGTAAGAGAAAAATTTAAATGGTTGGGAAAGGCCATGGGATGTAGAAATATTTTTTTCACATTTTACTTCCTTGTAAAAACAGGAAAATCAATAGGGATTTTCGTACGGATAAGTACCCAGTGAACCGTTCGTTTAGCTTTATATATTGTTCCGGGTGGGCGTTGTTTTGGTTTTTCGGAAGTGTTAGACCTGTAAGAGAAAAATTTAAATGGTTGGGAAAGGCCATGGGATGTAGAAATATTTTTTTCACATTTTATTTCCTTGTAAAAACAGGTAAATCAATAGGGTTTTTCGTACGGATAAGTGCCCAGTGAACGGTTCGTTTAGTTTTATATATTGTTCCGGGTGGGCGTTGTTTTGGTTTTTAGGAAGTGTTAGACCTGTAAGAGAAAAATTTAAATGGTTGGGAAAGGCCATGGGATGTAGAAATATTTTTTTCACATTTTACTTCCTTGTAAAAACAGGAAAATCGATAGGGATTTTCATACGGATAAGTACCCAGTGAACGGTTCGTTTAGCTTTATATATTCTTCCGGGTGGGCGTTGTATTGGTTTTTCGGAAGTGTTAGACCTGTAAGAGAAAAATTTAAATGGTTGGGAAAGGCCATGGGATGTAGAAATATTTTTTCACATTTTACTTCCTTGTAAAAACAGGAAAATCAATAGGGATTTTCGTACGGATAAGTACCCAGTGAACCGTTCGTTTAGCTTTATATATTGTTCCGGGTGGGCGTTGTTTTGGTTTTTCGGAAGTGTTAGACCTGTAAGAGAAAAATTTAAATGGTTGGGAAAGGCCATGGGATGTAGAAATATTTTTTTCACATTTTATTTCCTTGTAAAAACAGGTAAATCAATAGGGTTTTTCGTACGGATAAGTGCCCAGTGAACGGTTCGTTTAGCTTTATATATTGTTCCGGGTGGGCGTTGTTTTGGTTTTTCGGAAGTGTTAGACATGTAAGAGAAAAATTTAAATGGTTGGGAAAGGCCATGGGATGTAGAAATATTTTTTTCACATATACTTCCTTGTAAAAACAGGTAAATCAATAGGGTTTTTCGTACGGATAAGTACCCAGTGAACGGTTCGTTTAGCTTTATATATTGTTCCGGGTGGGCGTTGTATTGGTTTTTCGGAAGTGTTAGACCTGTAAGAGAAAAATTTAAATGGTTGGGAAAGGCCATGGGATGTAGAAATATTTTTTTCACATTTACTTCCTTGTAAAAACAGGTAAATCAATAGGGTTTTTCGTACGGATAAGTACCCAGTGAACGGTTCGTTTAGCTTTATATATTGTTCCGGGTGGTCGTTGTATTGGTTTTTCGGAAGCGTTAGACCTGTAAGAAAAAAATTTAAATGGTTGGGAAAGGCCATGGGATGTAGAAATATTTTTTTCACATTTTACTTCCTTGTAAAAACAGGAAAATCGATAGGGATTTTCATACGGATAAGTACCCAGTGAACGGTTCGTTTATCTTTATATATTCTTCCGGGTGGGCGTTGTATTGGTTTTTCGGAAGTGTTAGACCTGTAAGAGAAAAATTTAAATGGTTGGGAAAGGCCATGGGATGTAGAAATATTTTTTTCACATTTTACTTCCTTGTAAAAACAGGAAAATCAATAGGGATTTTCGTACGGATAAGTACCCAGTGAACCGTTCGTTTAACTTTACATATTGTCCCGGGTGGGCGTTGTTTTGGTTTTTCGGAAGTGTTAGACCTGTAAGAGAAAAATTTAAATGGTTGGGAAAGGCCATGGGATGTAGAAATATTTTTTTCACATTTTACTTCCTTGTAAAAACAGGAAAATCCATAGGGATTTTCATACGGATAAGTACCCAGTGAACGGTTCGTTTATCTTTATATATTCTTCCGGGTGGGCGTTGCATTGGTTTTTCGGAAGTGTTAGACCTGTAAGAGAAAAATTTAAATGGTTGGGAAAGGCCATGGGATGTAGAAATATTTTTTCACATTTTATTTCCTTGTAAAAACAGGTAAATCAATAGGGTTTTTCGTACGGATAAGTGCCCAGTGAACGGTTCGTTTAGCTTTATATATTGTTCCGGGTGGGCGATGTTTTGGTTTTTCGGAAGTGTTAGACCTGTAAGAGAAAAATTTAAATGGTTGGGAAAGGCCATGGGATGTAGAAATATTTTTTTCACATATACTTCCTTGTAAAAACAGGTAAATCAATAGGGTTTTTCGTACGGATAAGTACCCAGTGAACGGTTCGTTTAGCTTTATATATTGTTCCGGGTGGGCGTTGTATTGGTTTTTCGGAAGTGTTAGACCTGTAAGAGAAAAATTTAAATGGTTGGGAAAGGCCATGGGATGTAGAAATATTTTTTTCACATTTACTTCCTTGTAAAAACAGGTAAATCAATAGGGTTTTTCGTACGGATAAGTACCCAGTGAACGGTTCGTTTAGCTTTATATATTGTTCCGGGTGGGCGTTGTATTGGTTTTTCAGAAGTGTTAGACCTGTAAAAGAAAAATTTAAATGGTTGGGAAAGGCCATGGGATGTAGAAATATTTTTTTCACATTTTATTTCCTTTTAAAAACAGGTAAATCAATAGGGATTTTCGTACGGATAAGTACCCAGTGAACCGTTCGTTTAGCATTATATATTGTTCCGGGTGGGCGTTGTTTTGGTTTTTCGGAAGTGTTAGACCTGTAAGAGAAAAATTTAAATGGTTGGGAAAGGCCATGGGATGTAGAAATATTTTTTTCACATTTTAATTCCTTGTAAAAACAGGTAAATCAATAGGGTTTTTCGTACGGATAAGTGCCCAGTGAACGGTTTGTTTAGCTTTATATATTGTTCCGGGTGGGCGTTGTTTTGGTTTTTAGGAAGTGTTAGACATGTAAGAGAAAAATTTAAATGGTTGGGAAAGGCCATGGGATGTAGAAATATTTTTTTCACATATACTTCCTTGTAAAAACAGGTAAATCAATAGGGTTTTTCGTACGGATAAGTACCCAGTGAACGGTTCGTTTAGCTTTATATATTGTTCCGGGTGGGCGTTGTATTGGTTTTTCAGAAGTGTTAGACCTGTAAGAGAAAAATTTAAATGGTTGGGAAAGGCCATGGGATGTAGAAATATTTTTTTCACATTTTATTTCCTTTTAAAAACAGGTAAATCAATAGGGATTTTCGTACGGATAAGTACCCAGTGAACGGTTTGTTTAGCTTTATATATTGTTCCGGGTGGGCGTTGAATGGGTTTTTCAGAAGTGTTAGACCTGTAAGAGAAAAATTTAAATGGTTGGGAAAGGCCATAGGATGTAGAAATATTTTTTTCACATTTTACTTCCTTGTAAAAACAGGAAAATCAATAGGGATTTTCGTACGGATAAGTACCCAGTGAACGGTTCGTTTAGCTTTATATATTGTTCCGGGTGGGCGTTGTTTTGGTTTTTCGGAAGTGTTAGACCTGTAAGTGAAAAATTTCAATGGTTGGGAAAGGCCATGGGATGTAGAAATATTTTTTTCACATTTTACTTCCTTGTAAAAACAGGAAAATCGATAGGGATTTTCATACGGATAAGTACCCAGTGAACGGTTCGTTTATCTTTATATATTGTTCCGGGTGGGCGTTGTATTGGTTTTTCGGAAGTGTTAGACCTGTAAGAGAAAAATTTAAATGGTTGGGAAAGGCCATGGGATGTAGAAATATTTTTTCACATTTTACTTCCTTGTAAAAACAGGAAAATCAGTAGGGATTTTCGTACGGATATGTACCCAGTGAACCGTTCGTTTAACTTTATATATTGTTCCGGGTGGGCGTTGTTTTGGTTTTTCGGAAGTGTTAGACCTGTAAGAGAAAAATTTAAATGGTTGGGAAAGGCCATGGGATGTAGAAATATTTTTTTCACATTTTACTTCCTTGTAAAAACAGGAAAATCCATAGGGATTTTCATACGGATAAGTACCCAGTGAACGGTTCGTTTATCTTTATATATTCTTCCGGGTGGGCGTTGCATTGGTTTTTCGGAAGTGTTAGACCTGTAAGAGAAAAATTTAAATGGTTGGGAAAGGCCATGGGATGTAGAAATATTTTTTCACATTTTATTTCCTTGTAAAAACAGGTAAATCAATAGGGTTTTTCGTACGGATAAGTGCCCAGTGAACGGTTCGTTTAGCTTTATATATTGTTCCGGGTGGGCGATGTTTTGGTTTTTCGGAAGTGTTAGACCTGTAAGAGAAAAATTTAAATGGTTGGGAATGGCCATGGGATGTAGAAATATTTTTTTCACATATACTTCCTTGTAAAAACAGGTAAATCAATAGGGTTTTTCGTACGGATAAGTACCCAGTGAACGGTTCGTTTAGCTTTATATATTGTTCCGGGTGGGCGTTGTATTGGTTTTTCGGAAGTGTTAGACCTGTAAGAGAAAAATTTAAATGGTTGGGAAAGGCCATGGGATGTAGAAATATTTTTTTCACATTTACTTCCTTGTAAAAACAGGTAAATCAATAGGGTTTTTCGTACGGATAAGTACCCAGTGAACGGTTCGTTTAGCTTTATATATTGTTCCGGGTGGGCGTTGTATTGGTTTTTCAGAAGTGTTAGACCTGTAAAAGAAAAATTTAAATGGTTGGGAAAGGCCATGGGATGTAGAAATATTTTTTTCACATTTTATTTCCTTTTAAAAACAGGTAAATCAATAGGGATTTTCGTACGGATAAGTACCCAGTGAACCGTTCGTTTAGCATTATATATTGTTCCGGGTGGGCGTTGTTTTGATTTTTCGGAAGTGTTAGACCTGTAAGAGAAAAATTTAAATGGTTGGGAAAGGCCATGGGATGTAGAAATATTTTTTTCACATTTTAATTCCTTGTAAAAACAGGTAAATCAATAGGGTTTTTCGTACGGATAAGTGCCCAGTGAACGGTTTGTTTAGCTTTATATATTGTTCCGGGTGGGCGTTGTTTTGGTTTTTAGGAAGTGTTAGACATGTAAGAGAAAAATTTAAATGGTTGGGAAAGGCCATGGGATGTAGAAATATTTTTTTCACATATACTTCCTTGTAAAAACAGGTAAATCAATAGGGTTTTTCGTACGGATAAGTACCCAGTGAACGGTTCGTTTAGCTTTATATATTGTTCCGGGTGGGCGTTGTATTGGTTTTTCGGAAGTGTTAGACCTGTAAGAGAAAAATTTAAATGGTTGGGAAAGGCCATGGGATGTAGAAATATTTTTTTCACATTTTATTTCCTTTTAAAAACAGGTAAATCAATAGGGATTTTCGTACGGATAAGTACCCAGTGAACGGTTTGTTTAGCTTTATATATTGTTCCGGGTGGGCGTTGAATGGGTTTTTCAGAAGTGTTAGACCTGTAAGAGAAAAATTTAAATGGTTGGGAAAGGCCATAGGATGTAGAAATATTTTTTTCACATTTTACTTCCTTGTAAAAACAGGAAAATCAATAGGGATTTTCGTACGGATAAGTACCCAGTGAACCGTTCGTTTAACTTTACATATTGTCCCGGGTGGGCGTTGTTTTGGTTTTTCGGAAGTGTTAGACCTGTAAGAGAAAAATTTAAATGGTTGGGAAAGGCCATGGGATGTAGAAATATTTTTTCACATTTTACTTCCTTGTAAAAACAGGAAAATCAGTAGGGATTTTCGTACGGATATGTACCCAGTGAACCGTTCGTTTAGCTTTATATATTCTTCCGGGTGGGCGTTGTATTGGTTTTTCTGAAGTGTTAGACCTGTAAGAGAAAAATTTAAATGGTTGGGAAAGGCCATGGGATGTAGAAATATTTTTTTCACATTTACTTCCTTGTAAAAACAGGTAAATCAATAGGGTTTTTCGTACGGATAAGTACCCAGTGAACCGTTCGTTTAGCTTTATATATTGTTCCGGGTGGGCGTTGTATTGTTTTTTCGGAAGTGTTAGACCTGTAAGAGAAAAATTTAAATGGTTGGGAAAGGCCATGGGATGTAGAAATATTTTTTTCACATTTTACTTCCTTGTAAAAACAGGAAAATCAATAGGGTTTTTCGTACGGATAAGTGCCCAGTGAACGGTTCGTTTAGCTTTATATATTGTTCCGGGTGGGCGTTGTTTTGGTTTTTAGGAAGTGTTAGACCTGTAAGAGAAAAATTTAAATGGTTGGGAAAGGCCATGGGATATAGAAATATTTTTTTCACATTTTACTTCCTTGTAAAAACAGGAAAATCGATAGGGATTTTCATACGGATAAGTACCCAGTGAACGGTTCGTTTATCTTTATATATTCTTCCGGGTGGGTGTTGTATTGGTTTTTCGGAAGTGTTAGACCTGTAAGAGAAAAATTTAAATGGTTGGAAAAGGCCATGGGATGTAGAAATATTTTTTTCACATTTACTTCCTTGTAAAAACAGGTAAATCAATAGGGTTTTTCGTACGGATAAGTACCCAGTGAACCGTTCGTTTAGCTTTATATATTGTTCCGGGCGGGCGTTGTATTGTTTTTTCGGAAGTGTTAGACCTGTAAGAGAAAAATTTAAATGGTTGGGAAAGGCCATGGGATGTAGAAATATTTTTTTCACATTTTACTTCCTTGTAAAAACAGGAAAATCGATAGGGATTTTCGTACGGATAAGTACCCAGTGAACCGTTCGTTTAGCTTTATATATTGTTACGGGTGGGCGTTGTTTTGGTTTTTCGGAAGTGTTAGACCTGTAAGAGAAAAATTTAAATGGTTGGGAAAGGCCATGGGATGTAGAAATATTTTTTTCACATTTACTTCCTTGTAAAAACAGGTAAATCAATAGGGTTTTTCGTACGGATAAGTACCCAGTGAACGGTTCGTTTAGCTTTATATATTGTTCCGGGTGGTCGTTGTATTGGTTTTTCGGAAGCGTTAGACCTATAAGAAAAAAATTTAAATGGTTGGGAAAGGCCATGAGATGTAGAAATATTTTTTTCACATTTTATTTCCTTGTAAAAACAGGTAAATCAATAGGGTTTTTCGTACGGATAAGTGCCCAGTGAACGGTTCGTTTATCTTTATATATTCTTCCGGGTGGGCGTTGTATTGGTTTTTCGGAAGTGTTAGACCTGTAAGAGAAAAATTTAAATGGTTGGGAAAGGCCATGGGATGTAGAAATATTTTTTTCACATTTTACTTCCTTGTAAAAACAGGAAAATCAATAGGGATTTTCGTACGGATAAGTACCCAGTGAACCGTTCGTTTAACTTTATATATTGTTCCGGGTGGGCGTTGTTTTGGTTTTTCGGAAGTGTTAGACCTGTAAGAGAAAAATTTAAATGGTTGGGAAAGGCCATGGGATGTAGAAATATTTTTTTCACATTTTACTTCCTTGTAAAAACAGGAAAATCCATAGGGATTTTCATACGGATAAGTACCCAGTGAACGGTTCGTTTATCTTTATATATTCTTCCGGGTGGGCGTTGTATTGGTTTTTCGGAAGTGTTAGACCTGTAAGAGAAAAATTTAAATGGTTGGGAAAGGCCATGGGATGTAGAAATATTTTTTCACATTTTATTTCCTTGTAAAAACAGGAAAATCAATAGGGATTTTCGTACGGATAAGTACCCAGTGAACCGTTCGTTTAGCTTTATATATTGTTCCGGGTGGGCGTTGTTTTGGTTTTTCGGAAGTGTTAGACCTGTAAGAGAAAAAATTAAATGATTGGGAAAGGCCATGGGATGTAGAAATATTTTTTTCACTTTTTATTTCCTTGTAAAAACAGGTAAATCAATAGGGTTTTTCGTACGGATAAGTGCCCAGTGAACGGTTTGTTTAGCTTTATACATTGTTCCGGGTGGGCGTTGTATTGTTTTTTCGGAAGTGTTAGACCTGTAAGAGAAAAATTTAAATGGTTGGGAAAGGCCATGGGATGTAGAAATATTTTTTTCACATTTTACTTCCTTTTAAAAACAGGAAAATCGATAGGGATTTTCATACGGATAAGTACCCAGTGAACGGTTCGTTTATCTTTATATATTCTTCCGGGTGGGCGTTGTATTGGTTTTTCGGAAGTCTTAGACCTGTAAGAGAAAAATTTAAATGGTTGGGAAAGGCCATGGGATGTAGAAATATTTTTTTCACATTTTACTTCCTTGTAAAAACAGGAAAATCAATAGGGATTTTCGTACGGATAAGTACCCAGTGAACCGTTCGTTTAACTTTATATATTGTTCCGGGTGGGCGTTGTATTGGTTTTTCGGAAGTGTTAGACCTGTAAGAGAAAAATTTAAATGGTTGGGAAAGGCCATGGGATGTAGAAATATTTTTTTCAAATTTTACTTCCTTGTAAAAACAGGAAAATCCATAGGGATTTTCATACGGATAAGTACCCAGTGAACGGTTCGTTTATCTTTATATATTCTTCCGGGTGGGCGTTGTATTGGTTTTTCGGAAGTGTTAGACCTGTAAGAGAAAAATTTAAATGGTTGGGAAAGGCCATGGGATGTAGAAATATTTTTTCACATTTTATTTCCTTGTAAAAACAGGTAAATCAATAGGGTTTTTCGTACGGATAAGTGCCCAGTGAACGGTTCGTTTAGCTTTATATATTGTTCCGGGTGGGCGTTGTTTTGGTTTTTCGGAAGTGTTAGACCTGTAAGAGAAAAATTTAAATGGTTGGGAAAGGCCATGGGATGTATAAATATTTTTTTCACATATACTTCCTTGTAAAAACAGGTAAATCAATAGGGTTTTTCGTACAGATAAGTACCCAGTGAACGGTTCGTTTAGCTTTATATATTCTTCCGGGTGGGCGTTGTATTGGTTTTTCGGAAGTGTTAGACCTGTAAGAGAAAAATTTAAATGGTTGGGAAAGGCCATGGGATGTAGAAATATTTTTCACATTTTATTTCCTTGTAAAAACAGGAAAATCAATAGGGATTTTCGTACGGATAAGTACCCAGTGAACCGTTCGTTTAGCTTTATATATTGTTCCGGGTGGGCGTTGTTTTGGTTTTTCGGAAGTGTTAGACCTGTAAGAGAAAAATTTAAATGGTTGGGAAAGGCCATGGGATGTAGAAATATTTTTTTCACATTTTATTTCCTTGTAAAAACAGGTAAATCAATAGGGTTTTTCGTACGGATAAGTGCCCAGTGAACGGTTCGTTTAGCTTTATATATTGTTCCGGGTGGGCGTTGTTTTGGTTTTTCGGAAGTGTTAGACCTGTAAGAGAAAAATTTAAATGGTTGGGAAAGGCCATGGGATGTATAAATATTTTTTTCACATATACTTCCTTGTAAAAACAGGTAAATCAATAGGGTTTTTCGTACAGATAAGTACCCAGTGAACGGTTCGTTTAGCTTTATATATTGTTCCGGGTGGGCGTTGTATTGGTTTTTCGGAAGTGTTAGACCTGTAAGAGAAAAATTTAAATGGTTGGGAAAGGCCATGGGATGTAGAAATATTTTTTTCACATTTACTTCCTTGTAAAAACAGGTAAATCAATAGGGTTTTTCGTACGGATAAGTACCCAGTGAACGGTTCGTTTAGCTTTATATATTGTTCCGGGTGGGCGTTGTATTGGTTTTTCAGAAGTGTTAGACCTGTAAAAGAAAAATTTAAATGGTTGGGAAAGGCCATGGGATGTAGAAATATTTTTTTCACATTTTATTTCCTTGTAAAAACAGGAAAATCCATAGGGATTTTCGTACGGATAAGTACCCAGTGAACGGTTCGTTTATCTTTATATATTCTTCCGGGTGGGCGTTGTATTGGTTTTTCGGAAGTGTTAGACCTGTAAGAGAAAAATTTAAATGGTTGGGAAAGGCCATGGGATGTAGAAATATTTTTTCACATTTTATTTCCTTGTAAAAACAGGAAAATCAATAGGGATTTTCGTACGGATAAGTACCCAGTGAACCGTTCGTTTAGCTTTATATATTGTTCCGGGTGGGCGTTGTTTCGGTTTTTCGGAAGTTTTAGACCTGTAAGAGAAAAATTTAAATGGTTGGGAAAGGCCATGGGATGTAGAAATATTTTTTTCACATTTTATTTCCTTGTAAAAACAGGTAAATCAATAGGGTTTTTCGTACGGATAAGTGCCCAGTGAACGGTTCGTTTAGCTTTATATATTGTTCCGGGTGGGCGTTGTTTAGGTTTTTCGGAAGTGTTAGACCTGTAAGAGAAAAATTTAAATGGTTGGGAAAGGCCATGGGATGTAGAAATATTTTTTTCACATATACTTCCTTGTAAAAACAGGTAAATCAATAGGGTTTTTCGTACGGATAAGTACCCAGTGAACGGTTCGTTTAGCTTTATATATTGTTCCGGGTGGGCGTTGTATTGGTTTTTCGGAAGTGTTAGACCTGTAAGAGAAAAATTTAAATGGTTGTGAAAGGCCATGGGATGTAGAAATATTTTTTTCACATTTACTTCCTTGTAAAAACAGGTAAATCAATAGGGTTTTTCGTACGGATAAGTACCCAGTGAACGGTTCGTTTAGCTTTATATATTGTTCCGGGTGGGCATTGTATTGGTTTTTCAGAAGAGTTAGACCGGTAAAAGAAAAATTTAAATGGTTGGGAAAGGCCATGGGATGTAGAAATATTTTTTTCACATTTTATTTCCTTTTAAAAACAGGTAAATCAATAGGGATTTTCGTACGGATAAGTACCCAGTGAACCGTTCGTTTAGCATTATATATTGTTCCGGGTGGGCGTTGTTTTGGTTTTTCGGAAGTGTTAGACCTGTAAGAGAAAAATTTAAATGGTTGGGAAAGGCCATGGGATGTAGAAATATTTTTTTCACATTTCACTTCCTTGTAAAAACAGGAAAATCCATAGGGATTTTCGTACGGATAA
Source organism: Paroedura picta (assembly GCF_049243985.1). Taxonomy (NCBI): domain Eukaryota; kingdom Metazoa; phylum Chordata; class Lepidosauria; order Squamata; family Gekkonidae; genus Paroedura; species Paroedura picta. Next base: position 189,337,262 of record NC_135369.1, read on the forward strand.
GTACCCAGTGAACGGTTCGTTTATCTTTATATATTCTTCCGGGTGGGCGTTGTATTGGTTTTTCGGAAGTGTTAGACCTGTAAGAGAAAAATTTAAATGGTTGGGAAAGGCCATGGGATGTAGAAATATTTTTTTCACATTTTATTTCCTTGTAAAAACAGGTAAATCAATAGGGTTTTTCGTACGGATAAGTGCCCAGTGAACGGTTCGTTTAGCTTTATATATTGTTCCGGGTGGGCGTTGTTTTGGTTTTTCGGAAGTGTTAGACCTGTAAGAGAAAAATTTAAATGGTTGGGAAAGGCCATGGGATGTAGAAATATTTTTTTCACATATACTTCCTTGTAAAAACAGGTAAATCAATAGGGTTTTTCGTACGGATAAGTACCCAGTGAACGGTTCGTTTAGCTTTATATATTGTTCCGGGTGGGCGTTGTATTGGTTTTTCGGAAGTGTTAGACCTGTAAGAGACAAATTTAAATGGTTGGGAAAGGCCATGGGATGTAGAAATATTTTTTTCACATTTACTTCCTTGTAAAAACAGGTAAATCAATAGGGTTTTTCGTACGGATAAGTACCCAGTGAACGGTTCGTTTAGCTTTATATATTGTTCCGGGTGGGCGTTGTATTGGTTTTTCAGAAGTGTTAGACCTGTAAAAGAAAAATTTAAATGGTTGGGAAAGGCCATGGGATGTAGAAATATTTTTTTCACATTTTATTTCCTTTTAAAAACAGGTAAATCAATAGGGATTTTCGTACGGATAAGTACCCAGTGAACCGTTCGTTTAGCATTATATATTGTTCCGGGTGGGCGTTGTTTTGGTTTTTCGGAAGTGTTAGACCTGTAAGAGAAAAATTTAAATGGTTGGGAAAGGCCATGGGATGTAGAAATATTTTTTTCACATTTTACTTCCTTGTAAAAACAGGAAAATCCATAGGGATTTTCGTACGGATAAGTACCCAGTGAACGGTTCGTTTATCTTTATATATTCTTCCGGGTGGGCGTTGTATTGGTTTTTCGGAAGTGTTAGACCTGTAAGAGAAAAATTTAAATGGTTGGGAAAGGCCATGGGATGTAGAAATATTTTTTCACATTTTATTTCCTTGTAAAAACAGGAAAATCAATAGGGATTTTCGTACGGATAAGTACCCAGTGAACCGTTCGTTTAGCTTTATATATTGTTCCGGGTGGGCGTTGTTTTGGTTTTTCGGAAGTGTTAGACCTGTAAGAGAAAAATTTAAATGGTTGGGAAAGGCCATGGGATGTAGAAATATTTTTTTCACATTTTATTTCCTTGTAAAAACAGGTAAATCAATAGGGTTTTTCGTACGGATAAGTGCCCAGTGAACGGTTCGTTTAGCTTTATATATTGTTCCGGGTGGGCGTTGTTTAGGTTTTTCGGAAGTGTTAGACCTGTAAGAGAAAAATTTAAATGGTTGGGAAAGGCCATGGGATGTAGAAATATTTTTTTCACATATACTTCCTTGTAAAAACAGGTAAATCAATAGGGTTTTTCGTACGGATAAGTACCCAGTGAACGGTTCGTTTAGCTTTATATATTGTTCCGGGTGGGCGTTGTATTGGTTTTTCGGAAGTGTTAGACCTGTAAGAGAAAAATTTAAATGGTTGGGAAAGGCCATGGGATGTAGAAATATTTTTTTCACATTTACTTCCTTGTAAAAACAGGTAAATCAATAGGGTTTTTCGTACGGATAAGTACCCAGTGAACGGTTCGTTTAGCTTTATATATTGTTCCGGGTGGGCGTTGTATTGGTTTTTCAGAAGTGTTAGACCGGTAAAAGAAAAATTTAAATGGTTGGGAAAGGCCATGGGATGTAGAAATATTTTTTTCACATTTTATTTCCTTTTAAAAACAGGTAAATCAATAGGGATTTTCGTACGGATAAGTACCCAGTGAACCGTTCATTTAGCATTATATATTGTTCCGGGTGGGCGTTGTTTTGGTTTTTCGGAAGTGTTAGACCTGTAAGAGAAAAATTTAAATGGTTGGGAAAGGCCATGGGATGTAGAAATATTTTTTTCACATTTTACTTCCTTGTAAAAACAGGAAAATTCATAGGGATTTTCGTACGGATAAGTACCCAGTGAACGGTTCGTTTATCTTTATATATTCTTCCGGGTGGGCGTTGTATTGGTTTTTCGGAAGTGTTAGACCTGTAAGAGAAAAATTTAAATGGTTGGGAAAGGCCATGGGATGTAGAAATATTTTTTCACATTTTATTTCCTTGTAAAAACAGGAAAATCAATAGGGATTTTCGTACGGATAAGTACCCAGTGAACCGTTCGTTTAGCTTTATATATTGTTCCGGGTGGGCGTTGTTTTGGTTTTTCGGAAGTGTTAGACCTGTAAGAGAAAAATTTAAATGGTTGGGAAAGGCCATGGGATGTAGAAATATTTTTTTCACATTTACTTCCTTGTAAAAACAGGTAAATCAATAGGGTTTTTCGTACGGATAAGTACCCAGTGAACGGTTCGTTTAGCTTTATATATTGTTCCGGGTGGGCGTTGTATTGGTTTTTCAGAAGTGTTAGACCGGTAAAAGAAAAATTTAAATGGTTGGGAAAGGCCATGGGATGTAGAAATATTTTTTTCACATTTTATTTCCTTTTAAAAACAGGTAAATCAATAGGGATTTTCGTACGGATAAGTACCCAGTGAACCGTTCATTTAGCATTATATATTGTTCCGGGTGGGCGTTGTTTTGGTTTTTCGGAAGTGTTAGACCTGTAAGAGAAAAATTTAAATGGTTGGGAAAGGCCATGGGATGTAGAAATATTTTTTTCACATTTTACTTCCTTGTAAAAACAGGAAAATCCATAGGGATTTTTGTACGGATAAGTACCCAGTGAACGGTTCGTTTATCTTTATATATTCTTCCGGGTGGGCGTTGTATTGGTTTTTCGGAAGTGTTAGACCTGTAAGAGAAAAATTTAAATGGTTGGGAAAGGCCATGGGATGTAGAAATATTTTTTCACATTTTATTTCCTTGTAAAAACAGGAAAATCAATAGGGATTTTCGTACGGATAAGTACCCAGTGAACCGTTCGTTTAGCTTTATATATTGTTCCGGGTGGGCGTTGTTTTGGTTTTTCGGAAGTGTTAGACATGTAAGAGAAAAATTTAAATGGTTGGGAAAGGCCATGGGATGTAGAAATATTTTTTTCACATTTTATTTCCTTGTGAAAACAGGTAAATCAATAGGGTTTTTCGTACGGATAAGTGCCCAGTGAACGGTTCGTTTAGCTTTATATATTGTTCCGGGTGGGCGTTGTTTTGGTTTTTCAGAAGTGTTAGACCTGTAAGAGAAAAATTTAAATGGTTGGGAAAGGCCATGGGATGTAGAAATATTTTTTTCACATATACTTCCTTGTAAAAACAGGTAAATCAATAGGGTTTTTCGTACGGATAAGTACCCAGTGAACGGTTCGTTTAGCTTTATATATTGTTCCGGGTGAGCGTTTTATTGGTTTTTCAGAAGTGTTAGACCTGTAAGAGAAAAATTTAAATGGTTGGGAAAGGCCATGGGATGTAGAAATATTTTTTTCACATTTACTTCCTTGTAAAAACAGGTAAATCAATAGGGTTTTTCGTACGGATAAGTACCCAGTGAACGGTTCGTTTAGCTTTATATATTGTTCCGGGTGGGCGTTGTATTGGTTTTTCAGAAGTGTAAGACCTGTAAAAGAAAAATTTAAATGGTTGGTAAAGGCCATGGGATGTAGAAATATTTTTTTCACGTTTTATTTCCTTGTAAAAACAGGTAAATCAATAGGGTTTTTCGTACGGATAAGTGCCCAGTGAACGGTTCGTTTAGCTTTATATATTGTTCCGGGTGGGTGTTGTTTTGGTTTTTCGGAAGTGTTAGACCTGTAAGAGAAAAATTTAAATGGTTGGGAAAGGCCATGGGATGTAGAAATATTTTTTTCACATTTTATTTCCTTGTAAAAACAGGTAAATCAATAGGGTTTTTCGTACGGATAAGTACCCAGTGAACGGTTCGTTTAGCTTTATATATTGTTCCGGGTGGGCGTTGTATTGGTTTTTTGGAAGTGTTAGACCTGTAAGAGAAAAATTTAAATGGTTGGGAAAGGCCATGGGATGTAGAAATATTTTTTTCACATTTTACTTCCTTATAAAAACAGGAAAATCAATAGGGTTTTTCGTACGGATAAGTGCCCAGTGAACGGTTTGTTTAGCTTTATACATTGTTCCGGGTGGGCGTTGTATTGTTTTTTCGGAAGTGTTAGACCTGTAAGAGAAAAATTTAAATGGTTGGGAAAGGCCATGGGATGTAGAAATATTTTTTTCACATTTTACTTCCTTGTAAAAACAGGAAAATCGATAGGGATTTTCATACAGATAAGTACCCAGTGAACGGTTCATTTAGCTTTATATATAGTTCCGGGTGGGCGTTGTATTGGTTTTTCGGAAGTGTTAGACCTGTAAGAGAAAAATTTAAATGGTTGGGAAAGGCCATGGGATGTAGAAATATTTTTTTCACATTTACTTCCTTGTAAAAACAGGTAAATCAATAGGGTTTTTCGTACGGATAAGTACCCAGTGAACGGTTCGTTTAGCTTTATATATTGTTCCGGGTGGGCGTTGTATTGGTTTTTCAGAAGTGTTAGACCTGTAAGAGAAAAATTTAAATGGTTGGGAAAGGCCATGGGATGTAGAAATATTTTTTTCACATTTTATTTCCTTTTAAAAACAGGTAAATCAATAGGGATTTTCGTACGGATAAGTACCCAGTGAACGGTTCGTTTAGCTTTATATATTGTTCCGGGTGGGCGTTGTATTGGTTTTTCGGAAGTGTTAGACCTGTAAGAGAAAAATTTAAATGGTTGGGAAAGGCCATGGGATGTAGAAATATTTTTTTCACATTTACTTCCTTGTAAAAACAGGTAAATCAATAGGGTTTTTCGTACGGATAAGTACCCAGTGAACGGTTCGTTTAGCTTTATATATTGTTCCGGGTGGGCGTTGTATTGGTTTTTCAGAAGTGTTAGACCTGTAAGAGAAAAATTTAAATGGTTGGGAAAGGCCATGGGATGTAGAAATATTTTTTTCACATTTTATTTCCTTTTAAAAACAGTTAAATCAATAGGGATTTTCGTACGGATAATTACCCAGTGAACGGTTCGCTTAGCTTTATATATTGTTCCGGGTGGGCGTTGTATTGGTTTTTTGGAAGTGTTAGACATGTAAGAGAAAAATTTAAATGGTTGGGAAAGGCCATGGGATGTAGAAATAATTTTTTCACATTTTACTTCCTTATAAAAACAGGAAAATCAATAGGGATTTTCGTACGGATATGTACCCAGTGAACGGTTCGTTTAGCTTTATATATTGTGCCGGGTGGGCGTTGTTTTGGTTTTTCAGAAGTGTTAGACCTGTAAGAGAAAAATTTAAATGGTTGGGAAAGGCCATGGGATGTAGAAATATTTTTTTCACATTTTATTTCCTTTTAAAAACAGGTAAATCAATAGGGATTTTCGTACGGATAAGTACCCAGTGAACGGTTCGTTTAGCTTTATATATTGTTCCGGGTGGGCGTTGTATTGGTTTTTTGGAAGTGTTAGACCTGTAAGAGAAAAATTTAAATGGTTGGGAAAGGCCATGGGATGTAGAAATATTTTTTTCACATTTACTTCCTTGTAAAAACAGGTAAATCAATAGGGTTTTTCGTACGGATAAGTACCCAGTGAACGGTTCGTTTAGCTTTATATATTGTTCCGGGTGGGCGTTGTATTGGTTTTTCAGAAGTGTTAGACCTGTAAGAGAAAAATTTAAATGGTTGGGAAAGGCCATGGGATGTAGAAATATTTTTTTCACATTTTATTTCCTTTTAAAAACAGTTAAATCAATAGGGATTTTCGTACGGATAATTACCCAGTGAACGGTTCGCTTAGCTTTATATATTGTTCCGGGTGGGCGTTGTATTGGTTTTTTGGAAGTGTTAGACATGTAAGAGAAAAATTTAAATGGTTGGGAAAGGCCATGGGATGTAGAAATAATTTTTTCACATTTTACTTCCTTATAAAAACAGGAAAATCAATAGGGATTTTCGTACGGATATGTACCCAGTGAACGGTTCGTTTAGCTTTATATATTGTGCCGGGTGGGCGTTGTTTTGGTTTTTCAGAAGTGTTAGACCTTTAAGAGAAAAATTTAAATGGTTGGGAAAGGCCATGGGATGTAGAAATATTTTTTTCACATTTACTTCCTTATAAAAACAGGAAAATCAATAGGGATTTTCGTACGGATATGTACCCAGTGAACGGTTCGTTTAGCTTTATATATTGTGCCGGGTGGGCGTTGTTTTGGTTTTTCAGAAGTGTTAGACCTGTAAGAGAAAAATTTAAATGGTTGGGAAAGGCCATGGGATGTAGAAATATTTTTTTCACATTTACTTCCTTGTAAAAACAGGTAAATCAATAGGGTTTTTCGTACGGATAAGTACCCAGTGAACGGTTCGTTTAGCTTTATACATTGTTCCGGGTGGGCGTTGTATTGTTTTTTCGGAAGTGTTAGACCTGTAAGTGAAAAATTTAAATGGCTGGGAAAGGCCATGGGATGTAGAAATATTTTTTTCACATTTTACTTCCTTTTAAAAACAGGAAAATCGATAGGGATTTTCATACGGATAAGTACCCAGTGAACGGTTCGTTTATCTTTATATATTCTTCCGGGTGGGCGTTGTATTGGTTTTTCGGAAGTGTTAGACTTGTAAGAGAAAAATTTAAATGGTTGGGAAAGGCCATGGGATGTAGAAATATTTTTTTCACATTTACTTCCTTGTAAAAACAGGTAAATCAATAGGGTTTTTCGTACGGATAAGTACCCAGTGAACCGTTCGTTTAGCTTTATATATTGTTCCGGGTGGGCGTTGTTTTGGTTTTTCGGAAGTGTTAGACCTGTAAGAGAAAAATTTAAATGGTTGGGAAAGGCCATGGGATGTAGAAATATTTTTTTCACATTTTATTTCCTTGTAAAAACAGGAAAATCAATAGGGTTTTTCGTACGGATAAGTGCCCAGTGAACGGTTCGTTTAGCTTTATATATTGTTCCGGGTGGGCGTTGTTTTGGTTTTTCGGAAGTGTTAGACCTGTAAGAGAAAAATTTAAATGGTTGGGAAAGGCCATGGGATTTTGAAATATTTTTTTCACATATACTTCCTTGTAAAAACAGGTAAATCAATAGGGTTTTTCGTACGGATAAGTACCCAGTGAACGGTTCGTTTAGCTTAATATATTGTTCCGGGTGGGCGTTGTATTGGTTTTTCGGAAGTGTTAGACCTGTAAGAGAAAAATTTAAATGGTTGGGAAAGGCCATGGGATGTAGAAATATTTTTTTCACATTTACTTCCTTGTAAAAACAGGTAAATCAATAGGGTTTTTCGTACGGATAAGTACCCAGTGAACGGTTCGTTTAGCTTTATATATTGTTCCGGGTGGGCGTAGTATTGGTTTTTCAGAAGTGTTAGACCTTTAAGAGAAAAATTTAAATGGTTGGTAAAGGCCATGGGATGTAGAAATATTTTTTTCACATTTTATTTCCTTTTAAAAACAGGTAAATCAATAGGGATTTTGGTACGGATAATTACCTAGTGAACGGTTCCTTTAGCTTTATATATTGTTCCGGGTGGGCGTTGTATTGGTTTTTTGGAAGTGTTAGACCTGTAAGAGAAAAATGTAAGTGGTTGGGAAAGGCCATGGGATGTAGAAATATTTTTTTCACATTTTACTTCCTAATAAAAACTGGAAAATCAATAGGGATTTTCGTACGGATATGTACCCAGTGAACGGTTCATTTAGCTTTATATATTGTTCCGGGTGGGCGTTGTATTAGTTTTTCGGAAGCGTTAGACCTGTAAGAAAAAAATGTAAATGGTTGGGAAAGGCCAAGGGATGTAGAAATATTTTTTTCACATTTACTTCCTTGTAAAAACAGGTAAATCAATAGGGATTTTCGTACGGATATGTACCCAGTGAACGGTTCGTTTTGCTTTATATATTGTTCCGGGTGGGCGTTGTATTGGTTTTTCGGAAGCGTTAGACCTGTAAGAAAAAAATTTAAATGGTTGGGAAAGGCCATGGGATGTAGAAATATTTTTTTCACATTTTATTTCCTTGTAAAAACAGGTAAATCAATAGGGTTTTTCGTACGGATAAGTGCCCAGTGAACGGTTTGTTTAGCTTTATACATTGTTCCGGGTAGGCGTTGTATTGTTTTTTCGGAAGTGTTAGACCTGTAAGAGAAAAATTTAAATGGCTGGGAAAGGCCATGGGATGTAGAAATATTTTTTTCACATTTTACTTCCTTGCAAAAACAGGAAAATCGATAGGGATTTTCATACGGATAAGTACCCAGTGAACGGTTCGTTTATCTTTATATATTCTTCCGGGTGGGCGTTGTATTGGTTTTTCGGAAGTGTTAGACCTGTAAGAGAAAAATTTAAATGGTTGGGAAAGGCCATGGGATGTAGAAATATTTTTTTCACATTTACTTCCTTGTAAAAACAGGTAAATCAATAGGGTTTTTCGTACGGATAAGTACCCAGTGAACCGTTCGTTTAGCTTTATATATTGTTCCGGGTGGGCGTTGTATTGTTTTTTCGGAAGTGTTAGACCTGTAAGAGAAAAATTTAAATGGTTGGGAAAGGCCATGGGATGTAGAAATATTTTTTTCACATTTTACTTCCTTGTAAAAACAGGAAAATCAATAGGGATTTTCGTACGGATAAGTACCCAGTGAACCGTTCGTTTAGCTTTACATATTGTTCCGGGTGGGCGTTGTATTGTTTTTTCGGAAGTGTTAGACCTGTAAGAGAAAAATTTAAATGGCTGGGAAAGGCCATGGGATGTAGAAATATTTTTTTCACATTTTACTTCCTTGTAAAAACAGGAAAATCGATAGGGATTTTCATACGGATAAGTACCCAGTGAACGGTTCGTTTATCTTTATATATTCTTCCGGGTGGGCGTTGTATTGGTTTTTCGGAAGTGTTAGACCTGTAAGAGAAAAATTTAAATGGTTGGGAAAGGCCATGGGATGTAGAAATATTTTTTTCACATTTACTTCCTTGTAAAAACAGGTAAATCAATAGGGTTTTTCGTACGGATAAGTACCCAGTGAACCGTTCGTTTAGCTTTATATATTGTTCCGGGTGGGCGTTGTATTGTTTTTTCGGAAGTGTTAGACCTGTAAGAGAAAAATTTAAATGGTTGGGAAAGGCCATGGGATGTAGAAATATTTTTTTCACATTTTACTTCCTTGTAAAAACAGGAAAATCAATAGGGATTTTCGTACGGATAAGTACCCAGTGAACCGTTCGTTTAGCTTTATATATTGTTCCGGGTGGGCGTTGTATTGTTTTTTCGGAAGTGTTAGACCTGTAAGAGAAAAATTTAAATGGTTGGGAAAGGCCATGGGATGTAGAAATATTTTTTTCACATTTTACTTCCTTGTAAAAACAGGAAAATCAATAGGGATTTTCGTACGGATAAGTACCCAGTGAACCGTTCGTTTAGCTTTATATATTGTTCCGGGTGGGCGTTGTTTTGGTTTTTCGGAAGTGTTAGACCTGTAAGAGAAAAATTTAAATGGTTGGGAAAGGCCATGGGATGTAGAAATATTTTTTTCACATTTTATTTCCTTGTAAAAACAGGTAAATCAATAGGGTTTTTCGTACGGATAAGTGCCCAGTGAACGGTTCGTTTAGCTTTATATATTGTTCCGGGTGGGCGTTGTTTTGGTTTTTCGGAAGTGTTAGACCTGTAAGAGAAAAATTTAAATGGTTGGGAAAGGCCATGGGATGTTGAAATATTTTTTTCACATATACTTCCTTGTAAAAACAGGTAAATCAATAGGGTTTTTCGTACGGATAAGTACCCAGTGAACGGTTCGTTTAGCTTTATATATTGTTCCGGGTGGGCGTTGTATTGGTTTTTCGGAAGTGTTAGACCTGTAAGAGAAAAATTTAAATGGTTGGGAAAGGCCATGGGATGTAGAAATATTTTTTTCACATTTACTTCCTTGTAAAAACAGGTAAATCAATAGGGTTTTTCGTACGGATAAGTACCCAGTGAACCGTTCGTTTAGCTTTATATATTGTTCCGGGTGGGCGTTGTTTTGGTTTTTCGGAAGTGTTAGACCTGTAAGAGAAAAATTTAAATGGTTGGGAAAGGCCATGGGATGTAGAAATATTTTTTTCACATTTTATTTCCTTGTAAAAACAGGAAAATCAATAGGGTTTTTCGTACGGATAAGTGCCCAGTGAACGGTTCGTTTAGCTTTATATATTGTTCCGGGTGGGCGTTGTTTTGGTTTTTCGGAAGTGTTAGACCTGTAAGAGAAAAATTTAAATGGTTGGGAAAGGCCATGGGATTTTGAAATATTTTTTTCACATATACTTCCTTGTAAAAACAGGTAAATCAATAGGGTTTTTCGTACGGATAAGTACCCAGTGAACGGTTCGTTTAGCTTTATATATTGTTCCGGGTGGGCGTTGTATTGGTTTTTCGGAAGTGTTAGACCTGTAAGAGAAAAATTTAAATGGTTGGGAAAGGCCATGGGATGTAGAAATATTTTTTTCACATTTACTTCCTTGTAAAAACAGGTAAATCAATAGGGTTTTTCGTACGGATAAGTACCCAGTGAACGGTTCGTTTAGCTTTATATATTGTTCCAGGTGGGCGTTGTATTGGTTTTTCAGAAGTGTTAGACCTTTAAGAGAAAAATTTAAATGGTTGGTAAAGGCCATGGGATGTAGAAATATTTTTTTCACATTTTATTTCCTTTTAAAAACAGGTAAATCAATAGGGATTTTGGTACGGATAATTACCCAGTGAACGGTTCGTTTAGCTTTATATATTGTTCCGGGTGGGCGTTGTATTGGTTTTTTGGAAGTGTTAGACCTGTAAGAGAAAAATGTAAGTGGTTGGGAAAGGCCATGGGATGTAGAAATATTTTTTTCCCATTTTACTTCCTAATAAAAACTGGAAAATCAATAGGGATTTTCGTACGGATATGTACCCAGTGAACGGTTCATTTAGCTTTATATATTGTTCCGGGTGGGCGTTGTATTTGTTTTTCGGAAGCGTTAGACCTGTAAGAAAAAAATGTAAATGGTTGGGAAAGGCCAAGGGATGTAGAAATATTTTTTTCACATTTACTTCGTTGTAAAAACAGGTAAATCAATAGGGATTTTCGTACGGATATGTACCCAGTGAACGGTTCGTTTTGCTTTATATATTGTTCCGGGTGGGCGTTGTATTGGTTTTTCGGAAGCGTTAGACCTGTAAGAGAAAAATTTAAATGGCTGGGAAAGGCCATGGGATGTAGAAATATTTTTTTCACATTTTACTTCCTTGTAAAAACAGGAAAATCGATAGGGATTTTCATACGGATAAGTACCCAGTGAACGGTTCGTTTATCTTTATATATTCTTCCGGGTGGGCGTTGTATTGGTTTTTCGGAAGTGTTAGACCTGTAAGAGAAAAATTTAAATGGTTGGGAAAGGCCATGGGATGTAGAAATATTTTTTTCACATTTACTTCCTTGTAAAAACAGGTAAATCAATAGGGTTTTTCGTACGGATAAGTACCCAGTGAACCGTTCGTTTAGCTTTATATATTGTTCCGGGTGGGCGTTGTATTGTTTTTTCGGAAGTGTTAGACCTGTAAGAGAAAAATTTAAATGGTTGGGAAAGGCCATGGGATGTAGAAATATTTTTTTCACATTTTACTTCCTTGTAAAAACAGGAAAATCAATAGGGATTTTCGTACGGATAAGTACCCAGTGAACCGTTCGTTTAGCTTTATATATTGTTCCGGGTGGGCGTTGTATTGTTTTTTCGGAAGTGTTAGACCTGTAAGAGAAAAACTTAAATGGCTGGGAAAGGCCATGGGATGTAGAAATATTTTTTTCACATTTTACTTCCTTGTAAAAACAGGAAAATCAATAGGGATTTTCGTACGGATAAGTACCCAGTGAACCGTTCGTTTAGCTTTATATATTGTTCCGGGTGGGCGTTGTTTTGGTTTTTCGGAAGTGTTAGACCTGTAAGAGAAAAATTTAAATGGTTGGGAAAGGCCATGGGATGTAGAAATATTTTTTTCACATTTTATTTCCTTGTAAAAACAGGTAAATCAATAGGGTTTTTCGTACGGATAAGTGCCCAGTGAACGGTTCGTTTAGCTTTATATATTGTTCCGGGTGGGCGTTGTTTTGGTTTTTCGGAAGTGTTAGACCTGTAAGAGAAAAATTTAAATGGTTGGGAAAGGCCATGGGATGTTGAAATATTTTTTTCACATATACTTCCTTGTAAAAACAGGTAAATCAATAGGGTTTTTCGTACGGATAAGTACCCAGTGAACGGTTCGTTTAGCTTTATATATTGTTCCGGGTGGGCGTTGTATTGGTTTTTCGGAAGTGTTAGACCTGTAAGAGAAAAATTTAAATGGTTGGGAAAGGCCATGGGATGTAGAAATATTTTTTTCACATTTACTTCCTTGTAAAAACAGGTAAATCAATAGGGTTTTTCGTACGGATAAGTACCCAGTGAACGGTTCGTTTAGCTTTATATATTGTTCCGGGTGGGCGTTGTATTGGTTTTTCAGAAGTGTTAGACCTTTAAGAGAAAAATTTAAATGGTTGGTAAAGGCCATGGCATGTAGAAATATTTTTTTCACATTTTATTTCCTTTTAAAAACAGGTAAATCAATAGGGATTTTCGTACGGATAATTACCCAGTGAACGGTTCGTTTAGCTTTATATATTGTTCCGGGTGGGCGTTGTATTGGTTTTTTGGAAGTGTTAGACCTGTAAGAGAAAAATGTAAGTGGTTGGGAAAGGCCATGGGATGTAGAAATATTTTTTTCACATTTTACTTCCTAATAAAAACTGGAAAATCAATAGGGATTTTCGTACGGATAAGTACCCAGTGAACCGTTCGTTTAGCATTATATATTGTTCCGGGTGGGCGTTGTTTTGGTTTTTCGGAAGTGTTAGACCTGTAAGAGAAAAATGTAAGTGGTTGGGAAAGGCCATGGGATGTAGAAATATTTTTTTCACATTTTACTTCCTAATAAAAACTGGAAAATCAATAGGGATTTTCGTACGGATATGTACCCAGTGAACGGTTCGTTTAGCTTTATATATTGTTCCTGGTGGGCGTTGTATTTGTTTTTCGGAAGCGTTAGACCTGTAAGAAAAAAATGTAAATGGTTGGGAAAGGCCAAGGGATGTAGAAATATTTTTTTCACATTTACTTCCTTGTAAAAACTGGTAAATCAATAGGGTTTTTCGTACGGATAAGTACCCAGTGAACCGTTCGTTTAGCTTTATATATTGTTCCGGGTGGGCGTTGTATTTGTTTTTCGGAAGCGTTAGACCTGTAAGAAAAAAATTTAAATGGTTGGGAAAGGCCATGGGATGTAGAAATATTTTTTTTACATTTTCTTCCTTGTAAAAACAGGTAAATCAATAGGGTTTTTCGTACGGATAAGTACCCAGTGAACCGTTCGTTTAGCTTTATACATTGTTCCGGGTGGGCGTTGTATTGTTTTTTCGGAAGTGTTAGACCTGTAAGAGAAAAATTTAAATGGTTGGGAAAGGCCATGGGATGTAGAAATATTTTTTTCACATTTTACTTCCTTGTAAAAACAGGAAAATCAATAGGGATTTTCGTACGGATAAGTACCCAGTGAACCGTTCGTTTAGCTTTATATATTTTTCCGGGTGGGCGTTGTTTTGGTTTTTCGGAAGTGTTAGACCTGTAAGAGAAAAATTTAAATGGTTGGGAAAGGCCATGGGATGTAGAAATATTTTTTTCACATTTTATTCCCTTGTAATACAGGTAAATCAATAGGGTTTTTCTTACGGATAAGTGCCCAGTGAACGGTTCGTTTAGCTTTATATATTGTTCTGGGTGGGCGTTGTTTTGGTTTTTCGGAAGTGTTAGACCTGTAAGAGAAAAATTTAAATGGTTGGGAAAGGCCATGGGATGTAGAAATATTTTTTTCACATATACTTCCTTGTAAAAACAGGTAAATCAATAGGGTTTTTCGTACGGATAAGTACCCTGTGAACGGTTCGTTTAGCTTTATATATTGTTCTGGGTGGGCGTTGTATTGGTTTTTCGGAAGTGTTAGACCTGTAAGAGAAAAATTTAAATGGTTGGGAAAGGCCATGGGATGTAGAAATATTTTTTTCACATTTACTTCCTTGTAAAAACAGGTAAATCAATAGGGTTTTTCGTACGGATAAGTACCCAGTGAACGGTTCGTTTAGCTTTATATATTGTTCCTGGTGGGCGTTGTATTGGTTTTTCAGAAGTGTTAGACCTGTAAGAGAAAAATTTAAATGGTTGGGAAAGGCCATGGGATGTAGAAATATTTTTTTCACATTTACTTCCTTTTAAAAACAGGTAAATCAATAGGGATTTTCGTACGGATAAGTACCCAGTGAACGGTTCCTTTAGCTTTATATATTGTTCCGGGTGGGCGTTGTATTGGTTTTTTGGAAGTGTTAGACCTGTAAGAGAAAAATTTAAATGGTTGGGAAAGGCCATGGGATGTAGAAATATTTTTTTCACATTTTATTTCCTTTTAAAAACAGGTAAATCAATAGGGATTTTCGTACGGATAATTACCCAGTGAACGGTTCGTTTAGCTTTATATATTGTTCCGGGTGGGCGTTGTATTGGTTTTTTGGAAGTGTTAGACCTGTAAGAGAAAAATTTAAGTGGTTGGGAAAGGCCATGGGATGTAGAAATATTTTTTTCACATTTTACTTCCTAATAAAAACTGGAAAATCAATAGGGATTTTCGTACGGATATGTACCTAGTGAACGGTTCGTTTAGCTTTATATATTGTTCCGGGTGGGCGTTGTATTGGTTTTTCAGAAGCGTTAGACCTGTAAGAAAAAAATTTAAATGGTTGGGAAAGGCCATGGGATGTAGAAATATTTTTTTCACATTTACTTCCTTGTAAAAACAGGTAAATCAATAGGGTTTTTCGTACGGATAAGTACCCAGTGAACCGTTCGTTTAGCTTTATATATTGTTCCGGGTGGGCGTTGTATTGTTTTTTCGGAAGTGTTAGACCTGTAAGAGAAAAAATTAAATGGTTGGGAAAGGCCATGGGATGTAGAAATATTTTTTTCACATTTTACTTCCTTGTAAAAACAGGAAAATCAATAGGGATTTTCGTACGGATAAGTACCCAGTGAACCGTTCGTTCAGCTTTATATATTGTTCTGGGTGGGCGTTGTTTTGGTTTTTCGGAAGTGTTAGACCTGTAAGAGAAAAATTTAAATGGTTGGGAAAGGCCATGGAATGTAGAAATATTTTTTTCACATTTTACTTCCTTGTAAAAACAGGAAAATCAATAGGGATTTTCGTACGGATAAGTACCCAGTGAACCGTTCGTTTAGCTTTATATATTGTTCCGGGTGTGCCTTGTTTTGGTTTTTCGGAAGTGTTAGACCTGTAAGAGAAAAATTTAAATGGTTGGGAAAGGCCATGGGATGTTGAAATATTTTTTTCACATATACTTCCTTGTAAAAACAGGTAAATCAATAGGGTTTTTCGTACGGATAAGTACCCAGTGAACGGTTCGTTTAGCTTTATATATTGTTCCGGGTGGGCGTTGTATTGGTTTTTCGGAAGTGTTAGACCTGTAAGAGAAAAATTTAAATGGTTGGGAAAGGCCATGGGATGTAGAAATATTTTTTTCACATTTACTTCCTTGTAAAAACAGGTAAATCAATAGGGATTTTCGTACGGATAAGTACCCAGTGAACGGTTCCTTTAGCTTTATATATTGTTCCGGGTGGGCGTTGTATTGGTTTTTTGGAAGTGTTAGACCTGTAAGAGAAAAATTTAAATGGTTGGGAAAGGCCATGGGATGTAGAAATATTTTTTTCACATTTTATTTCCTTTTAAAAACAGGTAAATCAATAGGGATTTTCGTACGGATAATTACCCAGTGAACGGTTCGTTTAGCTTTATATATTGTTCCGGGTGGGCGTTGTATTGGTTTTTTGGAAGTGTTAGACCTGTAAGAGAAAAATTTAAGTGGTTGGGAAAGGCCATGGGATGTAGAAATATTTTTTTCACATTTTACTTCCTAATAAAAACTGGAAAATCAATAGGGATTTTCGTACGGATATGTACCTAGTGAACGGTTCGTTTAGCTTTATATATTGTTCCGGGTGGGCGTTGTATTGGTTTTTCAGAAGCGTTAGACCTGTAAGAAAAAAATTTAAATGGTTGGGAAAGGCCATGGGATGTAGAAATATTTTTTTCACATTTACTTCCTTGTAAAAACAGGTAAATCAATAGGGTTTTTCGTACGGATAAGTACCCAGTGAACCGTTCGTTTAGCTTTATATATTGTTCCGGGTGGGCGTTGTATTGTTTTTTCGGAAGTGTTAGACCTGTAAGAGAAAAAATTAAATGGTTGGGAAAGGCCATGGGATGTAGAAATATTTTTTTCACATTTTACTTCCTTGTAAAAACAGGAAAATCAATAGGGATTTTCGTACGGATAAGTACCCAGTGAACCGTTCGTTCAGCTTTATATATTGTTCTGGGTGGGCGTTGTTTTGGTTTTTCGGAAGTGTTAGACCTGTAAGAGAAAAATTTAAATGGTTGGGAAAGGCCATGGAATGTAGAAATATTTTTTTCACATTTTACTTCCTTGTAAAAACAGGAAAATCGATAGGGATTTTCATACGGATAAGTACCCAGTGAACGGTTCGTTTATCTTTATATATTCTTCCGGGTGGGCGTTGTATTGGTTTTTCAGAAGTGTTAGACCTGTAAGAGAAAAATTTAAATGGTTGGGAAAGGCCATGGGATGTAGAAATATTTTTTTCACATTTACTTCCTTGTAAAAACAGGTAAATCAATAGGGTTTTTCGTACGGATAAGTACCCAGTGAACCGTTCGTTTAGCTTTATATATTGTTCCGGGTGGGCGTTGTATTGTTTTTTCGGAAGTGTTAGACCTGTAAGAGAAAAATTTAAATGGTTGGGAAAGGCCATGGGATGTAGAAATATTTTTTTCACATTTTACTTCCTTGTAAAAACAGGAAAATCAATAGGGATTTTCGTACGGATAAGTACCCAGTGAACCGTTCGTTTAGCTTTATATATTGTTCCGGGTGTGCCTTGTTTTGGTTTTTCGGAAGTGTTAGACCTGTAAGAGAAAAATTTAAATGGTTGGGAAAGGCCATGGGATGTTGAAATATTTTTTTCACATATACTTCCTTGTAAAAACAGGTAAATCAATAGGGTTTTTCGTACGGATAAGTACCCAGTGAACGGTTCGTTTAGCTTTATATATTGTTCCGGGTGGGCGTTGTATTGGTTTTTCGGAAGTGTTAGACCTGTAAGAGAAAAATTTAAATGGTTGGGAAAGGCCATGGGATGTAGAAATATTTTTTTCACATTTACTTCCTTGTAAAAACAGGTAAATCAATAGGGTTTTTCGTACGGATAAGTACCCAGTGAACGGTTCGTTTAGCTTTATATATTGTTCCGGGTGGGCGTTGTATTTGTTTTTCAGAAGCGTTAGACCTGTAAGAAAAAAATTTAAATGGTTGGGAAAGGCCATGGGATGTAGAAATATTTTTTTCACATTTACTTCCTTGTAAAAACAGGTAAATCAATAGGGTTTTTCGTACGGATAAGTACCCAGTGAACCGTTAGTTTAGCTTTATATATTGTTCCGGGTGGGCGTTGTATTGTTTTTTCTGAAGTGTTAGACCTGTAAGAGAAAAATTTAAATGGTTGGGAAAGGACATGGGATGTAGAAATATTTTTTTCACATTTTACTTCCTTGTAAAAACAGGAAAATCAATAGGGATTTTCGTACGGATAAGTACCCAGTGAACCGTTCGTTTAGCTTTATATATTGTTCCGGGTGGGCGTTGTTTTGGTTTTTCGGAAGTGTTAGACCTGTAAGAGAAAAATTTAAATGGTTGGGAAAGGCCATGGGATGTAGAAATATTTTTTTCACATTTTATTTCCTTGTAATACAGGTAAATCAATAGGGTTTTTCTTACGGATAAGTGCCCAGTGAACGGTTCGTTTAGCTTTATATATTGTTCCGAGTGGGCGTTGTTTTGGTTTTTTGGAAGTGTTAGACCTGTAAGAGAAAAATTTAAATGGTTGGGAAAGGCCATGGGATGTAGAAATATTTTTTTCACATATACTTCCTTGTAAAAACAGGTAAATCAATAGGGTTTTTCGTACGGATAAGTACCCAGTGAACGGTTCGTTTAGCTTTATATATTGTTCCGGGTGGGCGTTGTATTGGTTTTTCGGAAGTGTTAGACCTGTAAGAGAAAAATTTAAATGGTTGGGAAAGGCCATGGGATGTAGAAATATTTTTTTCACATTTACTTCCTTGTAAAAACAGGTAAATCAATAGGGTTTTTCGTACGGATAAGTACCCAGTGAACGGTTCGTTTAGCTTTATATATTGTTCCTGGTGGGCGTTGTATTGGTTTTTCAGAAGTGTTAGACCTGTAAGAGAAAAATTTAAATGGTTGGGAAAGGCCATGGGATGTAGAAATATTTTTTTCACATTTACTTCCTTGTAAAAAGAGGTAAATCAATAGGGATTTTCGTACGGATAAGTACCCAGTGAACGGTTCGTTTAGCTTTATATATTGTTCCGGGTGGGCGTTGTATTGTTTTTTTGGAAGTGTTAGACCTGTAAGAGAAAAATTTAAATGGTTGGGAAAGGCCATGGGATGTAGAAATATTTTTTTCACATTTACTTCCTTGTAAAAACAGGTAAATCAATAGGGTTTTTCGTACGGATAAGTACCCAGTGAACGGTTCGTTTAGCTTTATATATTGTTCCGGGTGGGCGTTGTATTGGTTTTTCAGAAGTGTTAGACCTTTAAGAGAAAAATTTAAATGGTTGGGAAAGGCCATGGGATGTAGAAATATTTTTTTCACATTTTATTTCCCTTTAAAAACAGGTAAATCAATAGGGATTTTCGTACGGATAATTACCCAGTGAACGGTTCGTTTAGCTTTATATATTGTTCCGGGTGGGCGTTGTTTTGGTTTTTCGGAAGTGTTAGACCTGTAAGAGAAAAATTTAAGTGGTTGGGAAAGGCCATGGGATGTAGAAATATTTTTTTCACATTTTACTTCCTAATAAAAACTGGAAAATCAATAGGGATTTTCGTACGGATATGTACCCAGTGAACTGTTCGTTTAGCTTTATATATTGTTCCGGGTGGGCGTTGTATTGGTTTTTCGGAAGCGTTAGACCTGTAAGAAAAAAATTTAAATGGTTGGGAAAGGCCATGGGATGTAGAAATATTTTTTTCACATTTACTTCCTTGTAAAAACAGGTAAATCAATAGGGTTTTTCGTACGGATAAGTACCCAGTGAACCGTTCGTTTAGCTTTATACATTGTTCCGGGTGGGCGTTGTATTGTTTTTTCGGAAGTGTTAGACCTGTAAGAGAAAAATTTAAATGGTTGGGAAAGGCCATGGGATGTAGAAATATTTTTTTCACATTTTACTTCCTTGTAAAAACAGGAAAATCAATAGGGATTTTCGTACGGATAAGTACCCAGTGAACCGTTCGTTTAGCTTTATATATTTTTCCGGGTGGGCGTTGTTTTGGTTTTTCGGAAGTGTTAGACCTGTAAGAGAAAAATTTAAATGGTTGGGAAAGGCCATGGGATGTAGAAATATTTTTTTCACATTTTATTCCCTTGTAATACAGGTAAATCAATAGGGTTTTTCTTACGGATAAGTGCCCAGTGAACGGTTCGTTTAGCTTTATATATTGTTCTGGGTGGGCGTTGTTTTGGTTTTTCGGAAGTGTTAGACCTGTAAGAGAAAAATTTAAATGGTTGGGAAAGGCCATGGGATGTAGAAATATTTTTTTCACATATACTTCCTTGTAAAAACAGGTAAATCAATAGGGTTTTTCGTACGGATAAGTACCCTGTGAACGGTTCGTTTAGCTTTATATATTGTTCTGGGTGGGCGTTGTATTGGTTTTTCGGAAGTGTTAGACCTGTAAGAGAAAAATTTAAATGGTTGGGAAAGGCCATGGGATGTAGAAATATTTTTTTCACATTTACTTCCTTGTAAAAACAGGTAAATCAATAGGGTTTTTCGTACGGATAAGTACCCAGTGAACGGTTCGTTTAGCTTTATATATTGTTCCTGGTGGGCGTTGTATTGGTTTTTCAGAAGTGTTAGACCTGTAAGAGAAAAATTTAAATGGTTGGGAAAGGCCATGGGATGTAGAAATATTTTTTTCACATTTACTTCCTTTTAAAAACAGGTAAATCAATAGGGATTTTCGTACGGATAAGTACCCAGTGAACGGTTCCTTTAGCTTTATATATTGTTCCGGGTGGGCGTTGTATTGGTTTTTTGGAAGTGTTAGACCTGTAAGAGAAAAATTTAAATGGTTGGGAAAGGCCATGGGATGTAGAAATATTTTTTTCACATTTTATTTCCTTTTAAAAACAGGTAAATCAATAGGGATTTTCGTACGGATAATTACCCAGTGAACGGTTCGTTTAGCTTTATATATTGTTCCGGGTGGGCGTTGTATTGGTTTTTTGGAAGTGTTAGACCTGTAAGAGAAAAATTTAAGTGGTTGGGAAAGGCCATGGGATGTAGAAATATTTTTTTCACATTTTACTTCCTAATAAAAACTGGAAAATCAATAGGGATTTTCGTACGGATATGTACCTAGTGAACGGTTCGTTTAGCTTTATATATTGTTCCGGGTGGGCGTTGTATTGGTTTTTCAGAAGCGTTAGACCTGTAAGAAAAAAATTTAAATGGTTGGGAAAGGCCATGGGATGTAGAAATATTTTTTTCACATTTACTTCCTTGTAAAAACAGGTAAATCAATAGGGTTTTTCGTACGGATAAGTACCCAGTGAACCGTTCGTTTAGCTTTATATATTGTTCCGGGTGGGCGTTGTATTGGTTTTTCGGAAGTGTTAGACCTGTAAGAGAAAAAATTAAATGGTTGGGAAAGGCCATGGGATGTAGAAATATTTTTTTCACATTTTACTTCCTTGTAAAAACAGGAAAATCAATAGGGATTTTCGTACGGATAAGTACCCAGTGAACCGTTCGTTCAGCTTTATATATTGTTCTGGGTGGGCGTTGTTTTGGTTTTTCGGAAGTGTTAGACCTGTAAGAGAAAAATTTAAATGGTTGGGAAAGGCCATGGAATGTAGAAATATTTTTTTCACATTTTACTTCCTTGTAAAAACAGGAAAATCGATAGGGATTTTCATACTGATAAGTACCCAGTGAACGGTTCGTTTATCTTTATATATTCTTCCGGGTGGGCGTTGTATTGGTTTTTCAGAAGTGTTAGACCTGTAAGAGAAAAATTTAAATGGTTGGGAAAGGCCATGGGATGTAGAAATATTTTTTTCACATTTACTTCCTTGTAAAAACAGGTAAATCAATAGGGTTTTTCGTACGGATAAGTACCCAGTGAACCGTTCGTTTAGCTTTATATATTGTTCCGGGTGGGCGTTGTATTGTTTTTTCGGAAGTGTTAGACCTGTAAGAGAAAAATTTAAATGGTTGGAAAAGGCCATGGGATGTAGAAATATTTTTTTCACATTTTACTTCCTTGTAAAAACAGGAAAATCAATAGGGATTTTCGTACGGATAAGTACCCAGTGAACCGTTCGTTTAGCTTTATATATTGTTCCGGGTGTGCCTTGTTTTGGTTTTTCGGAAGTGTTAGACCTGTAAGAGAAAAATTTAAATGGTTGGGAAAGGCCATGGGATGTTGAAATATTTTTTTCACATATACTTCCTTGTAAAAACAGGTAAATCAATAGGGTTTTTCGTACGGATAAGTACCCAGTGAACGGTTCGTTTAGCTTTATATATTGTTCCGGGTGGGCGTTGTATTGGTTTTTCGGAAGTGTTAGACCTGTAAGAGAAAAATTTAAATGGTTGGGAAAGGCCATGGGATGTAGAAATATTTTTTTCACATTTACTTCCTTGTAAAAACAGGTAAATCAATAGGGATTTTCGTACGGATAAGTACCCAGTGAACGGTTCCTTTAGCTTTATATATTGTTCCGGGTGGGCGTTGTATTGGTTTTTTGGAAGTGTTAGACCTGTAAGAGAAAAATTTAAATGGTTGGGAAAGGCCATGGGATGTAGAAATATTTTTTTCACATTTTATTTCCTTTTAAAAACAGGTAAATCAATAGGGATTTTCGTACGGATAATTACCCAGTGACCGGTTCGTTTAGCTTTATATATTGTTCCGGGTGGGCGTTGTATTGGTTTTTTGGAAGTGTTAGACCTGTAAGAGAAAAATTTAAGTGGTTGGGAAAGGCCATGGGATGTAGAAATATTTTTTTCACATTTTACTTCCTAATAAAAACTGGAAAATCAATAGGGATTTTCGTACGGATATGTACCTAGTGAACGGTTCGTTTAGCTTTATATATTGTTCCGGGTGGGCGTTGTATTGGTTTTTCAGAAGCGTTAGACCTGTAAGAAAAAAATTTAAATGGTTGGGAAAGGCCATGGGATGTAGAAATATTTTTTTCACATTTACTTCCTTGTAAAAACAGGTAAATCAATAGGGTTTTTCGTACGGATAAGTACCCAGTGAACCGTTCGTTTAGCTTTATATATTGTTCCGGGTGGGCGTTGTATTGTTTTTTCGGAAGTGTTAGACCTGTAAGAGAAAAAATTAAATGGTTGGGAAAGGCCATGGGATGTAGAAATATTTTTTTCACATTTTACTTCCTTGTAAAAACAGGAAAATCAATAGGGATTTTCGTACGGATAAGTACCCAGTGAACCGTTCGTTCAGCTTTATATATTGTTCTGGGTGGGCGTTGTTTTGGTTTTTCGGAAGTGTTAGACCTGTAAGAGAAAAATTTAAATGGTTGGGAAAGGCCATGGAATGTAGAAATATTTTTTTCACATTTTACTTCCTTGTAAAAACAGGAAAATCGATAGGGATTTTCATACGGATAAGTACCCAGTGAACGGTTCGTTTATCTTTATATATTCTTCCGGGTGGGCGTTGTATTGGTTTTTCAGAAGTGTTAGACCTGTAAGAGAAAAATTTAAATGGTTGGGAAAGGCCATGGGATGTAGAAATATTTTTTTCACATTTACTTCCTTGTAAAAACAGGTAAATCAATAGGGTTTTTCGTACGGATAAGTACCCAGTGAACCGTTCGTTTAGCTTTATATATTGTTCCGGGTGGGCGTTGTATTGTTTTTTCGGAAGTGTTAGACCTGTAAGAGAAAAATTTAAATGGTTGGGAAAGGCCATGGGATGTAGAAATATTTTTTTCACATTTTACTTCCTTGTAAAAACAGGAAAATCAATAGGGATTTTCGTACGGATAAGTACCCAGTGAACCGTTCGTTTAGCTTTATATATTGTTCCGGGTGTGCCTTGTTTTGGTTTTTCAGAAGTGTTAGACCTGTAAGAGAAAAATTTAAATGGTTGGGAAAGGCCATGGGATGTTGAAATATTTTTTTCACATATACTTCCTTGTAAAAACAGGTAAATCAATAGGGTTTTTCGTACGGATAAGTACCCAGTGAACGGTTCGTTTAGCTTTATATATTGTTCCGGGTGGGCGTTGTATTGGTTTTTCGGAAGTGTTAGACCTGTAAGAGAAAAATTTAAATGGTTGGGAAAGGCCATGGGATGTAGAAATATTTTTTTCACATTTACTTCCTTGTAAAAACAGGTAAATCAATAGGGTTTTTCGTACGGATAAGTACCCAGTGAACGGTTCGTTTAGCTTTATATATTGTTCCGGGTGGGCGTTGTATTTGTTTTTCAGAAGCGTTAGACCTGTAAGAAAAAAATTTAAATGGTTGGGAAAGGCCATGGGATGTAGAAATATTTTTTTCACATTTACTTCCTTGTAAAAACAGGTAAATCAATAGGGTTTTTCGTACGGATAAGTACCCAGTGAACCGTTAGTTTAGCTTTATATATTGTTCCGGGTGGGCGTTGTATTGTTTTTTCTGAAGTGTTAGACCTGTAAGAGAAAAATTTAAATGGTTGGGAAAGGACATGGGATGTAGAAATATTTTTTTCACATTTTACTTCCTTGTAAAAACAGGAAAATCAATAGGGATTTTCGTACGGATAAGTACCCAGTGAACCGTTCGTTTAGCTTTATATATTGTTCCGGGTGGGCGTTGTTTTGGTTTTTCGGAAGTGTTAGACCTGTAAGAGAAAAATTTAAATGGTTGGGAAAGGCCATGGGATGTAGAAATATTTTTTTCACATTTTATTTCCTTGTAATACAGGTAAATCAATAGGGTTTTTCTTACGGATAAGTGCCCAGTGAACGGTTCGTTTAGCTTTATATATTGTTCCGAGTGGGCGTTGTTTTGGTTTTTCGGAAGTGTTAGACCTGTAAGAGAAAAATTTAAATGGTTGGGAAAGGCCATGGGATGTAGAAATATTTTTTTCACATATACTTCCTTGTAAAAACAGGTAAATCAATAGGGTTTTTCGTACGGATAAGTACCCAGTGAACGGTTCGTTTAGCTTTATATATTGTTCCGGGTGGGCGTTGTATTGGTTTTTCGGAAGTGTTAGACCTGTAAGAGAAAAATTTAAATGGTTGGGAAAGGCCATGGGATGTAGAAATATTTTTTTCACATTTACTTCCTTGTAAAAACAGGTAAATCAATAGGGTTTTTCGTACGGATAAGTACCCAGTGAACGGTTCGTTTAGCTTTATATATTGTTCCTGGTGGGCGTTGTATTGGTTTTTCAGAAGTGTTAGACCTGTAAGAGAAAAATTTAAATGGTTGGGAAAGGCCATGGGATGTAGAAATATTTTTTTCACATTTACTTCCTTGTAAAAAGAGGTAAATCAATAGGGATTTTCGTACGGATAAGTACCCAGTGAACGGTTCGTTTAGCTTTATATATTGTTCCGGGTGGGCGTTGTATTGTTTTTTTGGAAGTGTTAGACCTGTAAGAGAAAAATTTAAATGGTTGGGAAAGGCCATGGGATGTAGAAATATTTTTTTCACATTTACTTCCTTGTAAAAACAGGTAAATCAATAGGGTTTTTCGTACGGATAAGTACCCAGTGAACGGTTCGTTTAGCTTTATATATTGTTCCGGGTGGGCGTTGTATTGGTTTTTCAGAAGTGTTAGACCTTTAAGAGAAAAATTTAAATGGTTGGGAAAGGCCATGGGATGTAGAAATATTTTTTTCACATTTTATTTCCTTTTAAAAACAGGTAAATCAATAGGGATTTTCGTACGGATAATTACCCAGTGAACGGTTCGTTTAGCTTTATATATTGTTCCGGGTGGGCGTTGTTTTGGTTTTTCGGAAGTGTTAGACCTGTAAGAGAAAAATTTAAGTGGTTGGGAAAGGCCATGGGATGTAGAAATATTTTTTTCACATTTTACTTCCTAATAAAAACTGGAAAATCAATAGGGATTTTCGTACGGATATGTACCCAGTGAACTGTTCGTTTAGCTTTATATATTGTTCCGGGTGGGCGTTGTATTGGTTTTTCGGAAGCGTTAGACCTGTAAGAAAAAAATTTAAATGGTTGGGAAAGGCCATGGGATGTAGAAATATTTTTTTCACATTTACTTCCTTGTAAAAACAGGTAAATCAATAGGGTTTTTCGTACGGATAAGTACCCAGTGAACCGTTCGTTTAGCTTTATATATTGTTCCGGGTGGGCGTTGTATTGTTTTTTCGGAAGTGTTAGACCTGTAAGAGAAAAAATTAAATGGTTGGGAAAGGCCATGGGATGTAGAAATATTTTTTTCACATTTTACTTCCTTGTAAAAACAGGAAAATCAATAGGGATTTTCGTAAGGATAAGTACCCAGTGAACCGTTCGTTCAGCTTTATATATTGTTCCGGGTGGGCATTGTTTTGGTTTTTCGGAAGTGTTAGACCTGTAAGAGAAAAATTTAAATGGTTGGGAAAGGCCATGGAATGTAGAAATATTTTTTTCACATTTTACTTCCTTGTAAAAACAGGAAAATCGATAGGGATTTTCATACGGATAAGTACCCAGTGAACGGTTCGTTTAGCTTTATATATTCTTCCGGGTGGGCGTTGTATTGGTTTTTCAGAAGTGTTAGACCTGTAAGAGAAAAATTTAAATGGTTGGGAAAGGCCATGAGATGTAGAAATATTTTTTTCACATTTTATTTCCTTGTAAAAACAGGTAAATCAATAGGGTTTTTCGTACGGATAAGTGCCCAGTGAACGGTTTGTTTAGCTTTATACATTGTTCCGGGTGGGCGTTGTATTGTTTTTTCGGAAGTGTTAGACCTGTAAGAGAAAAATTTAAATGGTTGGGAAAGGCCATGGGATGTAGAAATATTTTTTTCACATTTTACTTCCTTGTAAAAACAGGAAAATCGATAGGGATTTTCATACGGATAAGTACCCAGTGAACGGTTCGTTCATCTTTATATATTCTTCCGGGTGGGCGTTGTATTGGTTTTTCGGAAGTGTTAGACCTGTAAGAGAAAAATTTAAATGGTTGGGAAAGGCCATGGGATGTAGAAATATTTTTTCACATTTTATTTCCTTGTAAAAACAGGAAAATCAATAGGGATTTTCGTACGGATAAGTGCCCAGTGAACGGTTTGTTTAGCTTTATACATTGTTCCGGGTGGGCGTTGTATTGTTTTTTCGGAAGTGTTAGACCTGTAAGAGAAAAATTTAAATGGTTGGGAAAGGCCATGGGATGTAGAAATATTTTTTTCACATTTTACTTCCTTGTAAAAACAGGAAAATCCATAGGGATTTTCGTACGGATAAGTACCCAGTGAACCGTTCGTTTAGCTTTATATATTGTTCCGGGTGGGCGTTGTTTTGGTTTTTCGGAAGTGTTAGACCTGTAAGAGAAAAATTTAAATGGTTGGGAAAGGCCATGGGATGTAGAAATATTTTTTTCACATTTTATTTCCTTGTAAAAACAGGTAAATCAATAGGGTTTTTCGTACGGATAAGTGCCCAGTGAACGGTTCGTTTAGCTTTATATATTGTTCCGGGTGGGCGTTGTTTTGGTTTTTCGGAAGTGTTAGACCTGTAAGAGAAAAATTTAAATGGTTGGGAAAGGCCATGGGATGTAGAAATATTTTTTTCACATATACTTCCTTGTAAAAACAGGTAAATCAATAGGGTTTTTCGTACGGATAAGTACCCAGTGAACGGTTCGTTTAGCTTTATATATTGTTCCGGGTGGGCGTTGTATTGGTTTTTCGGAAGTGTTAGACCTGTAAGAGAAAAATTTAAATGGTTGGGAAAGGCCATGGGATGTAGAAATATTTTTTTCACATTTACTTCCTTGTAAAAACAGGTAAATCAATAGGGTTTTTCGTACGGATAAGTACCCAGTGAACGGTTCGTTTAGCTTTATATATTGTTCCGGGTGGGCGTTGTATTGGTTTTTCAGAAGTGTTAGACCTGTAAAAGAAAAATTTAAATGGTTGGGAAAGGCCATGGGATGTAGAAATATTTTTTTCACATTTTATTTCCTTTTAAAAACAGGTAAATCAATAGGGATTTTCGTACGGATAAGTACCCAGTGAACCGTTCGTTTAGCATTATATATTGTTCCGGGTGGGCGTTGTTTTGGTTTTTCGGAAGTGTTAGACCTGTAAGAGAAAAATTTAAATGGTTGGGAAAGGCCATGGCATGTAGAAATATTTTTTTCACATTTTACTTCCTTGTAAAAACAGAAAAATCCATAGGGATTTTCGTACGGATAAGTACCCAGTGAACGGTTCGTTTATCTTTATATATTCTTCCGGGTGGGCGTTGTATTGGTTTTTCGGAAGTGTTAGACCTGTAAGAGAAAAATTTAAATGGTTGGGAAAGGCCATGGGATGTAGAAATATTTTTTCACATTTTATTTCCTTGTAAAAACAGGAAAATCAATAGGGATTTTCGTACGGATAAGTACCCAGTGAACCGTTCGCTTAGCTTTATATATTGTTCCGGGTGGGCGTTGTTTTGGTTTTTCGGAAGTGTTAGACCTGTAAGAGAAAAATTTAAATGGTTGGGAAAGGCCATGGGATGTAGAAATATTTTTTTCACATTTTATTTCCTTATAAAAACAGGAAAATCGATAGGGATTTTCGTACGGATATGTACCCAGTGAACGGTTCGTTTAGCTTTATATATTGTTCCGGGTGGGCGTTGTATTGGTTTTTCGTAAGCGTTCGACCTGTAAGAGAAAAATTTAAATGGTTGGGAAAGGCCATGGGATGTAGAAATATTTTTTTCACATTTTATTTCCTTGTGAAAACAGGTAAATCAATAGGGTTTTTCGTACGGATAAGTGCCCAGTGAACGGTTCGTTTATCTTTATATATTGTTCCGGGTGGGCGTTGTTTTGGTTTTTCGGAAGTGTTAGACCTGTAAGAGAAAAATTTATATGGTTGGGAAAGGCCATGGGATGTAGAAATATTTTTTTCACATATACTTCCTTGTAAAAACAGGTAAATCAATAGGGTTTTTCGTACGGATAAGTACCCAGTGAACGGTTCGTTTAGCTTTATATATTGTTCCGGGTGAGCGTTTTATTGGTTTTTCAGAAGTGTTAGACTTGTAAGAGAAAAATTTAAATGGTTGGGAAAGGCCATGGGATGTAGAAATATTTTTTTCACATTTACTTCCTTGTAAAAACAGGTAAATCAATAGGGTTTTTCGTACGGATAAGTACCCAGTGAACGGTTCGTTTAGCTTTATATATTGTTCCGGGTGGGCGTTGTATTGGTTTTTCAGAAGTGTAAGACCTGTAAAAGAAAAATTTAAATGGTTGGGAAAGGCCATGGGATGTAGAAATATTTTTTTCACATTTACTTCCTTGTAAAAACAGGTAAATCAATAGGGATTTTCGTACGGATAAGTACCCAGTGAACGGTTCCTTTAGCTTTATATATTGTTCCGGGTGGGCGTTGTATTGGTTTTTTGGAAGTGTTAGACCTGTAAGAGAAAAATTTAAATGGTTGGGAAAGGCCATGGGATGTAGAAATATTTTTTTCACATTTTATTTCCTTTTAAAAACAGGTAAATCAATAGGGATTTTCGTACGGATAATTACCCAGTGACCGGTTCGTTTAGCTTTATATATTGTTCCGGGTGGGCGTTGTATTGGTTTTTTGGAAGTGTTAGACCTGTAAGAGAAAAATTTAAGTGGTTGGGAAAGGCCATGGGATGTAGAAATATTTTTTTCACATTTTACTTCCTAATAAAAACTGGAAAATCAATAGGGATTTTCGTACGGATATGTACCTAGTGAACGGTTCGTTTAGCTTTATATATTGTTCCGGGTGGGCGTTGTATTGGTTTTTCAGAAGCGTTAGACCTGTAAGAAAAAAATTTAAATGGTTGGGAAAGGCCATGGGATGTAGAAATATTTTTTTCACATTTACTTCCTTGTAAAAACAGGTAAATCAATAGGGTTTTTCGTACGGATAAGTACCCAGTGAACCGTTCGTTTAGCTTTATATATTGTTCCGGGTGGGCGTTGTATTGTTTTTTCGGAAGTGTTAGACCTGTAAGAGAAAAAATTAAATGGTTGGGAAAGGCCATGGGATGTAGAAATATTTTTTTCACATTTTACTTCCTTGTAAAAACAGGAAAATCAATAGGGATTTTCGTACGGATAAGTACCCAGTGAACCGTTCGTTCAGCTTTATATATTGTTCTGGGTGGGCGTTGTTTTGGTTTTTCGGAAGTGTTAGACCTGTAAGAGAAAAATTTAAATGGTTGGGAAAGGCCATGGAATGTAGAAATATTTTTTTCACATTTTACTTCCTTGTAAAAACAGGAAAATCGATAGGGATTTTCATACGGATAAGTACCCAGTGAACGGTTCGTTTATCTTTATATATTCTTCCGGGTGGGCGTTGTATTGGTTTTTCAGAAGTGTTAGACCTGTAAGAGAAAAATTTAAATGGTTGGGAAAGGCCATGGGATGTAGAAATATTTTTTTCACATTTACTTCCTTGTAAAAACAGGTAAATCAATAGGGTTTTTCGTACGGATAAGTACCCAGTGAACCGTTCGTTTAGCTTTATATATTGTTCCGGGTGGGCGTTGTATTGTTTTTTCGGAAGTGTTAGACCTGTAAGAGAAAAATTTAAATGGTTGGGAAAGGCCATGGGATGTAGAAATATTTTTTTCACATTTTACTTCCTTGTAAAAACAGGAAAATCAATAGGGATTTTCGTACGGATAAGTACCCAGTGAACCGTTCGTTTAGCTTTATATATTGTTCCGGGTGTGCCTTGTTTTGGTTTTTCAGAAGTGTTAGACCTGTAAGAGAAAAATTTAAATGGTTGGGAAAGGCCATGGGATGTTGAAATATTTTTTTCACATATACTTCCTTGTAAAAACAGGTAAATCAATAGGGTTTTTCGTACGGATAAGTACCCAGTGAACGGTTCGTTTAGCTTTATATATTGTTCCGGGTGGGCGTTGTATTGGTTTTTCGGAAGTGTTAGACCTGTAAGAGAAAAATTTAAATGGTTGGGAAAGGCCATGGGATGTAGAAATATTTTTTTCACATTTACTTCCTTGTAAAAACAGGTAAATCAATAGGGTTTTTCGTACGGATAAGTACCCAGTGAACGGTTCGTTTAGCTTTATATATTGTTCCGGGTGGGCGTTGTATTTGTTTTTCAGAAGCGTTAGACCTGTAAGAAAAAAATTTAAATGGTTGGGAAAGGCCATGGGATGTAGAAATATTTTTTTCACATTTACTTCCTTGTAAAAACAGGTAAATCAATAGGGTTTTTCGTACGGATAAGTACCCAGTGAACCGTTAGTTTAGCTTTATATATTGTTCCGGGTGGGCGTTGTATTGTTTTTTCTGAAGTGTTAGACCTGTAAGAGAAAAATTTAAATGGTTGGGAAAGGACATGGGATGTAGAAATATTTTTTTCACATTTTACTTCCTTGTAAAAACAGGAAAATCAATAGGGATTTTCGTACGGATAAGTACCCAGTGAACCGTTCGTTTAGCTTTATATATTGTTCCGGGTGGGCGTTGTTTTGGTTTTTCGGAAGTGTTAGACCTGTAAGAGAAAAATTTAAATGGTTGGGAAAGGCCATGGGATGTAGAAATATTTTTTTCACATTTTATTTCCTTGTAATACAGGTAAATCAATAGGGTTTTTCTTACGGATAAGTGCCCAGTGAACGGTTCGTTTAGCTTTATATATTGTTCCGAGTGGGCGTTGTTTTGGTTTTTCGGAAGTGTTAGACCTGTAAGAGAAAAATTTAAATGGTTGGGAAAGGCCATGGGATGTAGAAATATTTTTTTCACATATACTTCCTTGTAAAAACAGGTAAATCAATAGGGTTTTTCGTACGGATAAGTACCCAGTGAACGGTTCGTTTAGCTTTATATATTGTTCCGGGTGGGCGTTGTATTGGTTTTTCGGAAGTGTTAGACCTGTAAGAGAAAAATTTAAATGGTTGGGAAAGGCCATGGGATGTAGAAATATTTTTTTCACATTTACTTCCTTGTAAAAACAGGTAAATCAATAGGGTTTTTCGTACGGATAAGTACCCAGTGAACGGTTCGTTTAGCTTTATATATTGTTCCTGGTGGGCGTTGTATTGGTTTTTCAGAAGTGTTAGACCTGTAAGAGAAAAATTTAAATGGTTGGGAAAGGCCATGGGATGTAGAAATATTTTTTTCACATTTACTTCCTTGTAAAAAGAGGTAAATCAATAGGGATTTTCGTACGGATAAGTACCCAGTGAACGGTTCGTTTAGCTTTATATATTGTTCCGGGTGGGCGTTGTATTGTTTTTTTGGAAGTGTTAGACCTGTAAGAGAAAAATTTAAATGGTTGGGAAAGGCCATGGGATGTAGAAATATTTTTTTCACATTTACTTCCTTGTAAAAACAGGTAAATCAATAGGGTTTTTCGTACGGATAAGTACCCAGTGAACGGTTCGTTTAGCTTTATATATTGTTCCGGGTGGGCGTTGTATTGGTTTTTCAGAAGTGTTAGACCTTTAAGAGAAAAATTTAAATGGTTGGGAAAGGCCATGGGATGTAGAAATATTTTTTTCACATTTTATTTCCTTTTAAAAACAGGTAAATCAATAGGGATTTTCGTACGGATAATTACCCAGTGAACGGTTCGTTTAGCTTTATATATTGTTCCGGGTGGGCGTTGTTTTGGTTTTTCGGAAGTGTTAGACCTGTAAGAGAAAAATTTAAGTGGTTGGGAAAGGCCATGGGATGTAGAAATATTTTTTTCACATTTTACTTCCTAATAAAAACTGGAAAATCAATAGGGATTTTCGTACGGATATGTACCCAGTGAACTGTTCGTTTAGCTTTATATATTGTTCCGGGTGGGCGTTGTATTGGTTTTTCGGAAGCGTTAGACCTGTAAGAAAAAAATTTAAATGGTTGGGAAAGGCCATGGGATGTAGAAATATTTTTTTCACATTTACTTCCTTGTAAAAACAGGTAAATCAATAGGGTTTTTCGTACGGATAAGTACCCAGTGAACCGTTCGTTTAGCTTTATATATTGTTCCGGGTGGGCGTTGTATTGTTTTTTCGGAAGTGTTAGACCTGTAAGAGAAAAAATTAAATGGTTGGGAAAGGCCATGGGATGTAGAAATATTTTTTTCACATTTTACTTCCTTGTAAAAACAGGAAAATCAATAGGGATTTTCGTAAGGATAAGTACCCAGTGAACCGTTCGTTCAGCTTTATATATTGTTCCGGGTGGGCATTGTTTTGGTTTTTCGGAAGTGTTAGACCTGTAAGAGAAAAATTTAAATGGTTGGGAAAGGCCATGGAATGTAGAAATATTTTTTTCACATTTTACTTCCTTGTAAAAACAGGAAAATCGATAGGGATTTTCATACGGATAAGTACCCAGTGAACGGTTCGTTTAGCTTTATATATTCTTCCGGGTGGGCGTTGTATTGGTTTTTCAGAAGTGTTAGACCTGTAAGAGAAAAATTTAAATGGTTGGGAAAGGCCATGAGATGTAGAAATATTTTTTTCACATTTTATTTCCTTGTAAAAACAGGTAAATCAATAGGGTTTTTCGTACGGATAAGTGCCCAGTGAACGGTTTGTTTAGCTTTATACATTGTTCCGGGTGGGCGTTGTATTGTTTTTTCGGAAGTGTTAGACCTGTAAGAGAAAAATTTAAATGGTTGGGAAAGGCCATGGGATGTAGAAATATTTTTTTCACATTTTACTTCCTTGTAAAAACAGGAAAATCGATAGGGATTTTCATACGGATAAGTACCCAGTGAACGGTTCGTTCATCTTTATATATTCTTCCGGGTGGGCGTTGTATTGGTTTTTCGGAAGTGTTAGACCTGTAAGAGAAAAATTTAAATGGTTGGGAAAGGCCATGGGATGTAGAAATATTTTTTCACATTTTATTTCCTTGTAAAAACAGGAAAATCAATAGGGATTTTCGTACGGATAAGTGCCCAGTGAACGGTTTGTTTAGCTTTATACATTGTTCCGGGTGGGCGTTGTATTGTTTTTTCGGAAGTGTTAGACCTGTAAGAGAAAAATTTAAATGGTTGGGAAAGGCCATGGGATGTAGAAATATTTTTTTCACATTTTACTTCCTTGTAAAAACAGGAAAATCCATAGGGATTTTCGTACGGATAAGTACCCAGTGAACCGTTCGTTTAGCTTTATATATTGTTCCGGGTGGGCGTTGTTTTGGTTTTTCGGAAGTGTTAGACCTGTAAGAGAAAAATTTAAATGGTTGGGAAAGGCCATGGGATGTAGAAATATTTTTTTCACATTTTATTTCCTTGTAAAAACAGGTAAATCAATAGGGTTTTTCGTACGGATAAGTGCCCAGTGAACGGTTCGTTTAGCTTTATATATTGTTCCGGGTGGGCGTTGTTTTGGTTTTTCGGAAGTGTTAGACCTGTAAGAGAAAAATTTAAATGGTTGGGAAAGGCCATGGGATGTAGAAATATTTTTTTCACATATACTTCCTTGTAAAAACAGGTAAATCAATAGGGTTTTTCGTACGGATAAGTACCCAGTGAACGGTTCGTTTAGCTTTATATATTGTTCCGGGTGGGCGTTGTATTGGTTTTTCGGAAGTGTTAGACCTGTAAGAGAAAAATTTAAATGGTTGGGAAAGGCCATGGGATGTAGAAATATTTTTTTCACATTTACTTCCTTGTAAAAACAGGTAAATCAATAGGGTTTTTCGTACGGATAAGTACCCAGTGAACGGTTCGTTTAGCTTTATATATTGTTCCGGGTGGGCGTTGTATTGGTTTTTCAGAAGTGTTAGACCTGTAAAAGAAAAATTTAAATGGTTGGGAAAGGCCATGGGATGTAGAAATATTTTTTTCACATTTTATTTCCTTTTAAAAACAGGTAAATCAATAGGGATTTTCGTACGGATAAGTACCCAGTGAACCGTTCGTTTAGCATTATATGTTGTTCCGGGTGGGCGTTGTTTTGGTTTTTCGGAAGTGTTAGACCTGTAAGAGAAAAATTTAAATGGTTGGGAAAGGCCATGGCATGTAGAAATATTTTTTTCACATTTTACTTCCTTGTAAAAACAGAAAAATCCATAGGGATTTTCGTACGGATAAGTACCCAGTGAACGGTTCGTTTATCTTTATATATTCTTCCGGGTGGGCGTTGTATTGGTTTTTCGGAAGTGTTAGACCTGTAAGAGAAAAATTTAAATGGTTGGGAAAGGCCATGGGATGTAGAAATATTTTTTCACATTTTATTTCCTTGTAAAAACAGGAAAATCAATAGGGATTTTCGTACGGATAAGTACCCAGTGAACCGTTCGCTTAGCTTTATATATTGTTCCGGGTGGGCGTTGTTTTGGTTTTTCGGAAGTGTTAGACCTGTAAGAGAAAAATTTAAATGGTTGGGAAAGGCCATGGGATGTAGAAATATTTTTTTCACATTTTATTTCCTTATAAAAACAGGAAAATCGATAGGGATTTTCGTACGGATATGTACCCAGTGAACGGTTCGTTTAGCTTTATATATTGTTCCGGGTGGGCGTTGTATTGGTTTTTCGTAAGCGTTCGACCTGTAAGAGAAAAATTTAAATGGTTGGGAAAGGCCATGGGATGTAGAAATATTTTTTTCACATTTTATTTCCTTGTGAAAACAGGTAAATCAATAGGGTTTTTCGTACGGATAAGTGCCCAGTGAACGGTTCGTTTATCTTTATATATTGTTCCGGGTGGGCGTTGTTTTGGTTTTTCGGAAGTGTTAGACCTGTAAGAGAAAAATTTATATGGTTGGGAAAGGCCATGGGATGTAGAAATATTTTTTTCACATATACTTCCTTGTAAAAACAGGTAAATCAATAGGGTTTTTCGTACGGATAAGTACCCAGTGAACGGTTCGTTTAGCTTTATATATTGTTCCGGGTGAGCGTTTTATTGGTTTTTCAGAAGTGTTAGACTTGTAAGAGAAAAATTTAAATGGTTGGGAAAGGCCATGGGATGTAGAAATATTTTTTTCACATTTACTTCCTTGTAAAAACAGGTAAATCAATAGGGTTTTTCGTACGGATAAGTACCCAGTGAACGGTTCGTTTAGCTTTATATATTGTTCCGGGTGGGCGTTGTATTGGTTTTTCAGAAGTGTAAGACCTGTAAAAGAAAAATTTAAATGGTTGGGAAAGGCCATGGGATGTAGAAATATTTTTTTCACATTTTATTTCCTTTTAAAAACAGGTAAATCAATAGGGATTTTCGTACGGATAAGTACCCAGTGAACGGTTCGTTTAGCTTTATATATTGTTCCGGGTGGGCGTTGTATTGGTTTTTCGGAAGTGTTAGACCCGTAAGAGAAAAATTTAAATGGTTGGGAAAGGCCATGGGATGTAGAAATATTTTTTTCACATTTACTTCCTTGTAAAAACAGGTAAATCAATAGGGTTTTTAGTATGGATAAGTACCCAGTGAACGGTTCGTTTAGCTTTATATATTGTTCCGGGTGGGCGTTGTATTGGTTTTTCAGAAGTGTTAGACCTGTAAGAGAAAAATTTAAATGGTTGGGAAAGGCCATGGGATGTAGAAATATTTTTTTCACATTTTATTTCCTTTTAAAAACAGGTAAATCAATAGGGATTTTCGTACGGATAAGTACCCAGTGAACGGTTCGTTTAGCTTTATATATTGTTCCGGGTGGGTGTTGAATTGTGTTTTGGAAGTGTTAGACCTGTAAGAGAAAAATTTAAATGGTTGGGAAAGGCCATGGGATGTAGAAATATTTTTTTCACATTTACTTCCTTGTAAAAACAGGTAAATCAATAGGGTTTTTCGTACGGATAAGTACCCAGTGAACGGTTCATTTAGCTTTATATATTGTTCCGGGTGGGCGTTGTATTGGTTTTTCAGAAGTGTTAGACCTGTAAGAGAAAAATTTAAATGGTTGGGAAAGGCCATGGGATGTAGAAATATTTTTTTCACATTTTATTTCCTTTTAAAAACAGGTAAATCAATAGGGATTTTCGTACGGATAAGTACCCAGGGAACGGTTCGTTTAGCTTTATATATTGTTCCGGGTGGGCGTTGTATTGGTTTTTTGGAAGTGTTAGACCTGTAAGAGAAAAATTTAAATGGTTGGGAAAGGCCATGGGATGTAGAAATATTTTTTTCACATTTTACTTCCTTATAAAAACAGGAAAATCAATAGGGATTTTCGTACGGATATGTACCCAGTGAACGGTTCGTTTAGCTTTATATATTGTTCCGGTTGGGCGTTGTATACGTTTTTCGGAAGCGTTAGACCTGTAAGAAAAAATTTAAATGGTTGGGAAAGGCCATGGGATGTAGAAATATTTTTTTCACATTTTATTTCCTTGTAAAAACAGGTAAATCAATAGGGTTTTTCGTACGGATAAGTGCCCAGTGAACGGTTTGTTTAACTTTATACATTGTTCCGGGTGGGCGTTGTATTGTTTTTTCGGAAGTGTTAGACCTGTAAGAGAAAAATTTAAATGGTTGGGAAAGGCCATGGGATGTAGAAATATTTTTTTCACATTTTACTTCCTTGTAAAAACAGGAATATCG
Source organism: Paroedura picta (assembly GCF_049243985.1). NCBI lineage: Eukaryota > Metazoa > Chordata > Lepidosauria > Squamata > Gekkonidae > Paroedura > Paroedura picta. Next base: position 189,374,389 of record NC_135369.1, read on the forward strand.
ATAGGGATTTTCATACGGATAAGTACCCAGTGAACGGTTCGTTTATCTTTATATATTCTTCCGGGTGGGCGTTGTATTGGTTTTTCTGAAGTGTTAGACCTGTAAGAGAAAATTTTAAATGGTTGGGAAAGGCCATGGGATGTAGAAATATTTTTTTCACATTTACTTCCTTGTAAAAACAGGTAAATCAATAGGGTTTTTCGTACGGATAAGTACCCAGTGAACGGTTCGTTTAGCTTTATATATTGTTCCGGGTGGGCGTTGTATTGGTTTTTCAGAAGTGTTAGACCTGTAAGAGAAAAATTTAAATGGTTGGGAAAGGCCATGGGATGTAGAAATATTTTTTTCACATTTTATTTCCTTTTAAAAACAGGTAAATCAATAGGGATTTTCGTACGGATAAGTACCCAGTGAACGGTTCGTTTAGCTTTATATATTGTTCCGGGTGGGTGTTGAATTGTGTTTTGGAAGTGTTAGACCTGTAAGAGAAAAATTTAAATGGTTGGGAAAGGCCATGGGATGTAGAAATATTTTTTTCACATTTACTTCCTTGTAAAAACAGGTAAATCAATAGGGTTTTTCGTACGGATAAGTACCCAGTGAACGGTTCGTTTAGCTTTATATATTGTTCCGGGTGGGCGTTGTATTGGTTTTTCAGAAGTGTTAGACCTGTAAGAGAAAAATTTAAATGGTTGGGAAAGGCCATGGGATGTAGAAATATTTTTTCACATTTTATTTCCTTGTAAAAACAGGAAAATCAATAGGGATTTTCGTACGGATAAGTGCCCAGTGAACCGTTCGTTTAGCTTTATATATTGTTCCGGGTGAGCGTTTTATTGGTTTTTCAGAAGTGTTAGACTTGTAAGAGAAAAATTTAAATGGTTGGGAAAGGCCATGGGATGTAGAAATATTTTTTTCACATTTACTTCCTTGTAAAAACAGGTAAATCAATAGGGTTTTTCGTACGGATAAGTACCCAGTGAACGGTTCGTTTAGCTTTATATATTGTTCCGGGTGGGCGTTGTATTGGTTTTTCAGAAGTGTAAGACCTGTAAAAGAAAAATTTAAATGGTTGGGAAAGGCCATGGGATGTAGAAATATTATTTTCACATTTTATTTCCTTTTAAAAACAGGTAAATCAATAGGGATTTTCGTACGGATAAGTACCCAGTGAACGGTTCGTTTAGCTTTATATATTGTTCCGGGTGGGCGTTGTATTGGTTTTTTGGAAGTGTTAGACCTATAAGAGAAAAATTTCAATGGTTGGGAAAGGCCATGGGATGTAGAAATATTTTTTTCACATTTACTTCCTTGTAAAAACAGGTAAATCAATAGGGTTTTTCGTACGGATAATTACCCAGTGAACGGTTCGTTTAGCTTTATATATTGTTCCGGGTGGGCGTTGTATTGGTTTTTCAGAAGTGTTAGACCTGTAAGAGAAAAATTTAAATGGTTGGGAAAGGCCATGGGATGTAGAAATATTTTTTTCACATTTTATTTCCTTTTAAAAACAGGTAAATCAATAGGGGTTTTCGTACGGATAATTACCCAGTGAACGGTTCGCTTAGCTTTATATATTGTTCCGGATGGGCGTTGTATTGGTTTTTTGGAAGTGTTAGACATGTAAGAGAAAAATTTAAATGGTTGGGAAAGGCCATGGGATGTAGAAATAATTTTTTCACATTTTACTTCCTTATAAAAACAGGAAAATCAATAGGGATTTTCGTACGGATATGTACACAGTGAACGGTTCGTTTAGCTTTATATATTGTGCCGGGTGGGCGTTGTTTTGGTTTTTCAGAAGTGTTAGACCTGTAAGAGAAAAATTTAAATGGTTGGGAAAGGCCATGGGATGTAGAAATATTTTTTTCACATTTACTTCCTTGTAAAAACAGGTAAATCGATAGGGTTTTTCGTACGGATAAGTACCCAGGGAACGGTTCGTTTATCTTTATATATTCTTCCGGGTGGGCGTTGTATTGGTTTTTCAGAAGTGTTAGACCTGTAAGAGAAAAATTTAAATGGTTGGGAAAGGCCATGGGATGTAGAAATATTTTTTTCACATTTACTTCCTTGTAAAAACAGGTAAATCAATAGGGTTTTTCGTACGGATAAGTACCCAGTGAACCGTTGGTTTAGCTTTATATATTGTTCCGGGTGGGCGTTGTATTGTTTTTTCGGAAGTGTTAGACCTGTAAGAGAAAAATTTAAATGGTTGGGAAAGGCCATGGGATGTAGAAATATTTTTTTCACATTTTACTTCCTTGTAAAAACAGGAAAATCAATAGGGATTTTCGTACGGATAAGTACCCAGTGAACCGTTCGTTTAGCTTTATATATTGTTCCGGGTGTGCCTTGTTTTGGTTTTTCGGAAGTGTTAGACCTGTAAGAGAAAAATTTAAATGGTTGGGAAAGGCCATGGGATGTAGAAATATTTTTTTCACATTTTATTTCCTTGTAAAAACAGGTAAATCAATAGGGTTTTTCGTACGGATAAGTGCCCAGTGAACGGTTCGTTTAGCTTTATATATTGTTCCGGGTGGGCGTTGTTTTGCTTCTTCGGAAGTGTTAGACCTGTAAGAGAAAAATTTAAATGGTTGGGAAAGGCCATGGGATGTTGAAATATTTTTTTCACATATACTTCCTTGTAAAAACAGGTAAATCAATAGGGTTTTTCGTACGGATAAGTACCCAGTGAACGGTTCGTTTAGCTTTATATATTGTTCCGGGTTGGCGTTGTATTGGTTTTTCGGAAGTGTTAGACCTGTAAGAGAAAAATTTAAATGGTTGGGAAAGGCCATGGGATGTAGAAATATTTTTTTCACATTTACTTCCTTGTAAAAACAGGTAAATCAATAGGGTTTTTCGTACGGATAAGTACCCAGTGAACGGTTCGTTTAGCTTTATATATTGTTCCGGGTGGGCGTTGTATTTGTTTTTCGGAAGCGTTAGACCTGTAAGAAAAAAATTTAAATGGTTGGGAAAGGCCATGGGATGTAGAAATATTTTTTTCACATTTACTTCCTTGTAAAAACAGGTAAATCAATAGGGTTTTTCGTACGGATAAGTACCCAGTGTACGGTTCGTTTAGCTTTATATATTGTTCCGGGTTGGCGTTGTATTGGTTTTTCGGAAGTGTTAGACCTGTAAGAGAAAAATTTAAATGGTTGGGAAAGGCCATGGGATGTAGAAATATTTTTTTCACATTTACTTCCTTGTAAAAACAGGTAAATCAATAGGGTTTTTCGTACGGATAAGTACCCAGTGAACGGTTCGTTTAGCTTTATATATTGTTCCGGGTGGGCGTTGTATTTGTTTTTCGGAAGCGTTAGACCTGTAAGAAAAAAATTTAAATGGTTGGGAAAGGCCATGGGATGTAGAAATATTTTTTTCACATTTACTTCCTTGTAAAAACAGGTAAATCAATAGGGTTTTTCATACGGATAAGTACCCAGTGAACCGTTCGTTTAGCTTTATATATTGTTCCGGGTGGGCGTTGTATTGTTTTTTCGGAAGTGTTAGACCTGTAAGAGAAAAATTTAAATGGTTGGGAAAGGCCATGGGATGTAGAAATATTTTTTTCACATTTTACTTCCTTGTAAAAACAGGAAAATCAATAGGGATTTTCGTACGGATAAGTACCCAGTGAACCGTTCGTTTAGCTTTATATATTGTTCCGGGTGGGCGTTGTTTTGGTTTTTCGGAAGTGTTAGACCTGTAAGAGAAAAATTTAAATGGTTGGGAAAGGCCATGGGATGTAGAAATATTTTTTTCACATTTTATTTCCTTGTAATACAGGTAAATCAATAGGGTTTTTCTTACGGATAAGTGCCCAGTGAACGGTTCGTTTAGCTTTATATATTGTTCCGGGTGGGCGTTGTTTTGGTTTTTCGGAAGTGTTAGACCTATAAGAGAAAAATTTAAATGGTTGGGAAAGGCCATGGGATGTAGAAATATTTTTTTCACATATACGTCCTTGTAAAAACAGGTAAATCAATAGGGTTTTTCGTACGGATAAGTACCCAGTGAACGGTTCGTTTAGCTTTATATATTGTTCCGGGTGGGCGTTGTATTGGTTTTTCGGAAGTGTTAGACCTGTAAGAGAAAAATTTAAATGGTTGGGAAAGGCCATGGGATGTAGAAATATTTTTTTCACATTTACTTCCTTGTAAAAACAGGTAAATCAATAGGGTTTTTCGTACTGATAAGTACCCAGTGAACGGTTCGTTTAGCTTTATATATTGTTCCTGGTGGGCGTTGTATTGGTTTTTCAGAAGTGTTAGACCTGTAAGAGAAAAATTTAAATGGTTGGGAAAGGCCATGGGATGTAGAAATATTTTTTTCACATTTACTTCCTTGTAAAAAGAGGTAAATCAATAGGGATTTTCGTACGGATAAGTACCCAGTGAACGGTTCGTTTAGCTTTATATATTGTTCCGGGTGGGCGTTGTATTGGTTTTTTGGAAGTGTTAGACCTGTAAGAGAAAAATTTAAATGGTTGGGAAAGGCCATGGGATGTAGAAATATTTTTTTCACATTTACTTCCTTGTAAAAACAGGTAAATCAATAGGGTTTTTCGTACGGATAAGTACCCAGTGAACGGTTCGTTTAGCTTTATATATTGTTCCGGGTGTGCGTTGTATTGGTTTTTCAGAAGTGTTAGACCTTTAAGAGAAAAATTTAAATGGTTGGGAAAGGCCATGGGATGTAGAAATATTTTTTTCACATTTTATTTCCTTTTAAAAACAGGTAAATCAATAGTGATTTTCGTACGGATAATTACCCAGTGAACGGTTCGTTTAGCTTTATATATTGTTCCGGGTGGGCGTTGTATTGGTTTTTTTGGAAGTGTTAGACCTGTAAGAGAAAAATTTAAATGGTTGGGAAAGGCCATGGGATGTAGAAATATTTTTTTCACATTTTATTTCCTTTTAAAAACAGGTAAATCAATAGGTATTTTCGTACGGATAATTACCCAGTGAACGGTTCGTTTAGCTTTATATATTGTTCCGGGTGGGCGTTGTATTGGTTTTTTGGAAGTGTTAGACCTGTAAGAGAAAAATGTAAGTGGTTGGGAAAGGCCATGGGATGTAGAAATATTTTTTTCACATTTTACTTCCTTATAAAAACAGGAAAATCAATAGGGATTTTCGTACGGATAGGTACCCAGTGAACCGTTCGTTTAGCTTTATATATTTTTCCGGGTGGGCGTTGTTTTGGTTTTTCGGAAGTGTTAGACCTGTAAGAGAAAAATTTAAATGGTTGGGAAAGGCCATGGGATGTAGAAATATTTTTTTCACATTTTACTTCCTTGTAAAAACAGGAAAATCAATAGGGATTTTCGTACGGATAAGTACCCAGTGAACCGTTCGTTTAGCTTTATATATTGTTCCGGGTGGGCGTTGTTTTGGTTTTTCGGAAGTGTTAGACCTGTAAGAGAAAAATTTAAATGGTTGGGAAAGGCCATGGGATGTAGAAATATTTTTTTCACATTTTATTTCCTTGTAATACAGGTAAATCAATAGGGTTTTTCTTACGGATAAGTGCCCAGTGAACGGTTCGTTTAGCTTTATATATTGTTCCGGGTGGGCGTTGTTTTGGTTTTTCGGAAGTGGTAGACCTATAAGAGAAAAATTTAAATGGTTGGGAAAGGCCATGGGATGTAGAAATATTTTTTTCACATTTTATTTCCTTTTAAAAACAGGTAAATCAATAGGGATTTTCGTACGGATAATTACCCAGTGAACGGTTCGTTTAGCTTTATATATTGTTCCGGGTGGGCGTTGTATTGGTTTTTTGGAAGTGTTAGACCTGTAAGAGAAAAATTTAAGTGGTTGGGAAAGGCCATGGGATGTAGAAATATTTTTTTCACATTTTACTTCCTAATAAAAACTGGAAAATCAATAGGGATTTTCGTACGGATATGTACCTAGTGAACGGTTCGTTTAGCTTTATATATTGTTCCGGGTGGGCGTTGTATTGGTTTTTCGGAAGCGTTAGACCTGTAAGAAAAAAATTTAAATGGTTGGGAAAGGCCATGGGATGTAGAAATATTTTTTTCACATTTTATTTCCTTGTAAAAACAGGAAAATCAATAGGGATTTTCGTACGGATAAGTACCCAGTGAACCGTTCGTTCAGCTTTATATATTGTTCCGGGTGGGCGTTGTTTTGGTTTTTCGGAAGTGTTAGACCTGTAAGAGAAAAATTTAAATGGTTGGGAAAGGCCATGGAATGTAGAAATATTTTTTTCACATTTTACTTCCTTGTAAAAACAGGAAAATCGATAGGGATTTTCATACGGATAAGTACCCAGTGAACGGTTCGTTTATCTTTATATATTCTTCCGGGTGGGCGTTGTATTGGTTTTTCAGAAGAGTTAGACCTGTAAGAGAAAAATTTAAATGGTTGGGAAAGGCCATGGGATGTAGAAATATTTTTTTCACATTTACTTCCTTGTAAAAACAGGTAAATCAATAGGGTTTTTCGTACAGATAAGTACCCAGTGAACCGTTGGTTTAGCTTTATATATTGTTCCGGGTGGGCGTTGTATTGTTTTTTCGGAAGTGTTAGACCTGTAAGAGAAAAATTTAAATGGTTGGGAAAGGCCATGGGATGTAGAAATATTTTTTTCACATTTTACTTCCTTGTAAAAAGAGGAAAATCAATAGGGATTTTCGTACGGATAAGTACCCAGTGAACCGTTCGTTTAGCTTTATATATTGTTCCGGTTGTGCCTTGTTTTGGTTTTTCGGAAGTGTTAGACCTGTAAGAGAAAAATTTAAATGGTTGGGAAAGGCCATGGGATGTAGAAATATTTTTTTCACATTTTATTTCCTTGTAAAAACAGGTAAATCAATAGGGTTTTTCGTACGGATAAGTGCCCAGTGAACGGTTCGTTTAGCTTTATATATTGTTCCGGGTGGGCGTTGTTTTGCTTTTTCGGAAGTGTTAGACCTGTAAGAGAAAAATTTAAATGGTTGGGAAAGGCCATGGGATGTTGAAATATTTTTTTCACATATACTTCCTTGTAAAAACAGGTAAATCAATAGGGTTTTTCGTACGGATAAGTACCCAGTGAACGGTTCGTTTAGCTTTATATATTGTTCCGGGTTGGCGTTGTATTGGTTTTTCGGAAGTGTTAGACCTGTAAGAGAAAAATTTAAATGGTTGGGAAAGGCCATGGGATGTAGAAATATTTTTTTCACATTTACTTCCTTGTAAAAACAGGTAAATCAATAGGGTTTTTCGTACGGATAAGTACCCAGTGAACGGTTCGTTTAGCTTTATATATTGTTCCGGGTGGGCGTTGTATTGGTTTTTCGGAAGCGTTAGACCTGTAAGAAAAAAATTTAAATGGTTGGGAAAGGCCATGGGATGTAGAAATATTTTTTTCACATTTACTTCCTTGTAAAAACAGGTAAATCAATAGGGTTTTTCGTACGGATAAGTACCCAGTGAACCGTTCGTTTAGCTTTATATATTGTTCCGGGTGGGCGTTGTATTGTTTTTTCGGAAGTGTTAGACCTGTAAGAGAAAAATTTAAATGGTTGGGAAAGGCCATGGGATGTAGAAATATTTTTTTCACATTTTACTTCCTTGTAAAAACAGGAAAATCAATAGGGATTTTCGTACGGATAAGTACCCAGTGAACCGTTCGTTTAGCTTTATATATCGTTCCGGGTGGGCGTTGTTTTGGTTTTTCGGAAGTGTTAGACCTGTAAGAGAAAAATTTAAATGGTTGGGAAAGGCCATGGGATGTAGAAATATTTTTTTCACATTTTATTTCCTTGTAATACAGGTAAATCAATAGGGTTTTTCTTACGGATAAGTGCCCAGTGAACGGTTCGTTTAGCTTTATATATTGTTCCGGGTGGGCGTTGTTTTGGTTTTTCAGAAGTGTTAGACCTGTAAGAGAAAAATTTAAATGGTTGGGAAAGGCCATGGGATGTAGAAATATTTTTTTCACATATACTTCCTTGTAAAAACAGGTAAATCAATAGGGTTTTTCGTACGGATAAGTACCCAGTGAACGGTTCGTTTAGCTTTATATATTGTTCCGGGTGGGCGTTGTATTGGTTTTTCGGAAGTGTTAGACCTGTAAGAGAAAAATTTAAATGGTTGGGAAAGGCCATGGGATGTAGAAATATTTTTTTCACATTTACTTCCTTGTAAAAACAGGTAAATCAATAGGGTTTTTCGTACGGATAAGTACCCAGTGAAGGGTTCGTTTAGCTTTATATATTGTTCCTGGTGGGCGTTGTATTGGTTTTTCAGAAGTGTTAGACCTGTAAGAGAAAAATTTAAATGGTTGGGAAAGGCCATGGGATGTAGAAATATTTTTTTCACGTTTACTTCCTTGTAAAAAGAGGTAAATCAATAGGGATTTTCATACGGATAAGTACCCAGTGAACGGTTCGTTTAGCTTTATATATTGTTCCGGGTGGGCGTTGTATTGGTTTTTCGGAAGTGTTAGACCTGTAAGAGAAAAATTTAAATGGTTGGGAAAGGCCATGGGATGTAGAAATATTTTTTTCACATTTACTTCCTTGTAAAAACAGGTAAATCAATAGGGTTTTTCGTACGGATAAGTACCCAGTGAACGGTTCGTTTAGCTTTATATATTGTTCCGGGTGGGCGTTGTATTGGTTTTTCAGAAGTGTTAGACCTTTAAGAGAAAAATTTAAATGGTTGGGAAAGGCCATGGGATGTAGAAATATTTTTTTCACATTTTATTTCCTTTTAAAAACAGGTAAATCAATAGGGATTTTCGTACGGATAATTACCCAGTGAACGGTTCGTTTAGCTTTATATATTGTTCCGGGTGGGCGTTGTATTGGTTTTTTGGAAGTGTTAGACCTGTAAGAGAAAAATTTAAATGGTTGGGAAAGGCCATGGGATGTAGAAATATTTTTTTCACATTTTACTTCCTTGTAAAAACAGGAAAATCAATAGGGATTTTCGTACGGATAAGTACCCAGTGAACCGTTCGTTTAGCTTTATATATCGTTCCGGGTGGGCGTTGTTTTGGTTTTTCGGAAGTGTTAGACCTGTAAGAGAAAAATTTAAATGGTTGGGAAAGGCCATGGGATGTAGAAATATTTTTTTCACATTTTATTTCCTTGTAATACAGGTAAATCAATAGGGTTTTTCTTACGGATAAGTGCCCAGTGAACGGTTCGTTTAGCTTTATATATTGTTCCGGGTGGGCGTTGTTTTGGTTTTTCGGAAGTGTTAGACCTGTAAGAGAAAAATTTAAATGGTTGGGAAAGGCCATGGGATGTAGAAATATTTTTTTCACATATACTTCCTTGTAAAAACAGGTAAATCAATAGGGTTTTTCGTACGGATAAGTACCCAGTGAACGGTTCGTTTAGCTTTATATATTGTTCCGGGTGGGCGTTGTATTGGTTTTTCGGAAGTGTTAGACCTGTAAGAGAAAAATTTAAATGGTTGGGAAAGGCCATGGGATGTAGAAATATTTTTTTCACATTTACTTCCTTGTAAAAACAGGTAAATCAATAGGGTTTTTCGTACGGATAAGTACCCAGTGAAGGGTTCGTTTAGCTTTATATATTGTTCCTGGTGGGCGTTGTATTGGTTTTTCAGAAGTGTTAGACCTGTAAGAGAAAAATTTAAATGGTTGGGAAAGGCCATGGGATGTAGAAATATTTTTTTCACATTTACTTCCTTGTAAAAAGAGGTAAATCAATAGGGATTTTCATACGGATAAGTACCCAGTGAACGGTTCGTTTAGCTTTATATATTGTTCCGGGTGGGCGTTGTATTGGTTTTTCGGAAGTGTTAGACCTGTAAGAGAAAAATTTAAATGGTTGGGAAAGGCCATGGGATGTAGAAATATTTTTTTCACATTTACTTCCTTGTAAAAACAGGTAAATCAATAGGGTTTTTCGTACGGATAAGTACCCAGTGAACGGTTCGTTTAGCTTTATATATTGTTCCGGGTGGGCGTTGTATTGGTTTTTCAGAAGTGTTAGACCTTTAAGAGAAAAATTTAAATGGTTGGGAAAGGCCATGGGATGTAGAAATATTTTTTTCACATTTTATTTCCTTTTAAAAACAGGTAAATCAATAGGGATTTTCGTACGGATAATTACCCAGTGAACGGTTCGTTTAGCTTTATATATTGTTCCGGGTGGGCGTTGTATTGGTTTTTTGGAAGTGTTAGACCTGTAAGAGAAAAATTTAAATGGTTGGGAAAGGCCATGGGATGTAGAAATATTTTTTTCACATTTTATTTCCTTTTAAAAACAGGTAAATCAATAGGGATTTTCGTACGGATAATTACCCAGTGAACGGTTCGTTTAGCTTTATATATTGTTCCGGGTGGGCGTTGTATTGGTTTTTTGGAAGTGTTAGACCTGTAAGAGAAAAATTTAAGTGGTTGGGAAAGGCCATGGGATGTAGAAATATTTTTTTCACATTTTACTTCCTAATAAAAACTGGAAAATCAATAGGGATTTTCGTACGGATATGTACCCAGTGAACTGTTCGTTTAGCTTTATATATTGTTCCGGGTGGGCGTTGTATTGGTTTTTCGGAAGCGTTAGACCTGTAAGAAAAAAATTTAAATGGTTGGGAAAGGCCATGGGATGTAGAAATATTTTTTTCACATTTACTTCCTTGTAAAAACAGGTAAATCAATAGGGTTTTTCGTACGGATAAGTACCCAGTGAACCGTTCGTTTAGCTTTATATATTGTTCCGGGTGGGCGTTGTATTGTTTTTTCGGAAGTGTTAGACCTGTAAGAGAAAAAATTAAATGGTTGGGAAAGGCCATGGGATGTAGAAATATTTTTTTCACATTTTACTTCCTTGTAAAAACAGGAAAATCGATAGGGATTTTCATACGGATAAGTACCCAGTGAACGGTTCGTTTAGCTTTATATATTCTTCCGGGTGGGCGTTGTATTGGTTTTTCAGAAGTGTTAGACCTGTAAGAGAAAAATTTAAATGGTTGGGAAAGGCCATGGGATGTAGAAATATTTTTTTCACATTTACCTCCTTGTAAAAACAGGTAAATCAATAGGGTTTTTTGTACGGATAAGTACCCAGTGAACCGTTCGTTTAGCTTTATATATTCTTCCGGGTGGGCGTTGTATTGTTTTTTCGGAAGTGTTAGACCTGTAAGAGAAAAATTTAAATGGTTGGGAAAGGCCATGGGATGTAGAAATATTTTTTTCACATTTTACTTCCTTGTAAAAACAGGAAAATCGATAGGGATTTTCGTACGGATAAGTACTCAGTGAACCGTTCGTTCAGCTTTATATATTGTTCCGGGTGGGCGTTGTTTTGGTTTTTCGGAAGTGTTAGACCTGTAAGAGAAAAATTTAAATGGTTGGGAAAGGCCATGGAATGTAGAAATATTTTTTTCACATTTTACTTCCTTGTAAAAACAGGAAAATCGATAGGGATTTTCATACGGATAAGTACCCAGTGAACGGTTCGTTTATCTTTATATATTCTTCCGGGTGGGCGTTGTATTGGTTTTTCAGAAGTGTTAGACCTGTAAGAGAAAAATTTAAATGGTTGGGAAAGGCCATGGGATGTAGAAATATTTTTTTCACATTTTATTTCCTTGTAATACAGGTAAATCAATAGGGTTTTTCGTACGGATAAGTGCCCAGTGAACGGTTCGTTTAGCTTTATATATTGTTCCGGGTGGGCGTTGTTTTGGTTTTTCGGAAGTGTTAGACCTGTAAGAGAAAAATTTAAATGGTAGGGAAAGGCCATGGGAAGTAGAAATATTTTTTTCACATTTACTTCCTTGTAAAAACAGGTAAATCAATAGGGTTTTTCGTATGCATAAGTACCCAGTGAACGGTTCGTTTAGCTTTATATATTGTTCCGGGTGGGCGTTGTATTGGTTTTTCAGAAGTGTTAGACCTGTAAGAGAAAAATTTAAATGGTTGGGAAAGGCCATGGGATGTAGAAATATTTTTTTCACATTTTATTTCCTTTTAAAAACAGGTAAATCAATAGGGATTTTCGTACGGATAAGTACCCAGTGAACGGTTCGTTTAGCTATATATATTGTTCCGGGTGGGCGTTGTATTGGTTTTTCAGAAGTGTTAGACCTGTAGGAGAAAAATTTAAATGGTTGGGAAAGGCCATGGGATGTAGAAATATTTTTTTCACATTTTATTTCCTTATAAAAACAGGTAAATCAATAGGGATTTTCGTACGGATAAGTACCCAGTGAACGGTTCGTTTTGCTTTATATATTGTTCCGGGTGGGCGTTGTATTGGTTTTTTGGAAGTGTTAGACCTGTAAGAGAAAAATTTAAATGGTTGGGAAAGGCCATGGGATGTAGAAATATTTTTTTCACATTTACTTCCTTGTAAAAACAGGTAAATCAATAGGGTTTTTCGTACGGATAAGTACCCAGTGAACGGTTCGTTTAGCTTTATATATTGTTCCGGGTGGGCGTTGTATTGGTTTTTCAGAAGTGTTAGACCTGTAAGAGAAAAATTTAAATGGTTGGGAAAGGCTATGGGATGTAGAAATATTTTTTTCACATTTTATTTCCTTTTAAAAACAGGTAAATCAATAGGGATTTTCGTACGGATAATTACCCAGTGAACGGTTCGTTTAGCTTTATATATTGTTCCGGGTGGGCGTTGTATAGGTTTTTTGGAAGTGTTAGACATGTAAGAGAAAAATTTAAATGGTTGGGAAAGGCCATGGGATGTAGAAATATTTTTTTCACATTTTACTTCCTTTTAAAAACAGGTAAATCAATAGGGATTTTCATACGGATAAGTACCCAGTGAACGGTTCGTTTAGCTTTATATATTCTTCCGGGTGGGCGTTGTATTGGTTTTTCAGAAGTGTTAGACCTGTAAGAGAAAAATTTAAATGGTTGGGAAAGGCCATGGGATGTAGAAATATTTTTTTCACATTTACTTCCTTGTAAAAACAGGTAAATCAATAGGGTTTTTCGTACGGATAAGTACCCAGTGAACCGTTCGTTTAGCTTTATATATTCTTCCGGGTGGGCGTTGTATTGTTTTTTCGGAAGTGTTAGACCTGTAAGAGAAAAATTTAAATGGTTGGGAAAGGCCATGGGATGTAGAAATATTTTTTTCACATTTTACTTCCTTGTAAAAACAGGAAAATCAATAGGGATTTTCGTACGGATAAGTACCCAGTGAACCGTTCGTTCAGCTTTATATATTGTTCCGGGTGGGCGTTGTTTTGGTTTTTCGGAAGTGTTAGACCTGTAAGAGAAAAATTTAAATGGTTGGGAAAGGCCATGGAATGTAGAAATATTTTTTTCACATTTTACCTCCTTGTAAAAACAGGAAAATCGATAGGGATTTTCATACGGATAAGTACCCAGTGAACGGTTCGTTTATCTTTATATATTCTTTCGGGTGGGCGTTGTATTGGTTTTTCAGAAGTGTTAGACCTGTAAGAGAAAAATTTAAATGGTTGGGAAAGGCCATGGTATGTAGAAATATTTTTTTCACATTTACTTCCTTGTAAAAACAGGAAAATCAATAGGGATTTTCGTACGGATAAGTACCCAGTGAACCGTTCGTTTAGCTTTATATATTGTTCCGGGTGGGCGTTGTTTTGGTTTTTCGGAAGTGTTAGACCTGTAATAGAAAAATTTAAATGGTTGGGAAAGACCATGGAATGTAGAAATATTTTTTCACATTTTATTTCCTTGTAATACAGGTAAATCAATAGGGTTTTTCGTACGGATAAGTGCCCAGTAAACAGTTCGTTTAGCTTTATATATTGTTCCGGGTGGGCGTTGTTTTGGTTTTTCGGAAGTGTTAGACCTGTAAGAGAAAAATTTAAATGGTTGGGAAAGGCCATGGGAAGTAGAAATATTTTTTTCACATATACTTCCTTGTAAAAACAGGTAAATCAATAGGGTTTTTCGTACGGATAAGTACCCAGTGAACGGTTCGTTTAGCTTTATATATTGTTCCGGGTGGGCGTTGTATTGGTTTTTCGGAAGTGTTAGACCTGTAAGAGAAAAATTTAAATGGTTGGGAAAGGCCATGGGATGTAGAAATATTTTTTTCACATTTACTTCCTTGTAAAAACAGGTAAATCAATAGGGTTTTTCGTACGGATAAGTACCCAGTGAACGGTTCGTTTAGCTTTATATATTGTTCTGGGTGGGCGTTGTATTGGATTTTCAGAAGTGTTAGACCTGTAAGAGAAAAATTTAAATGGTTGGGAAAGGCCATGGGATGTAGAAATATTTTTTTCACATTTTATTTCCTTTTAAAAACAGGTAAATCAATAGGGATTTTCGTACGGATAAGTACCCAGTGAACGGTTCATTTAGCTTTATATATTGTTCCGGGTGGGCGTTGTATTGGTTTTTCAGAAGTGTTAGACCTGTAGGAGAAAAATTTAAATGGTTGGGAAAGGCCATGGGATGTAGAAATATTTTTTTCATATTTTATTTCCTTGTAAAAACAGGAAAATCAATAGGGATTTTCGTACGGATAAGTACCCAGTGAACGGTTCGTTTAGCTTTATATATTGTTCCGGGTGGGCGTTGTATTGGTTTTTTGGAAGTGTTAGACCTGTAAGAGAAAAATTTAAATGTTTGGGAAAGGCCACGGGATGTAGAAATATTTTTTTCACTTATACTTCCTTGTAAAAACAGGTAAATCAATAGGGTTTTTCATACGGATAAGTACCCAGTGAACGGTTAGCTTAGATTTATATATTGTTCCGGGTGGGCGTTGTATTGGTTTTTCGGAAGTGTTAGACCTGTAAGAGAAAAATTTAAATGGTTGGGAAAGGCCATGGGAAGTAGAAATATTTTTTTCACATTTACTTCCTTGTAAAAACAGGTAAATCAATAGGGTTTTTCATACGGATAAGTACCCAGTGAACGGTTCGTTTATCTTTATATATTCTTTCGGGTGGGCGTTGTATTGGTTTTTTGGAAGTGTTAGACATGTAAGAGAAAAATTTAAATGGTTGGGAAAGGCCATGGGATGTAGAAATATTTTTTTCACATTTTACTTCCTTATAAAAACAGCAAAATCAATAGGGATTTTCGTACGGATATGTACCCAGTGAACGGTTCGTTTAGCTTTATATATTGTGCTGGGTGGTCGTTGTTTTGGTTTTTCAGAAGTGTTAGACCTGTAAGAGAAAAATTTAAATGGTTGGGAAAGGCCATGGGATGTAGAAATATTTTTTTCACATTTACTTCCTTGTAAAAACAGGTAAATCAATAGGGTTTTTCGTACGGATAAGTACCCAGTGAACGGTTCGTTTAGCTTTATATATTGTTCCGAGTGGGCGTTGTATTGGTTTTTCAGAAGTGTTAGACCTGTAAGAGAAAAATTTAAATGGTTGGGAAAGGCCATGGGATGTAGAAATATTTTTTTCACATTTTACTTCCTTATAAAAACAGGAAAATCAATAGGGATTTTCGTACGGATATGTACCCAGTGAACGGTTCGTTTAGCTTTATATATTGTTCCGGGTGGGCGTTGTATTGGTTTTTCGGAAGCGTTAGACCTGTAAGAAAAAAATTTAAATGGTTGGGAAAGGCCATGGGATGTAGAAATATTTTTTTCACATTTTATTTCCTTGTAAAAACAGGTAAATCAATAGGGTTTTTCGTACGGATAAGTGCCCAGTGAACGGTTTGTTTAGCTTTATACATTGTTCCGGGTGGGCGTTGTATTGTTTTTTCGGAAGTGTTAGACCTGTAAGAGAAAAATTTAAATGGTTGGGAAAGGCCATGGGATGTAGAAATATTTTTTTCACATTTTACTTCCTTGTAAAAACAGCAAAATCAATAGGGATTTTCGTACGGATATGTACCCAGTGAACGGTTCGTTTAGCTTTATATATTGTGCTGGGTGGTCGTTGTTTTGGTTTTTCAGAAGTGTTAGACCTGTAAGAGAAAAATTTAAATGGTTGGGAAAGGCCATGGGATGTAGAAATATTTTTTTCACATTTACTTCCTTGTAAAAACAGGTAAATCAATAGGGTTTTTCGTACGGATAAGTACCCAGTGAACGGTTCGTTTAGCTTTATATATTGTTCCGGGTGGGCGTTGTATTGGTTTTTCAGAAGTGTTAGACCTGTAAGAGAAAAATTTAAATGGTTGGGAAAGGCCATGGGATGTAGAAATATTTTTTTCACATTTTATTTCCTTGTAAAAACAGGTAAATCAATAGGGTTTTTCGTACGGATAAGTGCCCAGTGAACGGTTTGTTTAGCTTTATACATTGTTCCGGGTGGGCGTTGTATTGTTTTTTCGGAAGTGTTAGACCTGTAAGAGAAAAATTTAAATGGTTGGGAAAGGCCATGGGATGTAGAAATATTTTTTTCACATTTTACTTCCTTGTAAAAACAGGAAAATCGATAGGGATTTTCATACGGATAAGTACCTAGTGAACGGTTCATTTAGCTTTATATATTGTTCCGGGTGGGCGTTGTATTGGTTTTTCGGAAGTGTTAGACCTGTAAGAGAAAAATTTAAATGGTTGGGAAAGGCCATGGGAAGTAGAAATATTTTTTTCACATATACTTCCTTGTAAAAACAGGTAAATCAATAGGGTTTTTCGTACGGATAAGTACCCAGTGAACGGTTCGTTTAGCTTTATATATTGTTCCGGGTGGGCGTTGTATTGGCTTTTCGGAAGTGTTAGACCTGTAAGAGAAAAATTTAAATGGTTGGGAAAGGCCATGGGAAGTAGAAATATTTTTTTCACATTTTACTTCCTTGTAAAAACAGCAAAATCAATAGGGATTTTCGTACGGATATGTACCCAGTGAACGGTTCGTTTAGCTTTATATATTGTGCTGGGTGGTCGTTGTTT
The DNA here is from genome assembly GCF_049243985.1 of Paroedura picta. Classification (NCBI taxonomy): domain Eukaryota; kingdom Metazoa; phylum Chordata; class Lepidosauria; order Squamata; family Gekkonidae; genus Paroedura; species Paroedura picta. The sequence continues at coordinate 189,391,226 of NC_135369.1, forward strand.
TGGTTTTTCAGAAGTGTTAGACCTGTAAGAGAAAAATTTAAATGGTTGGGAAAGGCCATGGGATGTAGAAATATTTTTTTCACATTTACTTCCTTGTAAAAACAGGTAAATCAATAGGGTTTTTCGTACGGATAAGTACCCAGTGAACGGTTCGTTTAGCTTTATATATTGTTCCGGGTGGGCGTTGTATTGGTTTTTCAGAAGTGTTAGACCTGTAAGAGAAAAATTTAAATGGTTGGGAAAGGCCATGGGATGTAGAAATATTTTTTTCACATTTTATTTCCTTGTAAAAACAGGTAAATCAATAGGGTTTTTCGTACGGATAAGTGCCCAGTGAACGGTTTGTTTAGCTTTATACATTGTTCCGGGTGGGCGTTGTATTGTTTTTTCGGAAGTGTTAGACCTGTAAGAGAAAAATTTAAATGGTTGGGAAAGGCCATGGGATGTAGAAATATTTTTTTCACATTTTACTTCCTTGTAAAAACAGGAAAATCGATAGGGATTTTCATACGGATAAGTACCTAGTGAACGGTTCATTTAGCTTTATATATTGTTCCGGGTGGGCGTTGTATTGGTTTTTCGGAAGTGTTAGACCTGTAAGAGAAAAATTTAAATGGTTGGGAAAGGCCATGGGAAGTAGAAATATTTTTTTCACATATACTTCCTTGTAAAAACAGGTAAATCAATAGGGTTTTTCGTACGGATAAGTACCCAGTGAACGGTTCGTTTAGCTTTATATATTGTTCCGGGTGGGCGTTGTATTGGCTTTTCGGAAGTGTTAGACCTGTAAGAGAAAAATTTAAATGGTTGGGAAAGGCCATGGGAAGTAGAAATATTTTTTTCACATATACTTCCTTGTAAAAACAGGTAAATCAATAGGGTTTTTCGTACGGATAAGTACCCAGTGAACGGTTCGTTTAGCTTTATATGTTCTTCCGGGTGGGCGTTGTATTGGTTTTTCGGAAGCGTTAGACCTGTAAGAAAAAAATTTAAATGGTTGGGAAAGGCCATGGGATGTAGAAATATTTTTTTCACATTTTATTTCCTTGTAAAAACAGGTAAATCAATAGGGTTTTTCGTACGGATAAGTGCCCAGTGAACGGTTTGTTTAGCTTTATACATTTTTCCGGGTGGGCGTTGTATTGTTTTTTCGGAAGTGTTAGACCTGTAAGAGAAAAATTTAAATGGTTGGGAAAGGCCATGGGATGTAGAAATATTTTTTTCACATTTTATTTCCTTGTAAAAACAGGTAAATCAATAGGGTTTTTCGTACGGATAAGTGCCCAGTGAACGGTTTGTTTAGCTTTATACATTGTTCCGGGTGGGCGTTGTATTGTTTTTTCGGAAGTGTTAGACCTGTAAGAAAAAAATTTAAATGGTTGGGAAAGGCCATGGGATGTAGAAATATTTTTTTCACATTTTGCTTCCTTGTAAAAACAGGAAAATCGATAGGGATTTTCATACGGATAAGTACCCAGTGAACGGTTCATTTAGCTTTATATATTGTTCCGGGTGGGCGTTGTATTGGTTTTTCGGAAGTGTTAGACCTGTAAGAGAAAAATTTAAATGGTTGGGAAAGGCCATGGGAAGTAGAAATATTTTTTTCACATATACTTCCTTGTAAAAACAGGTAAATCAATAGGGTTTTTCGTACGGATAAGTACCCAGTGAACGGTTCGTTTAGCTTTATATATTGTTCCGGGTGGGCGTTGTATTGGTTTTTCAGAAGTGTTAGACCTGTAAGAGAAAAATTTAAATGGTTGGGAAAGGCCATGGGATGTAGAAATATTTTTTTCACATTTTATTTCCTTTTAAAATCAGGTAAATCAATAGGGATTTTCGTACGGATAAGTACCAGTGAACGGTTCGTTTAGCTTTATATATTGATCCGGGTGGGCGTTGTATTGGTTTTTTGGAAGTGTTAGACCTGTAAGAGAAAAATTTAAATGGTTGGGAAAGGCCATGGGATGTAGAAATATTTTTTTCACATTTTACTTCCTTATAAAAACAGGAAAATCAATAGGGATTTTCGTACGGATATGTACCCAGTGAACGGTTCGTTTAGCTTTATATATTGTGCCGGGTGGGCGTTGTTTTGGTTTTTCAGAAGTGTTAGACCTGTAAGAGAAAAATTTAAATGGTTGGGAAAGGCCATGGGATGTAGAAATATTTTTTTCACATTTACTTCCTTGTAAAAACAGGTAAGTCAATAGGGTTTTTCGTACGGATAAGTACCCAGTGAACGGTTCGTTTAGCTTTATATATTGTTCCGGGTGGGCGTTGTATTGGTTTTTCAGAAGTGTTAGACCTGTAAGAGAAAAATTTAAATGGTTGGGAAAGGCCATGGGATGTAGAAATATTTTTTTCACATTTTATTTCCTTGTAAAAACAGGTAAATCAATAGGGATTTTCGTACGGATAAGTGCCCAGTGAACGGTTTGTTTAGCTTTATATATTGTTCCGGGTGGGCGTTGTATTGTTTTTTCGGAAGTGTTAGACCTGTAAGAGAAAAATTTAAATGGTTGGGAAAGGCCATGGGATGTAGAAATATTTGTTTCACATTTTATTTCCTTGTAAAAACAGGTAAATCAATAGGGTTTTTCGTACGGATAAGTGCCCAGTGAACGGTTTGTTTAGCTTTATACATTGTTCCGGGTGGGCGTAGTATTGTTTTTTCGGAAGTGTTTGACCTATAAGAGAAAAATTTAAATGGTTGGGAAAGGCCATGGGATGTAGAAATATTTTTTTCACATTTTACTTCCTTGTAAAAACAGGAAAACCGATAGGGATTTTCATACGGATAAGTACCCAGTGAACGGTTCATTTAGCTTTATATATTGTTCCGGGTGAGCGTTGTATTGGTTTTTCGGAAGTGTTAGACCTGTAAGAGAAAAATTTAAATGGTTGGGAAAGGCCATGGGAAGTAGAAATATTTTTTTCAAATATACTTCCTTGTAAAAACAGGTAAATCAATAGGGTTTTTCGTACGGATAAGTACCCAGTGAACGGTTCGTTTAGCTTTATATATTGTTCCGGGTGGGCGTTGTATTGGTTTTTCGGAAGCGTTAGACCTGTAAGAGAAAAATTTAAATGGTTGGGAAAGGCCATGGGATGTAGAAATATTTTTTTCACATTTACTTCCTTGTAAAAACAGGTAAATCAATAGGGTTTTTCGTACGGATAAGTACCCAGTGAACGGTTCGTTTAGCTTTATATATTGTTCCGGGTGGGCGTTGTATTGGTTTTTCAGAAGTGTTAGACCTGTAAGAGAAAAATTTAAATGGTTGGGAAAGGCCATGGGATGTAGAAATATTTTTTTCACATTTTATTTCCTTTTAAAAACAGGTAAATCAATAGGGATTTTCGTACGGATAAGTACCCAGTGAACGGTTCGTTTAGCTTTATATATTGTTCCGGGTGGGCGTTGCATTGGTTTTTCAGAAGTGTTAGACCTGTAGGAGAAAAATTTAAATGGTCGGGAAAGGCCATGGGATGTAGAAATATTTTTTTCACATTTTATTTCCTTTTAAAAACAGGTAAATCAATAGGGATTTTCGTACGGATAAGTACCCAGTGAACGGTTCGTTTAGCTTTATATATTGTTCCGGGTGGGCGTTGTATTGGTTTTTTGGAAGTGTTAGACCTGTAAGAGAAAAATTTAAATGGTTGGGAAAGGCCATGGGATGTAGAAATATTTTTTTCAAATTTACTTCCTTGTAAAAACAGGTAAATCAATTGGGTTTTTCGTACGGATAATTACCCAGTGAACGGTTCGTTTAGCTTTATATATTGTTCCGGGTGGGCGTTGTATTGGTTTTTTGGAAGTGTTAGACATGTAAGAGAAAAATTTAAATGGTTGGGAAAGGCCATGGGATGTAGAAATATTTTTTTCACATTTTACTTCCTTGTAAAAACAGGAAATCCGATAGGGATTTTCATACGGATAAGTAACCAGTGAACCGTTCGTTTAGCTTTATATATTGTTCCGGGTGGGTGTTGTTTTGGTTTTTCGGAAGAGTTAGACCTGTAAGAGAAAAATTTAAATGGTTGGGAAAGGCCATGGGATGTAGAAATATTTTTTTCACATTTACTTCCTTGTAAAAACAGGTAAATCAATAGGGTTTTTCGTACGGATAAGTACCCAGTGAACGGTTCGTTTAGCTTTATATATTGTTCCGGGTGGGCGTTGTATTGGTTTTTCGGAAGTGTTAGACCTGTAAGAGAAAAATTTAAATGGTTGGGAAAGGCCATGGGATGTAGAAATATTTTTTTCACATTTACTTCCTTGTAAAAACAGGTAAATCAATAGGGTTTTTCGTACGGATAAGTACCCAGTGAACGGTTCGTTTAGCTTTATATATTGTTCCGGGTGGGCGTGGTATTGGTTTTTCAGAAGCGTTAGACCTGTAAGAAAAAAATTTAAATGGTTGGGAAAGGCCATGGGATGTAGAAATATTTTTTTCACATTTTATTTCCTTTTAAAAACAGGTAAATCAATAGGGATTTTCGTACGGATAAGTACCCAGTGAACGGTTCGTTTAGCTTTATATATTGTTCCGGGTGGGCGTTGTATTGGTTTTTCAGAAGTGTTAGACCTGTAAGAGAAAAATTTAAATGGTTGGGAAAGGCCATGGGATGTAGAAATATTTTTTTCACATTTTATTCCTTTTAAAAACAGGTAAATCAATAGGGATTTTCGTACGGATAAGTACCCAGTGAACGGTTCGTTTAGCTTTATATATTGTTCCGGGTGGGCGTTGTATTGGTTTTTTGGAAGTGTTAGACCTGTAAGAGAAAAATTTAAATGGTTGGGAAAGGACATGGGATGTAGAAATATTTTTTTCACATTTTATTTCCTTTTAAAAACAGGTAAATCAATAGGGATTTTCGTACGGATAAGTACCCAGTGAACGGTTCGTTTAGCTTTATATATTGTTCCGGGTGGGCGTTGTATTGGTTTTTCAGAAGTGTTAGACCTGTAAGAGAAAAATTTAAATGGTTGGGAAAGGCCATGGGATGTAGAAATATTTTTTTCACATTTTACTTCCTTATAAAAACAGGAAAATCAATAGGGATTTTCGTACGGATATGTACCCAGTGAACGGTTCGTTTAGCTTTATATATTGTTCCGGGTGGGCGTTGTATTGGTTTTTCGGAAGCGTTAGACCTGTAAGAAAAAAATTTAAATGGTTGGGAAAGGCCATGGGATGTAGAAATATTTTTTTCACATTTTATTTCCTTGTAAAAACAGGTAAATCAATAGGGTTTTTCGTACGGATAAGTCCCCAGTGAACGGTTCGTTTAGCTTTATACATTGTTAAGGGTGGGCGTTGTATTGTTTTTTCGGAAGTGTTAGACCTGTAAGAGAAAAATTTAAATGGTTGGTAAATGCCATGGGATGTAGAAATATTTTTTTCACATTTTACTTCCTTGTAAAAACAGGAAAACCGATAGGGATTTTCATACGGATAAGTACCCAGTGAACCGTTCGTTTAGCTTTATATATTGTTCCGGGTGGGCGTTGTTTTGGTTTTTCGGAAGAGTTAGACCTGTAAGAGAAAAATTTAAATGGTTGGGAAAGGCCATGGGATGTAGAAATATTTTTTTCACATTTACTTCCTTGTAAAAACAGGTAAATCAATAGGGTTTTTCGTACGGATAAGTACCCAGTGAACGGTTCGTTTAGCTTTATATATTGTTCCGGGTGGGCGTTGTATTGGTTTTTCGGAAGTGTTAGACCTGTAAGAGAAAAATCTAAATGGTTGGGAAAGGCCATGGGATGTAGAAATATTTTTTTCACATTTACTTCCTTGTAAAAACAGGTAAATCAATAGGGTTTTTCGTACGGATAAGTACCCAGTGAACGGTTCGTTTAGCTTTATATATTGTTCCGGGTGGGCGTTGTATTGGTTTTTCAGAAGTGTTAGACCTGTAAGAGAAAAATTTAAATGGTTGGGAAAGGCCATGGGATGTAGAAATATTTTTTTCACATTTTATTTCCTTTTAAAAACAGGTAAATCAATAGGGATTTTCGTACGGATAAGTACCCAGTGAACGGTTCGTTTAGCTTTATATATTGTTCCGGGTGGGCGTTGTATTGGTTTTTCAGAAGTGTTAGACCTGTAGGAGAAAAATTTAAATGGTTGGGAAAGGCCATGGGATGTAGAAATATTTTTTTCACATTTTATTCCTTTTAAAAACAGGTAAATCAATAGGGATTTTCGTACGGATAAGTACCCAGTGAACGGTTCGTTTAGCTTTATATATTGTTCCGGGTGGGCGTTGTATTGGTTTTTTGGAAGTGTTAGACCTGTAAGAGAAAAATTTAAATGGTTGGGAAAGGACATGGGATGTAGAAATATTTTTTTCACATTTACTTCCTTGTAAAAACAGGTAAATCAATTGGGTTTTTCGTACGGATAATTACCCAGTGAACGGTTCGTTTAGCTTTATATATTGTTCCGGGTGGGCGTTGTATTGGTTTTTCAGAAGTGTTAGACATGTAAGAGAAAAATTTAAATGGTTGGGAAAGGCCATGGGATGTAGAAATATTTTTTTCACATTTTACTTCCTTATAAAAACAGGAAAATCAATAGGGATTTTCGTACGGATATGTACCCAGTGAACGGTTCGTTTAGCTTTATATATTGTTCCGGGTGGGCGTTGTATTGGTTTTTCGGAAGCGTTAGACCTGTAAGAAAAAAATTTAAATGGTTGGGAAAGGCCATGGGATGTAGAAATATTTTTTTCACATTTTACTTCCTTATAAAAACAGGAAAATCAATAGGGTTTTTCGTACGGATAAGTGCCCAGTGAACGGTTTGTTTAGCTTTATACATTGTTAAGGGTGGGCGTTGTATTGTTTTTTCGGAAGTGTTAGACTTGTAAGAGAAAAATTTAAATGGTTGGTAAATGCCATGGGATGTAGAAATATTTTTTTCACATTTTACTTCCTTGTAAAAACAGGAAAACCGATAGGGATTTTCATACGGATAAGTACCCAGTGAACCGTTCGTTTAGCTTTATATATTGTTCCGGGTGGGCGTTGTTTTGGTTTTTCGGAAGAGTTAGACCTGTAAGAGAAAAATTTAAATGGTTGGGAAAGGCCATGGGATGTAGAAATATTTTTTTCACATTTACTTCCTTGTAAAAACAGGTAAATCAATAGGGTTTTTCATACGGATAAGTACCCAGTGAACGGTTCGTTTAGCTTTATATATTGTTCCGGGTGGGCGTTGTATTGGTTTTTCAGAAGTGTTAGACCTGTAAGAGAAAAATTTAAATGGTTGGGAAAGGCCATGGGATGTAGAAATATTTTTTTCACATTTTACTTCCTTATAAAAACAGGAAAATCAATAGGGATTTTCGTACGGATATGTACCCAGTGACCGGTTCGTTTAGCTTTATATATTGTTCCGGGTGGGCTTTGTATTGGTTTTTCGGAAGCGTTAGACCTGTAAGAAAAAAATTTAAATGGTTGGGAAAGGCCATGGGATGTAGAAATATTTTTTTCACATTTTATTTCCTTGTAAAAACAGGTAAATCAATAGGGTTTTTCGTACGGATAAGTGCCCAGTGAACGGTTTGTTTAGCTTTATACATTGTTCCGGGTGGGCGTTGTATTGTTTTTTCGGGAGTGTTAGACCTGTAAGAGAAAAATTTAAATGGTTGGGAAAGGCCATGGGATGTAGAAATATTTTTTTCACATTTTATTTCCTTGTAAAAACAGGTAAATCAATAGGGTTTTTCGTACGGATAAGTGCCCAGTGAACGGTTTGTTTAGCTTTATACATTGTTCCGGGTGGGCGTTGTATTGTTTTTTCGGAAGTATTAGACCTGTAAGAGAAAAATTTAAATGGTTGGGAAAGGCCATGGGATGTAGAAATATTTTTTTCACATTTTACTTCCTTGTAAAAACAGGAAAATCGATAGGGATTTTCATACGGATAAGTACCCAGTGAACGGTTCATTTAGGTTTATATATTGTTCCGGGTGGGCGTTGTATTGGTTTTTCGGAAGTGTTAGACCTGTAAGAGAAAAATTTAAATGGTTGGGAAAGGCCATGGGAAGTAGAAATATTTTTTTCACATATACTTCCTTGTAAAAACAGGTAAATCAATAGGGTTTTTCGTACGGATAAGTACCCAGTGAACGGTTCGTTTAGCTTTATATATTGTTCCGGGTGGGCGTTGTATTGGTTTTTCAGAAGTGTTAGACCTGTAAGAGAAAAATTTAAATGGTTGGGAAAGGCCATGGGATGTAGAAATATTTTTTTCACATTTACTTCCTTGTAAAAACAGGTAAATCAATAGGGTTTTTCATACGGATAAGTACCCAGTGAACGGTTCGTTTAGCTTTATATATTGTTCCGGGTGGGCGTTGTATTGGTTTTTCAGAAGTGTTAGACCTGTAAGAGAAAAATTTAAATGGTTGGGAAAGGCCATGGGATGTAGAAATATTTTTTTCACATTTTACTTCCTTATAAAAACAGGAAAATCAATAGGGATTTTCGTACGGATATGTACCCAGTGACCGGTTCGTTTAGCTTTATATATTGTTCCGGGTGGGCTTTGTATTGGTTTTTCGGAAGCGTTAGACCTGTAAGAAAAAAATTTAAATGGTTGGGAAAGGCCATGGGATGTAGAAATATTTTTTTCACATTTTATTTCCTTGTAAAAACAGGTAAATCAATAGGGTTTTTCGTACGGATAAGTGCCCAGTGAACGGTTTGTTTAGCTTTATACATTGTTCCGGGTGGGCGTTGTATTGTTTTTTCGGAAGTGTTAGACCTGTAAGAGAAAAATTTAAATGGTTGGGAAAGGCCATGGGATGTAGAAATATTTTTTTCACATTTTATTTCCTTGTAAAAACAGGTAAATCAATAGGGTTTTTCGTACGGATAAGTGCCCAGTGAACGGTTTGTTTAGCTTTATACATTGTTCCGGGTGGGCGTTGTATTGTTTTTTCGGAAGTATTAGACCTGTAAGAGAAAAATTTAAATGGTTGGGAAAGGCCATGGGATGTAGAAATATTTTTTTCACATTTTACTTCCTTGTAAAAACAGGAAAATCGATAGGGATTTTCATAAGGGTAAGTACCCAGTGAACGGTTCATTTAGGTTTATATATTGTTCCGGGTGGGCGTTGTATTGGTTTTTCGGAAGTGTTAGACCTGTAAGAGAAAAATTTAAATGGTTGGGAAAGGCCATGGGAAGTAGAAATATTTTTTTCACATATACTTCCTTGTAAAAACAGGTAAATCAATAGGGTTTTTCGTACGGATAAGTACCCAGTGAACGGTTCGTTTAGCTTTATATATTGTTCCGGGTGGGCGTTGTATTGGTTTTTCAGAAGTGTTAGACCTGTAAGAGAAAAATTTAAATGGTTGGGAAAGGCCATGGGATGTAGAAATATTTTTTTCACATTTTATTTCCTTTTAAAAACAGGTAAATCAATAGGGATTTTCGTACGGATAAGTACCCAGTGAACGGTTCGTTTAGCTTTATATATTGATCCGGGTGGGCGTTGTATTGGTTTTTTGGAAGTGTTAGACCTGTAAGAGAAAAATTTAAATGGTTGGGAAAGGCCATGGGATGTAGAAATATTTTTTTCACATTTACTTCCTTGTAAAAACAGGTAAATCAAGAGGGTTTTTCGTACGGATATGTACCCAGTGAACGGTTCGTTTAGCTTTATATATTGTGCCGGGTGGGCGTTGTATTGGTTTTTCAGAAGTGTTAGACCTGTAAGAGAAAAATTTAAATGGTTGGGAAAGGCCATGGGATGTAGAAATATTTTTTTCACATTTTATTTCCTTTTAAAAACAGGTAAATCAATAGGGATTTTCGTACGGATAAGTACCCAGTGAACGGTTCGTTTAGCTTTATATATTGATCCGGGTGGGCGTTGTATTGGTTTTTTGGAAGTGTTAGACCTGTAAGAGAAAAATTTAAATGGTTGGGAAAGGCCATGGGATGTAGAAATATTTTTTTCACATTTACTTCCTTGTAAAAACAGGTAAATCAAGAGGGTTTTTCGTACGGATATGTACCCAGTGAACGGTTCGTTTAGCTTTATATATTGTGCCGGGTGGGCGTTGTTTTGGTTTTTCAGAAGTGTTAGACCTGTAAGAGAAAAATTTAAATGGTTGGGAAAGGCCATGGGATGTAGAAATATTTTTTTCACATTTACTTCCTTGTAAAAACAGGTAAATCAATAGGGTTTTTCGTACGGATAAGTACCCAGTGAACGGTTCGTTTAGCTTTATATATTGTTCCGGGTGGGCGTTGTATTGGTTTTTCAGAAGTGTTAGACCTGTAAGAGAAAAATTTAAATGGTTGGGAAAGGCCATGGGATGTAGAAATATTTTTTTCACATTTTACTTCCTTATAAAAACAGGAAAATCAATAGGGATTTTCGTACGGATATGTACCCAGTGAACGGTTCGTTTAGCTTTATATATTGTTCCGGGTGGGCTTGTATTGGTTTTTCGGAAGCGTTAGACCTGTAAGAAAAAAATTTAAATGGTTGGGAAAGGCCATGGGATGTAGAAATATTTTTTTCACATTTTATTTCCTTGTAAAAACAGGTAAATCAATAGGGTTTTTCGTACGGATAAGTGCCCAGTGAACGGTTTGTTTAGCTTTATACATTGTTCCGGGTGGGCGTTGTATTGTTTTTTCGGAAGTGTTAGACCTGTAAGAGAAAAATTTAAATGGTTGGGAAAGGCCATGGGATGTAGAAATATTTTTTTCACATTTTATTTCCTTGTAAAAACAGGTAAATCAATAGGGTTTTTCGTACGGATAAGTGCCCAGTGAACGGTTTGTTTAGCTTTATACATTGTTCCGGGTGGGCGTTTTATTGTTTTTTCGGAAGTGTTAGACCTGTAAGAGAAAAATTTAAATGGTTGGGAAAGGCCATGGGATGTAGAAATATTTTTTTCACATTTTACTTCCTTGTAAAAACAGGAAAATCGATAGGGATTTTCATACGGATACGTACCCAGTGAACGGTTCATTTAGCTTTATATATTGTTCCGGGTGGGCGTTGTATTGGTTTTTCGGAAGTGTTAGACCTGTAAGAGAAAAATTTAAATGGTTGGGAAAGGCCATGGGATGTAGAAATATTTTTTTCACATTTTATTTCCTTTTAAAAACAGGTAAATCAATAGGGATTTTCGTACGGATAAGTACCCAGTGAACGGTTCGTTTAGCTTTATATATTGTTCCGGGTGGGCGTTGTATAGGTTTTTTGGAAGTGTTAGACCTGTAAGAGAAAAATTTAAATGGTTGGGAAAGGCCATGGGATGTAGAAATATTTTTTTCACATTTACTTCCTTGTAAAAACAGGTAAATCAATTGGGTTTTTCGTACGGATAATTACCCAGTGAACGGTTCGTTTAGCTTTATATATTGTTCCGGGTGGGCGTTGTATTGGTTTTTTGGAAGTGTTAGACATGTAAGAGAAAAATTTAAATGGTTGGGAAAGGCCATGGGATGTAGAAATATTTTTTTCACATTTTACTTCCTTATAAAAACAGGAAAATCAATAGGGATTTTCGTACGGATATGTACCCAGTGAACGGTTCGTTTAGCTTTATATATTGTTCCGGGTGGGCGTTGTATTGGTTTTTCGGAAGCGTTAGACCTGTAAGAAAAAAATTTAAATGGTTGGGAAAGGCCATGGGATGTAGAAATATTTTTTTCACATTTTATTTCCTTGTAAAAACAGGTAAATCAATAGGGTTTTTCGTACGGATAAGTGCCCAGTGAACGGTTTTTTTAGCTTTATACATTGTTAAGGGTGGGCGTTGTATTGTTTTTTCGGAAGTGTTAGACTTGTAAGAGAAAAATTTAAATGGTTGGTAAATGCCATGGGATGTAGAAATATTTTTTTCACATTTTACTTTCTTGTAAAAACAGGAAAACCGATAGGGATTTTCATACGGATAAGTACCCAGTGAACCGTTCGTTTAGCTTTATATATTGTTCCGGGTGGGCGTTGTTTTGGTTTTTCGGAAGAGTTAGACCTGTAAGAGAAAAATTTAAATGGTTGGGAAAGGCCATGGGATGTAGAAATATTTTTTTCACTTATACTTCCTTGTAAAAACAGGTAAATCAATAGGGTTTTTCGTACGGATAAGTACCCAGTGAACGGTTCGTTTAGCTTTATATATTGTTCCGGGTGGGCGTTGTATTGGTTTTTCAGAAGTGTTAGACCTGTAGGAGAAAAATTTAAATGGTTGGGAAAGGCCATGGGATGTAGAAATATTTTTTTCACATTTACTTCCTTGTAAAAACAGGTAAATCAATAGGGTTTTTCGTACGGATAAGTACCCAGTGAACGGTTCGTTTAGCTTTATATATTGTTCCGGGTGGGCGTTGTATTGGTTTTTCAGAAGTGTTAGACCTGTAGGAGAAAAATTTAAATGGTTGGGAAAGGCCATGGGATGTAGAAATATTTTTTTCACATTTTATTTCCTTTTAAAAACAGGTAAATCAATAGGGTTTTTCGTACGGATAAGTGCCCAGTGAACGGTTTGTTTAGCTTTATACATTGTTAAGGGTGGGCGTTGTATTGTTTTTTCGGAAGTGTTAGACTTGTAAGAGAAAAATTTAAATGGTTGGTAAATGCCATGGGATGTAGAAATATTTTTTTCACATTTTACTTCCTTGTAAAAACAGGTAAATCAATAGGGTTTTTCGTACGGATAAGTGCCCAGTGAACGGTTTGTTTAGCTTTATACATTGTTCCGGGTGGGCGTTGTATTGTTTTTTTGGAAGTGTTTGACCTGTAAGAGAAAAATTTAAATGGTTGGTAAATGCCATGGGATGTAGAAATATTTTTTTCACATTTTACTTCCTTGTAAAAACAGGAAAATCGATAGGGATTTTCATACGGATAAGTACCCAGTGAACGGTTCATTTAGCTTTATATATTGTTCCGGGTGAGCGTTGTATTGGTTTTTCGGAAGTGTTAGACCTGTAAGAGAAAAATTTAAATGGTTGGGAAAGGCCATGGGAAGTAGAAATATTTTTTTCACATATACTTCCTTGTAAAAACAGGTAAATCAATAGGGTTTTTCGTACGGATAAGTACCCAGTGAACGGTTCGTTTAGCTTTATATATTGTTCCGGGTGGGCGTTGTATTGGTTTTTCGGAAGCGTTAGACCTGTAAGAGAAAAATTTAAATGGTTGGGAAAGGCCATGGGATGTAGAAATATTTTTTTCACATTTACTTCCTTGTAAAAACAGGTAAATCAATAGGGTTTTTCGTACGGATAAGTACCCAGTGAACGGTTCGTTTAGCTTTATATATTGTTCCGGGTGGGCGTTGTATTGGTTTTTCAGAAGTGTTAGACCTGTAGGAGAAAAATTTAAATGGTTGGGAAAGGCCATGGGATGTAGAAATATTTTTTTCACATTTACTTCCTTGTAAAAACAGGTAAATCAATAGGGTTTTTCGTACGGATAAGTACCCAGTGAACGGTTCGTTTAGCTTTATATATTGTTCCGGGTGGGCGTTGTATTGGTTTTTCAGAAGTGTTAGACCTGTAGGAGAAAAATTTAAATGGTTGGGAAAGGCCATGGGATGTAGAAATATTTTTTTCACATTTTATTTCCTTTTAAAAACAGGTAAATCAATAGGGTTTTTCGTACGGATAAGTGCCCAGTGAACGGTTTGTTTAGCTTTATACATTGTTAAGGGTGGGCGTTGTATTGTTTTTTCGGAAGTGTTAGACTTGTAAGAGAAAAATTTAAATGGTTGGTAAATGCCATGGGATGTAGAAATATTTTTTTCACATTTTACTTCCTTGTAAAAACAGGTAAATCAATAGGGTTTTTCGTACGGATAAGTGCCCAGTGAACGGTTTGTTTAGCTTTATACATTGTTCCGGGTGGGCGTTGTATTGTTTTTTTGGAAGTGTTTGACCTGTAAGAGAAAAATTTAAATGGTTGGTAAATGCCATGGGATGTAGAAATATTTTTTTCACATTTTACTTCCTTGTAAAAACAGGAAAATCGATAGGGATTTTCATACGGATAAGTACCCAGTGAACGGTTCATTTAGCTTTATATATTGTTCCGGGTGAGCGTTGTATTGGTTTTTCGGAAGTGTTAGACCTGTAAGAGAAAAATTTAAATGGTTGGGAAAGGCCATGGGAAGTAGAAATATTTTTTTCACATATACTTCCTTGTAAAAACAGGTAAATCAATAGGGTTTTTCGTACGGATAAGTACCCAGTGAACGGTTCGTTTAGCTTTATATATTGTTCCGGGTGGGCGTTGTATTGGTTTTTCGGAAGCGTTAGACCTGTAAGAGAAAAATTTAAATGGTTGGGAAAGGCCATGGGATGTAGAAATATTTTTTTCACATTTACTTCCTTGTAAAAACAGGTAAATCAATAGGGTTTCTCGTACGGATAAGTACCCTGTGAACGGTTCGTTTAGCTTTATATATTGTTCCGGGTGGGCGTTGTATTGGTTTTTCAGAAGTGTTAGACCTGTAAGAGAAAAATTTAAATGGTTGGGAAAGGCCATGGGATGTAGAAATATTTTTTTCACATTTTATTTCCTTTTAAAAACAGGTAAATCAATAGGGATTTTCGTACGGATAAGTACCCAGTGAACGGTTCGTTTAGCTTTATATATTGTTCCGGGTGGGCGTTGTATTGGTTTTTCAGAAGTGTTAGACCTGTAGGAGAAAAATTTAAATGGTCGGGAAAGGCCATGGGATGTAGAAATATTTTTTTCACATTTTATTTCCTTTTAAAAACAGGTAAATCAATAGGGATTTTCGTACGGATAAGTACCCAGTGAACGGTTCGTTTAGCTTTATATATTGTTCCGGGTGGGCGTTGTATTGGTTTTTTGGAAGTGTTAGACCTGTAAGAGAAAAATTTAAATGGTTGGGAAAGGCCATGGGATGTAGAAATATTTTTTTCACATTTACTTCCTTGTAAAAACAGGTAAATCAATTGGGTTTTTCGTACGGATAATTACCCAGTGAACGGTTCGTTTAGCTTTATATATTGTTCCGGGTGGGCGTTGTATTGGTTTTTCGGAAGCGTTAGACCTGTAAGAGAAAAATTTAAATGGTTGGTAAATGCCATGGGATGTAGAAATATTTTTTTCACATTTTACTTCCTTGTAAAAACAGGAAAAAAGATAGGGATTTTCATACGGATAAGTAACCAGTGAACCGTTCGTTTAGCTTTATATATTGTTCCGGGTGGGCGTTGTTTTGGTTTTTCGGAAGAGTTAGACCTGTAAGAGAAAAATTTAAATGGTTGGGAAAGGCCATGGGATGTAGAAATATTTTTTTCACATTTACTTCCTTGTAAAAACAGGTAAATCAATAGGGTTTTTCGTACGGATAAGTACCCAGTGAACGGTTCGTTTAGCTTTATATATTGTTCCGGGTGGGCGTTGTATTGGTTTTTCGGAAGTGTTAGACCTGTAAGAGAAAAATTTAAATGGTTGGGAAAGGCCATGGGATGTAGAAATATTTTTTTCACATTTACTTCCTTGTAAAAACAGGTAAATCAATAGGGTTTTTCGTACGGATAAGTACCCAGTGAACGGTTCGTTTAGCTTTATATATTGTTCCGGGTGGGCGTTGTATTGGTTTTTCAGAAGCGTTAGACATGTAAGAAAAAAATTTAAATGGTTGCGAAAGGCCATGGGATGTAGAAATATTTTTTTCACATTTTATTTCCTTTTAAAAACAGGTAAATCAATAGGGATTTTCGTACGGATAAGTACCCAGTGAACGGTTCGTTTAGCTTTATATATTGTTCCGGGTGGGCGTTGTATTGGTTTTTCAGAAGTGTTAGACCTGTAAGAGAAAAATTTAAATGGTTGGGAAAGGCCATGGGATGTAGAAATATTTTTTTCACATTTTACTTCCTTATAAAAACAGGAAAATCATTAGGGATTTTCGTACGGATATGTACCCAGTGAACGGTTCGTTTAGCTTTATATATTGTTCCGGGTGGGCGTTGTATTAGTTTTTCGGAAGCGTTAGACCTGTAAGAAAAAAATTTAAATGGTTGGGAAAGGCCATGGGATGTAGAAATATTTTTTTCACATTTTATTTCCTTGTAAAAACAGGTAAATCAATAGGGTTTTTCGTACGGATAAGTCCCCAGTGAACGGTTCGTTTAGCTTTATACATTGTTAAGGGTGGGCGTTGTATTGGTTTTTCGGAAGTGTTAGACGTGTAAGAGAAAAATTTAAATGGTTGGGAAAGGCCATGGGATGTAGAAATATTTTTTTCACATTTACTTCCTTGTAAAAACAGGTAAATCAATAGGGTTTTTCGTACGGATAAGTACCCAGTGAACGGTTCGTTTAGCTTTATATATTGTTCCGGGTGGGCGTTGTATTGGTTTTTCAGAAGTGTTAGACCTGTAAGAGAAAAATTTAAATGGTTGGGAAAGGCCATGGGATGTAGAAATATTTTTTTCACATTTTATTTCCTTTTAAAAACAGGTAAATCAATAGGGATTTTCGTACGGATAAGTACCCAGTGAACGGTTCGTTTAGCTTTATATATTGTTCCGGGTGGGCGTTGTATTGGTTTTTCAGAAGTGTTAGACCTGTAGGAGAAAAATTTAAATGGTTGGGAAAGGCCATGGGATGTAGAAATATTTTTTTCACATTTTATTCCTTTTAAAAACAGGTAAATCAATAGGGATTTTCGTACGGATAAGTACCCAGTGAACGGTTCGTTTAGCTTTATATATTGTTCCGGGTGGGCGTTGTATTGGTTTTTCGGAAGTGTTAGACCTGTAAGAGAAAAATTTAAATGGTTGGGAAAGGCCATGGGATGTAGAAATATTTTTTTCACATTTACTTCCGTGTAAAAATCCCCCTTCAAGGATCGCTGCCTTGTTGTGGCAAGGGGGCTTGCGTAGTTCAGTGAAGCTATGAGCTATGCCGTGCAGGGCCACCCAAGACGGACAGGTCATAGCTGAGAGCTCTGACAAAAGGTGATCCACTGGAGAAGGAAATGGCAAACCACTCCAGTATCTTTGCCATGAAAACTCTATGGACAGTTCCAATAGGCATAACGATATGACGCTGGAAGATGAGCCCCTCAGGTCGGAAGGTGTCCAATATGCTACTGGGGATGAGCAGACGGCTAGTACGAGTAGCGCCAGAATGAATGAAGCGGCTGGGCCAAAGCCGAAAGGACGCTCAGTTGTGGAAGTAACTGGTGGCGAAAAGACAGTCCGATGCTGTAAAGATTTTTATTCCATAGGAACCTGGAACGTCAGATCCATGAATCAAGGCAAGCTGGACGTGGTTAAACAAGAAATGAGAAGACTGAACATCGACATTTTAGGAATCAGTGAACTAAAATGGACAGGAATGGGTGAATTTAATTCAGATGACCATCAGGTATACTACTGTGGACAAGAATCTCGCAGAAGAAATGGAGTAGCCTTCATAATCAATAAGAGAGTAGGAAAAGCAGTCTTGGGATACAATCCCCAAAATGACAGAATGATCTCAGTTCGAATCCAAGGCAAACCATTCAACATCACAGTGATCCAGGTCTACGCCCCAACCACTGCTGCTGAAGAGGATGAAGTTGATCAGTTCTATGAAGCCCTACAACACCTTCTAGAAGCAACGCCCAAAAATGATGTGCTTATCATCATGGGGGATTGGAATGCTAAAGTAGGAAGCCAAAAGATAACCGGGATAACAGGCAAGTTTGGCCTTGGAGTACAAAATGAAGCAGGGCACAGGCTGGTAGAATTTTGTCAAGAGAATACAATGGTCATAGCAAACACTCTTTTCCAGCAACCCAAGAGACGACTCTACACATGGACATCACCAGACGGTCAACACAGAAATCAGATTGACTATGTGCTCTGCAGCCAAAGATGGAAAAGTTCTATCCAGTCAATAAAAACAAGACCAGGAGCTGATTGTGGTTCAGATCATGAGCTTCTTGTTGCAAAATTTAGGCTTAAATTGAAGAAAGTAGGGAAAAGCACTAGGCCACTCAGGTATGAACTAAATCATATCCCCGACGAATACACAGTGGAGGTGACAAATAGATTTAAGGAATTAGATCTGATAGACAGAGTGCCTGAAGAACTATGGACGGAGGTTCGCAACATTGTACAAGAGGTAGCAACTAAAACCATCCCAAAGAAAAAGAAATGCAAGAAATCAAAATGGCTGTCTGAGGAAGCTTTACAAATAGCTAAGGAGAGAAGGGAAGTGAAAGGCAAGGGAGAAAGAGAAAGATACACCCAATTGAATGCAGAATTCCAGAGAAAAGCTAGAAGAGATAAGAATGCCTTCTTAAATGAACAGTGCAAGCAAATAGAAGAAAACAATAGAATGGGGAGGACCAGAGATCTTTTCAAGAAAATTGGAGATATGAAGAGAACGTTTCATGCAAAGATGGGTATGATAAGGGACCAAAATGGTAGGGACCTCACAGAAGCAGAAGAGATCAAACAAAGGTGGCAAAATTATACAGAAGAACTATACAAGAGCGAGCTTAACATCCCTGATGACCACAATGGGGTAGTTACTGACCTGGAGCCAGACATCCTGGAATGTGAAGTCAAATGGGCCTTAGGAAGTCTGAGCAACAATAAAGCTAGTGGTAGTGACAACATTCCAGTTGAACTATTCAAAATCTTAAAGGACGATGCAGTAAAAGTGCTACACTCAATATGCCAGCAAATTTGGAAAACTCAACAATGGCCACAGGATTGGAAAAGGTCAGTTTACATTCCAATCCCAAAGAAGGGCAATGCCAAAGAATGTTCAAACTACCGCACCATTGCACTAATTTCTCATGCTAGCAAAGTTATGCTCAAAATCCTACAAGCTAGGCTCCAGCAATATGTGGACCGAGAACTTCCAGAAGTACAGGCAGGATTTCGAAGAGGCAGAGGAACTAGAGATCAAATTGCCAACATACGCTGGATCATGGAGAAAGCTAGGGAGTACCAGAAGAACGTCTACTTCTGCTTCATTGACTATGCTAAAGCCTTTGATTGTGTGGAGCACAACAAATTGTGGCAAGTTCTTAAAGAGATGGGAATACCAGAGCATCTTATTTGTCTCTTGAGAAATTTATATGCAGGTCAAGAAGCAACAGTGAGAACTGAACATGGAATCACTGACTGGTTCAAAATTGAGAAAGGAGTTCGGCAAGGCTGTATACTGTCGCCTTGCCTATTTAACTTGTATGCAGAGCACATCATGAGAAATGCGGGATTAGAGGAGTCACAAATTGGGATCAAGATTGCAGGGAGAAATATCAACAACCTCAGATATGCAGATGATACCACTCTAATGGCAGAAAGTGAAGAGGAACTAAAGAGCCTGTTGATGCGGGTGAAGGAGGAGAGTGCAAAAGTTGGCTTGAAACTCAACATCAAGAAAACAAAGATCATGGCATCCGGCCCTCTCAATTCCTGGCAAATAGAAGGGGAAGAAATGGAGATAGTGACAGATTTTATTTTCCTGGGCTCCAAGATCACTGCAGATGGGGACTGCAGCAAAGAAATTAAAAGACGCTTGCTCCTGGGGAGGAAAGCTATGGCAAATCTAGACAGCATCCTAAAAAGCAGAGACATCACCCTGCCAACAAAAGTGCGTTTAGTCAAGGCTATGGTTTTCCCAGTTGCAATGTATGGCTGCGAAAGTTGGACCATAAGGAAGGCCGAGCGTCAAAGAATTGAGGCTTTTGAACTCTGGTGCTGGAGAAGACTCTTGCGAGTCCCTTGGACTGCAAGGCGAACAAACCGGTCAGTCCTCGAGGAGATCAGCCCTGACTGCTCTTTAGAAGGCCAGATCCTGAAGATGAAACTCAAATATTTTGGCCACCTCATGAGAAGGAAGGACTCCCTGGAGAAGAGCCTAATGCTGGGAGAGATCGAGGGCAAAAGAAGAAGGGGACGACAGAGAATGAGGTGGATGGATGGAGTCACTGAAGCAGTCGGTGCAAACTTAAATGGACTCCGGGGAATGGTAGAGGACAGGAAGGCCTGGAGGATCATTGTCCATGGGGTCGCGATGGGTCGGACACGACTTCGCACATAACAACAACAACAAAAACAGGTAAATCAATTGGGTTTTTCGTACGGATAATTACCCAGTGAACGGTTCGTTTAGCTTTATATATTGTTCCGGGTGGGCGTTGTATTGGTTTTTCAGAAGTGTTAGACATGTAAGAGAAAAATTTAAATGGTTGGGAAAGGCCATGGGATGTAGAAATATTTTTTTCACATTTACTTCCTTGTAAAAACAGGTAAATCAATAGGGTTTTTCGTACGGATAAGTACCCAGTGAACGGTTCGTTTAGCTTTATATATTGTTCCGGGTGGGCGTTGTATTGGTTTTTCGGAAGTGTTAGACGTGTAAGAGAAAAATTTAAATGGTTGGGAAAGGCCATGGGATGTAGAAATATTTTTTTCACATTTACTTCCTTGTAAAAACAGGTAAATCAATAGGGTTTTTCGTACGGATAAGTACCCAGTGAACGGTTCGTTTAGCTTTATATATTGTTCCGGGTGGGCGTTGTATTGGTTTTTCAGAAGTGTTAGACCTGTAAGAGAAAAATTTAAATGGTTGGGAAAGGCCATGGGATGTAGAAATATTTTTTTCACATTTTATTTCCTTTTAAAAACAGGTAAATCAATAGGGATTTTCGTACGGATAAGTACCCAGTGAACGGTTCGTTTAGCTTTATATATTGTTCCGGGTGGGCGTTGTATTGGTTTTTCAGAAGTGTTAGACCTGTAGGAGAAAAATTTAAATGGTTGGGAAAGGCCATGGGATGTAGAAATATTTTTTTCACATTTTATTCCTTTTAAAAACAGGTAAATCAATAGGGATTTTCGTACGGATAAGTACCCAGTGAACGGTTCGTTTAGCTTTATATATTGTTCCGGGTGGGCGTTGTATTGGTTTTTTGGAAGTGTTAGACCTTTAAGAGAAAAATTTAAATGGTTGGGAAAGGCCATGGGATGTAGAAATATTTTTTTCACATTTACTTCCTTGTAAAAACAGGTAAATCAATTGGGTTTTTCGTACGGATAATTACCCAGTGAACGGTTCGTTTAGCTTTATATATTGTTCCGGGTGGGCGTTGTATTGGTTTTTCAGAAGTGTTAGACATGTAAGAGAAAAATTTAAATGGTTGGGAAAGGCCATGGGATGTAGAAATATTTTTTTCACATTTTACTTCCTTATAAAAACAGGAAAATCAATAGGGATTTTCGTACGGATATGTACCCAGTGAACGGTTCGTTTAGCTTTATATATTGTTCCGGGTGGGCGTTGTATTGGTTTTTCGGAAGCGTTAGACCTGTAAGAAAAAAATTTAAATGGTTGGGAAAGGCCATGGGATGTAGAAATATTTTTTTCACATTTTATTTCCTTGTAAAAACAGGTAAATCAATAGGGTTTTTCGTACGGATAAGTGCCCAGTGAACGGTTTGTTTAGCTTTATACATTGTTAAGGGTGGGCTTTGTATTGTTTTTTCGGAAGTGTTAGACTTGTAAGAGAAAAATTTAAATGGTTGGTAAATGCCATGGGATGTAGAAATATTTTTTTCACATTTTACTTCCTTGTAAAAACAGGAAAACCGATAGGGATTTTCATACGGATAAGTACCCAGTGAACCGTTCGTTTAGCTTTATATATTGTTCCGGGTGGGCGTTGTTTTGGTTTTTCGGAAGAGTTAGACCTGTAAGAGAAAAATTTAAATGGTTGGGAAAGGCCATGGGATGTAGAAATATTTTTTTCACATTTACTTCCTTGTAAAAACAGGTAAATCAATAGGGTTTTTCGTACGGATAAGTACCCAGTGAACGGTTCGTTTAGCTTTATATATTGTTCCGGGTGGGCATTGTATTGGTTTTTCAGAAGTGTTAGACCTGTAAGAGAAAAATTTAAATGGTTGGGAAAGGCCATGGGATGTAGAAATATTTTTTTCACATTTTACTTCCTTATAAAAACAGGAAAATCAATAGGGATTTTCGTACGGATATGTACCCAGTGACCGGTTCGTTTAGCTTTATATATTGTTCCGGGTGGGCGTTGTATTGGTTTTTCGGAAGCGTTAGACCTGTAAGAAAAAAATTTAAATGGTTGGGAAAGGCCATGGGATGTAGAAATATTTTTTTCACATTTTATTTCCTTGTAAAAACAGGTAAATCAATAGGGTTTTTCGTACGGATAAGTGCCCAGTGAACGGTTTGTTTAGCTTTATACATTGTTCCGGGTGGGCGTTGTATTGTTTTTTCGGAAGTGTTAGACCTGTAAGAGAAAAATTTAAATGGTTGGGAAAGGCCATGGGATGTAGAAATATTTTTTTCACATTTTATTTCCTTGTAAAAACAGGTAAATCAATAGGGTTTTTCGTACGGATAAGTGCCCAGTGAACGGTTTCTTTAGCTTTATACATTGTTCCGGGTGGGCGTTGTATTGTTTTTTCGGAAGTATTAGACCTGTAAGAGAAAAATTTAAATGGTTGGGAAAGGCCATGGGATGTAGAAATATTTTTTTCACATTTTACTTCCTTGTAAAAACAGGAAAATCGATAGGGATTTTCATACGGATAAGTACCCAGTGAACGGTTCATTTAGGTTTATATATTGTTCCGGGTGGGCGTTGTATTGGTTTTTCGGAAGTGTTAGACATGTAAGAGAAAAATTTAAATGGTTGGGAAAGGCCATGGGATGTAGAAATATTTTTTTCACATTTACTTCCTTGTAAAAACAGGTAAATCAATAGGGTTTTTCGTACGGATAAGTACCCAGTGAACGGTTCGTTTAGCTTTATATATTGTTCCGGGTGGGCGTTGTATTGGTTTTTCGGAAGTGTTAGACGTGTAAGAGAAAAATTTAAATGGTTGGGAAAGGCCATGGGATGTAGAAATATTTTTTTCACATTTACTTCCTTGTAAAAACAGGTAAATCAATAGGGTTTTTCGTACGGATAAGTACCCAGTGAACGGTTCGTTTAGCTTTATATATTGTTCCGGGTGGGCGTTGTATTGGTTTTTCAGAAGTGTTAGACCTGTAAGAGAAAAATTTAAATGGTTGGGAAAGGCCATGGGATGTAGAAATATTTTTTTCACATTTTATTTCCTTTTAAAAACAGGTAAATCAATAGGGATTTTCGTACGGATAAGTACCCAGTGAACGGTTCGTTTAGCTTTATATATTGTTCCGGGTGGGCGTTGTATTGGTTTTTCAGAAGTGTTAGACCTGTAGGAGAAAAATTTAAATGGTTGGGAAAGGCCATGGGATGTAGAAATATTTTTTTCACATTTTATTCCTTTTAAAAACAGGTAAATCAATAGGGATTTTCGTACGGATAAGTACCCAGTGAACGGTTCGTTTAGCTTTATATATTGTTCCGGGTGGGCGTTGTATTGGTTTTTTGGAAGTGTTAGACCTTTAAGAGAAAAATTTAAATGGTTGGGAAAGGCCATGGGATGTAGAAATATTTTTTTCACATTTACTTCCTTGTAAAAACAGGTAAATCAATTGGGTTTTTCGTACGGATAATTACCCAGTGAACGGTTCGTTTAGCTTTATATATTGTTCCGGGTGGGCGTTGTATTGGTTTTTCAGAAGTGTTAGACATGTAAGAGAAAAATTTAAATGGTTGGGAAAGGCCATGGGATGTAGAAATATTTTTTTCACATTTTACTTCCTTATAAAAACAGGAAAATCAATAGGGATTTTCGTACGGATATGTACCCAGTGAACGGTTCGTTTAGCTTTATATATTGTTCCGGGTGGGCGTTGTATTGGTTTTTCGGAAGCGTTAGACCTGTAAGAAAAAAATTTAAATGGTTGGGAAAGGCCATGGGATGTAGAAATATTTTTTTCACATTTTATTTCCTTGTAAAAACAGGTAAATCAATAGGGTTTTTCGTACGGATAAGTGCCCAGTGAACGGTTTGTTTAGCTTTATACATTGTTAAGGGTGGGCTTTGTATTGTTTTTTCGGAAGTGTTAGACTTGTAAGAGAAAAATTTAAATGGTTGGTAAATGCCATGGGATGTAGAAATATTTTTTTCACATTTTACTTCCTTGTAAAAACAGGAAAACCGATAGGGATTTTCATACGGATAAGTACCCAGTGAACCGTTCGTTTAGCTTTATATATTGTTCCGGGTGGGCGTTGTTTTGGTTTTTCGGAAGAGTTAGACCTGTAAGAGAAAAATTTAAATGGTTGGGAAAGGCCATGGGATGTAGAAATATTTTTTTCACATTTACTTCCTTGTAAAAACAGGTAAATCAATAGGGTTTTTCGTACGGATAAGTACCCAGTGAACGGTTCGTTTAGCTTTATATATTGTTCCGGGTGGGCATTGTATTGGTTTTTCAGAAGTGTTAGACCTGTAAGAGAAAAATTTAAATGGTTGGGAAAGGCCATGGGATGTAGAAATATTTTTTTCACATTTTACTTCCTTATAAAAACAGGAAAATCAATAGGGATTTTCGTACGGATATGTACCCAGTGACCGGTTCGTTTAGCTTTATATATTGTTCCGGGTGGGCGTTGTATTGGTTTTTCGGAAGCGTTAGACCTGTAAGAAAAAAATTTAAATGGTTGGGAAAGGCCATGGGATGTAGAAATATTTTTTTCACATTTTATTTCCTTGTAAAAACAGGTAAATCAATAGGGTTTTTCGTACGGATAAGTGCCCAGTGAACGGTTTGTTTAGCTTTATACATTGTTCCGGGTGGGCGTTGTATTGTTTTTTCGGAAGTGTTAGACCTGTAAGAGAAAAATTTAAATGGTTGGGAAAGGCCATGGGATGTAGAAATATTTTTTTCACATTTTATTTCCTTGTAAAAACAGGTAAATCAATAGGGTTTTTCGTACGGATAAGTGCCCAGTGAACGGTTTCTTTAGCTTTATACATTGTTCCGGGTGGGCGTTGTATTGTTTTTTCGGAAGTATTAGACCTGTAAGAGAAAAATTTAAATGGTTGGGAAAGGCCATGGGATGTAGAAATATTTTTTTCACATTTTACTTCCTTGTAAAAACAGGAAAATCGATAGGGATTTTCATACGGATAAGTACCCAGTGAACGGTTCATTTAGGTTTATATATTGTTCCGGGTGGGCGTTGTATTGGTTTTTCGGAAGTGTTAGACATGTAAGAGAAAAATTTAAATGGTTGGGAAAGGCCATGGGAAGTAGAAATATTTTTTTCACATATACTTCCTTGTAAAAACAGGTAAATCAATAGGGTTTTTCGTACGGATAAGTACCCAGTGAACGGTTCGTTTAGCTTTATATATTGTTCCGGGTGGGCGTTGTATTGGTTTTTCAGAAGTGTTAGACCTGTAAGAGAAAAATTTAAATGGTTGGGAAAGGCCATGGGATGTAGAAATATTTTTTTCACATTTTATTTCCTTTTAAATACAGGTAAATCAATAGGGATTTTCGTACGGATAAGTACCCAGTGAACGGTTCGTTTAGCTTTATATATTGATCCGGGTGGGCGTTGTATTGGTTTTTTGGAAGTGTTAGACCTGTAAGAGAAAAATTTAAATGGTTGGGAAAGGCCATGGGATGTAGAAATATTTTTTTCACATTTACTTCCTTGTAAAAACAGGTAAATCAAGAGGGTTTTTCGTACGGATAAGTACCCAGTGAACGGTTCGTTTAGCTTTATATATTGTTCCGGGTGGGCGTTGTATTGGTTTTTCAGAAGTGTTAGACCTGTAAGAGAAAAATATAAATGGTTGGGAAAGGCCATGGGATGTAGAAATATTTTTTTCACATTTTATTTCCTTTTAAAAACAGGTAAATCAATAGGGATTTTCGTACGGATAATTACCCAGTGAACGGTTCGCTTAGCTTTATATATTGTTCCGGGTGGGCGTTGTATTGGTTTTTTGGAAGTGTTAGACATGTAAGAGAAAAATTTAAATGGTTGGGAAAGGCCATGGGATGTAGAAATATTTTTTTCACATTTTACTTCCTTATAAAAACAGGAAAATCAATAGGGATTTTCGTACGGATATGTACCCAGTGAACGGTTCGTTTAGCTTTATATATTGTGCCGGGTGGGCGTTGTTTTGGTTTTTAAGAAGTGTTAGACCTGTAAGAGAAAAATTTAAATGGTTGGGAAAGGCCATGGGATGTAGAAATATTTTTTTCACATTTTATTTCCTTGTAAAAACAGGTAAATCAATAGGGTTTTTCGTACGGATAAGTGCCCAGTGAACGGTTTGTTTAGCTTTATACATTGTTCCGGGTGGGCGTTGTATTGTTTTTTCGGAAGTGTTAGACCTGTAAGAGAAAAATTTAAATGGTTGGGAAAGGCCATGGGATGTAGAAATATTTTTTTCACATTTTACTTCCTTGTAAAAACAGGAAAATCGATAGGGATTTTCATACGGATAAGTACCCAGTGAACGGTTCATTTAGCTTTATATATTGTTCCGGGTGGGCGTTGTATTGGTTTTTCGGAAGTGTTAGACCTGTAAGAGAAAAATTTAAATGGTTGGGAAAGGCCATGGGAAGTAGAAATATTGTTTTCACATATACTTCCTTGTAAAAACAGGTAAATCAATAGGGTTTTTCGTACGGATAAGTACCCAGTGAACGGTTCGTTTAGCTTTATATATTGTTCCGGGTGGGCGTTGTATTGGTTTTTCAGAAGTGTTAGACCTGTAAGAGAAAAATTTAAATGGTTGGGAAAGGCCATGGGATGTAGAAATATTTTTTTCACATTTTATTTCCTTTTAAAAACAGGTAAATCAATAGGGATTTTCGTACGGATAAGTACCCAGTGAACGGTTCGTTTAGCTTTATATATTGTTCCGGGTGGGCGTTGTATTGGTTTTTCAGAAGTATTAGACCTGTAGGAGAAAAATTTAAATGGTTGGGAAAGGCCATGGGATGTAGAAATATTTTTTTCACATTTTATTTCCTTTTAAAAACAGGTAAATCAATAGGGATTTTCGTACGGATAAGTACCCAGTGAACGGTTCGTTTAGCTTTATATATTGTTCCGGGTGGGCGTTGTATAGGTTTTTTGGAAGTGTTAGACCTGTAAGAGAAAAATTTAAATGGTTGGGAAAGGCCATGGGATGTAGAAATATTTTTTTCACATTTACTTCCTTGTAAAAACAGGTAAATCAATTGGGTTTTTCGTACGGATAATTACCCAGTGAACGGTTCGTTTAGCTTTATATATTGTTCCGGGTGGGCGTTGTATTGGTTTTTTGGAAGTGTTAGACATGTAAGAGAAAAATTTAAATGGTTGGGAAAGGCCATGGGATGTAGAAATATTTTTTTCACATTTTACTTCCTTATAAAAACAGGAAAATCAATAGGGATTTTCGTACGGATATGTACCCAGTGAACGGTTCGTTTAGCTTTATATATTGTTCCGGGTGGGCGTTGTATTGGTTTTTCGGAAGCGTTAGACCTGTAAGAAAAAAATTTAAATGGTTGGGAAAGGCCATGGGATGTAGAAATATTTTTTTCACATTTACTTCCTTGTAAAAACAGGTAAATCAATAGGGTTTTTCGTACGGATAAGTACCCAGTGAACCGTTCGTTTAGCTTTATATATTGTTCCGGGTGGGCGTTGTTTTGGTTTTTCGGAAGAGTTAGACCTGTAAGAGAAAAATTTAAATGGTTGGGAAAGGCCATGGGATGTAGAAATATTTTTTTCACATTTTACTTCCTTGTAAAAACAGGAAAATCGATAGGGATTTTCGGACGGATAAGTACCTAGTGAACGGTTCGTTTATCTTTATATATTGTTCGGGGTGGGCGTTGTATTGGATTTTTGGAAGTGTTAGACCTGTAAGAGAAAAATTTAAATGGTTGGGAAAGGCCATGGGATGTAGAAATATTTTTTTCACATTTTACTTCCTTATAAAAACAGGAAAATCAATAGGGATTTTCGTACGGATATGTACCCAGTGAACGTTTCGTTTAGCTTTATATATTGTTCCGGGTGGGCGTTGTATTGGTTTTTCGGAAGCGTTAGACCTGTAAGAGAAAAATTTAAATGGTTGGGAAAGGCCATGGGATGTAGAAATATTTTTTTCACATTTTATTTCCTTGTAAAAACAGGTAAATCAATAGGGTTTTTCGTACGAATAAGTGCCCAGTGAACGGTTCGTTTAGCTTTATATATTGTTCCGGGTGGGCGTTGTATTGTTTTTTCGGAAGTGTTAGACCTGTAAGAGAAAAATTTAAATGGTTGGGAAAGGCCATGGGATATAGAAATATTTTTTTCACATTTTACTTCCTTGTAAAAACAGGAAAATCAATAGGGATTTTCATACGGATAAGTACCCAGTGAACGGTTCGTTTATCTTTATATATTCTTCCGGGTGGGCGTTGTATTGGTTTTTCGGAAGTGTTAGACCTGTAAGAGAAAAATTTAAATGGTTGGGAAAGGCCATGGGATGTAGAAATATTTTTTTCACATTTTACTTCCTTGTAAAAACAGGAAAATCGATAGGGATTTTCGGACGGATAAGTACCTAGTGAACGGTTCGTTTATCTTTATATATTGTTCGGGGTGGGCGTTGTATTGGATTTTCGGAAGTGTTAGACCTGTAAGAGAAAAATTTAAATGGTTGGGAAAGGCCATGGGATGTAGAAATATTTTTTTCACATTTACTTCCTTGTAAAAACAGGTAAATCAATAGGGTTTTTCATACGGATAAGTACCCAGTGAACGGTTCGTTTAGCTTTATATATTGTTCCGGGTGGGCGTTGTATTGGTTTTTCGGAAGTGTTAGACCTGTAAGAGAAAAATTTAAATGGTTGGGAAAGGCCATGGGATGTAGAAATATTTTTTTCACATTTTACTTCCTTGTAAAAACAGGAAAATCAATAGGGATTTTCGTACGGATATGTACCCAGTGAACGGTTCATTTAGCTTTATATATTGTTCCGGGTGGGAGTTGTATTGGTTTTTCAGAAGTGTTAGACATGTAAGAGAAAAATTTAAATGGTTGGGAAAGGCCATGGGATGTAGAAATATTTTTTTCACATTTTATTTCCTTTTAAATACAGGTAAATCAATAGGGATTTTCGTACGGATAAGTACCCAGTGAACGGTTCGTTTAGCTTTATATATTGATCCGGGTGGGCGTTGTATTGGTTTTTTGGAAGTGTTAGACCTGTAAGAGAAAAATTTAAATGGTTGGGAAAGGCCATGGGATGTAGAAATATTTTTTTCACATTTACTTCCTTGTAAAAACAGGTAAATCAAGAGGGTTTTTCGTACGGATAATTACCCAGTGAACGGTTCGCTTAGCTTTATATATTGTTCCGGGTGGGCGTTGTATTGGTTTTTTGGAAGTGTTAGACATGTAAGAGAAAAATTTAAATGGTTGGGAAAGGCCATGGGATGTAGAAATATTTTTTTCACATTTTACTTCCTTATAAAAACAGGAAAATCAATAGGGATTTTCGTACGGATATGTACCCAGTGAACGGTTCGTTTAGCTTTATATATTGTGCCGGGTGGGCGTTGTTTTGGTTTTTAAGAAGTGTTAGACCTGTAAGAGAAAAATTTAAATGGTTGGGAAAGGCCATGGGATGTAGAAATATTTTTTTCACATTTACTTCCTTGTAAAAACAGGTAAATCAATAGGGTTTTTCGTACGGATAAGTACCCAGTGAACGGTTCGTTTAGCTTTATATATTGTTCCGGGTGGGCGTTGTATTGGTTTTTCAGAAGTGTTAGACCTGTAAGAGAAAAATTTAAATGGTTGGGAAAGGCCATGGGATGTAGAAATATTTTTTTCACATTTTACTTCCTTATAAAAACAGGAAAATCAATAGGGATTTTCGTACGGATATGTACCCAGTGAACGGTTCGTTTAGCTTTATATATTGTTCCGGGTGGGCGTTGTATTGGTTTTTCGGAAGCGTTAGACCTGTAAGAAAAAAATTTAAATGGTTGGGAAAGGCCATGGGATGTAGAAATATTTTTTTCACATTTTATTTCCTTGTAAAAGCAGGTAAATCAATAGGGTTTTTCGTACGGATAAGTGCCCAGTGAACGGTTTGTTTAGCTTTATACATTGTTCCGGGTGGGCGTTGTATTGTTTTTTCGGAAGTGTTAGACCTGTAAGAGAAAAATTTAAATGGTTGGGAAAGGCCATGGGATGTAGAAATATTTTTTTCACATTTTATTTCCTTGTAAAAACAGGTAAATCAATAGGGTTTTTCGTACGGATAAGTGCCCAGTGAACGGTTTGTTTAGCTTTATACATTGTTCCGGGTGGGCGTTGTATTGTTTTTTCGGAAGTGTTAGACCTGTAAGAGAAAAATTTAAATGGTTGGGAAAGGCCATGGGATGTAGAAATATTTTTTTCACATTTTACTTCCTTGTAAAAACAGGAAAATCGATAGGGATTTTCATACGGATAAGTACCCAGTGAACGGTTCATTTAGCTTTATATATTGTTCCGGGTGGGCGTTGTATTGGTTTTTCGGAAGTGTTAGACCTGTAAGAGAAAAATTTAAATGGTTGGGAAAGGCCATGGGAAGTAGAAATATTGTTTTCACATATACTTCCTTGTAAAAACAGGTAAATCAATAGGGTTTTTCGTACGGATAAGTACCCAGTGAACGGTTCGTTTAGCTTTATATATTGTTCCGGGTGGGCGTTGTATTGGTTTTTCAGAAGTGTTAGACCTGTAAGAGAAAAATTTAAATGGTTGGGAAAGGCCATGGGATGTAGAAATATTTTTTTCACATTTTATTTCCTTTTAAAAACAGGTAAATCAATAGGGATTTTCGTACGGATAAGTACCCAGTGAACGGTTCGTTTAGCTTTATATATTGTTCCGGGTGGGCGTTGTATTGGTTTTTCAGAAGTGTTAGACCTGTAGGAGAAAAATTTAAATGGTTGGGAAAGGCCATGGGATGTAGAAATATTTTTTTCACATTTTATTTCCTTTTAAAAACAGGTAAATCAATAGGGATTTTCGTACGGATAAGTACCCAGTGAACGGTTCGTTTAGCTTTATATATTGTTCCGGGTGGGCGTTGTATAGGTTTTTTGGAAGTGTTAGACCTGTAAGAGAAAAATTTAAATGGTTGGGAAAGGCCATGGGATGTAGAAATATTTTTTTCACATTTACTTCCTTGTAAAAACAGGTAAATCAATTGGGTTTTTCGTACGGATAATTACCCAGTGAACGGTTCGTTTAGCTTTATATATTGTTCCGGGTGGGCGTTGTATTGGTTTTTTGGAAGTGTTAGACATGTAAGAGAAAAATTTAAATGGTTGGGAAAGGCCATGGGATGTAGAAATATTTTTTTCACATTTTACTTCCTTATAAAAACAGGAAAATCAATAGGGATTTTCGTACGGATATGTACCCAGTGAACGGTTCGTTTAGCTTTATATATTGTTCCGGGTGGGCGTTGTATTGGTTTTTCGGAAGCGTTAGACCTGTAAGAAAAAAATTTAAATGGTTGGGAAAGGCCATGGGATGTAGAAATATTTTTTTCACATTTACTTCCTTGTAAAAACAGGTAAATCAATAGGGTTTTTCGTACGGATAAGTACCCAGTGAACCGTTCGTTTAGCTTTATATATTGTTCCGGGTGGGCGTTGTTTTGGTTTTTCGGAAGAGTTAGACCTGTAAGAGAAAAATTTAAATGGTTGGGAAAGGCCATGGGATGTAGAAATATTTTTTTCACATTTTACTTCCTTGTAAAAACAGGAAAATCGATAGGGATTTTCGGACGGATAAGTACCTAGTGAACGGTTCGTTTATCTTTATATATTGTTCGGGGTGGGCGTTGTATTGGATTTTTGGAAGTGTTAGACCTGTAAGAGAAAAATTTAAATGGTTGGGAAAGGCCATGGGATGTAGAAATATTTTTTTCACATTTTACTTCCTTATAAAAACAGGAAAATCAATAGGGATTTTCGTACGGATATGTACCCAGTGAACGTTTCGTTTAGCTTTATATATTGTTCCGGGTGGGCGTTGTATTGGTTTTTCGGAAGCGTTAGACCTGTAAGAGAAAAATTTAAATGGTTGGGAAAGGCCATGGGATGTAGAAATATTTTTTTCACATTTTATTTCCTTGTAAAAACAGGTAAATCAATAGGGTTTTTCGTACGAATAAGTGCCCAGTGAACGGTTCGTTTAGCTTTATATATTGTTCCGGGTGGGCGTTGTATTGTTTTTTCGGAAGTGTTAGACCTGTAAGAGAAAAATTTAAATGGTTGGGAAAGGCCATGGGATATAGAAATATTTTTTTCACATTTTACTTCCTTGTAAAAACAGGAAAATCAATAGGGATTTTCATACGGATAAGTACCCAGTGAACGGTTCGTTTATCTTTATATATTCTTCCGGGTGGGCGTTGTATTGGTTTTTCGGAAGTGTTAGACCTGTAAGAGAAAAATTTAAATGGTTGGGAAAGGCCATGGGATGTAGAAATATTTTTTTCACATTTTACTTCCTTGTAAAAACAGGAAAATCGATAGGGATTTTCGGACGGATAAGTACCTAGTGAACGGTTCGTTTATCTTTATATATTGTTCGGGGTGGGCGTTGTATTGGATTTTCGGAAGTGTTAGACCTGTAAGAGAAAAATTTAAATGGTTGGGAAAGGCCATGGGATGTAGAAATATTTTTTTCACATTTACTTCCTTGTAAAAACAGGTAAATCAATAGGGTTTTTCATACGGATAAGTACCCAGTGAACGGTTCGTTTAGCTTTATATATTGTTCCGGGTGGGCGTTGTATTGGTTTTTCGGAAGTGTTAGACCTGTAAGAGAAAAATTTAAATGGTTGGGAAAGGCCATGGGATGTAGAAATATTTTTTTCACATTTTACTTCCTTGTAAAAACAGGAAAATCAATAGGGATTTTCGTACGGATATGTACCCAGTGAACGGTTCATTTAGCTTTATATATTGTTCCGGGTGGGCGTTGTATTGGTTTTTCGGAAGCGTTAGACCTGTAAGAGAAAAATTTAAATGGTTGGGAAAAGCCATGGGATGTAGAAATATTTTTTTCAAATTTTATTTCCTTGTAAAAACAGGTAAATCAATAGGGTTTTTCGTACGGATAAGTGCCCAGTGAACGGTTCGTTTAGCTTTATATATTGTTCCGGGTGGGCGTTGTTTCGGTTTTTCGGAAGTGTTAGACCTGTAAGAGAAAAATTTAAATGGTTGGGAAAGGCCATGGGATGTAGAAATATTTTTTTCACATTTACTTCCTTGTAAAAACAGGTAAATCAATAGGGTTTTTCGTACGGATAAGTACCCAGTGAACGGTTCGTTTAGCTTTATATATTGTTCCGGGTGGGCGTTGTATTGGTTTTTTGGAAGTGTTAGACCTGTAAGAGAAAAATTTAAATGGATGGGAAAGGCCATGGGATGCAGAAATATTTTTTTCACATTTTACTTCCTTGTAAAAACAGGAAAATCGATAGGCATTTTCGGACGGATAAGTACCTACTGAACGGTTCGTTTATCTTTATATATTGTTCGGGGTGGGCGTTGTATTGGATTTTCGGAAGTGTTAGACCTGTAAGAGAAAAATTTAAATGGTTGGGAAAGGCCATGGGATGTAGAAATATTTTTTTCACATTTACTTCCTTGTAAAAACAGGTAAATCAATAGGGTTTTTCGTACGGATAAGTACCCAGTGAACGGTTCGTTTAGCTTTATATATTGTTCCGGGTGGGCGTTGTATTGGTTTTTCAGAAGTGTTAGACCTGTAAGAGAAAAATTTAAATGGTTGGGAAAGGCCATGGGATGTAGAAATATTTTTTTCACATTTTATTTCCTTTTAAAAACAGGTAAATCTATAGGGATTTTCGTAAGGATAAGTACCCAGTGAACGGTTCGTTTAGCTTTATATATTGTTCCGGGTGGGCGTTGTATTGGTTTTTCAGAAGTGTTAGACCTGTAAGAGAAAAATTTAAATGGGTGGGAAAGGCCATGGGATGTAGAAATATTTTTTTCACATTTTACTTCCTTATAAAAACAGGAAAATCAATAGGGATTTTCGTACGGATATGTACCCAGTGAACGTTTCGTTTAGCTTTATATATTGTTCCGGGTGGGCGTTGTATTGGTTTTTCGGAAGTGTTAGACCTGTAAGAGAAAAATTTAAATGGTTGGGAAAGGCCATGGGATGTAGAAATATTTTTTTCACATTTTACTTCCTTTTAAAAACAGGTAAATCAATAGGGATTTTTGTACGGATATGTACCCAGTGAACGGTTCGTTTAACTTTATATATTGTTCCGGGTGGGCGTTGTATTGGTTTTTCGGAAGTGTTAGACCTGTAAGAGAAAAATTTAAATGGTTGGGAAAGGCCATGGGATATAGAAATATTTTTTTCACATTTTACTTCCTTGTAAAAACAGGAAAATCAATAGGGATTTTCATACGGATAAGTACCCAGTGAACGGTTCGTTTATCTTTATATATTCTTCCGGGTGGGCGTTGTATTGGTTTTTCGGAAGTGTTAGACCTGTAAGAGAAAAATTTAAATCGTTGGGAAAGGCCATGGGATGTAGAAATATTTTTTTCACATTTTACTTCCTTGTAAAAACAGGAAAATCGATAGGGATTTTCGGACGGATAAGTACCTAGTGAACGGCTCGTTTATCTTTATATATTGTTCGGGGTGGGCGTTGTATTGGATTTTCGGAAGTGTTAGACCTGTAAGAGAAAAATTTAAATGGTTGGGAAAGGCCATGGGATGTAGAAATATTTTTTTCACATTGACTTCCTTGTAAAAACAGGTAAATCAATAGGGTTTTTCATACGGATAAGTACCCAGTGAACGGTTCGTTTAGCTTTATATATTGTTCCGGGTGGGCGTTGTATTGGATTTTCGGAAGTGTTAGACCTGTAAGAGAAAAATTTAAATGGTTGGGAAAGGCCATGGGATGTAGAAATATTTTTTTCAAATTTTATTTCCTTGTAAAAACAGGTAAATCAATAGGGTTTTTCGTACGGATAAGTGCCCAGTGAACGGTTCGTTTAGCTTTATATATTGTTCCGGGTGGGCGTTGTTTTGGTTTTTTGGAAGTGTTAGACCTGTAAGAGAAAAATTTAAATGGTTGGGAAAGGCCATGGGATGTAGAAATATTTTTTTCACATTTTACTTCCTTGTAAAAACAGGAAAATCGATAGGCATTTTCGGACGGATAAGTACCTAGTGAACGGTTCGTTTACCTTTATATATTGTTCGGGGTGGGCGTTGTATTGGATTTTCGGAAGTGTTAGACCTGTAAGAGAAAAATTTAAATGGTTGGGAAAGGCCATGGGATGTAGAAATATTTTTTTCACATTTACTTCCTTGTAAAAACAGGTAAATCAATAGGGTTTTTCGTACGGATAAGTACCCAGTGAACGGTTCGTTTAGCTTTATATATTGTTCCGGGTGGGCGTTGTATTGGTTTTTCAGAAGTGTTAGACCTGTAAGAGAAAAATTTAAATGGTTGGGAAAGGCCATGGAATGTAGAAATATTTTTTTCACATTTTATTTCCTTTTAAAAACAGGTAAATCTATAGGGATTTTCGTAAGGATAAGTACCCAGTGAATGGTTCGTTTAGCTTTATATATTGTTCCGGGTGGGCGTTGTATTGGTTTTTTGGAAGTGTTAGACCTGTAAGAGAAAAATTTAAATGGGTGGGAAAGGCCATGGGATGTAGAAATATTTTTTTCACATTTTACTTCCTTATAAAAACAGGAAAATCAATAGGGATTTTCGTACGGATATGTACCCAGTGAACGTTTCGTTTAGCTTTATATATTGTTCCGGGTGGGCGTTGTATTGGTTTTTCGGAAGCGTTAGACCTGTAAGAGAAAAATTTAAATGGTTGGGAAAGGCCATGGGATGTAGAAATATTTTTTTCACATTTTATTTCCTTGTAAAAACAGGTAAATCAATAGGGTTTTTCGTACGAATAAGTGCCCAGTGAACGGTTCGTTTAGCTTTATATATTGTTCCGGGTGGGCGTTGTATTGGTTTTTCGGAAGTGTTAGACCTGTAAGAGAAAAATTTAAATGGTTGGGAAAGGCCATGGGATATAGAAATATTTTTTTCACATTTTACTTCCTTGTAAAAACAGGAAAATCAATAGGGATTTTCATACGGATAAGTACGCAGTGAACGGTTCGTTTATCTTTATATATTCATCCGGGTGGGCGTTGTATTGGTTTTTCGGAAGTGTTAGACCTGTAAGAGAAAAATTTAAATGGTTGGGAAAGGCCATGGAATGTAGAAATATTTTTTTCACATTTTATTTCCTTTTAAAAACAGGTAAATCTATAGGGATTTTCGTAAGGATAAGTACCCAGTGAATGGTTCGTTTAGCTTTATATATTGTTCCGGGTGGGCGTTGTATTGGTTTTTTGGAAGTGTTAGACCTGTAAGAGAAAAATTTAAATGGGTGGGAAAGGCCATGGGATGTAGAAATATTTTTTTCACATTTTACTTCCTTATAAAAACAGGAAAATCAATAGGGATTTTCGTACGGATATGTACCCAGTGAACGTTTCGTTTAGCTTTATATATTGTTCCGGGTGGGCGTTGTATTGGTTTTTCGGAAGCGTTAGACCTGTAAGAGAAAAATTTAAATGGTTGGGAAAGGCCATGGGATGTAGAAATATTTTTTTCACATTTTATTTCCTTGTAAAAACAGGTAAATCAATAGGGTTTTTCGTACGAATAAGTGCCCAGTGAACGGTTCGTTTAGCTTTATATATTGTTCCGGGTGGGCGTTGTATTGGTTTTTCGGAAGTGTTAGACCTGTAAGAGAAAAATTTAAATGGTTGGGAAAGGCCATGGGATATAGAAATATTTTTTTCACATTTTACTTCCTTGTAAAAACAGGAAAATCAATAGGGATTTTCATACGGATAAGTACGCAGTGAACGGTTCGTTTATCTTTATATATTCATCCGGGTGGGCGTTGTATTGGTTTTTCGGAAGTGTTAGACCTGTAAGAGAAAAATTTAAATGGTTGGGAAAGGCCATGGGATGTAGAAATATTTTTTTCACATTTTACTTCCTTGTAAAAACAGGAAAATCGATAGGGATTTTCGGACGGATAAGTACCTAGTGAACGGTTCGTTTATCTTTATATATTGTTCGGGGTGGGCGTTGTATTGGATTTTCGGAAGTGTTAGACCTGTAAGAGAAAAATTTAAATGGTTGGGAAAGGCCATGGGATGTAGAAATATTTTTTTCACATTTACTTCCTTGTAAAAACAGGTAAATCTATAGGGTTTTTCATACGGATAAGTACCCAGTGAAGTGTTCGTTTAGCTTTATATATTGTTCCGGGTGGGAGTTGTATTGGTTTTTCAGAAGTGTTAGACATGTAAGAGAAAAATTTAAATGGTTGGGAAAGGCCATGGGATGTAGAAATATTTTTTTCACATTTTATTTCCTTTTAAAAACAGGTAAATCAATAGGGATTTTCGTACGGATATGTACCCAGTGAACGGTTCATTTAGCTTTATATATTGTTCCGGGTGGGCGTTGTATTGGTTTTTCGGAAGCGTTAGACCTGTAAGAGAAAAATTTAAATGGTTGGGAAAGGCCATGGGATGTAGAAATATTTTTTTCAAATTTTATTTCCTTGTAAAAACAGGTAAATCAATAGGGTTTTTCGTACGGATAAGTGCCCAGTGAACGGTTCGTTTAGCTTTATATATTGTTCCGGGTGGGCGTTGTTTTGGTTTTTCAGAAGTGTTAGACCTGTAAGAGAAAAATTTAAATGGTTGGAAAAGGCCATGGGATGTAGAAATATTTTTTTCACATTTTACTTCCTTGTAAAAACAGGAAAATCGATAGGGATTTTCGTACGGATAAGTACCCAGTGAACGGTTCGTTTAGCTTTATATATTGTTCCGGGTGGGCGTTGTATTGGTTTTTCAGAAGTGTTAGACCTGTAAGAGAAAAATTTAAATGGTTGGGAAAGGCCATGGGATGTAGAAATATTTTTTTTACATTTTATTTCCTTTTAAAAACAGGTAAATCAATAGGGATTTTTGTACGGATAAGTACCCAGTGAACGGTTCGTTTAGCTTTATATATTGTTCCGGGTGGGCGTTGTATTGGTTTTTCGGAAGTGTTAGACCTGTAAGAGAAAAATTTAAATGGTTGGGAAAGGCCATGGGATATAGAAATATTTTTTTCACATTTTACTTCCTTGTAAAAACAGGAAAATCAATAGGGATTTTCGTACGGATAAGTACCCAGTGAACGGTTCGTTTAGCTTTATATATTGTTCCGGGTGGGCGTTGTATTGGTTTTTCGCATGTGTTAGACCTGTAAGAGAAAAATTTAAATGGTTGGGAAAGGCCATGGGATGTAGAAATATTTTTTTCACATTTTATTTCCTTGTAAAAACAGAAAAATCAATAGGGATTTTCGTCCGGATATGTACCCAGTGAACGGTTCGTTTAGCTTTATATATTGTTCCGGGTGGGCGTTGTATTGGTTTTTTGGAAGCGTTAGACCTGTAAGAAAAAAATTTAAATGGTTGGGAAAGGCCATGGGATGTAGAAATATTTATTTCACATTTACTTCCTTGTAAAAACAGGTAAATCAATAGGGTTTTTCGTACGGATAAGTACCCAGTGAACCGTTCGTTTAGCTTTATATATTGTTCCGGGTGGGCGTTGTATTGTTTTTTCGGAAGTGTTAGACCTGTAAGAGAAAAATTTAAATGGTTGGGAAAGGCCATGGGATGTAGAAATATTTTTTTCACATTTTATTTCCTTTTAAAAACAGGTAAATCAATAGGGATTTTCGTACGGATATGTACCCAGTGAACGGTTCATTTAGCTTTATATATTGTTCCGGGTGGGCGTTGTATTGGTTTTTCGGAAGCGTTAGACCTGTAAGAGAAAAATTTAAATGGTTGGGAAAGGCCATGGGATGTAGAAATATTTTTTTCAAATTTTATTTCCTTGTAAAAACAGGTAAATCAATAGGGTTTTTCGTACGGATAAGTGCCCAGTGAACGGTTCGTTTAGCTTTATATATTGTTCCGGGTGGGCGTTGTTTTGGTTTTTCAGAAGTGTTAGACCTGTAAGAGAAAAATTTAAATGGTTGGAAAAGGCCATGGGATGTAGAAATATTTTTTTCACATTTTACTTCCTTGTAAAAACAGGAAAATCGATAGGGATTTTCGTACGGATAAGTACCCAGTGAACGGTTCGTTTAGCTTTATATATTGTTCCGGGTGGGCGTTGTATTGGTTTTTCAGAAGTGTTAGACCTGTAAGAGAAAAATTTAAATGGTTGGGAAAGGCCATGGGATGTAGAAATATTTTTTTCACATTTTATTTCCTTTTAAAAACAGGTAAATCAATAGGGATTTTTGTACGGATAAGTACCCAGTGAACGGTTCGTTTAGCTTTATATATTGTTCCGGGTGGGCGTTGTATTGGTTTTTCGGAAGTGTTAGACCTGTAAGAGAAAAATTTAAATGGTTGGGAAAAGCCATGGGATATAGAAATATTTTTTTCACATTTTACTTCCTTGTAAAAACAGGAAAATCAATAGGGATTTTCGTACGGATAAGTACCCAGTGAACGGTTCGTTTAGCTTTATATATTGTTCCGGGTGGGCGTTGTATTGGTTTTTCAGAAGTGTTAGACCTGTAAGAGAAAAATTTAAATGGTTGGGAAAGGCCATGGGATGTAGAAATATTTTTTTCACATTTTATTTCCTTTTAAAAACAGGTAAATCAATAGGGATTTTTGTACGGATAAGTACCCAGTGAACGGTTCGTTTAGCTTTATATATTGTTCCGGGTGGGCGTTGTATTGGTTTTTCGGAAGTGTTAGACCTGTAAGAGAAAAATTTAAATGGTTGGGAAAGGCCATGGGATATAGAAATATTTTTTTCACATTTTACTTCCTTGTAAAAACAGGAAAATCAATAGGGATTTTTGTACGGATAAGTACCCAGTGAACGGTTCGTTTAGCTTTATATATTGTTCCGGGTGGGCGTTGTATTGGTTTTTCGCATGTGTTAGACCTGTAAGAGAAAAATTTAAATGGTTGGGAAAGGCCATGGGATGTAGAAATATTTTTTTCACATTTAATTTCCTTGTAAAAACAGAAAAATCAATAGGGATTTTCGTCCGGATATGTACCCAGTGAACGGTTCGTTTAGCTTTATATATTGTTCCGGGTGGGCGTTGTATTGGTTTTTTGGAAGCGTTAGACCTGTAAGAAAAAAATTTAAATGGTTGGGAAAGGCCATGGGATGTAGAAATATTTTTTTCACATTTTATTTCCTTGTAAAAACAGGTAAATCAATAGGGTTTTTCGTACGGATAAGTGCGCAGTGAACGGTTTGTTTAGTTTTATACATTGTTCCGGGTGGGCGTTGTATTGTTTTTTCGGAAGTGTTAGACCTGTAAGAGAAAAATTTAAATGGTTGGGAAAGGCCATGGGATGCAGAAATATTTTTTTCACATTTTACTTCCTTGTAAAAACAGGAAAATCGATAGGGATTTTCATACGGATAAGTACCCAGTGAACGGTTCGTTTATCTTTATATATTCTTCCGGGTGGGCGTTGTATTGGTTTTTCGGAAGTGTTAGACCTGTAAGAGAAAAATTTAAATGGTTGGGAAAGGCCATGGGATGTAGAAATATTTTTTTCACATTTACTTCCTTGTAAAAACAGGTAAATCAATAGGGTTTTTCGTACGGATAAGTGCCCAGTGAACGGTTCGTTTAGCTTTATATATTGTTCCGGGTGGGCGTTGTATTGATTTTTCGGAAGTGTTAGACCTGTAAGAGAAAAAATTTAAATGGTTGGGAAAGGCCATGGGATATAGAAATATTTTTTTCACATTTTATTTCCGTTTAAATACAGGTAAATCAATAGTGATTTTCGTACGGATAAGTACCCAGTGAACGGTTCGTTTAGCTTTATATATTGTTCCGCGTGGGCGTTGTTTTGGTTTTTCGGAAGTGTTAGACCTGTAAGAGAAAAATTTAAATGGTTGGGAAAGGCCATGGGATGTAGAAATATTTTTTTCACATTTTACTTCCTTGTAAAAACAGGAAAATCAATAGGGATTTTCGTACGGATATGTACCCAGTGAACGGTTCATTTAGCTTTATATATTGTTCCGGGTGGGCGTTGTATTGGTTTTTCGGAAGTGTTAGACCTGTAAGAGAAAAATTTAAATGGTTGGGAAAGGCCATGGGATGTAGAAATATTTTTTTCACATTTTATTTCCTTGTAAAAACAGGTAAATCAATAGGGTTTTTCGTACGGATAAGTGCCCAGTGAACGGTTCGTTTAGCTTTATATATTGTTCCGGGTGGTCGTTGTTTTGGTTTTTCGGAAGTGTTAGACCTGTAAGAGAAAAATTTAAATGGATGAAAAAGGCCATGGGATGTAGAAATATCTTTTTCACATTTTACTTCCTTGTAAAAACAGGAAAATCGATAGGGATTTCCGTACGGATAAGTACCCAGTGAACGGTTCGTTTAGCTTTATATATTGTTCCGGGTGGGCGTTGTATTGGTTTTTTGGAAGTGTTAGACCTGTAAGAGAAAAATTTAAATGGTTGGGAAAGGCCATGGGATGTAGAAATATTTTTTTCACATTTTACTTCCTTGTAAAAACAGGAAAATCGATAGGGATTTTCGGACGGATAAGTACCTAGTGAACGGTTCGTTTATCTTTATATATTGTTTGGGGTGGGCGTTGTATTGGTTTTTCGGAAGTGTTAGACCTGTAAGAGAAAAATTTAAATGGTTGGGAAAGGCCATGGGATGTAGAAATATTTTTTTCACATTTACTTCCTTGTAAAAACAGGTAAATCAATAGGGTTTTTCGTACGGATAAGTACCCAGTGAACGGTTCGTTTACCTTTATATATTTTTCCGGGTGGGCGTTGTATTGGTTTTTCGGAAGTGTTAGACCTGTAAGAGAAAAATTTAAATGGTTGGGAAAGGCCATGGGATGTAGAAATATTTTTTTCACATTTACTTCCTTGTAAAAACAGGTAAATCAATAGGGTTTTTCGTACGGATAAGTACCCAGTGAACGGTTCGTTTAGCTTTATATATTGTTCCGCGTGGGCGTTGTATTGGTTTTTCGGAAGTGTTAGACCTGTAAGAGAAAAATTTAAATGGTTGGGAAAGGCCATGGGATGTAGAAATATTTTTTTCACATTTCATTTCCTTTTAAAAACAGGTAAATCAATAGGGATTTTCGTACGGATAAGTACCCAGTGAACGGTTCCTTTATCTTTATATTTTCTTCAGGGTGGGCGTTGTATTGGATTTTCGGAAGTGTTAGACCTGTAAGAGAAAAATTTAAATGGTTGGGAAAGCCATGGGATGTAGAAATA
The DNA here is from genome assembly GCF_049243985.1 of Paroedura picta. Lineage (NCBI taxonomy): Eukaryota > Metazoa > Chordata > Lepidosauria > Squamata > Gekkonidae > Paroedura > Paroedura picta. The sequence continues at coordinate 189,433,611 of NC_135369.1, forward strand.
TTTTTTTCACATTTACTTCCTTGTAAAAACAGGTAAATCAATAGGGTTTTTCGTACGGATAAGTACCCAGTGAACGGTTCGTTTAGCTTTATATATTGTTGCGGGTGGGCGTTGTATTGGTTTTTCGGAAGTGTTAGACCTGTAAGAGAAAAATTTAAATGGTTGGGAAAGGCCATGGAATGTAGAAATATTTTTTTCACATTTACTTCCTTGTAAAAACAGGTAAATCAATAGGGTTTTTCGTACGGATAAGTACCCAGTGAACGGTTCGTTTAGCTTTATATATTGTTCCGGGTGGGCGTTGTATTGGTTTTTCAGAAGTGTTAGACCTGTAAGAGAAAAATTTAAATGGTTGGGAAAGGCCATGGGATGTAGAAATATTTTTTTCACATTTCATTTCCTTTTAAAAACAGGTAAATCAATAGGGATTTTCGTACGGATAAGTACCCAGTGAACGGTTCGTTTAGCTTTATATATTGTTCCGGGTGGGCGTTGTATTGGTTTTTTGGAAGTGTTAGACCTGTAAGAGAAAAATTTAAATGGTTGGGAAAGGCCATGGGATGTAGAAATATTTTTTTCACATTTTACTTCCTTGTAAATACAGGTAAATCAATAGGGATTTTCGGACGGATAAGTACCTAGTGAACGGTTCGTTTATCTTTATATATTGTTCGGGGTGGGCGTTGTATTGGTTTTTCGGAAGTGTTAGACCTGTAAGAGAAAAATTTAAATGGTTGGGAAAGGCCATGGGATGTAGAAATATTTTTTTCACATTTCATTTCCTTTTAAAAACAGGTAAATCAATAGGGATTTTCGTACGGATAAGTACCCAGTGAACGGTTCCTTTATCTTTATATTTTCTTCTGGGTGGGCGTTGTATTGGATTTTCAGAAGTGTTAGACCTGTAAGAGAAAAATTTAAATGGTTGGGAAAGGCCATGGGATGTAGAAATATTTTTTTCACATTTACTTCCTTGTAAAAACAGGTAAATCAATAGGGTTTTTCGTACGGATAAGTACCCAGTGAACGGTTCGTTTAGCTTTATATATTGTTCCGGGTGGGCGTTGTATTGGTTTTTCGGAAGTGTTAGACCTGTAAGAGAAAAATTTAAATGGTTGGGAAAGGCCATGGGATGTAGAAATATTTTTTTCACATTTACTTCCTTGTAAAAACAGGTAAATCAATAGGGTTTTTCATACGGATAAGTACCCAGTGAACGGTTCGTTTAGCTTTATATATTGTTCCGGGTGGGCGTTGTATTGGTTTTTCAGAAGTGTTAGACCTGTAAGAGAAAAATTTAAATGGTTGGGAAAGGCCATGGGATGTAGAAATATTTTTTTCACATTTTACTTCCTTGTAAAAACAGGAAAATCGATAGAGATTTTCATACGGATAAGTACCCAGTGAACGGTTCGTTTATCTTTATATATTCTTCCGGGTGGGCGTTGTATTGGTTTTTCAGAAGTGTTAGACCTGTAAGAGAAAAATTTAAATGGTTGGGAAAGGCCATGGGATGTAGAAATATTTATTTCACATTTACTTCCTTGTAAAAACAGGTAAATCAATAGGGTTTTTCGTACGGATAAGTACCCAGTGAACCGTTCGTTTATCTTTATATATTCTTCCGGGTGGGCGTTGTATTGGTTTTTCGGAAGTGTTAGACGTGTAAGAGAAAAATTTAAATGGTTGGGAAAGGCCATGGGATGTAGAAATATTTTTTTCACATTTTACTTCCTTGTAAAAACAGGAAAATCAATAGGGATTTTCGTACGGATATGTACCCAGTGAACGGTTCATTTAGCTTTATATATTGTTCCGGGTGGGCGTTGTATTGGTTTTTCGGAAGTGTTAGACCTGTAAGAGAAAAATTTAAATGGTTGGGAAAGGCCATGGGATGTAGAAATATTTTTTTCACATTTTATTTCCTTGTAAAAACAGGTAAATCAATAGGGTTTTTCGTACGGATAAGTGCCCAGTGAACGGTTCGTTTAGCTTTATATATTGTTCCGGGTGGGCGTTGTATTGGTTTTTCGGAAGTGTTAGACCTGTAAGAGAAAAATTTAAATGGTTGGGAAAGGCCATGGGATGTAGAAATATTTTTTTCACATTTACTTCCTTGTAAAAACAGGTAAATCAATAGGGTTTTTCATACGGATAAGTACCCAGTGAACGGTTCGTTTAGCTTTATATATTGTTCCGGGTGGGCGTTGTATTGGTTTTTCAGAAGTGTTAGACCTGTAAGAGAAAAATTTAAATGGTTGGGAAAGGCCATGGGATGTAGAAATATTTTTTTCACATTTTACTTCCTTGTAAAAACAGGAAAATCGATAGAGATTTTCATACGGATAAGTACCCAGTGAACGGTTCGTTTATCTTTATATATTCTTCCGGGTGGGCGTTGTATTGGTTTTTCAGAAGTGTTAGACCTGTAAGAGAAAAATTTAAATGGTTGGGAAAGGCCATGGGATGTAGAAATATTTATTTCACATTTACTTCCTTGTAAAAACAGGTAAATCAATAGGGTTTTTCGTACGGATAAGTACCCAGTGAACCGTTCGTTTATCTTTATATATTCTTCCGGGTGGGCGTTGTATTGGTTTTTCGGAAGTGTTAGACGTGTAAGAGAAAAATTTAAATGGTTGGGAAAGGCCATGGGATGTAGAAATATTTTTTTCACATTTTACTTCCTTGTAAAAACAGGAAAATCAATAGGGATTTTCGTACGGATATGTACCCAGTGAACGGTTCATTTAGCTTTATATATTGTTCCGGGTGGGCGTTGTATTGGTTTTTCGGAAGTGTTAGACCTGTAAGAGAAAAATTTAAATGGTTGGGAAAGGCCATGGGATGTAGAAATATTTTTTTCACATTTTATTTCCTTGTAAAAACAGGTAAATCAATAGGGTTTTTCGTACGGATAAGTGCCCAGTGAACGGTTCGTTTAGCTTTATATATTGTTCCGGGTGGTCGTTGTTTTGGTTTTTCGGAAGTGTTAGACCTGTAAGAGAAAAATTTAAATGGATGAAAAAGGCCATGGGATGTAGAAATATCTTTTTCACATTTTACTTCCTTGTAAAAACAGGAAAATCGATAGGGATTTCCGTACGGATAAGTACCCAGTGAACGGTTCGTTTAGCTTTATATATTGTTCCGGGTGGGCGTTGTATTGGTTTTTTGGAAGTGTTAGACCTGTAAGAGAAAAATTTAAATGGTTGGGAAAGGCCATGGGATGTAGAAATATTTTTTTCACATTTTACTTCCTTGTAAAAACAGGAAAATCGATAGGGATTTTCGGACGGATAAGTACCTAGTGAACGGTTCGTTTATCTTTATATATTGTTCGGGGTGGGCGTTGTATTGGTTTTTCGGAAATGTTAGACCTGTAAGAGAAAAATTTAAATGGTTGGGAAAGGCCATGGGATGTAGAAATATTTTTTTCACATTTACTTCCTTGTAAAAACAGGTAAATCAATAGGGTTTTTCGTACGGATAAGTACCCAGTGAACGGTTCGTTTACCTTTATATATTTTTCCGGGTGGGCGTTGTATTGGTTTTTCGGAAGTGTTAGACCTGTAAGAGAAAGATTTAAATGGTTGGGAAAGGCCATGGGATGTAGAAATATTTTTTTCACATTTACTTCCTTGTAAAAACAGGTAAATCAATAGGGTTTTTCGTACGGATAAGTACCCAGTGAACGGTTCGTTTAGCTTTATATATTGTTCCGCGTGGGCGTTGTATTGGTTTTTCGGAAGTGTTAGACCTGTAAGAGAAAAATTTAAATGGTTGGGAAAGGCCATGGGATGTAGAAATATTTTTTTCACATTTCATTTCCTTTTAAAAACAGGTAAATCAATAGGGATTTTCGTACGGATAAGTACCAAGTGAACGGTTCCTTTATCTTTATATTTTCTTCTGGGTGGGCGTTGTATTGGATTTTCGGAAGTGTTAGACCTGTAAGAGAAAAATTTAAATGGTTGGGAAAGCCATGGGATGTAGAAATATTTTTTTCACATTTACTTCCTTGTAAAAACAGGTAAATCAATAGGGTTTTTCGTACGGATAAGTACCCAGTGAACGGTTCGTTTAGCTTTATATATTGTTGCGGGTGGGCGTTGTATTGGTTTTTCGGAAGTGTTAGACCTGTAAGAGAAAAATTTAAATGGTTGGGAAAGGCCATGGAATGTAGAAATATTTTTTTCACATTTACTTCCTTGTAAAAACAGGTAAATCAATAGGGTTTTTCGTACGGATAAGTACCCAGTGAACGGTTCGTTTAGCTTTATATATTGTTCCGGGTGGGCGTTGTATTGGTTTTTCAGAAGTGTTAGACCTGTAAGAGAAAAATTTAAATGGTTGGGAAAGGCCATGGGATGTAGAAATATTTTTTTCACATTTCATTTCCTTTTAAAAACAGGTAAATCAATAGGGATTTTCGTACGGATAAGTACCCAGTGAACGGTTCGTTTAGCTTTATATATTGTTCCGGGTGGGCGTTGTATTGGTTTTTTGGAAGTGTTAGACCTGTAAGAGAAAAATTTAAATGGTTGGGAAAGGCCATGGGATGTAGAAATATTTTTTTCACATTTTACTTCCTTGCAAAAACAGGTAAATCAATAGGGATTTTCGGACGGATAAGTACCTAGTGAACGGTTCGTTTATCTTTATATATTGTTCGGGGTGGGCGTTGTATTGGTTTTTCGGAAGTGTTAGACCTGTAAGAGAAAAATTTAAATGGTTGGGAAAGGCCATGGGATGTAGAAATATTTTTTTCACATTTCATTTCCTTTTAAAAACAGGTAAATCAATAAGGATTTTCGTACGGATAAGTACCCAGTGAACGGTTCCTTTATCTTTATATTTTCTTCTGGGTGGGCGTTGTATTGGATTTTCAGAAGTGTTAGACCTGTAAGAGAAAAATTTAAATGGTTGGGAAAGGCCATGGGATGTAGAAATATTTTTTTCACAATTACTTCCTTGTAAAAACAGGTAAATCAATAGGGTTTTTCGTACGGATAAGTACCCAGTGAACGGTTCGTTTAGCTTTATATATTGTTCCGGGTGGGCGTTGTATTGGTTTTTCGGAAGTGTTAGACCTGTAAGAGAAAAATTTAAATGGTTGGGAAAGGCCATGGGATGTAGAAATATTTTTTTCACATTTACTTCCTTGTAAAAACAGGTAAATCAATAGGGTTTTTCGTACGGATAAGTACCCAGTGAACGGTTCGTTTAGCTTTATATATTGTTCCGGGTGGGCGTTGTATTGGTTTTTCAGAAGTGTTAGACCTGTAAGAGAAAAATTTAAATGGTTGGGAAAGGCCATGGGATGTAGAAATATTTTTTTCACATTTTACTTCCTTGTAAAAACAGGAAAATCGATAGAGATTTTCATACGGATAAGTACCCAGTGAACGGTTCGTTTATCTTTATATATTCTTCCGGGTGGGCGTTGTATTGGTTTTTCAGAAGTGTTAGACCTGTAAGAGAAAAATTTAAATGGTTGGGAAAGGCCATGGGATGTAGAAATATTTATTTCACATTTACTTCCTTGTAAAAACAGGTAAATCAATAGGGTTTTTCGTACGGATAAGTACCCAGTGAACCGTTCGTTTATCTTTATATATTCTTCCGGGTGGGCGTTGTATTGGTTTTTCAGAAGTGTTAGACCTGTAAGAGAAAAATTTAAATGGTTGGGAAAGGCCATGGGATGTAGAAATATTTATTTCACATTTACTTCCTTGTAAAAACAGGTAAATCAATAGGGTTTTTCGTACGGATAAGTACCCAGTGAACGGTTCCTTTATCTTTATATTTTCTTCTGGGTGGGCGTTGTATTGGATTTTCGGAAGTGTTAGACCTGTAAGAGAAAAATTTAAATGGTTGGGAAAGGCGATGGGATGTAGAAATATTTTTTTCACATTTACTTCCTTGTAAAAACAGGTAAATCAATAGGGTTTTTCGTACGGATAAGTACCCAGTGAACGGTTCGTTTAGCTTTATATATTGTTCCGGGTGGGCGTTGTATTGGTTTTTCGGAAGTGTTAGACCTGTATGAGAAAAATTTAAATGGTTGGGAAAGGCCATGGGATGTAGAAATATTTTTTTCACATTTTATTTCCTTGTAAAAACAGGTAAAACAATAGGGTTTTTCGTACGGATAAGTGCCCAGTGAACGGTTTGTTTAGCTTTATACATTGTTCCGGGTGGGCGTTGTATTGTTTTTTCGGAAGTGTTAGACCTGTAAGAGAAAAATTAAAATGGTTGGGAAAGGCCATGGGATGTAGAAATATTTTTTTCACATTTTACTTCCTTGTAAAAACAGGAAAATCGATAGGGATTTTCATACAGATAAGTACCCAGTGAATGGTTCGTTTATCTTTATATATTCTTCCGGGTGGGCGTTGTATTGGTTTTTCAGAAGTGTTAGACCTGTAAGAGAAAAATTTAAATGGTTGGGAAAGGCCATGGGATGTAGAAATATTTATTTCACATTTACTTCCTTGTAAAAACAGGTAAATCAATAGGGTTTTTCGTACGGATAAGTACCCAGTGAACCGTTCGTTTAGCTTTATATATTGTTCCGGGTGGGCGTTGTATTGTTTTTTCGGAAGTGTTAGACCTGTAAGAGAAAAATTTAAATGGTTGGGAAAGGCCATGGGATGTAGAAATATTTTTTTCACATTTACTTCCTTGTAAAAACAGGTAAATCAATAGGGATTTTCGGATGGATAAGTACCTAGTGAACGGTTCGTTTATCTTTATATATTGTTCGGGGTGGGCGTTGTATTGGATTTTCGGAAGTGTTAGACCTGTAAGAGAAAAATTTAAATGGTTGGGAAAGGCCATGGGATGTAGAAATATTTTTTTCACATTTACTTCCTTGTAAAAACAGGTAAATCAATAGGGTTTTTCGTACGGATAAGTACCCAGTGAACGGTTCGTTTAGCTTTATATATTTTTCCGGGTGGGCGTTGTATTGGTTTTTCGGAAGTGTTAGACCTGTGCGAGAAAAATTTAAATGGTTGGGAAAGGCCATGGGATGTAGAAATATTTTTTTCACATTTACTTCCTTGTAAATACAGGTAAATCAATAGGGTTTTTCGTACGGATTAGTACTCAGTGAACGGTTCGTTTAGCTTTATATATTGTTCCGGGTGGGCGTTGTATTGGTTTTTCAGAAGTGTTAGACCTGTAAGAGAAAAATTTAAATGGTTGGGAAAGGCCATGGAATGTAGAAATATTTTTTTCACATTTACTTCCTTGTAAAAACAGGTAAATCAATAGGGTTTTTCGTACGGATAAGTACCCAGTGAACGGTTCGTTTAGCTTTATATATTGTTCCGGGTGGGCGTTGTATTGGTTTTTCAGAAGTGTTAGACCTGTAAGAGAAAAATTTAAATGGTTGGGAAAGGCCATGGGATGTAGAAATATTTTTTTCACATTTCATTTCCTTTTAAAAACAGGTAAATCAATAGGGATTTTCGTACGGATAAGTACCCAGTGAACGGTTCGTTTAGCTTTATATATTGTTCCGGGTGGGCGTTGTATTGGTTTTTTGGAAGTGTTAGACCTGTAAGAGAAAAATTTAAATGGTTGGGAAAGGCCATGGGATGTAGAAATATTTTTTTCACATTTTACTTCCTTGTAAATACAGGTAAATCAATAGGGATTTTCGGACGGATAAGTACCTAGTGAACGGTTCGTTTATCTTTATATATTGTTCGGGGTGGGCGTTGTATTGGTTTTTCGGAAGTGTGAGACCTGTAAGAGAAAAATTTAAATGGTTGGGAAAGGCCATGGGATGTAGAAATATTTTTTTCACATTTAATTTCCTTTTAAAAACAGGTAAATCAATAGGGATTTTCGTACGGATAAGTACCCAGTGAACGGTTCCTTTATCTTTATATTTTCTTCTGGGTGGGCGTTGTATTGGATTTTCAGAAGTGTTAGACCTGTAAGAGAAAAATTTAAATGGTTGGGAAAGGCCATGGGATGTAGAAATATTTTTTTCACATTTACTTCCTTGTAAAAACAGGTAAATCAATAGGGTTTTTCGTACGGATAAGTACCCAGTGAACGGTTCGTTTAGCTTTATATATTGTTCCGGGTGGGCGTTGTATTGGTTTTTCGGAAGTGTTAGACCTGTAAGAGAAAAATTTAAATGGTTGGGAAAGGCCATGGGATGTAGAAATATTTTTTTCACATTTACTTCCTTGTAAAAACAGGTAAATCAATAGGGTTTTTCGTACGGATAAGTACCCAGTGAACGGTTCGTTTAGCTTTATATATTGTTCCGGGTGGGCGTTGTATTGGTTTTTCAGAAGTGTTAGACCTGTAAGAGAAAAATTTAAATGGTTGGGAAAGGCCATGGGATGTAGAAATATTTTTTTCACATTTTACTTCCTTGTAAAAACAGGAAAATCGATAGAGATTTTCATACGGATAAGTACCCAGTGAACGGTTCGTTTATCTTTATATATTCTTCCGGGTGGGCGTTGTATTGGTTTTTCAGAAGTGTTAGACCTGTAAGAGAAAAATTTAAATGGTTGGGAAAGGCCATGGGATGTAGAAATATTTATTTCACATTTACTTCCTTGTAAAAACAGGTAAATCAATAGGGTTTTTCGTACGGATAAGTACCCAGTGAACCGTTCGTTTATCTTTATATATTCTTCCGGGTGGGCGTTGTATTGGTTTTTCGGAAGTGTTAGACGTGTAAGAGAAAAATTTAAATGGTTGGGAAAGGCCATGGGATGTAGAAATATTTTTTTCACATTTTACTTCCTTGTAAAAACAGGAAAATCAATAGGGATTTTCGTACGGATATGTACCCAGTGAACGGTTCATTTAGCTTTATATATTGTTCCGGGTGGGCGTTGTATTGGTTTTTCGGAAGTGTTAGACCTGTAAGAGAAAAATTTAAATGGTTGGGAAAGGCCATGGGATGTAGAAATATTTTTTTCACATTTTATTTCCTTGTAAAAACAGGTAAATCAATAGGGTTTTTCGTACGGATAAGTGCCCAGTGAACGGTTCGTTTAGCTTTATATATTGTTCCGGGTGGTCGTTGTTTTGGTTTTTCGGAAGTGTTAGACCTGTAAGAGAAAAATTTAAATGGATGAAAAAGGCCATGGGATGTAGAAATATCTTTTTCACATTTTACTTCCTTGTAAAAACAGGAAAATCGATAGGGATTTCCGTACGGATAAGTACCCAGTGAACGGTTCGTTTAGCTTTATATATTGTTCCGGGTGGGCGTTGTATTGGTTTTTTGGAAGTGTTAGACCTGTAAGAGAAAAATTTAAATGGTTGGGAAAGGCCATGGGATGTAGAAATATTTTTTTCACATTTTACTTCCTTGTAAAAACAGGAAAATCGATAGGGATTTTCGGACGGATAAGTACCTAGTGAACGGTTCGTTTATCTTTATATATTGTTCGGGGTGGGCGTTGTATTGGTTTTTCGGAAATGTTAGACCTGTAAGAGAAAAATTTAAATGGTTGGTAAAGGCCATGGGATGTAGAAATATTTTTTTCACATTTACTTCCTTGTAAAAACAGGTAAATCAATAGGGTTTTTCGTACGGATAAGTACCCAGTGAACGGTTCGTTTACCTTTATATATTTTTCCGGGTGGGCGTTGTATTGGTTTTTCGGAAGTGTTAGACCTGTAAGAGAAAGATTTAAATGGTTGGGAAAGGCCATGGGATGTAGAAATATTTTTTTCACATTTACTTCCTTGTAAAAACAGGTAAATCAATAGGGTTTTTCGTACGGATAAGTACCCAGTGAACGGTTCGTTTAGCTTTATATATTGTTCCGCGTGGGCGTTGTATTGGTTTTTCGGAAGTGTTAGACCTGTAAGAGAAAAATTTAAATGGTTGGGAAAGGCCATGGGATGTAGAAATATTTTTTTCACATTTCATTTCCTTTTAAAAACAGGTAAATCAATAGGGATTTTCGTACGGATAAGTACCCAGTGAACGGTTCCTTTATCTTTATATTTTCTTCTGGGTGGGCGTTGTATTGGATTTTCGGAAGTGTTAGACCTGTAAGAGAAAAATTTAAATGGTTGGGAAAGCCATGGGATGTAGAAATATTTTTTTCACATTTACTTCCTTGTAAAAACAGGTAAATCAATAGGGTTTTTCGTACGGATAAGTACCCAGTGAACGGTTCGTTTAGCTTTATATATTGTTGCGGGTGGGCGTTGTATTGGTTTTTCGGAAGTGTTAGACCTGTAAGAGAAAAATTTAAATGGTTGGGAAAGGCCATGGAATGTAGAAATATTTTTTTCACATTTACTTCCTTGTAAAAACAGGTAAATCAATAGGGTTTTTCGTACGGATAAGTACCCAGTGAACGGTTCGTTTAGCTTTATATATTGTTCCGGGTGGGCGTTGTATTGGTTTTTCAGAAGTGTTAGACCTGTAAGAGAAAAATTTAAATGGTTGGGAAAGGCCATGGGATGTAGAAATATTTTTTTCACATTTCATTTCCTTTTAAAAACAGGTAAATCAATAGGGATTTTCGTACGGATAAGTACCCAGTGAACGGTTCGTTTAGCTTTATATATTGTTCCGGGTGGGCGTTGTATTGGTTTTTTGGAAGTGTTAGACCTGTAAGAGAAAAATTTAAATGGTTGGGAAAGGCCATGGGATGTAGAAATATTTTTTTCACATTTTACTTCCTTGCAAAAACAGGTAAATCAATAGGGATTTTCGGACGGATAAGTACCTAGTGAACGGTTCGTTTATCTTTATATATTGTTCGGGGTGGGCGTTGTATTGGTTTTTCGGAAGTGTTAGACCTGTAAGAGAAAAATTTAAATGGTTGGGAAAGGCCATGGGATGTAGAAATATTTTTTTCACATTTCATTTCCTTTTAAAAACAGGTAAATCAATAAGGATTTTCGTACGGATAAGTACCCAGTGAACGGTTCCTTTATCTTTATATTTTCTTCTGGGTGGGCGTTGTATTGGATTTTCAGAAGTGTTAGACCTGTAAGAGAAAAATTTAAATGGTTGGGAAAGGCCATGGGATGTAGAAATATTTTTTTCACATTTACTTCCTTGTAAAAACAGGTAAATCAATAGGGTTTTTCGTACGGATAAGTACCCAGTGAACGGTTCGTTTAGCTTTATATATTGTTCCGGGTGGGCGTTGTATTGGTTTTTCGGAAGTGTTAGACCTGTAAGAGAAAAATTTAAATGGTTGGGAAAGGCCATGGGATGTAGAAATATTTTTTTCACATTTACTTCCTTGTAAAAACAGGTAAATCAATAGGGTTTTTCGTACGGATAAGTACCCAGTGAACGGTTCGTTTAGCTTTATATATTGTTCCGGGTGGGCGTTGTATTGGTTTTTCAGAAGTGTTAGACCTGTAAGAGAAAAATTTAAATGGTTGGGAAAGGCCATGGGATGTAGAAATATTTTTTTCACATTTTACTTCCTTGTAAAAACAGGAAAATCGATAGAGATTTTCATACGGATAAGTACCCAGTGAACGGTTCGTTTATCTTTATATATTCTTCCGGGTGGGCGTTGTATTGGTTTTTCAGAAGTGTTAGACCTGTAAGAGAAAAATTTAAATGGTTGGGAAAGGCCATGGGATGTAGAAATATTTATTTCACATTTACTTCCTTGTAAAAACAGGTAAATCAATAGGGTTTTTCGTACGGATAAGTACCCAGTGAACCGTTCGTTTATCTTTATATATTCTTCCGGGTGGGCGTTGTATTGGTTTTTCAGAAGTGTTAGACCTGTAAGAGAAAAATTTAAATGGTTGGGAAAGGCCATGGGATGTAGAAATATTTATTTCACATTTACTTCCTTGTAAAAACAGGTAAATCAATAGGGTTTTTCGTACGGATAAGTACCCAGTGAACGGTTCCTTTATCTTTATATTTTCTTCTGGGTGGGCGTTGTATTGGATTTTCGGAAGTGTTAGACCTGTAAGAGAAAAATTTAAATGGTTGGGAAAGGCGATGGGATGTAGAAATATTTTTTTCACATTTACTTCCTTGTAAAAACAGGTAAATCAATAGGGTTTTTCGTACGGATAATTACCCAGTGAACGGTTCGTTTAGCTTTATATATTGTTCCGGGTGGGCGTTGTATTGGTTTTTCGGAAGTGTTAGACCTGTATGAGAAAAATTTAAATGGTTGGGAAAGGCCATGGGATGTAGAAATATTTTTTTCACATTTTATTTCCTTGTAAAAACAGGTAAAACAATAGGGTTTTTCGTACGGATAAGTGCCCAGTGAACGGTTTGTTTAGCTTTATACATTGTTCCGGGTGGGCGTTGTATTGTTTTTTCGGAAGTGTTAGACCTGTAAGAGAAAAATTAAAATGGTTGGGAAAGGCCATGGGATGTAGAAATATTTTTTTCACATTTTACTTCCTTGTAAAAACAGGAAAATCGATAGGGATTTTCATACAGATAAGTACCCAGTGAATGGTTCGTTTATCTTTATATATTCTTCCGGGTGGGCGTTGTATTGGTTTTTCAGAAGTGTTAGACCTGTAAGAGAAAAATTTAAATGGTTGGGAAAGGCCATGGGATGTAGAAATATTTATTTCACATTTACTTCCTTGTAAAAACAGGTAAATCAATAGGGTTTTTCGTACGGATAAGTACCCAGTGAACCGTTCGTTTAGCTTTATATATTGTTCCGGGTGGGCGTTGTATTGTTTTTTCGGAAGTGTTAGACCTGTAAGAGAAAAATTTAAATGGTTGGGAAAGGCCATGGGATGTAGAAATATTTTTTTCACATTTACTTCCTTGTAAAAACAGGTAAATCAATAGGGATTTTCGGATGGATAAGTACCTAGTGAACGGTTCGTTTATCTTTATATATTGTTCGGGGTGGGCGTTGTATTGGATTTTCGGAAGTGTTAGACCTGTAAGAGAAAAATTTAAATGGTTGGGAAAGGCCATGGGATGTAGAAATATTTTTTTCACATTTACTTCCTTGTAAAAACAGGTAAATCAATAGGGTTTTTCGTACGGATAAGTACCCAGTGAACGGTTCGTTTAGCTTTATATATTTTTCCGGGTGGGCGTTGTATTGGTTTTTCGGAAGTGTTAGACCTGTGCGAGAAAAATTTAAATGGTTGGGAAAGGCCATGGGATGTAGAAATATTTTTTTCACATTTACTTCCTTGTAAATACAGGTAAATCAATAGGGTTTTTCGTACGGATTAGTACTCAGTGAACGGTTCGTTTAGCTTTATATATTGTTCCGGGTGGGCGTTGTATTGGTTTTTCAGAAGTGTTAGACCTGTAAGAGAAAAATTTAAATGGTTGGGAAAGGCCATGGGATGTAGAAATATTTTTTTCACATTTCATTTCCTTTTAAAAACAGGTAAATCAATAGGGATTTTCGTACGGATAAGTACCCAGTGAAAGGTTCGTTTAGCTTTATATATTGTTCCGGGTGGGCGTTGTATTGGTTTTTCGGAAGTGTTAGACCTGTAAGAGAAAAATTTATATGGTTGGGAAAGGCCATGGGATGTAGAAATATTTTTTCACATTTTACTTCCTTGTAAAAACAGGAAAATCAATAGGGATTTTCGTACGGATATGTACCCAGTGAACGGTTCGTTTAGCTTTATATATTGTTCTGGGTGGGCGTTGTATTGGTTTTTCGGAAGCGTTAGACCTGTAAGAAAAAAATTTAAATGGTTGGGAAAGGCCATGGGATGTAGAAATATTTTTTTCACATTTTATTTCCTTGTAAAAACAGGTAAAACAATAGGGTTTTTCGTACGGATAAGTGCCCAGTGAACGGTTTGTTTAGCTTTATACATTGTTCCGGGTGGGCGTTGTATTGTTTTTTCGGAAGTGTTAGACCTGTAAGAGAAAAATTAAAATGGTTGGGAAAGGCCATGGGATGTAGAAATATTTTTTTCACATTTTACTTCCTTGTAAAAACAGGAAAATCGATAGGGATTTTCATACGGATAAGTACCCAGTGAACGGTTCGTTTATCTTTATATATTCTTCCGGGTGGGCGTTGTATTGGTTTTTCAGAAGTGTTAGACCTGTGCGAGAAAAATTTAAATGGTTGGGAAAGGCCATGGGATGTAGAAATATTTATTTCACATTTACTTCCTTGTAAATACAGGTAAATCAATAGGGTTTTTCGTACGGATTAGTACTCAGTGAACGGTTTGTTTAGCTTTATATATTGTTCCGGGTGGGCGTTGTATTGGTTTTTCAGAAGTGTTAGACCTGTAAGAGAAAAATTTAAATGGTTGGGAAAGGCCATGGGATGTAGAAATATTTTTTTCACATTTCATTTCCTTTTAAAAACAGGTAAATCAATAGGGATTTTCGTACGGATAAGTACCCAGTGAACGGTTCGTTTAGCTTTATATATTGTTCCGGGTGGGCGTTGTATTGGTTTTTCGGAAGTGTTAGACCTGTAAGAGAAAAATTTAAATGGTTGGGAAAGGCCATGGGATGTAGAAATATTTTTTCACATTTTACTTCCTTGTAAAAACAGGAAAATCAATAGGGATTTTCGTACGGATATGTACCCAGTGAACGGTTCGTTTAGCTTTATATATTGTTCCGGGTGGGCGTTGTATTGGTTTTTCGGAAGCGTTAGACCTGTAAGAAAAAAATTTAAATGGTTGGGAAAGGCCATGGGATGTAGAAATATTTTTTTCACATTTTATTTCCTTGTAAAAACAGGTAAAACAATAGGGTTTTTCGTACGGATAAGTGCCCAGTGAACGGTTTGTTTAGCTTTATACATTGTTCCGGGTGGGCGTTGTATTGTTTTTTCAGAAGTGTTAGACCTGTAAGAGAAAAATTAAAATGGTTGGGAAAGGCCATGGGATGTAGAAATATTTTTTTCACATTTTACTTCCTTGTAAAAACAGGAAAATCGATAGGGATTTTCATACGGATAAGTACCCAGTGAACGGTTCGTTTATCTTTATATATTCTTCCGGGTGGGCGTTGTATTGGTTTTTCAGAAGTGTTAGACCTGTAAGAGAAAAATTTAAATGGTTGGGAAAGGCCATGGGATGTAGAAATATTTATTTCACATTTACTTCCTTGTAAAAACAGGTAAATCAATAGGGTTTTTCGTACGGATAAGTACCCAGTGAACCGTTCGTTTAGCTTTATATATTGTTCCGGGTGGGCGTTGTATTGTTTTTTCGGAAGTGTTAGACCTGTAAGAGAAAAATTTAAATGGTTGGGAAAGGCCATGGGATGTAGAAATATTTTTTTCACATTTTACTTCCTTGTAAAAACAGGAAAATCAATAGGGTTTTTCGTACGGATAAGTACCCAGTGAACGGTTCGTTTAGCTTTATATATTGTTCCGGGTGGGCGTTGTATTGGGTTTTGGGAAGTGTTAGACCTGTAAGAGAAAAATTTAAATGGTTGGGAAAGGCCATGGGATGTAGAAATATTTTTTTCACATTTTATTTCCTTTTAAAAACAGGTAAATCAATAGGGATTTTCGTACGGATAAGTACCCAGTGAACGGTTCGTTTAGCTTTATATATTGTTCCGGGTGGGCGTTGTATTGGTTTTTTGAAAGTGTTAGACCTGTAAGAGAAAAATTTACATGGTTTTGAAAGGCCATGGGATGTAGAAATATTTTTTTCACATTTCATTTCCTTTTAAAAACAGGTAAATCAATAGGGATTTTCGTACGGATAAGTACCCAGTGAACGGTTCGTTTAGCTTTATATATTGTTCCGGGTGGGCGTTGTATTGGTTTTTCGGAAGTGTTAGACCTGTAAGAGAAAAATTTAAATGGTTGGGAAAGGCCATGGGATGTAGAAATATTTTTTCACATTTTACTTCCTTGTAAAAACAGGAAAATCAATAGGGATTTTCGTACGGATATGTACCCAGTGAACGGTTCGTTTAGCTTTATATATTGTTCCGGGTGGGCGTTGTATTGGTTTTTCGGAAGCGTTAGACCTGTAAGAAAAAAATTTAAATGGTTGGGAAAGGCCATGGGATGTAGAAATATTTTTTTCACATTTTATTTCCTTGTAAAAACAGGTAAAACAATAGGGTTTTTCGTACGGATAAGTGCCCAGTGAACGGTTTGTTTAGCTTTATACATTGTTCCGGGTGGGCGTTGTATTGTTTTTTCGGAAGTGTTAGACCTGTAAGAGAAAAATTAAAATGGTTGGGAAAGGCCATGGGATGTAGAAATATTTTTTTCACATTTTACTTCCTTGTAAAAACAGGAAAATCGATAGGGATTTTCATACGGATAAGTACCCAGTGAACGGTTCGTTTATCTTTATATATTCTTCCGGGTGGGCGTTGTATTGGTTTTTCAGAAGTGTTAGACCTGTAAGAGAAAAATTTAAATGGTTGGGAAAGGCCATGGGATGTAGAAATATTTTTTTCACATTTACTTCCTTGTAAAAACAGGTAAATCAATAGGGTTTTTCGTACGGATAAGTACTCAGTGAACGGTTCGTTTAGCTTTATATATTGTTCCGGGTGGGCGTTGTATTGGTTTTTCAGAAGTGTTAGACCTGTAAGAGAAAAATTTAAATGGTTGGGAAAGGCCATGGGATGTAGAAATATTTTTTTCACATTTCATTTCCTTTTAAAAACAGGTAAATCAATAGGGATTTTCGTACGGATAAGTACCCAGTGAACGGTTCGTTTAGCTTTATATATTGTTCCGGGTGGGCGTTGTATTGGTTTTTCGGAAGTGTTAGACCTGTAAGAGAAAAATTTAAATGGTTGGGAAAGGCCATGGGATGTAGAAATATTTATTTCACATTTACTTCCTTGTAAAAACAGGTAAATCAATAGGGTTTTTCGTACGGATAAGTACCCAGTGAACCGTTCGTTTAGCTTTATATATTGTTCCGGGTGGGCGTTGTATTGTTTTTTCAGAAGTGTTAGACCTGTAAGAGAAAAATTTAAATGGTTGGGAAAGGCCATGGGATGTAGAAATATTTTTTTCACATTTTACTTCCTTGTAAAAACAGGAAAATCAATAGGGTTTTTCGTACGGATAAGTACCCAGTGAACGGTTCGTTTAGCTTTATATATTGTTCCGGGTGGGCGTTGTATTGGGTTTTGGGAAGTGTTAGACCTGTAAGAGAAAAATTTAAATGGTTGGGAAAGGCCATGGGATGTAGAAATATTTTTTTCACATTTTATTTCCTTTTAAAAACAGGTAAATCAATAGGGATTTTCGTACGGATAAGTACCCAGTGAACGGTTCGTTTAGCTTTATATATTGTTCCGGGTGGGCGTTGTATTGGTTTTTTGAAAGTGTTAGACCTGTAAGAGAAAAATTTACATGGTTGGGAAAGGCCATGGGATGTAGAAATATTTATTTCACATTTACTTCCTTGTAAAAACAGGTAAATCAATAGGGTTTTTCGTACGGATAAGTACCCAGTGAACCGTTCGTTTATCTTTATATATTCTTCCGGGTGGGCGTTGTATTGGTTTTTCAGAAGTGTTAGACCTGTAAGAGAAAAATTTAAATGGTTGGGAAAGGCCATGGGATGTAGAAATATTTATTTCACATTTACTTCCTTGTAAAAACAGGTAAATCAATAGGGTTTTTCGTACGGATAAGTACCCAGTGAACGGTTCCTTTATCTTTATATTTTCTTCTGGGTGGGCGTTGTATTGGATTTTCGGAAGTGTTAGACCTGTAAGAGAAAAATTTAAATGGTTGGGAAAGGCGATGGGATGTAGAAATATTTTTTTCACATTTACTTCCTTGTAAAAACAGGAAAATCAATAGGGTTTTTCGTACGGATAAGTACCCAGTGAACGGTTCGTTTAGCTTTATATATTGTCCGGGTGGGCGTTGTATTGGTTTTTCGGAAGTGTTAGACCTGTATGAGAAAAATTTAAATGGTTGGGAAAGGCCATGGGATGTAGAAATATTTTTTTCACATTTTATTTCCTTGTAAAAACAGGTAAAACAATAGGGTTTTTCGTACGGATAAGTGCCCAGTGAACGGTTTGTTTAGCTTTATACATTGTTCTGGGTGGGCGTTGTATTGTTTTTTCGGAAGTGTTAGACCTGTAAGAGAAAAATTAAAATGGTTGGGAAAGGCCATGGGATGTAGAAATATTTTTTTCACATTTTACTTCCTTGTAAAAACAGGAAAATCTATAGGGATTTTCATACGGATAAGTACCCAGTGAATGGTTCGTTTATCTTTATATATTCTTCAGGGTGGGCGTTGTATTGGTTTTTCAGAAGTGTTAGACCTGTAAGAGAAAAATTTAAATGGTTGGGAAAGGCCATGGGATGTAGAAATATTTATTTCACATTTACTTCCTTGTAAAAACAGGTAAATCAATAGGGTTTTTCGTACGGATAAGTACCCAGTGAACCGTTCGTTTAGCTTTATATATTGTTCCGGGTGGGCGTTGTATTGTTTTTTCGGAAGTGTTAGACCTGTAAGAGAAAAATTTAAATGGTTGGGAAAGGCCATGGGATGTAGAAATATTTTTTTCACATTTACTTCCTTGTAAAAACAGGTAAATCAATAGGGATTTTCGGACGGATAAGTACCTAGTGAACGGTTCGTTTATCTTTATATATTGTTCGGGGTGGGCGTTGTATTGGATTTTCGGAAGTGTTAGACCTGTAAGAGAAAAATTTAAATGGTTGGGAAAGGCCATGGGATGTAGAAATATTTTTTTCACATTTACTTCCTTGTAAAAACAGGTAAATCAATAGGGTTTTTCGTACGGATAAGTACCCAGTGAACGGTTCGTTTAGCTTTATATATTTTTCCGGGTGGGCGTTGTATTGGTTTTTCGGAAGTGTTAGACCTGTGCGAGAAAAATGTAAATGGTTGGGAAAGGCCATGGGATGTAGAAATATTTTTTTCACATTTACTTCCTTGTAAATACAGGTAAATCAATAGGGTTTTTCGTACGGATTAGTACTCAGTGAACGGTTCGTTTAGCTTTATATATTGTTCCGGGTGGGCGTTGTATTGGTTTTTCAGAAGTGTTAGACCTGTAAGAGAAAAATTTAAATGGTTGGGAAAGGCCATGGGATGTAGAAATATTTTTTTCACATTTCATTTCCTTTTAAAAACAGGTAAATCAATAGGGATTTTCGTACGGATAAGTACCCAGTGAACGGTTCGTTTAGCTTTATATATTGTTCCGGGTGGGCGTTGTATTGGTTTTTCGGAAGTGTTAGACCTGTAAGAGAAAAATTTAAATGGTTGGGAAAGGCCATGGGATGTAGAAATATTTTTTCACATTTTACTTCCTTGTAAAAACAGGAAAATCAATAGGGATTTTCGTACGGATATGTACCCAGTGAACGGTTCGTTTAGCTTTATATATTGTTCCGGGTGGGCGTTGTATTGGTTTTTCGGAAGCGTTAGACCTGTAAGAAAAAAATTTAAATGGTTGGGAAAGGCCATGGGATGTAGAAATATTTTTTCACATTTTACTTCCTTGTAAAAACAGGAAAATCAATAGGGATTTTCGTACGGATATGTACCCAGTGAACGGTTCGTTTAGCTTTATATATTGTTCCGGGTGGGCGTTGTATTGGTTTTTCGGAAGCGTTAGACCTGTAAGAAAAAAATTTAAATGGTTGGGAAAGGCCATGGGATGTAGAAATATTTTTTTTCACATTTTATTTCCTTGTAAAAACAGGTAAAACAATAGGGTATTTCGTACGGATAAGTGCCCAGTGAACGGTTTGTTTAGCTTTATACATTGTTCCGGGTGGGCGTTGTATTGTTTTTTCGGAAGTGTTAGACCTGTAAGAGAAAAATTTAAATGGTTGGGAAAGGCCATGGGATGTAGAAATATTTTTTTCACATTTACTTCCTTGTAAAAACAGGTAAATCAATAGGGTTTTTCGTACGGATAAGTACCCAGTGAACGGTTCGTTTAGCTTTATATATTGTTCCGGGTGGGCGTTGTATTGGTTTTTCGGAAGTGTTAGACCTGTAAGAGAAAAATTTAAATGGTTGGGAAAGGCCATGGGATGTAGAAATATTTTTTTCACATTTACTTCCTTGTAAAAACAGGTAAATCAATAGGGTTTTTCGTACGGATAAGTACCCAGTGAACGGTTCGTTTAGCTTTATATATTGTTCCGGGTGGGCGTTGTATTGGTTTTTCAGAAGTGTTAGACCTGTAAGAGAAAAATTTAAATGGTTGGGAAAGGCCATGGGATGTAGAAATATTTTTTTCACATTTTACTTCCTTGTAAAAACAGGAAAATCGATAGAGATTTTCATACGGATAAGTACCCAGTGAACGGTTCGTTTATCTTTATATATTCTTCCGGGTGGGCGTTGTATTGGTTTTTCAGAAGTGTTAGACCTGTAAGAGAAAAATTTAAATGGTTGGGAAAGGCCATGGGATGTAGAAATATTTATTTCACATTTACTTCCTTGTAAAACAGGTAAATCAATAGGGTTTTTCGTACGGATAAGTACCCAGTGAACCGTTCGTTTATCTTTATATATTCTTCCGGGTGGGCGTTGTATTGGTTTTTCAGAAGTGTTAGACCTGTAAGAGAAAAATTTAAATGGTTGGGAAAGGCCATGGGATGTAGAAATATTTATTTCACATTTACTTCCTTGTAAAAACAGGTAAATCAATAGGGTTTTTCGTACGGATAAGTACCCAGTGAACGGTTCCTTTATCTTTATATTTTCTTCTGGGTGGGCGTTGTATTGGATTTTCGGAAGTGTTAGACCTGTAAGAGAAAAATTTAAATGGTTGGGAAAGGCGATGGGATGTAGAAATATTTTTTTCACATTTACTTCCTTGTAAAAACAGGTAAATCAATAGGGTTTTTCGTACGGATAAGTACCCAGTGAACGGTTCGTTTAGCTTTATATATTGTTCCGGGTGGGCGTTGTATTGGTTTTTCGGAAGTGTTAGACCTGTATGAGAAAAATTTAAATGGTTGGGAAAGGCCATGGGATGTAGAAATATTTTTTTCACATTTTATTTCCTTGTAAAAACAGGTAAAACAATAGGGTTTTTCGTACGGATAAGTGCCCAGTGAACGGTTTGTTTAGCTTTATACATTGTTCCGGGTGGGCGTTGTATTGTTTTTTCGGAAGTGTTAGACCTGTAAGAGAAAAATTAAAATGGTTGGGAAAGGCCATGGGATGTAGAAATATTTTTTTCACATTTTACTTCCTTGTAAAAACAGGAAAATCGATAGGGATTTTCATACAGATAAGTACCCAGTGAATGGTTCGTTTATCTTTATATATTCTTCCGGGTGGGCGTTGTATTGGTTTTTCAGAAGTGTTAGACCTGTAAGAGAAAAATTTAAATGGTTGGGAAAGGCCATGGGATGTAGAAATATTTATTTCACATTTACTTCCTTGTAAAAACAGGTAAATCAATAGGGTTTTTCGTACGGATAAGTACCCAGTGAACCGTTCGTTTAGCTTTATATATTGTTCCGGGTGGGCGTTGTATTGTTTTTTCGGAAGTGTTAGACCTGTAAGAGAAAAATTTAAATGGTTGGGAAAGGCCATGGGATGTAGAAATATTTTTTTCACATTTACTTCCTTGTAAAAACAGGTAAATCAATAGGGATTTTCGGATGGATAAGTACCTAGTGAACGGTTCGTTTATCTTTATATATTGTTCGGGGTGGGCGTTGTATTGGATTTTCGGAAGTGTTAGACCTGTAAGAGAAAAATTTAAATGGTTGGGAAAGGCCATGGGATGTAGAAATATTTTTTTCACATTTACTTCCTTGTAAAAACAGGTAAATCAATAGGGTTTTTCGTACGGATAAGTACCCAGTGAACGGTTCGTTTAGCTTTATATATTTTTCCGGGTGGGCGTTGTATTGGTTTTTCGGAAGTGTTAGACCTGTGCGAGAAAAATTTAAATGGTTGGGAAAGGCCATGGGATGTAGAAATATTTTTTTCACATTTACTTCCTTGTAAATACAGGTAAATCAATAGGGTTTTTCGTACGGATTAGTACTCAGTGAACGGTTCGTTTAGCTTTATATATTGTTCCGGGTGGGCGTTGTATTGGTTTTTCAGAAGTGTTAGACCTGTAAGAGAAAAATTTAAATGGTTGGGAAAGGCCATGGGATGTAGAAATATTTTTTTCACATTTCATTTCCTTTTAAAAACAGGTAAATCAATAGGGATTTTCGTACGGATAAGTACCCAGTGAAAGGTTCGTTTAGCTTTATATATTGTTCCGGGTGGGCGTTGTATTGGTTTTTCGGAAGTGTTAGACCTGTAAGAGAAAAATTTATATGGTTGGGAAAGGCCATGGGATGTAGAAATATTTTTTCACATTTTACTTCCTTGTAAAAACAGGAAAATCAATAGGGATTTTCGTACGGATATGTACCCAGTGAACGGTTCGTTTAGCTTTATATATTGTTCCGGGTGGGCGTTGTATTGGTTTTTCGGAAGCGTTAGACCTGTAAGAAAAAAATTTAAATGGTTGGGAAAGGCCATGGGATGTAGAAATATTTTTTTCACATTTTATTTCCTTGTAAAAACAGGTAAAACAATAGGGTTTTTCGTACGGATAAGTGCCCAGTGAACGGTTTGTTTAGCTTTATACATTGTTCCGGGTGGGCGTTGTATTGTTTTTTCGGAAGTGTTAGACCTGTAAGAGAAAAATTAAAATGGTTGGGAAAGGCCATGGGATGTAGAAATATTTTTTTCACATTTTACTTCCTTGTAAAAACAGGAAAATCGATAGGGATTTTCATACGGATAAGTACCCAGTGAACGGTTCGTTTATCTTTATATATTCTTCCGGGTGGGCGTTGTATTGGTTTTTCAGAAGTGTTAGACCTGTGCGAGAAAAATTTAAATGGTTGGGAAAGGCCATGGGATGTAGAAATATTTATTTCACATTTACTTCCTTGTAAATACAGGTAAATCAATAGGGTTTTTCGTACGGATTAGTACTCAGTGAACGGTTCGTTTAGCTTTATATATTGTTCCGGGTGGGCGTTGTATTGGTTTTTCAGAAGTGTTAGACCTGTAAGAGAAAAATTTAAATGGTTGGGAAAGGCCATGGGATGTAGAAATATTTTTTTCACATTTCATTTCCTTTTAAAAACAGGTAAATCAATAGGGATTTTCGTACGGATAAGTACCCAGTGAACGGTTCGTTTAGCTTTATATATTGTTCCGGGTGGGCGTTGTATTGGTTTTTCGGAAGTGTTAGACCTGTAAGAGAAAAATTTAAATGGTTGGGAAAGGCCATGGGATGTAGAAATATTTTTTCACATTTTACTTCCTTGTAAAAACAGGAAAATCAATAGGGATTTTCGTACGGATATGTACCCAGTGAACGGTTCGTTTAGCTTTATATATTGTTCCGGGTGGGCGTTGTATTGGTTTTTCGGAAGCGTTAGACCTGTAAGAAAAAAATTTAAATGGTTGGGAAAGGCCATGGGATGTAGAAATATTTTTTTCACATTTTATTTCCTTGTAAAAACAGGTAAAACAATAGGGTTTTTCGTACGGATAAGTGCCCAGTGAACGGTTTGTTTAGCTTTATACATTGTTCCGGGTGGGCGTTGTATTGTTTTTTCGGAAGTGTTAGACCTGTAAGAGAAAAATTAAAATGGTTGGGAAAGGCCATGGGATGTAGAAATATTTTTTTCACATTTTACTTCCTTGTAAAAACAGGAAAATCGATAGGGATTTTCATACGGATAAGTACCCAGTGAACGGTTCGTTTATCTTTATATATTCTTCCGGGTGGGCGTTGTATTGGTTTTTCAGAAGTGTTAGACCTGTAAGAGAAAAATTTAAATGGTTGGGAAAGGCCATGGGATGTAGAAATATTTATTTCACATTTACTTCCTTGTAAAAACAGGTAAATCAATAGGGTTTTTCGTACGGATAAGTACCCAGTGAACCGTTCGTTTAGCTTTATATATTGTTCCGGGTGGGCGTTGTATTGTTTTTTCGGAAGTGTTAGACCTGTAAGAGAAAAATTTAAATGGTTGGGAAAGGCCATGGGATGTAGAAATATTTTTTTCACATTTTACTTCCTTGTAAAAACAGGAAAATCAATAGGGTTTTTCGTACGGATAAGTACCCAGTGAACGGTTCGTTTAGCTTTATATATTGTTCCGGGTGGGCGTTGTATTGGGTTTTGGGAAGTGTTAGACCTGTAAGAGAAAAATTTAAATGGTTGGGAAAGGCCATGGGATGTAGAAATATTTTTTTCACATTTTATTTCCTTTTAAAAACAGGTAAATCAATAGGGATTTTCGTATGGATAAGTACCCAGTGAACGGTTCGTTTAGCTTTATATATTGTTCCGGGTGGGCGTTGTATTGGTTTTTTGAAAGTGTTAGACCTGTAAGAGAAAAATTTACATGGTTTTGAAAGGCCATGGGATGTAGAAATATTTTTTTCACATTTCATTTCCTTTTAAAAACAGGTAAATCAATAGGGATTTTCGTACGGATAAGTACCCAGTGAACGGTTCGTTTAGCTTTATATATTGTTCCGGGTGGGCGTTGTATTGGTTTTTCGGAAGTGTTAGACCTGTAAGAGAAAAATTTAAATGGTTGGGAAAGGCCATGGGATGTAGAAATATTTTTTCACATTTTACTTCCTTGTAAAAACAGGAAAATCAATAGGGATTTTCGTACGGATATGTACCCAGTGAACGGTTCGTTTAGCTTTATATATTGTTCCGGGTGGGCGTTGTATTGGTTTTTCGGAAGCGTTAGACCTGTAAGAAAAAAATTTAAATGGTTGGGAAAGGCCATGGGATGTAGAAATATTTTTTTCACATTTTATTTCCTTGTAAAAACAGGTAAAACAATAGGGTTTTTCGTACGGATAAGTGCCCAGTGAACGGTTTGTTTAGCTTTATACATTGTTCCGGGTGGGCGTTGTATTGTTTTTTCGGAAGTGTTAGACCTGTAAGAGAAAAATTAAAATGCTTGGGAAAGGCCATGGGATGTAGAAATATTTTTTTCACATTTTACTTCCTTGTAAAAACAGGAAAATCGATAGGGATTTTCATACGGATAAGTACCCAGTGAACGGTTCGTTTATCTTTATATATTCTTCCGGGTGGGCGTTGTATTGGTTTTTCAGAAGTGTTAGACCTGTAAGAGAAAAATTTAAATGGTTGGGAAAGGCCATGGGATGTAGAAATATTTTTTTCACATTTCATTTCCTTTTAAAAACAGGTAAATCAATAGGGATTTTCGTACGGATAAGTACCCAGTGAACGGTTCGTTTAGCTTTATATATTGTTCCGGGTGGGCGTTGTATTGGTTTTTCGGAAGTGTTAGACCTGTAAGAGAAAAATTTAAATGGTTGGGAAAGGCCATGGGATGTAGAAATATTTATTTCACATTTACTTCCTTGTAAAAACAGGTAAATCAATAGGGTTTTTCGTACGGATAAGTACCCAGTGAACCGTTCGTTTAGCTTTATATATTGTTCCGGGTGGGCGTTGTATTGTTTTTTCGGAAGTGTTAGACCTGTAAGAGAAAAATTTAAATGGTTGGGAAAGGCCATGGGATGTAGAAATATTTTTTTCACATTTTACTTCCTTGTAAAAACAGGAAAATCAATAGGGTTTTTCGTACGGATAAGTACCCAGTGAACGGTTCGTTTAGCTTTATATATTGTTCCGGGTGGGCGTTGTATTGGGTTTTGGGAAGTGTTAGACCTGTAAGAGAAAAATTTAAATGGTTGGGAAAGGCCATGGGATGTAGAAATATTTTTTTCACATTTTATTTCCTTTTAAAAACAGGTAAATCAATAGGGATTTTCGTACGGATAAGTACCCAGTGAACGGTTCGTTTAGCTTTATATATTGTTCCGGGTGGGCGTTGTATTGGTTTTTTGAAAGTGTTAGACCTGTAAGAGAAAAATTTACATGGTTGGGAAAGGCCATGGGATGTAGAAATATTTATTTCACATTTACTTCCTTGTAAAAACAGGTAAATCAATAGGGTTTTTCGTACGGATAAGTACCCAGTGAACCGTTCGTTTATCTTTATATATTCTTCCGGGTGGGCGTTGTATTGGTTTTTCAGAAGTGTTAGACCTGTAAGAGAAAAATTTAAATGGTTGGGAAAGGCCATGGGATGTAGAAATATTTATTTCACATTTACTTCCTTGTAAAAACAGGTAAATCAATAGGGTTTTTCGTACGGATAAGTACCCAGTGAACGGTTCCTTTATCTTTATATTTTCTTCTGGGTGGGCGTTGTATTGGATTTTCGGAAGTGTTAGACCTGTAAGAGAAAAATTTAAATGGTTGGGAAAGGCGATGGGATGTAGAAATATTTTTTTCACATTTACTTCCTTGTAAAAACAGGAAAATCAATAGGGTTTTTCGTACGGATAAGTACCCAGTGAACGGTTCGTTTAGCTTTATATATTGTCCGGGTGGGCGTTGTATTGGTTTTTCGGAAGTGTTAGACCTGTATGAGAAAAATTTAAATGGTTGGGAAAGGCCATGGGATGTAGAAATATTTTTTTCACATTTTATTTCCTTGTAAAAACAGGTAAAACAATAGGGTTTTTCGTACGGATAAGTGCCCAGTGAACGGTTTGTTTAGCTTTATACATTGTTCTGGGTGGGCGTTGTATTGTTTTTTCGGAAGTGTTAGACCTGTAAGAGAAAAATTAAAATGGTTGGGAAAGGCCATGGGATGTAGAAATATTTTTTTCACATTTTACTTCCTTGTAAAAACAGGAAAATCTATAGGGATTTTCATACGGATAAGTACCCAGTGAATGGTTCGTTTATCTTTATATATTCTTCAGGGTGGGCGTTGTATTGGTTTTTCAGAAGTGTTAGACCTGTAAGAGAAAAATTTAAATGGTTGGGAAAGGCCATGGGATGTAGAAATATTTATTTCACATTTACTTCCTTGTAAAAACAGGTAAATCAATAGGGTTTTTCGTACGGATAAGTACCCAGTGAACCGTTCGTTTAGCTTTATATATTGTTCCGGGTGGGCGTTGTATTGTTTTTTCGGAAGTGTTAGACCTGTAAGAGAAAAATTTAAATGGTTGGGAAAGGCCATGGGATGTAGAAATATTTTTTTCACATTTACTTCCTTGTAAAAACAGGTAAATCAATAGGGATTTTCGGACGGATAAGTACCTAGTGAACGGTTCGTTTATCTTTATATATTGTTCGGGGTGGGCGTTGTATTGGATTTTCGGAAGTGTTAGACCTGTAAGAGAAAAATTTAAATGGTTGGGAAAGGCCATGGGATGTAGAAATATTTTTTTCACATTTACTTCCTTGTAAAAACAGGTAAATCAATAGGGTTTTTCGTACGGATAAGTACCCAGTGAACGGTTCGTTTAGCTTTATATATTTTTCCGGGTGGGCGTTGTATTGGTTTTTCGGAAGTGTTAGACCTGTGCGAGAAAAATGTAAATGGTTGGGAAAGGCCATGGGATGTAGAAATATTTTTTTCACATTTACTTCCTTGTAAATACAGGTAAATCAATAGGGTTTTTCGTACGGATTAGTACTCAGTGAACGGTTCGTTTAGCTTTATATATTGTTCCGGGTGGGCGTTGTATTGGTTTTACAGAAGTGTTAGACCTGTAAGAGAAAAATTTAAATGGTTGGGAAAGGCCATGGGATGTAGAAATATTTTTTTCACATTTCATTTCCTTTTAAAAACAGGTAAATCAATAGGGATTTTCGTACGGATAAGTACCCAGTGAACGGTTCGTTTAGCTTTATATATTGTTCCGGGTGGGCGTTGTATTGGTTTTTCGGAAGTGTTAGACCTGTAAGAGAAAAATTTAAATGGTTGGGAAAGGCCATGGGATGTAGAAATATTTTTTCACATTTTACTTCCTTGTAAAAACAGGAAAATCAATAGGGATTTTCGTACGGATATGTACCCAGTGAACGGTTCGTTTAGCTTTATATATTGTTCCGGGTGGGCGTTGTATTGGTTTTTCGGAAGCGTTAGACCTGTAAGAAAAAAATTTAAATGGTTGGGAAAGGCCATGGGATGTAGAAATATTTTTTCACATTTTACTTCCTTGTAAAAACAGGAAAATCAATAGGGATTTTCGTACGGATATGTACCCAGTGAACGGTTCGTTTAGCTTTATATATTGTTCCGGGTGGGCGTTGTATTGGTTTTTCGGAAGCGTTAGACCTGTAAGAAAAAAATTTAAATGGTTGGGAAAGGCCATGGGATGTAGAAATATTTTTTTCACATTTTATTTCCTTGTAAAAACAGGTAAAACAATAGGGTTTTTCGTACGGATAAGTGCCCAGTGAACGGTTTGTTTAGCTTTATACATTGTTCCGGGTGGGCGTTGTATTGTTTTTTCGGAAGTGTTAGACCTGTAAGAGAAAAATTAAAATGGTTGGGAAAGGCCATGGGATGTAGAAATATTTTTTTCACATTTTACTTCCTTGTAAAAACAGGAAAATCGATAGGGATTTTCATACGGATAAGTACCCAGTGAACGGTTCGTTTATCTTTATATATTCTTCCGGGTGGGCGTTGTATTGGTTTTTCAGAAGTGTTAGACCTGTAAGAGAAAAATTTAAATGGTTGGGAAAGGCCATGGGATGTAGAAATATTTATTTCACATTTACTTCCTTGTAAAAACAGGTAAATCAATAGGGTTTTTCGTACGGATAAGTACCCAGTGAACCGTTCGTTTAGCTTTATATATTGTTCCGGGTGGGCGTTGTATTGTTTTTTCGGAAGTGTTAGACCTGTAAGAGAAAAATTTAAATGGTTGGGAAAGGCCATGGGATGTAGAAATATTTTTTTCACATTTTACTTCCTTGTAAAAACAGGAAAATCAATAGGGTTTTTCGTACGGATAAGTACCCAGTGAACGGTTCGTTTAGCTTTATATATTGTTCCGGGTGGGCGTTGTATTGGGTTTTGGGAAGTGTTAGACCTGTAAGAGAAAAATTTAAATGGTTGGGAAAGGCCATGGGATGTAGAAATATTTTTTTCACATTTTATTTCCTTTTAAAAACAGGTAAATCAATAGGGATTTTCGTACGGATAAGTACCCAGTGAACGGTTCGTTTAGCTTTATATATTGTTCCGGGTGGGCGTTGTATTGGTTTTTTGAAAGTGTTAGACCTGTAAGAGAAAAATTTACATGGTTGGGAAAGGCCATGGGATGTAGAAATATTTTTTTCACATTTACTTCCTTGTAAAAACAGGTAAATCAATAGGGTTTTTCGTACGGATAAGTACTCAGTGAACGGTTCGTTTAGCTTTATATATTGTTCCGGGTGGGCGTTGTATTGGTTTTTCAGAAGTGTTAGACCTGTAAGAGAAAAATTTAAATGGTTGGGAAAGGCCATGGGATGTAGAAATATTTTTTTCACATTTCATTTCCTTTTAAAAACAGGTAAATCAATAGGGATTTTCGTACGGATAAGTACCCAGTGAACGGTTCGTTTAGCTTTATATATTGTTCCGGGTGGGCGTTGTATTGGTTTTTCGGAAGTGTTAGACCTGTAAGAGAAAAATTTAAATGGTTGGGAAAGGCCATGGGATGTAGAAATATTTATTTCACATTTACTTCCTTGTAAAAACAGGTAAATCAATAGGGTTTTTCGTACGGATAAGTACCCAGTGAACCGTTCGTTTAGCTTTATATATTGTTCCGGGTGGGCGTTGTATTGTTTTTTCGGAAGTGTTAGACCTGTAAGAGAAAAATTTAAATGGTTGGGAAAGGCCATGGGATGTAGAAATATTTTTTTCACATTTTACTTCCTTGTAAAAACAGGAAAATCAATAGGGTTTTTCGTACGGATAAGTACCCAGTGAACGGTTCGTTTAGCTTTATATATTGTTCCGGGTGGGCGTTGTATTGGGTTTTGGGAAGTGTTAGACCTGTAAGAGAAAAATTTAAATGGTTGGGAAAGGCCATGGGATGTAGAAATATTTTTTTCACATTTTATTTCCTTTTAAAAACAGGTAAATCAATAGGGATTTTCGTACGGATAAGTACCCAGTGAACGGTTCGTTTAGCTTTATATATTGTTCCGGGTGGGCGTTGTATTGGTTTTTTGAAAGTGTTAGACCTGTAAGAGAAAAATTTACATGGTTGGGAAAGGCCATGGGATGTAGAAATATTTTTTTCACATTTACTTCCTTGTAAAAACAGGTAAATCAATAGGGTTTTTCGTACGGATAAGTACTCAGTGAACGGTTCGTTTAGCTTTATATATTGTTCCGGGTGGGCGTTGTATTGGTTTTTCAGAAGTGTTAGACCTGTTAGAGAAAAATTTAAATGGTTGGGAAAGGCCATGGGATGTAGAAATATTTTTTTCACATTTCATTTCCTTTTAAAAACTGGTAAATCAATAGGGATTTTCGTACGGATAAGTACCCAGTGAACGGTTCGTTTAGCTTTATATATTGTTCCGGGTGGGCGTTGTATTGGTTTTTCGGAAGTGTTAGACCTGTAAGAGAAAAATTTAAATGGTTGGGAAAGGCCATGGGATGTAGAAATATTTTTTCACATTTTACTTCCTTGTAAAAACAGGAAAATCAATAGGGATTTTCGTACGGATATGTACCCAGTGAACGGTTCGTTTAGCTTTATATATTGTTCCGGGTGGGCGTTGTATTGTTTTTTCGGAAGTGTTAGACCTGTAAGAGAAAAATTTAAATGGTTGGGAAAGGCCATGGGATATAGAAATATTTTTTTCACATTTTACTTCCTTGTAAAAACAGGAAAATCAATAGGGTTTTTCATACGGATAAGTACCCAGTGAACGGTTCATTTAGCTTTATATATTGTTCCGGGTGGGCGTTGTATTGGGTTTTGGGAAGTGTTAGACCTGTAAGAGAAAAATTTAAATGGTTGGGAAAGGCCATTTGATGTAGAAATATTTTTTTCACATTTTATTTCCTTTTAAAAACAGGTAAATCAATAGGGATTTTCGTGCGGATAAGTACCCAGTGAACGGTTCGTTTAGCTTTATATATTGTTCCGGGTGGGCGTTGTATTGGTTTTTTGAAAGTGTTAGACCTGTAAGAGAAAAATTTACATGGTTGGGAAAGGCCATGGGATGTAGAAATATTTTTTTCACATTTACTTCCTTGTAAAAACAGGTAAATCAATAGGGTTTTTCGTACGGATAAGTACTCAGTGAACGGTTCGTTTAGCTTTATATATTGTTCCGGGTGGGCGTTGTATTGGTTTTTCAGAAGTGTTAGACCTGTAAGAGAAAAATTTAAATGGTTGGGAAAGGCCATGGGATGTAGAAATATTTTTTTCACATTTCATTTCCTTTTAAAAACAGGTAAATCAATAGGGATTTTCGTACGGATAAGTACCCAGTGAACGGTTCGTTTAGCTTTATATATTGTTCCGGGTGGGCGTTGTATTGGTTTTTCGGAAGTGTTAGACCTGTAAGAGAAAAATTTAAATGGTTGGGAAAGGCCATGGGATGTAGAAATATTTTTTCACATTTTACTTCCTTGTAAAAACAGGAAAATCAATAGGGATTTTCGTACGGATATGTACCCAGTGAACGGTTCGTTTAGCTTTATATATTGTTCCGGGTGGGCGTTGTATTGGTTTTTCGGAAGCGTTAGACCTGTAAGAAAAAAATTTAAATGGTTGGGAAAAGCCATGGGATGTAGAAATATTTTTTTCACATTTTATTTCCTTGTAAAAACAGGTAAAACAATAGGGTTTTTCGTACGGATAAGTGCCCAGTGAACGGTTCGTTTAGCTTTATATATTGTTCCGGGTGGGCGTTGTATTGGTTTTTCGGAAGTGTTAGACCTGTAAGAGAAAAATTTAAATGGTTGGGAAAGGCCATGGGATGTAGAAATATTTTTTCACATTTTACTTCCTTGTAAAAACAGGAAAATCAATAGGGATTTTCGTACGGATATGTACCCAGTGAACGGTTCGTTTAGCTTTATATATTGTTCCGGGTGGGCGTTGTATTGTTTTTTCGGAAGTGTTAGACCTGTAAGAGAAAAATTTAAATGGTTGGGAAAGGCCATGGGATATAGAAATATTTTTTTCACATTTTACTTCCTTGTAAAAACAGGAAAATCAATAGGGTTTTTCGTACGGATAAGTACCCAGTGAACGGTTCGTTTAGCTTTATATATTGTTCCGGGTGGGCGTTGTATTGGGTTTTGGGAAGTGTTAGACCTGTAAGAGAAAAATTTAAATGGTTGGGAAAGGCCATTTGATGTAGAAATATTTTTTTCACATTTTATTTCCTTTTAAAAACAGGTAAATCAATAGGGATTTTCGTGCGGATAAGTACCCAGTGAACGGTTCGTTTAGCTTTATATATTGTTCCGGGTGGGCGTTGTATTGGTTTTTTGAAAGTGTTAGACCTGTAAGAGAAAAATTTACATGGTTGGGAAAGGCCATGGGATGTAGAAATATTTTTTTCACATTTACTTCCTTGTAAAAACAGGTAAATCAATAGGGTTTTTCGTACGGATGAGTACTCAGTGAACGGTTCGTTTAGCTTTATATATTGTTCCGGGTGGGCGTTGTATTGGTTTTTCAGAAGTGTTAGACCTGTAAGAGAAAAATTTAAATGGTTGGGAAAGGCCATGGGATGTAGAAATATTTTTTTCACATTTCATTTCCTTTTAAAAACAGGTAAATCAATAGGGATTTTCGTACGGATAAGTACCCAGTGAACGGTTCGTTTAGCTTTATATATTGTTCCGGGTGGGCGTTGTATTGGTTTTTCGGAAGTGTTAGACCTGTAAGAGAAAAATTTAAATGGTTGGGAAAGGCCATGGGATGTAGAAATATTTTTTCACATTTTACTTCCTTGTAAAAACAGGAAAATCAATAGGGATTTTCGTACGGATATGTACCCAGTGAACGGTTCGTTTAGCTTTATATATTGTTCCGGGTGGGCGTTGTATTGGTTTTTCGGAAGCGTTAGACCTGTAAGAAAAAAATTTAAATGGTTGGGAAAAGCCATGGGATGTAGAAATATTTTTTTCACATTTTATTTCCTTGTAAAAACAGGTAAAACAATAGGGTTTTTCGTACGGATAAGTGCCCAGTGAACGGTTTGTTTAGCTTTATACATTGTTCCGGGTGGGCGTTGTATTGTTTTTTCGGAAGTGTTAGACCTGTAAGAGAAAAATTAAAATGGTTGGGAAAGGCCATGGGATGTAGAAATATTTTTTTCACATTTTACTTCCTTGTAAAAACAGGAAAATCGATAGGGATTTTCATACGGATAAGTACCCAGTGAACGGTTCATTTATCTTTATATATTCTTCCGGGTGGGCGTTGTATTGGTTTTTCAGAAGTGTTAGACCTGTAAGAGAAAAATTTAAATGGTTGGGAAAGGCCATGGGATGTAGAAATATTTTTTTCACATTTACTTCCTTGTAAAAACAGGTAAATCAATAGGGTTTTTCGTACGGATAAGTACCCAGTGAACCGTTCGTTTAGCTTTATATATGGTTCGGGGTGGGCGTTGTATTGGATTTTCGGAAGTGTTAGACCTGTAAGAGAAAAATTTAAATGGTTGGGAAAGGCCATGGGATGTAGAAATATTTTTTTCACATTTTATTTCCTTTTAAAAACAGGTAAATCAATAGGGATTTTCGTACGGATAAGTACCCAGTGAACGGTTCGTTTAGCTTTATATATTGTTCCGGGTGGGCGTTGTATTAGTTTTTTGGAAGTGTTAGACCTGTAAGAGAAAAATTTAAATGGTTGGGAAAGGCCATGGGATGTAGAAATATTTTTTCACATTTTACTTCCTTGTAAAAACAGGAAAATCAATAGGGATTTTCGTACGGATATGTACCCAGTGAACGGTTCGTTTAGCTTTATATATTGTTCCGGGTGGGCGTTGTATTGTTTTTTCGGAAGTGTTAGACCTGTAAGAGAAAAATTTAAATGGTTGGGAAAGGCCATGGGATATAGAAATATTTTTTTCACATTTTACTTCCTTGTAAAAACAGGAAAATCAATAGGGTTTTTCATACGGATAAGTACCCAGTGAACGGTTCATTTAGCTTTATATATTGTTCCGGGTGGGCGTTGTATTGGGTTTTGGGAAGTGTTAGACCTGTAAGAGAAAAATTTAAATGGTTGGGAAAGGCCATTTGATGTAGAAATATTTTTTTCACATTTTATTTCCTTTTAAAAACAGGTAAATCAATAGGGATTTTCGTGCGGATAAGTACCCAGTGAACGGTTCGTTTAGCTTTATATATTGTTCCGGGTGGGCGTTGTATTGGTTTTTTGAAAGTGTTAGACCTGTAAGAGAAAAATTTACATGGTTGGGAAAGGCCATGGGATGTAGAAATATTTTTTTCACATTTACTTCCTTGTAAAAACAGGTAAATCAATAGGGTTTTTCGTACGGATAAGTACTCAGTGAACGGTTCGTTTAGCTTTATATATTGTTCCGGGTGGGCGTTGTATTGGTTTTTCAGAAGTGTTAGACCTGTAAGAGAAAAATTTAAATGGTTGGGAAAGGCCATGGGATGTAGAAATATTTTTTTCACATTTCATTTCCTTTTAAAAACAGGTAAATCAATAGGGATTTTCGTACGGATAAGTACCCAGTGAACGGTTCGTTTAGCTTTATATATTGTTCCGGGTGGGCGTTGTATTGGTTTTTCGGAAGTGTTAGACCTGTAAGAGAAAAATTTAAATGGTTGGGAAAGGCCATGGGATGTAGAAATATTTTTTCACATTTTACTTCCTTGTAAAAACAGGAAAATCAATAGGGATTTTCGTACGGATATGTACCCAGTGAACGGTTCGTTTAGCTTTATATATTGTTCCGGGTGGGCGTTGTATTGGTTTTTCGGAAGCGTTAGACCTGTAAGAAAAAAATTTA
Source organism: Paroedura picta (assembly GCF_049243985.1). NCBI lineage: Eukaryota > Metazoa > Chordata > Lepidosauria > Squamata > Gekkonidae > Paroedura > Paroedura picta. The sequence continues at coordinate 189,468,436 of NC_135369.1, forward strand.
AATGGTTGGGAAAAGCCATGGGATGTAGAAATATTTTTTTCACATTTTATTTCCTTGTAAAAACAGGTAAAACAATAGGGTTTTTCGTACGGATAAGTGCCCAGTGAACGGTTCGTTTAGCTTTATATATTGTTCCGGGTGGGCGTTGTATTGGTTTTTCGGAAGTGTTAGACCTGTAAGAGAAAAATTTAAATGGTTGGGAAAGGCCATGGGATGTAGAAATATTTTTTCACATTTTACTTCCTTGTAAAAACAGGAAAATCAATAGGGATTTTCGTACGGATATGTACCCAGTGAACGGTTCGTTTAGCTTTATATATTGTTCCGGGTGGGCGTTGTATTGTTTTTTCGGAAGTGTTAGACCTGTAAGAGAAAAATTTAAATGGTTGGGAAAGGCCATGGGATATAGAAATATTTTTTTCACATTTTACTTCCTTGTAAAAACAGGAAAATCAATAGGGTTTTTCGTACGGATAAGTACCCAGTGAACGGTTCGTTTAGCTTTATATATTGTTCCGGGTGGGCGTTGTATTGGGTTTTGGGAAGTGTTAGACCTGTAAGAGAAAAATTTAAATGGTTGGGAAAGGCCATTTGATGTAGAAATATTTTTTTCACATTTTATTTCCTTTTAAAAACAGGTAAATCAATAGGGATTTTCGTGCGGATAAGTACCCAGTGAACGGTTCGTTTAGCTTTATATATTGTTCCGGGTGGGCGTTGTATTGGTTTTTTGAAAGTGTTAGACCTGTAAGAGAAAAATTTACATGGTTGGGAAAGGCCATGGGATGTAGAAATATTTTTTTCACATTTACTTCCTTGTAAAAACAGGTAAATCAATAGGGTTTTTCGTACGGATAAGTACTCAGTGAACGGTTCGTTTAGCTTTATATATTGTTCCGGGTGGGCGTTGTATTGGTTTTTCAGAAGTGTTAGACCTGTAAGAGAAAAATTTAAATGGTTGGGAAAGGCCATGGGATGTAGAAATATTTTTTTCACATTTCATTTCCTTTTAAAAACAGGTAAATCAATAGGGATTTTCGTACGGATAAGTACCCAGTGAACGGTTCGTTTAGCTTTATATATTGTTCCGGGTGGGCGTTGTATTGGTTTTTCGGAAGTGTTAGACCTGTAAGAGAAAAATTTAAATGGTTGGGAAAGGCCATGGGATGTAGAAATATTTTTTCACATTTTACTTCCTTGTAAAAACAGGAAAATCAATAGGGATTTTCGTACGGATATGTACCCAGTGAACGGTTCGTTTAGCTTTATATATTGTTCCGGGTGGGCGTTGTATTGGTTTTTCGGAAGCGTTAGACCTGTAAGAAAAAAATTTAAATGGTTGGGAAAAGCCATGGGATGTAGAAATATTTTTTTCACATTTTATTTCCTTGTAAAAACAGGTAAAACAATAGGGTTTTTCGTACGGATAAGTGCCCAGTGAACGGTTTGTTTAGCTTTATACATTGTTCCGGGTGGGCGTTGTATTGTTTTTTCGGAAGTGTTAGACCTGTAAGAGAAAAATTAAAATGGTTGGGAAAGGCCATGGGATGTAGAAATATTTTTTTCACATTTTACTTCCTTGTAAAAACAGGAAAATCGATAGGGATTTTCATACGGATAAGTACCCAGTGAACGGTTCATTTATCTTTATATATTCTTCCGGGTGGGCGTTGTATTGGTTTTTCAGAAGTGTTAGACCTGTAAGAGAAAAATTTAAATGGTTGGGAAAGGCCATGGGATGTAGAAATATTTTTTTCACATTTACTTCCTTGTAAAAACAGGTAAATCAATAGGGTTTTTCGTACGGATAAGTACCCAGTGAACCGTTCGTTTAGCTTTATATATGGTTCGGGGTGGGCGTTGTATTGGATTTTCGGAAGTGTTAGACCTGTAAGAGAAAAATTTAAATGGTTGGGAAAGGCCATGGGATGTAGAAATATTTTTTTCACATTTTATTTCCTTTTAAAAACAGGTAAATCAATAGGGATTTTCGTACGGATAAGTACCCAGTGAACGGTTCGTTTAGCTTTATATATTGTTCCGGGTGGGCGTTGTATTAGTTTTTTGGAAGTGTTAGACCTGTAAGAGAAAAATTTAAATGGTTGGGAAAGGCCATGGGATGTAGAAATATTTTTTTCACATTTTTCTTCCTTATAAAAACAGGAAAATCAATAGAGATTTTCGTACGGATATGTACCCAGTGAACGGTTCGTTTAGCTTTATATATTGTTCTGGGTGGGCATTGTATTGGTTTTTCGGATGCGTTAGACCTGTAAGAGAAAAATTTAAATGGTTGGGAAAGGCCATGGGATGTAGAAATATTTTTTTCACATTTTACTTCCTTGTAAAAACAGGAAAATCGATAGGGATTTTCATACGGATAAGTACCCAGTGAACGGTTCGTTTATCTTTATATATTCTTCCGGGTGGGCGTTGTATTGGTTTTTCGGAAGTGTTAGACCTGTAAGAGAAAAATTTAAATGGTTGGGAAAGGCTATGGGATGTAGAAATATTTTTTTCACATTTACTTCCTTGTAAAAACAGGTAAATCAATAGGGTTTTTCGTACGGATAAGTGCCCAGTGAATGGTTCGTTTAGCTTTATATATTGTTCCGGGTGGGCGTTGTATTGATTTTTCGGAAGTGTTAGACCTGTAAGAGAAAAATATAAATGGTTGGGAAAGGCCATGGGATGTAGAAATATTTATTTCACTTTTACTTCCTTGTAAAAACAGGTAAATCAATAGGGTTTTTCGTACGGATAAGTACCCAGTGAACCGTTCGTTTAGCTTTATATATTGTTCCGGGTGGGCGTTGTATTGTTTTTTCGGAAGTGTTAGACCTGTAAGAGAAAAATTTAAATGGTTGGGAAAGGCCATGGGATGTAGAAATATTTTTTTCACATTTTTCTTCCTTATAAAAACAGGAAAATCAATAGAGATTTTCGTACGGATATGTACCCAGTGAACGGTTCGTTTAGCTTTATATATTGTTCCGGGTGGGCGTTGTATTGGTTTTTCGGATGCGTTAGACCTGTAAGAGAAAAATTTAAATGGTTGGGAAAGGCCATGGGATGTAGAAATATTTTTTTCACATTTTACTTCCTTGTAAAAACAGGAAAATCGATAGGGATTTTCATACGGATAAGTACCCAGTGAACGGTTCGTTTATCTTTATATATTCTTCCGGGTGGGCGTTGTATTGGTTTTTCGGAAGTGTTAGACCTGTAAGAGAAAAATTTAAATGGTTGGGAAAGGCCATGGGATGTAGAAATATTTTTTTCACATTTACTTCCTTGTAAAAACAGGTAAATCAATAGGGTTTTTCGTACGGATAAGTGCACAGTGAATGGTTCGTTTAGCTTTATATATTGTTCCGGGTGGGCGTTGTATTGATTTTTCGGAAGTGTTAGACCTGTCAGAGAAAAATATAAATGGTTGGGAAAGGCCATGGGATGTAGAAATATTTTTTTCACATTTTACTTCCTTGTAAAAACAGGAAAATCAATAGGGATTTTCGTACGGATATGTACCCAGTGAACGGTTCGTTTAGCTTTATATATTGTTCCGGGTGGGCGTTGTATTGGTTTTTCAGAAGCGTTAGACCTGTAAGAAAAAAATTTAAATGGTTGGGAAAGGCCATGGGATGTAGAAATATTTTTTTCACATTTTATTTCCTTGTAAAAACAGGTAAATCAATAGGGTTTTTCGTACGGATAAGTGCCCAGTGAACGGTTTGTTTAGCTTTATACATGGTTCCGGGTGGGCGTTGTATTGTTTTTTCGGAAGTGTTAGACCTGTAAGAGAAAAATTTAAATGGTTGGGAAAGGCCATGGGATGTAGAAATATTTTTTTCACATTTTACTTCCTTGTAAAAACAGGAAAATCGATAGGGATTTTCATACGGATAAGTACCCAGTGAACGGTTCGTTTATCTTTATATATTCTTCCGGGTGGGCGTTGTATTGGTTTTTCGGAAGTGTTAGACCTGTAAGAGAAAAATTTAAATGGTTGGGAAAGGCCATGGGATGTAGAAATATTTTTTTCACATTTACTTCCTTATAAAAACAGGTAAATCAATAGGGTTTTTCGTACGGATAAGTGCCCAGTGAACGGTTCGTTTAGCTTTATATATTGTTCCGGGTGGGCGTTGTATTGATTTTTCGGAAGTGTTAGACCTGTAAGAGAAAAATATAAATGGTTGGGAAAGGCCATGGGATGTAGAAATATTTATTTCACATTTACTTCCTTGTAAAAACAGGTAAATCAATAGGGTTTTTCGTACGGATAAGTACCCAGTGAACCGTTCGTTTAGCTTTATATATTGTTCCGGGTGGGCGTTGTATTGTTTTTTCGGAAGTGTTAGACCTGTAAGAGAAAAATTTAAATGGTTGGGAAAGGCCATGGGATGTAGAAATATTTTTTTCACATTTTTCTTCCTTATAAAAACAGGAAAATCAATAGAGATTTTCGTACGGATATGTACCCAGTGAACGGTTCGTTTAGCTTTATATATTGTTCCGGGTGGGCGTTGTATTGGTTTTTCGGATGCGTTAGACCTGTAAGAGAAAAATTTAAATGGTTGGGAAAGGCCATGGGATGTAGAAATATTTTTTTCACATTTTTCTTCCTTATAAAAACAGGAAAATCAATAGAGATTTTCGTACGGATATGTACCCAGTGAACGGTTCGTTTAGCTTTATATATTGTTCTGGGTGGGCATTGTATTGGTTTTTCGGATGCGTTAGACCTGTAAGAGAAAAATTTAAATGGTTGGGAAAGGCCATGGGATGTAGAAATATTTTTTTCACATTTTACTTCCTTGTAAAAACAGGAAAATCGATAGGGATTTTCATACGGATAAGTACCCAGTGAACGGTTCGTTTATCTTTATATATTCTTCCGGGTGGGCGTTGTATTGGTTTTTCGGAAGTGTTAGACCTGTAAGAGAAAAATTTAAATGGTTGGGAAAGGCTATGGGATGTAGAAATATTTTTTTCACATTTACTTCCTTGTAAAAACAGGTAAATCAATAGGGTTTTTCGTACGGATAAGTGCCCAGTGAATGGTTCGTTTAGCTTTATATATTGTTCCGGGTGGGCGTTGTATTGATTTTTCGGAAGTGTTAGACCTGTAAGAGAAAAATATAAATGGTTGGGAAAGGCCATGGGATGTAGAAATATTTATTTCACTTTTACTTCCTTGTAAAAACAGGTAAATCAATAGGGTTTTTCGTACGGATAAGTACCCAGTGAACCGTTCGTTTAGCTTTATATATTGTTCCGGGTGGGCGTTGTATTGTTTTTTCGGAAGTGTTAGACCTGTAAGAGAAAAATTTAAATGGTTGGGAAAGGCCATGGGATGTAGAAATATTTTTTTCACATTTTTCTTCCTTATAAAAACAGGAAAATCAATAGAGATTTTCGTACGGATATGTACCCAGTGAACGGTTCGTTTAGCTTTATATATTGTTCCGGGTGAGCGTTGTATTGGTTTTTCGGATGCGTTAGACCTGTAAGAGAAAAATTTAAATGGTTGGGAAAGGCCATGGGATGTAGAAATATTTTTTTCACATTTTACTTCCTTGTAAAAACAGGAAAATCGATAGGGATTTTCATACGGATAAGTACCCAGTGAACGGTTCGTTTATCTTTATATATTCTTCCGGGTGGGCGTTGTATTGGTTTTTCGGAAGTGTTAGACCTGTAAGAGAAAAATTTAAATGGTTGGGAAAGGCCATGGGATGTAGAAATATTTTTTTCACATTTACTTCCTTGTAAAAACAGGTAAATCAATAGGGTTTTTCGTACGGATAAGTGCACAGTGAATGGTTCGTTTAGCTTTATATATTGTTCCGGGTGGGCGTTGTATTGATTTTTCGGAAGTGTTAGACCTGTCAGAGAAAAATATAAATGGTTGGGAAAGGCCATGGGATGTAGAAATATTTTTTTCACATTTTACTTCCTTGTAAAAACAGGAAAATCAATAGGGATTTTCGTACGGATATGTACCCAGTGAACGGTTCGTTTAGCTTTATATATTGTTCCGGGTGGGCGTTGTATTGGTTTTTCAGAAGCGTTAGACCTGTAAGAAAAAAATTTAAATGGTTGGGAAAGGCCATGGGATGTAGAAATATTTTTTTCACATTTTATTTCCTTGTAAAAACAGGTAAATCAATAGGGTTTTTCGTACGGATAAGTGCCCAGTGAACGGTTTGTTTAGCTTTATACATGGTTCCGGGTGGGCGTTGTATTGTTTTTTCGGAAGTGTTAGACCTGTAAGAGAAAAATTTAAATGGTTGGGAAAGGCCATGGGATGTAGAAATATTTTTTTCACATTTTACTTCCTTGTAAAAACAGGAAAATCGATAGGGATTTTCATACGGATAAGTACCCAGTGAACGGTTCGTTTATCTTTATATATTCTTCCGGGTGGGCGTTGTATTGGTTTTTCGGAAGTGTTAGACCTGTAAGAGAAAAATTTAAATGGTTGGGAAAGGCCATGGGATGTAGAAATATTTTTTTCACATTTACTTCCTTATAAAAACAGGTAAATCAATAGGGTTTTTCGTACGGATAAGTGCCCAGTGAACGGTTCGTTTAGCTTTATATATTGTTCCGGGTGGGCGTTGTATTGATTTTTCGGAAGTGTTAGACCTGTAAGAGAAAAATATAAATGGTTGGGAAAGGCCATGGGATGTAGAAATATTTATTTCACATTTACTTCCTTGTAAAAACAGGTAAATCAATAGGGTTTTTCGTACGGATAAGTACCCAGTGAACCGTTCGTTTAGCTTTATATATTGTTCCGGGTGGGCGTTGTATTGTTTTTTCGGAAGTGTTAGACCTGTAAGAGAAAAATTTAAATGGTTGGGAAAGGCCATGGGATGTAGAAATATTTTTTTCACATTTTTCTTCCTTATAAAAACAGGAAAATCAATAGAGATTTTCGTACGGATATGTACCCAGTGAACGGTTCGTTTAGCTTTATATATTGTTCCGGGTGGGCGTTGTATTGGTTTTTCGGATGCGTTAGACCTGTAAGAGAAAAATTTAAATGGTTGGGAAAGGCCATGGGATGTAGAAATATTTTTTTCACATTTTACTTCCTTGTAAAAACAGGAAAATCGATAGGGATTTTCATACGGATAAGTACCCAGTGAACGGTTCGTTTATCTTTATATATTCTTCCGGGTGGGCGTTGTATTGGTTTTTCGGAAGTGTTAGACCTGTAAGAGAAAAATTTAAATGGTTGGGAAAGGCCATGGGATGTAGAAATATTTTTTTCACATTTACTTCCTTATAAAAACAGGTAAATCAATAGGGTTTTTCGTACGGATAAGTGCCCAGTGAACGGTTCGTTTAGCTTTATATATTGTTCCGGGTGGGCGTTGTATTGATTTTTCGGAAGTGTTAGACCTGTAAGAGAAAAATATAAATGGTTGGGAAAGGCCATGGGATGTAGAAATATTTATTTCACATTTACTTCCTTGTAAAAACAGGTAAATCAATAGGGTTTTTCGTACGGATAAGTACCCAGTGAACCGTTCGTTTAGCTTTATATATTGTTCCGGGTGGGCGTTGTATTGTTTTTTCGGAAGTGTTAGACCTGTAAGAGAAAAATTTAAATGGTTGGGAAAGGCCATGGGATGTAGAAATATTTTTTTCACATTTTTCTTCCTTATAAAAACAGGAAAATCAATAGAGATATTCGTACGGATATGTACCCAGTGAACGGTTCGTTTAGCTTTATATATTGTTCCGGGTGGGCGTTGTATTGGTTTTTCGGATGCGTTAGACCTGTAAGAGAAAAATTTAAATGGTTGGGAAAGGCCATGGGATGTAGAAATATTTTTTTCACATTTTTCTTCCTTATAAAAACAGGAAAATCAATAGAGATTTTCGTACGGATATGTACCCAGTGAACGGTTCGTTTAGCTTTATATATTGTTCTGGGTGGGCATTGTATTGGTTTTTCGGATGCGTTAGACCTGTAAGAGAAAAATTTAAATGGTTGGGAAAGGCCATGGGATGTAGAAATATTTTTTTCACATTTTACTTCCTTGTAAAAACAGGAAAATCGATAGGGATTTTCATACGGATAAGTACCCAGTGAACGGTTCGTTTATCTTTATATATTCTTCCGGGTGGGCGTTGTATTGGTTTTTCGGAAGTGTTAGACCTGTAAGAGAAAAATTTAAATGGTTGGGAAAGGCTATGGGATGTAGAAATATTTTTTTCACATTTACTTCCTTGTAAAAACAGGTAAATCAATAGGGTTTTTCGTACGGATAAGTGCCCAGTGAATGGTTCGTTTAGCTTTATATATTGTTCCGGGTGGGCGTTGTATTGATTTTTCGGAAGTGTTAGACCTGTAAGAGAAAAATATAAATGGTTGGGAAAGGCCATGGGATGTAGAAATATTTATTTCACTTTTACTTCCTTGTAAAAACAGGTAAATCAATAGGGTTTTTCGTACGGATAAGTACCCAGTGAACCGTTCGTTTAGCTTTATATATTGTTCCGGGTGGGCGTTGTATTGTTTTTTCGGAAGTGTTAGACCTGTAAGAGAAAAATTTAAATGGTTGGGAAAGGCCATGGGATGTAGAAATATTTTTTTCACATTTTTCTTCCTTATAAAAACAGGAAAATCAATAGAGATTTTCGTACGGATATGTACCCAGTGAACGGTTCGTTTAGCTTTATATATTGTTCCGGGTGGGCGTTGTATTGGTTTTTCGGATGCGTTAGACCTGTAAGAGAAAAATTTAAATGGTTGGGAAAGGCCATGGGATGTAGAAATATTTTTTTCACATTTTACTTCCTTGTAAAAACAGGAAAATCGATAGGGATTTTCATACGGATAAGTACCCAGTGAACGGTTCGTTTATCTTTATATATTCTTCCGGGTGGGCGTTGTATTGGTTTTTCGGAAGTGTTAGACCTGTAAGAGAAAAATTTAAATGGTTGGGAAAGGCCATGGGATGTAGAAATATTTTTTTCACATTTACTTCCTTGTAAAAACAGGTAAATCAATAGGGTTTTTCGTACGGATAAGTGCACAGTGAATGGTTCGTTTAGCTTTATATATTGTTCCGGGTGGGCGTTGTATTGATTTTTCGGAAGTGTTAGACCTGTCAGAGAAAAATATAAATGGTTGGGAAAGGCCATGGGATGTAGAAATATTTTTTTCACATTTTACTTCCTTGTAAAAACAGGAAAATCAATAGGGATTTTCGTACGGATATGTACCCAGTGAACGGTTCGTTTAGCTTTATATATTGTTCCGGGTGGGCGTTGTATTGGTTTTTCAGAAGCGTTAGACCTGTAAGAAAAAAATTTAAATGGTTGGGAAAGGCCATGGGATGTAGAAATATTTTTTTCACATTTTATTTCCTTGTAAAAACAGGTAAATCAATAGGGTTTTTCGTACGGATAAGTGCCCAGTGAACCGTTTGTTTAGCTTTATACATGGTTCCGGGTGGGCGTTGTATTGTTTTTTCGGAAGTGTTAGACCTGTAAGAGAAAAATTTAAATGGTTGGGAAAGGCCATGGGATGTAGAAATATTTTTTTCACATTTTACTTCCTTGTAAAAACAGGAAAATCGATAGGGATTTTCATACGGATAAGTACCCAGTGAACGGTTCGTTTATCTTTATATATTCTTCCGGGTGGGCGTTGTATTGGTTTTTCGGAAGTGTTAGACCTGTAAGAGAAAAATTTAAATGGTTGGGAAAGGCCATGGGATGTAGAAATATTTTTTTCACATTTACTTCCTTATAAAAACAGGTAAATCAATAGGGTTTTTCGTACGGATAAGTGCCCAGTGAACGGTTCGTTTAGCTTTATATATTGTTCCGGGTGGGCGTTGTATTGATTTTTCGGAAGTGTTAGACCTGTAAGAGAAAAATATAAATGGTTGGGAAAGGCCATGGGATGTAGAAATATTTATTTCACATTTACTTCCTTGTAAAAACAGGTAAATCAATAGGGTTTTTCGTACGGATAAGTACCCAGTGAACCGTTCGTTTAGCTTTATATATTGTTCCGGGTGGGCGTTGTATTGTTTTTTCGGAAGTGTTAGACCTGTAAGAGAAAAATTTAAATGGTTGGGAAAGGCCATGGGATGTAGAAATATTTTTTTCACATTTTTCTTCCTTATAAAAACAGGAAAATCAATAGAGATTTTCGTACGGATATGTACCCAGTGAACGGTTCGTTTAGCTTTATATATTGTTCCGGGTGGGCGTTGTATTGGTTTTTCGGATGCGTTAGACCTGTAAGAGAAAAATTTAAATGGTTGGGAAAGGCCATGGGATGTAGAAATATTTTTTTCACATTTTACTTCCTTGTAAAAACAGGAAAATCGATAGGGATTTTCATACGGATAAGTACCCAGTGAACGGTTCGTTTATCTTTATATATTCTTCCGGGTGGGCGTTGTATTGGTTTTTCGGAAGTGTTAGACCTGTAAGAGAAAAATTTAAATGGTTGGGAAAGGCCATGGGATGTAGAAATATTTTTTTCACATTTACTTCCTTATAAAAACAGGTAAATCAATAGGGTTTTTCGTACGGATAAGTGCCCAGTGAACGGTTCGTTTAGCTTTATATATTGTTCCGGGTGGGCGTTGTATTGATTTTTCGGAAGTGTTAGACCTGTAAGAGAAAAATATAAATGGTTGGGAAAGGCCATGGGATGTAGAAATATTTATTTCACATTTACTTCCTTGTAAAAACAGGTAAATCAATAGGGTTTTTCGTACGGATAAGTACCCAGTGAACCGTTCGTTTAGCTTTATATATTGTTCCGGGTGGGCGTTGTATTGTTTTTTCGGAAGTGTTAGACCTGTAAGAGAAAAATTTAAATGGTTGGGAAAGGCCATGGGATGTAGAAATATTTTTTTCACATTTTTCTTCCTTATAAAAACAGGAAAATCAATAGAGATTTTCGTACGGATATGTACCCAGTGAACGGTTCGTTTAGCTTTATATATTGTTCCGGGTGGGCGTTGTATTGGTTTTTCGGATGCGTTAGACCTGTAAGAGAAAAATTTAAATGGTTGGGAAAGGCCATGGGATGTAGAAATATTTTTTTCACATTTTACTTCCTTGTAAAAACAGGAAAATCGATAGGGATTTTCATACGGATAAGTACCCAGTGAACGGTTCGTTTATCTTTATATATTCTTCCGGGTGGGCGTTGTATTGGTTTTTCGGAAGTGTTAGACCTGTAAGAGAAAAATTTAAATGGTTGGGAAAGGCCATGGGATGTAGAAATATTTTTTTCACATTTACTTCCTTGTAAAAACAGGTAAATCAATAGGGTTTTTCGTACGGATAAGTGCACAGTGAATGGTTCGTTTAGCTTTATATATTGTTCCGGGTGGGCGTTGTATTGATTTTTCGGAAGTGTTAGACCTGTAAGAGAAAAATATAAATGGTTGGGAAAGGCCATGGGATGTAGAAATATTTTTTTCACATTTTACTTCCTTGTAAAAACAGGAAAATCAATAGGGATTTTCGTACGGATATGTACCCAGTGAACGGTTCGTTTAGCTTTATATATTGTTCCGGGTGGGCGTTGTATTGGTTTTTCAGAAGCGTTAGACCTGTAAGAAAAAAATTTAAATGGTTGGGAAAGGCCATGGGATGTAGAAATATTTTTTTCACATTTTATTTCCTTGTAAAAACAGGTAAATCAATAGGGTTTTTCGTACGGATAAGTGCCCAGTGAACGGTTTGTTTAGCTTTATACATTGTTCCGGGTGGGCGTTGTATTGTTTTTTCGGAAGTGTTAGACCTGTAAGAGAAAAATTTAAATGGTTGGGAAAGGCCATGGGATGTAGAAATATTTTTTTCACATTTTACTTCCTTGTAAAAACAGGAAAATCGATAGGGATTTTCATACGGATAAGTACCCAGTGAACGGTTCGTTTATCTTTATATATTCTTCCGGGTGGGCGTTGTATTGGTTTTTCGGAAGTGTTAGACCTGTAAGAGAAAAATTTAAATGGTTGGGAAAGGCCATGGGATGTAGAAATATTTTTTTCACATTTACTTCCTTATAAAAACAGGTAAATCAATAGGGTTTTTCGTACGGATAAGTGCCCAGTGAACGGTTCGTTTAGCTTTATATATTGTTCCGGGTGGGCGTTGTATTGATTTTTCGGAAGTGTTAGACCTGTAAGAGAAAAATTTAAATGGTTGGGAAAGGCCATGGGATGTAGAAATATTTTTTTCACATTTTATTTCCGTTTAAGAACAGGTAAATCAATAGGGATTTTCGTACGGATAAGTACCCAGTGAACGGTTCGTTTAGCTTTATATTTTGTTCCGGGTGGGCGTTGTATTGGTTTTTCGGAAGTGTTAGACCTGTAAGAGAAAAATTTAAATGGTTGGGAAAGGCCATGGGATGTAGAAATATTTTTTTCACATTTTACTTCCTTGTAAAAACAGGAAAATCAATAGGGATTTTCGTACGGATATGTACCCAGTGAACGGTTCATTTAGCTTTATATATTGCTCCGGGTGGGCGTTGTATTGGTTTTTCGGAAGCGTTAGACCTGTAAGAGAAAAATTTAAATGGTTGGGAAAGGCCATGGGATGTAGAAATATTTTTTTCACATTTTATTTCCTTGTAAAAACAGGTAAATCAATAGGGTTTTTCGTACGGATAAGTGCCCAGTGAACGGTTCGTTTAGCTTTATATATCGTTCCGGGTGGGCGTTGTTTTGGTTTTTCAGAAGTGTTAGACCTGTAAGAGAAAAATTTAAATGGTTGGTAAAGGCCATGGGATGTAGAAATATTTTTTTCAAATTTTACTTCCTTGTAAAAACAGGAAAATCGATAGGGATTTTCGTACGGATAAGTACCCAGTGAACGGTTCGTTTAGCTTTATATATTGTTCCGGGTGGGCGTTGTATTGATTTTTCAGAAGTGTTAGACCTGTAAGAGAAAAATTTAAATGGTTGGGAAAGGCCATGGGATGTAGAAATATTTTTTTCACATTTTATTTCCTTTTAAAAACAGGTAAATCAATAGGGATTTTCGTACGGATAAGTACCCAGTGAACGGTTCGTTTAGCTTTATATATTGTTCTGGGTGGGCGTTGTATTGGTTTTTTGAAAGTGTTAGACCTGTAAGAGAAAAATTTAAATGGTTGGGAAAGGCCATGGGATGTAGAAATATTTTTTTCACATTTACTTCCTTGTAAAAACAGGTAAATCAATAGGGATTTTCGTACGGATAAGTACCCAGTGAACCGTTCGTTTAGCTTTATATATGGTTCGGGGTGGGCGTTGTATTGGATTTTCGGAAGTGTTAGACCTGTAAGAGAAAAATTTAAATTGTTGGGAAAGGCCATGGGATGTAGAAATATTTTTTTCACATTTTACTTCCTTCTAAAAACAGGAAAATCGATAGGGATTTTCGGACGGATAAGTACCTAGTGAACGGTTCGTTTATCTTTATATATTGTTCGGGGTGGGCGTTGTATTGGATTTTCAGAAGTGTTAGACCTGTAAGAGAAAAATTTAAATGGTTGGGAAAGGCCATGGGATGTAGAAATATTTTTTTCACATTTACTTCCTTGTAAAAACAGGTAAATCAATAGGGTTTTTCGTACGGATAAGTACCCAGTGAACCGTTCGTTTAGCTTTATATATGGTTCGGGGTGGGCGTTGTATTGGATTTTCGGAAGTGTTAGACCTGTAAGAGAAAAATTTAAATGGTTGGGAAAGGCCATGGGATGTAGAAATATTTTTTTCACATTTTATTTCCTTTTAAAAACCGGTAAATCAATAGGGATTTTCGTACGGATAAGTACCCAGTGAACGGTTCGTTTAGCTTTATATATTGTTCCGGGTGGGCGTTGTATTAGTTTTTTGGAAGTGTTAGACCTGTAAGAGAAAAATTTAAATGGTTGGGAAAGGCCATGGGATGTAGAAATATTTTTTTCACATTTTTCTTCCTTATAAAAACAGGAAAATCAATAGAGATTTTCGTACGGATATGTACCCAGTGAACGGTTCGTTTAGCTTTATATATTGTTCTGGGTGGGCATTGTATTGGTTTTTCGGATGCGTTAGACCTGTAAGAGAAAAATTTAAATGGTTGGGAAAGGCCATGGGATGTAGAAATATTTTTTTCACATTTACTTCCTTGTAAAAACAGGTAAATCAATAGGGTTTTTCGTACGGATAAGTGCCCAGTGAATGGTTCGTTTAGCTTTATATATTGTTCCGGGTGGGCGTTGTATTGATTTTTCGGACGTGTTAGACCTGTAAGAGAAAAATATAAATGGTTGGGAAAGGCCATGGGATGTAGAAATATTTATTTCACTTTTACTTCCTTGTAAAAACAGGAAAATCAATAGGGTTTTTCGTACGGATAAGTACCCAGTGAACGGTTCGTTTAGCTTTATATATTGTTCCGGGTGGGCGTTGTATTGGTTTTTCGGATGCGTTAGACCTGTAAGAGAAAAATTTAAATGGTTGGGAAAGGCCATGGGATGTAGAAATATTTTTTTCACATTTTACTTCCTTGTAAAAACAGGTAAATCAATAGGGTTTTTCGTACGGATAAGTGCCCAGTGAACGGTTCGTTTAGCTTTATATATCGTTCCGGGTGGGCGTTGTTTTGGTTTTTCAGAAGTGTTAGACCTGTAAGAGAAAAATTTAAATGGTTGGTAAAGGCCATGGGATGTAGAAATATTTTTTTCAAATTTTACTTCCTTGTAAAAACAGGAAAATCGATAGGGATTTTCGTACGGATAAGTACCCAGTGAACGGTTCGTTTAGCTTTATATATTGTTCCGGGTGGGCGTTGTATTGGTTTTTCAGAAGTGTTAGACCTGTAAGAGAAAAATTTAAATGGTTGGGAAAGGCCATGGGATGTAGAAATATTTTTTTCACATTTTATTTCCTTTTAAAAACAGGTAAATCAATAGGGATTTTCGTACGGATAAGTACCCAGTGAACGGTTCGTTTAGCTTTATATATTGTTCTGGGTGGGCGTTGTATTGGTTTTTTGAAAGTGTTAGACCTGTAAGAGAAAAATGTAAATGGTTGGGAAAGGCCATGGGATGTAGAAATATTTTTTTCACATTTACTTCCTTGTAAAAACAGGTAAATCAATAGGGATTTTCGTACGGATAAGTACCCAGTGAACCGTTCGTTTAGCTTTATATATGGTTCGGGGTGGGCGTTGTATTGGATTTTCGGAAGTGTTAGACCTGTAAGAGAAAAATTTAAATTGTTGGGAAAGGCCATGGGATGTAGAAATATTTTTTTCACATTTTACTTCCTTCTAAAAACAGGAAAATCGATAGGGATTTTCGGACGGATAAGTACCTAGTGAACGGTTCGTTTATCTTTATATATTGTTCGGGGTGGGCGTTGTATTGGATTTTCAGAAGTGTTAGACCCGTAAGAGAAAAATTTAAATGGTTGGGAAAGGCCATGGGATGTAGAAATATTTTTTTCACATTTACTTCCTTGTAAAAACAGGTAAATCAATAGGGTTTTTCGTACGGATAAGTACCCAGTGAACCGTTCGTTTAGCTTTATATATGGTTCGGGGTGGGCGTTGTATTGGATTTTCGGAAGTGTTAGACCTGTAAGAGAAAAATTTAAATGGTTGGGAAAGGCCATGGGATGTAGAAATATTTTTTTCACATTTTATTTCCTTTTAAAAACCGGTAAATCAATAGGGATTTTCGTACGGATAAGTACCCAGTGAACGGTTCGTTTAGCTTTATATATTGTTCCGTGTGGGCGTTGTATTAGTTTTTTGGAAGTGTTAGACCTGTAAGAGAAAAATTTAAATGGTTGGGAAAGGCCATGGGATGTAGAAATATTTTTTTCACATTTTTCTTCCTTATAAAAACAGGAAAATCAATAGAGATTTTCGTACGGATATGTACCCAGTGAACGGTTCGTTTAGCTTTATATATTGTTCTGGGTGGGCATTGTATTGGTTTTTCGGATGCGTTAGACCTGTAAGAGAAAAATTTAAATGGTTGGGAAAGGCCATGGGATGTAGAAATATTTTTTTCACATTTACTTCCTTGTAAAAACAGGTAAATCAATAGGGTTTTTCGTACGGATAAGTGCCCAGTGAATGGTTCGTTTAGCTTTATATATTGTTCCGGGTGGGCGTTGTATTGATTTTTCGGACGTGTTAGACCTGTAAGAGAAAAATATAAATGGTTGGGAAAGGCCATGGGATGTAGAAATATTTATTTCACTTTTACTTCCTTGTAAAAACAGGTAAATCAATAGGGTTTTTCGTACGGATAAGTACCCAGTGAACCGTTCGTTTAGCTTTATATATTGTTCCGGGTGGGCGTTGTATTGTTTTTTCGGAAGTGTTAGACCTGTAAGAGAAAAATTTAAATGGTTGGGAAAGGCCATGGGATGTAGAAATATTTTTTTCACATTTTTCTTCCTTATAAAAACAGGAAAATCAATAGAGATTTTCGTACGGATATGTACCCAGTGAACGGTTCGTTTAGCTTTATATATTGTTCCGGGTGGGCGTTGTATTGGTTTTTCGGATGCGTTAGACCTGTAAGAGAAAAATTTAAATGGTTGGGAAAGGCCATGGGATGTAGAAATATTTTTTTCACATTTTACTTCCTTGTAAAAACAGGAAAATCGATAGGGATTTTCATACGGATAAGTACCCAGTGAACGGTTCGTTTATCTTTATATATTCTTCCGGGTGGGCGTTGTATTGGTTTTTCAGAAGTGTTAGACCTGTAAGAGAAAAATTTAAATGGTTGGGAAAGGCCATGGGATGTAGAAATATTTTTTTCACATTTACTTCCTTGTAAAAACAGGTAAATCAATAGGGTTTTTCGTACGGATAAGTGCCCAGTGAACGGTTCGTTTAGCTTTATATATTGTTCCGGGTGGGCGTTGTATTGATTTTTCGGAAGTGTTAGACCTGTAAGAGAAAAATATAAATGGTTGGGAAAGGCCATGGGATGTAGAAATATTTATTTCACATTTACTTCCTTGTAAAAACAGGTAAATCAATAGGGTTTTTCGTACGGATAAGTACCCAGTGAACCGTTCGTTTAGCTTTATATATTGTTCCGGGTGGGCGTTGTATTGTTTTTTCGGAAGTGTTAGACCTGTAAGAGAAAAATTTAAATGGTTGGGAAAGGCCATGGGATGTAGAAATATTTTTTTCACATTTTTCTTCCTTATAAAAACAGGAAAATCAATAGAGATTTTCGTACGGATATGTACCCAGTGAACGGTTCGTTTAGCTTTATATATTGTTCCGGGTGGGCGTTGTATTGGTTTTTCGGATGCGTTAGACCTGTAAGAGAAAAATTTAAATGGTTGGGAAAGGCCATGGGATGTAGAAATATTTTTTTCACATTTTACTTCCTTGTAAAAACAGGAAAATCGATAGGGATTTTCATACGGATAAGTACCCAGTGAACGGTTCGTTTATCTTTATATATTCTTCCGGGTGGGCGTTGTATTGGTTTTTCGGAAGTGTTAGACCTGTAAGAGAAAAATTTAAATGGTTGGGAAAGGCCATGGGATGTAGAAATATTTTTTTCACATTTACTTCCTTGTAAAAACAGGTAAATCAATAGGGTTTTTCGTACGGATAAGTGCACAGTGAATGGTTCGTTTAGCTTTATATATTGTTCCGGGTGGGCGTTGTATTGATTTTTCGGAAGTGTTAGACCTGTAAGAGAAAAATATAAATGGTTGGGAAAGGCCATGGGATGTAGAAATATTTTTTTCACATTTTACTTCCTTGTAAAAACAGGAAAATCAATAGGGATTTTCGTACGGATATGTACCCAGTGAACGGTTCGTTTAGCTTTATATATTGTTCCGGGTGGGCGTTGTATTGGTTTTTCAGAAGCGTTAGACCTGTAAGAAAAAAATTTAAATGGTTGGGAAAGGCCATGGGATGTAGAAATATTTTTTTCACATTTTATTTCCTTGTAAAAACAGGTAAATCAATAGGGTTTTTCGTACGGATAAGTGCCCAGTGAACGGTTTGTTTAGCTTTATACATTGTTCCGGGTGGGCGTTGTATTGTTTTTTCGGAAGTGTTAGACCTGTAAGAGAAAAATTTAAATGGTTGGGAAAGGCCATGGGATGTAGAAATATTTTTTTCACATTTTACTTCCTTGTAAAAACAGGAAAATCGATAGGGATTTTCATACGGATAAGTACCCAGTGAACGGTTCGTTTATCTTTATATATTCTTCCGGGTGGGCGTTGTATTGGTTTTTCGGAAGTGTTAGACCTGTAAGAGAAAAATTTAAATGGTTGGGAAAGGCCATGGGATGTAGAAATATTTTTTTCACATTTACTTCCTTATAAAAACAGGTAAATCAATAGGGTTTTTCGTACGGATAAGTGCCCAGTGAACGGTTCGTTTAGCTTTATATATTGTTCCGGGTGGGCGTTGTATTGATTTTTCGGAAGTGTTAGACCTGTAAGAGAAAAATTTAAATGGTTGGGAAAGGCCATGGGATGTAGAAATATTTTTTTCACATTTTATTTCCGTTTAAGAACAGGTAAATCAATAGGGATTTTCGTACGGATAAGTACCCAGTGAACGGTTCGTTTAGCTTTATATTTTGTTCCGGGTGGGCGTTGTATTGGTTTTTCGGAAGTGTTAGACCTGTAAGAGAAAAATTTAAATGGTTGGGAAAGGCCATGGGATGTAGAAATATTTTTTTCACATTTTACTTCCTTGTAAAAACAGGAAAATCAATAGGGATTTTCGTACGGATATGTACCCAGTGAACGGTTCATTTAGCTTTATATATTGCTCCGGGTGGGCGTTGTATTGGTTTTTCGGAAGCGTTAGACCTGTAAGAGAAAAATTTAAATGGTTGGGAAAGGCCATGGGATGTAGAAATATTTTTTTCACATTTTATTTCCTTGTAAAAACAGGTAAATCAATAGGGTTTTTCGTACGGATAAGTGCCCAGTGAACGGTTCGTTTAGCTTTATATATTGTTCCGGGTGGGCGTTGTTTTGGTTTTTCAGAAGTGTTAGACCTGTAAGAGAAAAATTTAAATGGTTGGTAAAGGCCATGGGATGTAGAAATATTTTTTTCAAATTTTACTTCCTTGTAAAAACAGGAAAATCGATAGGGATTTTCGTACGGATAAGTACCCAGTGAACGGTTCGTTTAGCTTTATATATTGTTCCGGGTGGGCGTTGTATTGGTTTTTCAGAAGTGTTAGACCTGTAAGAGAAAAATTTAAATGGTTGGGAAAGGCCATGGGATGTAGAAATATTTTTTTCACATTTTATTTCCTTTTAAAAACAGGTAAATCAATAGGGATTTTCGTACGGATAAGTACCCAGTGAACGGTTCGTTTAGCTTTATATATTGTTCTGGGTGGGCGTTGTATTGGTTTTTTGAAAGTGTTAGACCTGTAAGAGAAAAATTTAAATGGTTGGGAAAGGCCATGGGATGTAGAAATATTTTTTTCACATTTACTTCCTTGTAAAAACAGGTAAATCAATAGGGTTTTTCGTACGGATAAGTACCCAGTGAACGGTTCGTTTAGCTTTATATATTGTTCCGGGTGGCTGTTGTATTGGTTTTTCAGAAGTGTTAGACCTGTAAGAGAAAAATTTAAATGGTTGGGAAAGGCCATGGGATGTAGAAATATTTTTTTTCACATTTTATTTCCTTTTAAAAACAGGTAAATCAATAGGGATTTTCGTACGGAAAACTACCCAGTGAACGGTTCGTTTAGCTTTATATATTGTTCCGGGTGGGCGTTGTATTGGATTTTCGGAAGTGTTAGACCTGTAAGAGAAAAATTTAAATGGTTGGGAAAGGCCATGGGATGTAGAAATATTTTTTTCACATTTTACTTCCTTGTAAAAACAGGAAAATCGATAGGGATTTTCGGACGGATAAGTACCTAGTGAACGGTTCGTTTATCTTTATATATTGTTCGGGGTGGGCGTTGTATTGGATTTTCGGAAGTGTTAGACCTGTAAGAGAAAAATTTAAATGGTTGGGAAAGGCCATGGGATGTAGAAATATTTTTTCACATTTTACTTCCTTGTAAAAACAGGAAAATCAATAGGGATTTTCGTACGGATATGTACCCAGTGAACGGTTCGTTTAGCTTTATATATTGTTCCGGGTGGGCGTTGTATTGGTTTTTCGGAAGCGTTAGACCTGTAAGAAAAAAATTTAAATGGTTGGGAAAGGCCATGGGATGTAGAAATATTTTTTTCACATTTTATTTCCTTGTAAAAACAGGTAAAACAATAGGGTTTTTCGTACGGATAAGTGCCCAGTGAACGGTTTGTTTAGCTTTATACATTGTTCCGGGTGGGCGTTGTATTGTTTTTTCGGAAGTGTTAGACCTGTAAGAGAAAAATTAAAATGGTTGTGAAAGGCCATGGGATGTAGAAATATTTTTTTCACATTTTACTTCCTTGTAAAAACAGGAAAATCGATAGGGATTTTCATACGGATAAGTACCCAGTGAACGGTTCGTTTATCTTTATATATTCTTCCGGGTGGGCGTTGTATTGGTTTTTCAGAAGTGTTAGACCTGTAAGAGAAAAATTAAATGGTTGGGAAAGGCCATGGGATGTAGAAATATTTATTTCACATTTACTTCCTTGTAAAAACAGGTAAATCAATAGGGTTTTTCGTACGGATAAGTACCCAGTGAACCGTTCGTTTAGCTTTATATATTGTTCCGGGTGGGCGTTGTATTGTTTTTTCGGAAGTGTTAGACCTGTAAGAGAAAAATTTAAATGGTTGGGAAAGGCCATGGGATGTAGAAATATTTTTTTCACATTTTACTTCCTTGTAAAAACAGGAAAATCGATAGGGATTTTCGGACGGATAAGTACCTAGTGAACGGTTCGTTTATCTTTATATATTGTTCGGGGTGGGCGTTGTATTGGATTTTCGGAAGTGTTAGACCTGTAAGAGAAAAATTTAAATGGTTGGGAAAGGCCATGGGATGTAGAAAATTTTTTTTCACATTTACTTCCTTGTAAAAACAGGTAAATCAATAGGGTTTTTCGTACGGATAAGTACCCAGTGAACGGTTCGTTTAGCTTTATATATTCTTCCGGGTGGGCGTTGTATTGGGTTTTGGGCAGTGTTAGACCTGTAAGAGAAAAATTTAATTGGTTGGGAAAGGCCATGGGATGTAGAAATATTTTTTTCACATTTTATTTTCTTTTAAAAACAGGTAAATCAATAGGGATTTTCGTACGGATAAGTACCCAGTGAACGGTTCGTTTAGCTTTATATATTGTTCCGGGTGGGCGTTGTATTGGTTTTTTGAAAGTGTTAGACCTGTAAGAGAAAAATTTACATGGTTGGGAAAGGCCATGGGATGTAGAAATATTTTTTTCACATTTACTTCCTTGTAAAAACAGGTAAATCAATAGGGTTTTTCGTACGGATAAGTACTCAGTGAACGGTTCGTTTAGCTTTATATATTGTTCCGGGTGGGCGTTGTATTGGTTTTTCAGAAGTGTTAGACCTGTAAGAGAAAAATTTAAATGGTTGGGAAAGGCCATGGGATGTAGAAATATTTTTTTCACATTTCATTTCCTTTTAAAAACAGGTAAATCAATAGGGATTTTCGTACGGATAAGTACCCAGTGAACGGTTCGTTTAGCTTTATATATTGTTCCGGGTGGGCGTTGTATTGGTTTTTCAGAAGTGTTAGACCTGTAAGAGAAAAATTTAAATGGTTGGGAAAGGCCATGGGATGTAGAAATATTTTTTCACATTTTACTTCCTTGTAAAAACAGGTAAAACAATAGGGTTTTTCGTATGGATAAGTGCCCAGTGAACGGTTTGTTTAGCTTTATACATTGTTCCGGGTGGGCGTTGTATTGTTTTTTCGGAAGTGTTAGACCTATAAGAGAAAAATTAAAATGGTTGGGAAAGGCCATGGGATGTAGAAATATTTTTTTCACATTTTACTTCCTTGTAAAAACAGGAAAATCGATAGGGATTTTCATACGGATAAGTACCCAGTGAACGGTTCGTTTATCTTTATATATTGTTCCGGGTGGGCGTTGTATTGGTTTTTCAGAAGTGTTAGACCTGTAAGAGAAAAATTTAAATGGTTGGGAAAGGCCATGGGATGTAGAAATATTTATTTCACATTTACTTCCTTGTAAAAACAGGTAAATCAATAGGGTTTTTCGTACGGATAAGTATTTATTTATTTATTTTATTTATTTATCATACTTTTATACCGCCCTCCCCGGAGGCTCAGGGCGGTTTACATTATAACAGAGAACCATACATAAAACAGTCTGTAGAACATGTACACCAATAACCAACAATTGCAACAAAACACAACACAGTATAACAATAAACAATCATAACACAAACAGGTCCAGGGCTTGTTCATGGGATTCTGAGGGGGGTGGCTTATTAAATCACCCACCCCGAACAATATATAAAGATAAACGAACCGTTCACTAGGTACTTATCCGTCCGAAAATCCCTATCGATTTTCCTGTTTTTACAAGGAAGTAAAATGTGAAAAAAATATTTCTACATCCCATGGCCTTTCCCAACCATTTAAATTTTTCTCTTACAGGTCTAACACTTCCGAAAATCCAATACAACGCCCACCCGGAACAATATATAAAGCTAAACGAACCGTTCACTGGGTAGTTTTCCGTACGAAAATCCCTATTGATTTACCTGTTTTTAAAAGGAAATAAAATGTGAAAAAAAATATTTCTACATCCCATGGCCTTTCCCAACCATTTAAATTTTTCTCTTACAGGTCTAACACTGTAAGAGATTGATTTAAGAGAAAATTGATTTAAGAGAAAAATTAAAATGGTTGTGAAAGGCCATGGGATGTAGAAATATTTTTTTCACATTTTACTTCCTTGTAAAAACAGGAAAATCGATAGGGATTTTCATACGGATAAGTACCCAGTGAACTGTTCGTTTATCTTTATATATTCTTCCGGGTGGGCGTTGTATTGGTTTTTCAGAAGTGTTAGACCTGTAAGAGAAAAATTAAATGGTTGGGAAAGGCCATGGGATGTAGAAATATTTATTTCACATTTACTTCCTTGTAAAAACAGGTAAATCAATAGGGTTTTTCGTACGGATAAGTACCCAGTGAACCGTTCGTTTAGCTTTATATATTGTTCCGGGTGGGCGTTGTATTGTTTTTTCGGAAGTGTTAGACCTGTAAGAGAAAAATTTAAATGGTTGGGAAAGGCCATGGGATGTAGAAATATTTTTTTCACATTTTACTTCCTTGTAAAAACAGGAAAATCGATAGGGATTTTCGGACGGATAAGTACCTAGTGAACGGTTCGTTTATCTTTATATATTGTTCGGGGTGGGCGTTGTATTGGATTTTCGGAAGTGTTAGACCTGTAAGAGAAAAATTTAAATGGTTGGGAAAGGCCATGGGATGTAGAAAATTTTTTTTCACATTTACTTCCTTGTAAAAACAGGTAAATCAATAGGGTTTTTCGTACGGATAAGTACCCAGTGAACGGTTCGTTTAGCTTTATATATTCTTCCGGGTGGGCGTTGTATTGGGTTTTGGGAAGTGTTAGACCTGTAAGAGAAAAATTTAAATGGTTGGGAAAGGCCATGGGATGTAGAAATATTTTTTTCACATTTTATTTCCTTTTAAAAACAGGTAAATCAATAGGGATTTTCGTACGGATAAGTACCCAGTGAACGGTTCGTTTAGCTTTATATATTGTTCCGGGTGGGCGTTGTATTGGTTTTTTGAAAGTGTTAGACCTGTAAGAGAAAAATTTACATGGTTGGGAAAGGCCATGGGATGTAGAAATATTTTTTTCACATTTACTTCCTTGTAAAAACAGGTAAATCAATAGGGTTTTTCGTACGGATAAGTACTCAGTGAACGGTTCGTTTAGCTTTATATATTGTTCCGGGTGGGCGTTGTATTGGTTTTTCAGAAGTGTTAGACCTGTAAGAGAAAAATTTAAATGGTTGGGAAAGGCCATGGGATGTAGAAATATTTTTTTCACATTTCATTTCCTTTTAAAAACAGGTAAATCAATAGGGATTTTCGTACGGATAAGTACCCAGTGAACGGTTCGTTTAGCTTTATATATTGTTCCGGGTGGGCGTTGTATTGGTTTTTCAGAAGTGTTAGACCTGTAAGAGAAAAATTTAAATGGTTGGGAAAGGCCATGGGATGTAGAAATATTTTTTCACATTTTACTTCCTTGTAAAAACAGGAAAATCAATAGGGATTTTCGTACGGATATGTACCCAGTGAACGGTTCCTTTAGCTTTATAGATTGTTCCGGGTGGGCGTTGTATTGGTTTTTCAGAAGTGTTAGACCTGTAAGAGAAAAATTTAAATGGTTGGGAAAGGCCATGGGATGTAGAAATATTTTTTTCACATTTTATTTCCTTGTAAAAACAGGTAAAACAATAGGGTTTTTCGTATGGATAAGTGCCCAGTGAACGGTTTGTTTAGCTTTATACATTGTTCCGGGTGGGCGTTGTATTGTTTTTTCGGAAGTGTTAGACCTATAAGAGAAAAATTAAAATGGTTGGGAAAGGCCATGGGATGTAGAAATATTTTTTTCACATTTTACTTCCTTGTAAAAACAGGAAAATCGATAGGGATTTTCATACGGATAAGTACCCAGTGAACGGTTCGTTTATCTTTATATATTCTTCCGGGTGGGCGTTGTATTGGTTTTTCAGAAGTGTTAGACCTGTAAGAGAAAAATTTAAATGGTTGGGAAAGGCCATGGGATGTAGAAATATTTATTTCACATTTACTTCCTTGTAAAAACAGGTAAATCAATAGGGTTTTTCGTACGGATAAGTACCCAGTGAACCGTTCGTTTAGCTTTATATATTGTTCCGGGTGGGCGTTGTATTGTTTTTTCGGAAGTGTTAGACCTGTAAGAGAAAAATTTAAATGGTTGGGAAAGGCCATGGGATGTAGAAATATTTTTTTCACATTTTACTTCCTTGTAAAAACAGGAAAATCAATAGGGATTTTCGTACAGATAAGTACCCAGTGAACCGTTCGTTTAGCTTTATATATTGTTCGGGGTGGGCGTTGTATTGGATTTTCGGAAGTGTTAGACCTGTAAGAGAAAAATTTAAATGGTTGGGAAAGGCCATGGGATGTAGAAATATTTTTTTCACATTTTACTTCCTTCTAAAAACAGGAAAATCGATAGGGATTTTCGGACGGATAAGTACTTAGTGAACGGTTCGTTTATCTTTATATATTGTTCGGGGTGGGCGTTGTATTGGATTTTCGGAAGTGTTAGACCTGTAAGAGAAAAATTTAAATGGTTGGGAAAGGCCATGGGATGTAGAAATATTTTTTTCACATTTTATTTCCTTGTAAAAACAGGTAAAACAATAGGGTTTTTCGTACGGATAAGTGCCCAGTGAACGGTTTGTTTAGCTTTATACATTGTTCCGGGTGGGCGTTGTATTGTTTTTTCGGAAGTGTTAGACCTATAAGAGAAAAATTAAAATGGTTGGGAAAGGCCATGGGATGTAGAAATATTTTTTTCACATTTTACTTCCTTGTAAAAACAGGAAAATCGATAGGGATTTTCATACGGATAAGTACCCAGTGAACGGTTCGTTTATCTTTATATATTCTTCCGGGTGGGCGTTGTATTGGTTTTTCAGAAGTGTTAGACCTGTAAGAGAAAAATTTAAATGGTTGGGAAAGGCCATGGGATGTAGAAATATTTATTTCACATTTACTTCCTTGTAAAAACAGGTAAATCAATAGGGTTTTTCGTACGGATAAGTACCCAGTGAACCGTTCGTTTAGCTTTATATATTGTTCCGGGTGGGCGTTGTATTGTTTTTTCGGAAGTGTTAGACCTGTAAGAGAAAAATTTAAATGGTTGGGAAAGGCCATGGGATGTAGAAATATTTTTTTCACATTTTACTTCCTTCTAAAAACAGGAAAATCGATAGGGATTTTCGGACGGATAAGTACTTAGTGAACGGTTCGTTTATCTTTATATATTGTTCGGGGTGGGCGTTGTATTGGATTTTCGGAAGTGTTAGACCTGTAAGAGAAAAATTTAAATGGTTGGGAAAGGCCATGGGATGTAGAAATATTTTTTTCACATTTACTTCCTTGTAAAAACAGGTAAATCAATAGGGTTTTTCGTACGGATAATTACCCAGTGAACGGTTCGTTTAGCTTTATATATTGTTCCGGGTGGGCGTTGTATTGGGTTTTGGGAAGTGTTAGACCTGTAAGAGAAAAATTTAAATGGTTGGGAAAGGCCATGGGATGTAGAAATATTTTTTTCACATTTTATTTCCTTTTAAAAACAGGTAAATCAATAGGGATTTTCGTACGGATAAGTACCCAGTGAACGGTTCGTTTAGCTTTATATATTGTTCCGGGTAGGCGTTGTATTGGTTTTTGAAAGTGTTAGACCTGTAAGAGAAAAATTTACATGGTTGGGAAAGGCCATGGGATGTAGAAATATTTTTTTCACATTTACTTCCTTGTAAAAACAGGTAAATCAATAGGGTTTTTCGTACGGATAAGTACCCAGTGAACGGTTCGTTTAGCTTTATATATTGTTCCGGGTGGGCGTTGTATTGGGTTTTCAGAAGTGTTAGACATGTAAGAGAAAAATTTAAATGGTTGGGAAAGGCCATGGGATGTAGAAATATTTTTTTCACATTTTATTTCCTTTTAAAAACAGGTAAATCAATAGGGATTTTCGTACGGATAAGTACCCAGTGAACGGTTCGTTTAGCTTTATATATTGTTCCGGGTGGGCGTTGTATTGGTTTTTTGGAAGTGTTAGACCTGTAAGAGAAAAATTTAAATGGTTGGGAAAGGCCATGGGATGTAGAAATATTTTTTTCACATTTTTCTTCCTTATAAAAACAGGAAAATCGATAGGGATTTTCATACGGATAAGTACCCAGTGAACGGTTCGTTTATCTTTATATATTCTTCCGGGTGGGCGTTGTATTGGTTTTTCAGAAGTGTTAGACCTGTAAGAGAAAAATTTAAATGGTTGGGAAAGGCCATGGGATGTAGAAATATTTATTTCACATTTACTTCCTTGTAAAAACAGGTAAATCAATAGGGTTTTTCGTACGGATAAGTACCCAGTGAACCGTTCGTTTAGCTTTATATATTGTTCCGGGTGGGCGTTGTATTGTTTTTTCGGAAGTGTTAGACCTGTAAGAGAAAAATTTAAATGGTTGGGAAAGGCCATGGGATGTAGAAATATTTTTTTCACATTTTACTTCCTTGTAAAAACAGGAAAATCAATAGGGATTTTCGTACGGATAAGTACCCAGTGAACCGTTCGTTTAGCTTTATATATTGTTCGGGGTGGGCGTTGTATTGGATTTTCGGAAGTGTTAGACCTGTAAGAGAAAAATTTAAATGGTTGGGAAAGGCCATGGGATGTAGAAATATTTTTTTCACATTTTACTTCCTTCTAAAAACAGGAAAATCGATAGGGATTTTCGGACGGATAAGTACTTAGTGAACGGTTCGTTTATCTTTATATATTGTTCGGGGTGGGCGTTGTATTGGATTTTCGGAAGTGTTAGACCTGTAAGAGAAAAATTTAAATGGTTGGGAAAGGCCATGGGATGTAGAAATATTTTTTTCACATTTTATTTCCTTGTAAAAACAGGTAAAACAATAGGGTTTTTCGTACGGATAAGTGCCCAGTGAACGGTTTGTTTAGCTTTATACATTGTTCCGGGTGGGCGTTGTATTGTTTTTTCGGAAGTGTTAGACCTATAAGAGAAAAATTAAAATGGTTGGGAAAGGCCATGGGATGTAGAAATATTTTTTTCACATTTTACTTCCTTGTAAAAACAGGAAAATCGATAGGGATTTTCATACGGATAAGTACCCAGTGAACGGTTCGTTTATCTTTATATATTCTTCCGGGTGGGCGTTGTATTGGTTTTTCAGAAGTGTTAGACCTGTAAGAGAAAAATTTAAATGGTTGGGAAAGGCCATGGGATGTAGAAATATTTATTTCACATTTACTTCCTTGTAAAAACAGGTAAATCAATAGGGTTTTTCGTACGGATAAGTACCCAGTGAACCGTTCGTTTAGCTTTATATATTGTTCCGGGTGGGCGTTGTATTGTTTTTTCGGAAGTGTTAGACCTGTAAGAGAAAAATTTAAATGGTTGGGAAAGGCCATGGGATGTAGAAATATTTTTTTCACATTTTACTTCCTTCTAAAAACAGGAAAATCGATAGGGATTTTCGGACGGATAAGTACTTAGTGAACGGTTCGTTTATCTTTATATATTGTTCGGGGTGGGCGTTGTATTGGATTTTCGGAAGTGTTAGACCTGTAAGAGAAAAATTTAAATGGTTGGGAAAGGCCATGGGATGTAGAAATATTTTTTTCACATTTACTTCCTTGTAAAAACAGGTAAATCAATAGGGTTTTTCGTACGGATAATTACCCAGTGAACGGTTCGTTTAGCTTTATATATTGTTCCGGGTGGGCATTGTATTGGGCTTTGGGAAGTGTTAGACCTGTAAGAGAAAAATTTAAATGGTTGGGAAAGGCCATGGGATGTAGAAATATTTTTTTCACATTTTATTTCCTTTTAAAAACAGGTAAATCAATAGGGATTTTCGTACGGATAAGTACCCAGTGAACGGTTCGTTTAGCTTTATATATTGTTCCGGGTAGGCGTTGTATTGGTTTTTGAAAGTGTTAGACCTGTAAGAGAAAAATTTACATGGTTGGGAAAGGCCATGGGATGTAGAAATATTTTTTTCACATTTACTTCCTTGTAAAAACAGGTAAATCAATAGGGTTTTTCGTACGGATAAGTACCCAGTTAACGGTTCGTTTAGCTTTATATATTGTTCCGGGTGGGCGTTGTATTGGTTTTTCAGAAGTGTTAGACATGTAAGAGAAAAATTTAAATGGTTGGGAAAGGCCATGGGATGTAGAAATATTTTTTTCACATTTTATTTCCTTTTAAAAACAGGTAAATCAATAGGGATTTTCGTACGGATAAGTACCCAGTGAACGGTTCGTTTAGCTTTATATATTGTTCCGGGTGGGCGTTGTATTGGGTTTTGGGAAGTGTTAGACCTGTAAGAGAAAAATTTAAATGGTTGGGAAAGGCCATGGGATGTAGAAATATTTTTTTTCACATTTTATTTCCTTTTAAAAACAGGTAAATCAATAGGGATTTTCGTACGGATAAGTACCCAGTGAACGGTTCGTTTAGCTTTATATATTGTTCCGGGTAGGCGTTGTATTGGTTTTTGAATGTGTTAGACCTGTAAGAGAAAAATTTACATGGTTGGGAAAGGCCATGGGATGTAGAAATATTTTTTTCACATTTACTTCCTTGTAAAAACAGGTAAATCAATAGGGTTTTTCGTACGGATAAGTACCCAGTTAACGGTTCGTTTAGCTTTATATATTGTTCCGGGTGGGCGTTGTATTGGTTTTTCAGAAGTGTTAGACATGTAAGAGAAAAATTTAAATGGTTGGGAAAGGCCATGGGATGTAGAAATATTTTTTTCACATTTTATTTCCTTTTAAAAACAGGTAAATCAATAGGGATTTTCGTACGGATAAGTACCCAGTGAACGGTTCGTTTAGCTTTATATATTGTTCCGGGTGGGCGTTGTATTGGTTTTTTGGAAGTGTTAGACCTGTAAGAGAAAAATTTAAATGGTTGGGAAAGGCCATGGGATGTAGAAATATTTTTTTCACATTTTTCTTCCTTATAAAAACAGGAAAATCAATAGAGATTTTCGTACGGATATGTACCCAGTGAACGGTTCGTTTAGCTTTATATATTGTTCCGGGTGGGCGTTGTATTGGTTTTTCGGATGCGTTAGACCTGTAAGAGAAAAATTTAAATGGTTGGGAAAGGCCATGCGATGTAGAAATATTTTTTTCACATTTTACTTCCTTGTAAAAACAGGAAAATCGATAGGGATTTTCATACGGATAAGTACCCAGTGAACGGTTCGTTTATCTTTATATATTCTTCCGGGTGGGCGTTGTATTGGTTTTTCGGAAGTGTTAGACCTGTAAGAGAAAAATTTAAATGGTTGGGAAAGGCCATGGGATGTAGAAATATTTTTTTCACATTTACTTCCTTGTAAAAACAGGTAAATCAATAGGGTTTTTCGTACGGATAAGTGCCCAGTGAATGGTTCGTTTAGCTTTATATATTGTTCCGGGTGGGCGTTGTATTGATTTTTCGGAAGTGTTAGACCTGTAAGAGAAAAATATAAATGGTTGGGAAAGGCCATGGGATGTAGAAATATTTTTTTCACATTTTATTTCCTTGTAAAAACAGGTAAATCAATAGGGTTTTTCGTACGGATAAGTGCCCAATGAACCGTTCGTTTAGCTTTATATATTGTTCCGGGTGGGCGTTGTATTGGTTTTTCGGAAGTGTTAGACCTGTAAGAGAAAAATTTAAATGGTTGGGAAAGGCCATGGGATGTTGAAATATTTTTTTCACATTTTACTTCCTTGTAAAAACAGGAAAATCAATAGGGATTTTCGTACGGATAAGTACCCAGTGAACGGTTCGTTTAGCTTTATATATTGTTCCGGGTGGGCGTTGTATTGGTTTTTCGGAAGTGTTAGACCTGTAAGAGAAAAATTTAAATGGTTGGGAAAGGCCATGGGATGTAGAAATATTTTTTTCACATTTTATTTCCTTTTAAAAACAGGTAAATCAATAGGGATTTTCGTACGGATAAGTACCCAGTGAACGGTTCGTTTAGCTTTATATATTGTTCCGGGTGGGCGTTGTATTGGTTTTTCGGAAGTGTTATACCTGTAAGAGAAAAATTTAAATGGTTGGGAAAGGCCATGGGATGTAGAAATATTTTTTTCACATTTACTTCCTTGTAAAAACAGGTAAATCAATAGGGTTTTTCGTACGGATAAGTACCCAGTGAACGGTTCGTTTAGCTTTATATATTGTTCCGGGTGGGCGTTGTATTGGTTTTTCAGAAGTGTTAGACCTGTAAGAGAAAAATTTAAATGGTTGGGAAAGGCCATGGGATGTAGAAATATTTTTTTCACATTTTATTTCCTTGTAAAAACAGGTAAATCAATAGGGTTTTTCGTACGGATAAGTGCCCAGTGAACGGTTCGTTTAGCTTTATACATTGTTCCGGGTGGGCGTTGTATTGTTTTTTCGGAAGTGTTAGACCTGTAAGAGAAAAATTTAAATTGTTGGGAAAGGCCATGGGATGTAGAAATATTTTTTTCACATTTACTTCCTTGTAAAAACAGGTAAATCAATAGGGTTTTTCGTACGGATAAGTGCCCAGTGAACGGTTCGTTTAGCTTTATACATTGTTCCGGGTGGGCGTTGTATTGTTTTTTCGGAAGTGTTAGACCTGTAAGAGAAAAATTTAAATTGTTGGGAAAGGCCATGGGATGTAGAAATATTTTTTTCACATTTACTTCCTTGTAAAAACAGGTAAATCAATAGGGTTTTTCGTACGGATAAGTACCCAGTGAACGGTTCGTTTAGCTTTATACATTGTTCCGGGTGGGCGTTGTATTGGTTTTTCGGAAGCGTTAGACCTGTAAGAGAAAAATTTAAATGGTTGGGAAAGGCCATGGGATGTAGAAATATTTTTTTCACATTTTATTTCCTTGTAAAAACAGGTAAAACAATAGGGTTTTTCGTACGGATAAGTGCCCAGTGAACGGTTTGTTTAGCTTTATACATTGTTCCGGGTGGACGTTGTATTGTTTTTTCGCAAGTGTTAGACCTGTAAGAGAAAAATTTAAATTGTTGGGAAAGGCCATGGGATGTAGAAATATTTTTTTCACATTTACTTCCTTGTAAAAACAGGTAAATCAATAGGGTTTTTCGTACGGATAAGTACCCAGTGAACGGTTCGTTTAGCTTTATATATTGTTCCGGGTGGGCGTTGTATTGGTTTTTCAGAAGTGTTAGACCTGTAAGAGAAAAATTTAAATGGTTGGGAAAGGCCATGGGATGTAGAAATATTTTTTTCACATTTACTTCCTTGTAAAAACAGGTAAATCAATAGGGTTTTTCGTACGGATAAGTACCCAGTGAACGGTTCGTTTAGCTTTATATATTTTTCCGGGTGGGCGTTGTATTGGTTTTTCGGAAGTGTTAGACCTGTAAGAGAAAAATTTAAATGGTTGGGAAAGGCCATGGGATGTAGAAATATTTTTTTCACATTTACTTCCTTGTAAAAACAGGTAAATCAATAGGGTTTTTCGTACGGATAAGTACCCAGTGAACGGTTTGTTTAGCTTTATATATTGTTCCGGGTGGGCGTTGTATTGGTTTTTCAGAAGTGTTAGACCTGTAAGAGAAAAATTTAAATGGTTGGGAAAGGCCATGGGATGTAGAAATATTTTTTTCACATTTCATTTCCTTTTAAAAACAGGTAAATCAATAGGGATTTTCGTACGGATAAGTACCGAGTGAACGGTTCGTTTAGGTTTATATTTTGTTCCGGGTGGGCGTTGTATTGGTTTTTCGGAAGCGTTAGACCTGTAAGAAAAAAATTAAATGGTTGGGAAAGGCCATGGGATGTAGAAATATTTTTTTCACATTTTATTTACTTGTAAAAACAGGTAAAACAATAGGGTTTTTCGTACGGATAAGTGCCCAGTGAACGGTTTGTTTAGCTTTATACATTGTTCCGGGTGGGCGTTGTATTGTTTTTTCGGAAGTGTTAGACCTGTAAGAGAAAATTTAAAATGGTTGGGAAAGGCCATGGGATGTAGAAATATTTTTTTCACATTTTACTTCCTTGTAAAAATAGGAAAATCAATAGGAATTTTCGGACGGATAAGTACCTAGTGAACGGTTCGTTTATCTTTATATATTGTTCGGGGTGGGCGTTGTATTGGTTTTTCGGAAGTGTTAGACCTGTAAGAGAAAAATTTAAATGGTTGGGAAAGGCCATGGGATGTAGAAATATTTTTTCACATTTTACTTCCTTGTAAAAACAGGAAAATCAATAGGGATTTTCGTACGGATATGTACCCAGTGAACGGTTCATTTAGCTTTATATATTGTTCCGGGTGGGCGTTGTATTGGTTTTTCGGAAGCGTTAGACCTGTAAGAGAAAAATTTAAATGGTTGGGAAAGGCCATGGGATGTAGAAATATTTTTTTCACATTTTATTTCCTTGTAAAAACAGGTAAAACAATAGGGTTTTTCGTACGGATAAGTGCCCAGTGAACGGTTTGTTTAGCTTTATACATTGTTCCGGGTGGACGTTGTATTGTTTTTTCGCAAGTGTTAGACCTGTAAGAGAAAAATTTAAATTGTTGGGAAAGGCCATGGGATGTAGAAATATTTTTTTCACATTTACTTCCTTGTAAAAACAGGTAAATCAATAGGGTTTTTCGTACGGATAAGTACCCAGTGAACGGTTCGTTTAGCTTTATATATTGTTCCGGGTGGGCGTTGTATTGGTTTTTCAGAAGTGTTAGAACTGTAAGAGAAAAATTTAAATGGTTGGGAAAGGCCATGGGATGTAGAAATATTTTTTTCACATTTACTTCCTTGTAAAAACAGGTAAATCAATAGGGTTTTTCGTACGGATAAGTACCCAGTGAACGGTTCGTTTAGCTTTATATATTTTTCCGGGTGGGCGTTGTATTGGTTTTTCGGAAGTGTTAGACCTGTAAGAGAAAAATTTAAATGGTTGGGAAAGGCCATGGGATGTAGAAATATTTTTTTCACATTTACTTCCTTGTAAAAACAGGTAAATCAATAGGGTTTTTCGTACGGATAAGTACCCAGTGAACGGTTTGTTTAGCTTTATATATTGTTCCGCGTGGGCGTTGTATTGGTTTTTCAGAAGTGTTAGACCTGTAAGAGAAAAATTTAAATGGTTGGGAAAGGCCATGGGATGTAGAAATATTTTTTTCACATTTCATTTCCTTTTAAAAACAGGTAAATCAATAGGGATTTTCGTACGGATAAGTACCGAGTGAACGGTTCGTTTAGGTTTATATTTTGTTCCGGGTGGGCGTTGTATTGGTTTTTCGGAAGCGTTAGACCTGTAAGAAAAAAATTAAATGGTTGGGAAAGGCCATGGGATGTAGAAATATTTTTTTCACATTTTATTTACTTGTAAAAATAGGTAAAACAATAGGGTTTTTCGTACGGATAAGTGCCCAGTGAACGGTTTGTTTAGCTTTATACATTGTTCCGGGTGGGCGTTGTATTGTTTTTTCGGAAGTGTTAGACCTGTAAGAGAAAATTTAAAATGGTTGGGAAAGGCCATGGGATGTAGAAATATTTTTTTCACATTTTACTTCCTTGTAAAAATAGGAAAATCAATAGGAATTTTCGGACGGATAAGTACCTAGTGAACGGTTCGTTTATCTTTATATATTGTTCGGGGTGGGCGTTGTATTGGTTTTTCGGAAGTGTTAGAGCTGTAACAGAAAAATTTAAATGGTTGGGAAAGGCCATGGGATGTAGAAATATTTTTTCACATTTTACTTCCTTGTAAAAACAGGAAAATCAATAGGGATTTTCGTACGGATATGTACCCAGTGAACGGTTCATTTAGCTTTATATATTGTTCCGGGTGGGCGTTGTATTGGTTTTTTGGAAGCGTTAGACCTGTAAGAGAAAAATTTAAATGGTTGGGAAAGGCCATGGGATGTAGAAATATTTTTTTCACATTTTATTTCCTTGTAAATACAGGTAAAACAATAGGGTTTTTCGTACGGATAAGTGCCCAGTGAACGGTTTGTTTAGCTTTATACATTGTTCCGGGTGGACGTTGTATTGTTTTTTCGCAAGTGTTAGACCTGTAAGAGAAAAATTTAAATTGTTGGGAAAGGCCATGGGATGTAGAAATATTTTTTTCACATTTACTTCCTTGTAAAAACAGGTAAATCAATAGGGTTTTTCGTACGGATAAGTACCCAGTGAACGGTTCGTTTAGCTTTATATATTGTTCCGGGTGGGCGTTGTATTGGTTTTTCAGAAGTGTTAGACCTGTAAGAGAAAAATTTAAATGGTTGGGAAAGGCCATGGGATGTAGAAATATTTTTTTCACATTTACTTCCTTGTAAAAATAGGTAAATCAATAGGGTTTTTCGTACGGATAAGTACCCAGTGAACGGTTCGTTTAGCTTTATATATTTTTCCGGGTGGGCGTTGTATTGGTTTTTCGGAAGTGTTAGACCTGTAAGAGAAAAATTTAAATGGTTGGGAAAGGCCATGGGATGTAGAAATATTTTTTTCACATTTACTTCCTTGTAAAAACAGGTAAATCAATAGGGTTTTTCGTACGGATAACTACCCAGTGAACGGTTTGTTTAGCTTTATATATTGTTCCGGGTGGGCGTTGTATTGGTTTTTCAGAAGTGTTAGACCTGTAAGAGAAAAATTTAAATGGTTGGGAAAGGCCATGGGATGTAGAAATATTTTTTTCACATTTCATTTCCTTTTAAAAACAGGTAAATCAATAGGGATTTTCGTACGGATAAGTACCGAGTGAACGGTTCGTTTAGGTTTATATTTTGTTCCGGGTGGGCGTTGTATTGGTTTTTCGGAAGTGTTAGACCTGTAAGAGAAAAATTTAAATGGTTGGGAAAGGCCATGGGATGTAGAAATATTTTTTTCACATTTTACTTCCTTGTAAAAACAGGAAAATCAATAGGGATTTTCGTACGGATATGTACCCAGTGAACGGTTCATTTAGCTTTATATATTGCTCCGGGTGGGCGTTGTATTGGTTTTTCAGAAGCGTTAGACCTGTAAGAGAAATATTTAAATGGTTGGGAAAGGCCATGGGATGTAGAAATATTTTTTTCACATTTTATTTCCTTGTAAAAACAGGTAAATCAATAGGGTTTTTCGTACGGATAAGTGCCCAGTGAACGGTTCGTTTAGCTTTATATATTGTTCCGGGTGGGCGTTGTTTTGGTTTTTCAGAAGTGTTAGACCTGTAAGAGAAAAATTTAAATGGTTGGAAAAGGCCATGGGATGTAGAAATATTTTTTTCACATTTTATTTCCTTGTAAAAACAGGAAAATCGATAGGGATTTTCGTACGGATAAGTACCCAGTGAACGGTTCGTTTAGCTTTATATATTGTTCCGGGTGGGCGTTGTATTGGTTTTTCAGAAGTGTTAGACCTGTAAGAGAAAAATTTAAATGGTTGGGAAAGGCCATGGGATGTAGAAATATTTTTTTCACATTTTATTTCCTTTTAAAAACAGGTAAATCAATAGGGATTTTCGTACGGATAAGTACCCAGTGAACGGTTCGTTTAGCTTTATATATTGTTCCGGGTGGGCGTTGTATTGGTTTTTTGGAAGTGTTAGACCTGTAAGAGAAAAATTTAAATGGTTGGGAAAGGCCATGGGATGTAGAAATATTTTTTTCACATTTTACTTCCTTCTAAAAACAGGAAAATCGATAGGGATTTTCGGACGGATAAGTACCTAGTGAACGGTTCGTTTATCTTTATATATTGTTCGGGGTGGGCGTTGTATTGGATTTTCGGAAGTGTTAGACCTGTAAGAGAAAAATTTAAATAGTTGGGAAAGGCCATGGGATGTAGAAATATTTTTTTCACATTTACTTCCTTGTAAAAACAGGTAAATCAATAGGGTTTTTCGTACGGATAAGTACCCAGTGAACGGTTCGTTTAGCTTTATATATTTTTCCGGGTGGGCGTTGTATTGGTTTTTCGGAAGTGTTAGACCTGTAAGAGAAAAATTTAAATGGTTGGGAAAGGCCATGGGATGTAGAAATATTTTTTTCACATTTACTTCCTTGTAAAAACAGGTAAATCAATAGGGTTTTTCGTACGGATAAGTACTCAGTGAACGGTTCGTTTAGCTTTATATATTGTTCCGGGTGGGCGTTGTATTGGTTTTTCAGAAGTGTTAGACCTGTAAGAGAAAAATTTAAATGGTTGAGAAAGGCCATGGGATGTAGAAATATTTTTTTCACATTTCATTTCCTTTTAAAAACAGGTAAATCAATAGGGATTTTCGTACGGATAAGTACCCAGTGAACGGTTCGTTTAGCTTTATACATTGTTCCGGGTGGGCGTTGTATTGTTTTTTCGGAAGTGTTAGACCTGTAAGAGAAAAATTAAAATGGTTGGGAAAGGCCATGGGATGTAGAAATATTTTTTTCACATTTTACTTCCTTGTAAAAACAGGAAAATCGATAGGGATTTTCATACGGATATGTACCCAGTGAACGGTTCGTTTAGCTTTATATATTGTTCCGGGTGGGCGTTGTATTGGTTTTTCGGAAGCGTTAGACCTGTAAGAGAAAAATTTAAATGGTTGGGAAAGGCCATGGGATGTAGAAATATTTTTTTCACATTTTACGTCCTTGTAAAAACAGGAAAATCGATAGGGATTTTCATACGGATAAGTACCCAGTGAACGGTTCGTTTATCTTTATATATTCTTCCGGGTGGGCGTTGTATTGGTTTTTCGGAAGTGTTAGACCTGTAAGAGAAAAATTTAAATGGTTGGGAAAGGCCATGGGATGTAGAAATATTTTTTTCACATTTACTTCCTTGTAAAAACAGGTAAATCAAGAGGGTTTTTCGTACGGATAAGTGCCCAGTGAACGGTTCGTTTAGCTTTATATATTGTTCCGGGTGGGCGTTGTATTGATTTTTCGGAAGTGTTAGACCTGTAAGAGAAAAATTTAAATGGTTGGGAAAGGCCATGGGATGTAGAAATATTTTTTTCACATTTTATTTCCTTGTAAAAAC
This sequence comes from Paroedura picta, assembly GCF_049243985.1. Lineage (NCBI taxonomy): Eukaryota > Metazoa > Chordata > Lepidosauria > Squamata > Gekkonidae > Paroedura > Paroedura picta. The sequence continues at coordinate 189,506,209 of NC_135369.1, forward strand.
AGGTAAATCAATAGGGTTTTTCGTACGGATAAGTGCCCAGTGAACGGTTCGTTTAGCTTTATATATTGTTCTGGGTGGACGTTGTATTGGTTTTTCGGAAGTGTTAGACCTGTAAGAGAAAAATTTAAATGGTTGGGAAAGGCCATGGGATGTAGAAATATTTTTTTCACATTTACTTCCTTGTAAAAACAGGTAAATCAATAGGGTTTTTCGTACGGATAAGTACCCAGTGAACGGTTCGTTTAGCTTTATATATTGTTCCGGGTGGGCGTTGTATTGGTTTTTCGGAAGTGTTAGACCTGTAAGAGAAAAATTTAAATGGTTGGGAAAGGCCATGGGATGTAGAAATATTTTTTTCACATTTTATTTCCTTTTAAAAACAGGTAAATCAATAGGGATTTTCGTACGGATAAGTACCGAGTGAACGGTTCGTTTAGGTTTATATTTTGTTCCGGGTGGGCGTTGTATTGGTTTTTCGGAAGTGTTAGACCTGTAAGAGAAAAATTTAAATGGTTGGGAAAGGCCATGGGATGTAGAAATATTTTTTTCACATTTTACTTCCTTGTAAAAACAGGAAAATCAATAGGGATTTTCGTACGGATATGTACCCAGTGAACGGTTCATTTAGCTTTATATATTGCTCCGGGTGGGCGTTGTATTGGTTTTTCGGAAGCGTTAGACCTGTAAGAGAAAAATTTAAATGGTTGGGAAAGGCCATGGGATGTAGAAATATTTTTTTCACATTTTATTTCCTTGTAAAAACAGGTAAATCAATAGGGTTTTTCGTACGGATAAGTGCCCAGTGAACGGTTCGTTTAGCTTTATATATTGTTCCGGGTGGGCGTTGTTTTGGTTTTTCAGAAGTGTTAGACCTGTAAGAGAAAAATTTAAATGGTTGGAAAAGGCCATGGGATGTAGAAATATTTTTTTCACATTTTACTTCCTTGTAAAAACAGGAAAATCGATAGGGATTTTCGTACGGATAAGTACCCAGTGAACGGTTCGTTTAGCTTTATATATTGTTCCGGGTGGGCGTTGTATTGGTTTTTCAGAAGTGTTAGACCTGTAAGAGAAAAATTTAAATGGTTGGGAAAGGCCATGGGATGTAGAAATATTTTTTTCACATTTTATTTCCTTTTAACAACAGGTAAATCAATAGGGATTTTCGTACGGATAAGTACCCAGTGAACGGTTCGTTTAGCTTTATATATTGTTCCGGGTGGGCGTTGTATTGGTTTTTTGGAAGTGTTAGACCTGTAAGAGAAAAATTTAAATGGTTGGGAAAGGCCATGGGATGTAGAAATATTTTTTTCACATTTTACTTCCTTCTAAAAACAGGAAAATCGATAGGGATTTTCGGACGGATAAGTACCTAGTGAACGGTTCGTTTATCTTTATATATTGTTCGGGGTGGGCGTTGTATTGGATTTTCGGAAGTGTTAGACCTGTAAGAGAAAAATTTAAATGGTTGGGAAAGGCCATGGGATGTAGAAATATTTTTTTCACATTTACTTCCTTGTAAAAACAGGTAAATCAATAGGGTTTTTCGTACGGATAAGTACCCAGTGAACGGTTCGTTTAGCTTTATATATTTTTCCGGGTGGGCGTTGTATTGGTTTTTCGGAAGTGTTAGACCTGTAAGAGAAAAATTTAAATGGTTGGGAAAGGCCATGGGATGTAGAAATATTTTTTTCACATTTACTTCCTTGTAAAAACAGGTAAATCAATAGGGTTTTTCGTACGGATAAGTACTCAGTGAACGGTTCGTTTAGCTTTATATATTGTTCCGGGTGGGCGTTGTATTGGTTTTTCAGAAGTGTTAGACCTGTAAGAGAAAAATTTAAATGGTTGGGAAAGGCCATGGGATGTAGAAATATTTTTTTCACATTTCATTTCCTTTTAAAAACAGGTAAATCAATAGGGATTTTCGTACGGATAAGTACCCAGTGAACGGTTCGTTTAGCTTTATATATTGTTCCGGGTGGGCGTTGTATTGGTTTTTTGGAAGTGTTAGACCTGTAAGAGAAAAATTTAAATGGTTGGGAAAGGCCATGGGATGTAGAAATATTTTTTTCACATTTTACTTCCTTCTAAAAACAGGAAAATCGATAGGGATTTTCGGACGGATAAGTACCTAGTGAACGGTTCGTTTATCTTTATATATTGTTCGGGGTGGGCGTTGTATTGGATTTTCGGAAGTGTTAGACCTGTAAGAGAAAAATTTAAATGGTTGGGAAAGGCCATGGGATGTAGAAATATTTTTTTCACATTTACTTCCTTGTAAAAACAGGTAAATCAATAGGGTTTTTCGTACGGATAAGTACCCAGTGAACGGTTCGTTTAGCTTTATATATTTTTCCGGGTGGGCGTTGTATTGGTTTTTCGGAAGTGTTAGACCTGTAAGAGAAAAATTTAAATGGTTGGGAAAGGCCATGGGATGTAGAAATATTTTTTTCACATTTACTTCCTTGTAAAAACAGGTAAATCAATAGGGTTTTTCGTACGGATAAGTACTCAGTGAACGGTTCGTTTAGCTTTATATATTGTTCCGGGTGGGCGTTGTATTGGTTTTTCAGAAGTGTTAGACCTGTAAGAGAAAAATTTAAATGGTTGGGAAAGGCCATGGGATGTAGAAATATTTTTTTCACATTTCATTTCCTTTTAAAAACAGGTAAATCAATAGGGATTTTCGTACGGATAAGTACCCAGTGAACGGTTCGTTTAGCTTTATATATTGTTCCGGGTGGGCGTTGTACTGGTTTTTCGGAAGTGTTAGACCTTTAAGAGAAAAATTTAAATGGTTTGGAAAGGCCATGGGATGTAGAAATATTTTTTCACATTTTACTTCCTTGTAAAAACAGGAAAATCAATACGGATTTTCGTACGGATATGTACCCAGTGAACGGTTCGTTTAGCTTTATATATTGTTCCGGGTGGGCGTTGTATTGGTTTTTCGGAAGCGTTAGACCTGTAAGAAAAAAATTTAAATGGTTGGGAAAGGCCATGGGATGTAGAAATATTTTTTTCACATTTTATTTCCTTGTAAAAACAGGTAATACAATAGGGTTTTTCGTACGGATAAGTGCCCAGTGAACGGTTTGTTTAGCTTTATACATTGTTCCGGGTGGGCGTTGTATTGTTTTTTCGGAAGTGTTAGACCTGTAAGAGAAAAATTAAAATGGTTGGGAAAGGCCATGGGATGTAGAAATATTTTTTTCACATTTTACTTCCTTGTAAAAACAGGAAAATCGATAGGGATTTTCATACGGATAAGTACCCAGTGAACGGTTCGTTTATCTTTATATATTCTTCCGGGTGGGCGTTGTATTGGTTTTTCAGAAGTGTTAGACCTGTAAGAGAAAAATTTAAATGGTTGGGAAAGGCCATGGGATGTAGAAATATTTATTTCACATTTACTTCCTTGTAAAAACAGGTAAATCAATAGGGTTTTTCGTACGGATAAGTACCCAGTGAACCGTTCGTTTAGCTTTATATATTGTTCCGGGTGAGCGTTGTATTGTTTTTTCGGAAGTTTTAGACCTGTAAGAGAAAAATTTAAATGGTTGGGAAAGGCCATGGGATGTAGAAATATTTTTTTCACATTTTACTTCCTTGTAAAAACAGGAAAATCAATAGGGTTTTTCGTACGGATAAGTACCCAGTGAACGGTTCGTTTAGCTTTATATATTGTTCCGGGTGGGCGTTGTATTGGGTTTTGGGAAGTGTTAGACCTGTAAGAGAAAAATTTAAATGGTTGGGAAAGGCCATGGGATGTAGAAATATTTTTTTCACATTTTATTTCCTTGTAAAAACAGGTAATACAATAGGGTTTTTCGTACGGATAAGTGCCCAGTGAACGGTTTGTTTAGCTTTATACATTGTTCCGGGTGGGCGTTGTATTGTTTTTTCGGAAGTGTTAGACCTGTAAGAGAAAAATTAAAATGGTTGGGAAAGGCCATGGGATGTAGAAATATTTTTTTCACATTTTACTTCCTTGTAAAAACAGGAAAATCGATAGGGATTTTCATACGGATAAGTACCCAGTGAACGGTTCGTTTATCTTTATATATTCTTCCGGGTGGGCGTTGTATTGGTTTTTCAGAAGTGTTAGACCTGTAAGAGAAAAATTTAAATGGTTGGGAAAGGCCATGGGATGTAGAAATATTTATTTCACATTTACTTCCTTGTAAAAACAGGTAAATCAATAGGGTTTTTCGTACGGATAAGTACCCACTGAACCGTTCGTTTAGCTTTATATATTGTTCCGGGTGAGCGTTGTATTGTTTTTTCGGAAGTTTTAGACCTGTAAGAGAAAAATTTAAATGGTTGGGAAAGGCCATGGGATGTAGAAATATTTTTTTCACATTTTACTTCCTTGTAAAAACAGGAAAATCAATAGGGTTTTTCGTACGGATAAGTACCCAGTGAACGGTTCGTTTAGCTTTATATATTGTTCCGGGTGGGCGTTGTATTGGGTTTTGGGAAGTGTTAGACCTGTAAGAGAAAAATTTAAATGGTTGGGAAAGGCCATGGGATGTAGAAATATTTTTTTCACATTTTATTTCCTTTTAAAAACAGGTAAATCAATAGGGATTTTCGTACGGATAAGTACCCAGTGAACGGTTCGTTTAGCTTTATATATTGTTCCGGGTGGGCGTTGTATCGGTTTTTTGAAAGTGTTAGACCTGTAAGAGAAAAATTTACATGGTTGGGAAAGGCCATGGGATGTAGAAATATTTTTTTCACATTTACTTCCTTGTAAAAACAGGTAAATCAATAGGGTTTTTCGTACGGATAAGTACCCAGTGAACGGTTCGTTTAGCTTTATATATTGTTCCGGGTGGGTGTTGTATTGGTTTTTCAGAAGTGTTAGACCTGTAAGAGAAAAATTTAAATGGTTGGGAAAGGCCATGGGATGTAGAAATATTTTTTTCACATTTTATTTCCTTTTAAAAACAGGTAAATCAATAGGGATTTTCGTACGGATAAGTACCCAGTGAACGGTTCGTTTAGCTTTATATATTGTTCCGGGTGGGCGTTGTATTGGTTTTTTGGGAGTGTTAGACCTGTAAGAGAAAAATTTAAATGGTTGGGAAAGGCCATGGGATGTAGAAATATTTTTTTCACATTTTTCTTCCTTATAAAAACAGGAAAATCAATAGAGATTTTCGTACGGATATGTACCCAGTGAACGGTTCGTTTAGCTTTATATATTGTTCCGGGTGGGCGTTGTATTGGTTTTTCGGAAGCGTTAGACCTGTAAGAGAAAAATTTAAATGGTTGGGAAAGGCCATGGGATGTAGAAATATTTTTTTCACATTTTACTTCCTTGTAAAAACAGGAAAATCGATAGGGATTTTCATACGGATAAGTACCCAGTGAACGGTTCGTTTATCTTTATATATTCTTCCGGGTGGGCGTTGTATTGGTTTTTCGGAAGTGTTAGACCTGTAAGAGAAAAATTTAAATGGTTGGGAAAGGCCATGGGATGTAGAAATATTTTTTTCACATTTACTTCCTTGTAAAAACAGGTAAATCAATAGGGTTTTTCGTACGGATAAGTGCCCAGTGAACGGTTCGTTTAGCTTTATATATTGTTCCGGGTGGGCGTTGTATTGATTTTTCGGAAGTGTTAGACCTGTAAGAGAAAAATTTAAATGGTTGGGAAAGGCCATGGGATGTAGAAATATTTTTTTCACATTTTACTTCCTTGTAAAAACAGGTAAATCAATAGGGTTTTTCGTACGGATAAGTGCCAAGTGAACGGTTCGTTTAGCTTTATATATTGTTCCGGGTGGACGTTGTATTGGTTTTTCGGAAGTGTTAGACCTGTAAGAGAAAAATTTAAATGGTTGGGAAAGGCCATGGGATGTAGAAATATTTTTTTCACATTTTACTTCCTTGTAAAAACAGGAAAATCAATAGGGATTTTCGTACGGATATGTACCCAGTGAACGGTTCGTTTAGCTTTATATATTGTTCCGGGTGGGCGTTGTATTGGTTTTTCGGAAGCGTTAGACCTGTAAGAAAAAAATTTAAATGGTTGGGAAAGGCCATGGGATGTAGAAATATTTTTTTCACATTTTATTTCCTTGTCAAAACAGGTAAATCAATAGGGTTTTTCGTACGGATAAGTCCCCAGTGAACGGTTTGTTTAGCTTTATACATTGTTCCGGGTGGGCGTTGTATTGTTTTTTCGGAAGTGTTAGACCTGTAAGAGAAAAATTTAAATGGTTGGGAAAGGCCATGGGATGTAGAAATATTTTTTCACATTTTACTTCCTTGTAAAAACAGGAAAATCGATAGGGATTTTCATACGGATAAGTACCCAGTGAACGGTTCGTTTATCTTTATATATTCTTCCGGGTGGGCGTTGTATTGGTTTTTCGGAAGTGTTAGACCTGTAAGAGAAAAATTTAAATGGTTGGGAAAGGCCATGGGATGTAGAAATATTTTTTTCACATTTTACTTCCTTGTAAAAACAGGAAAATCAATAGGGTTTTTCGTACGGATAAGTACCCAGTGAACGGTTCGTTTAGCTTTATATATTGTTCCTGGTGGGCGTTGTATTGGGTTTTGGGAAGTGTTAGACCTGTAAGAGAAAAATTTAAATGGTTGGGAAAGGCCATGGGATGTAGAAATATTTTTTTCACATTTTATTTCCTTTTAAAAACAGGTAAATCAATAGGGATTTTCGTACGGATAAGTACCCAGTGAACGGTTCGTTTAGCTTTATATATTGTTCCGGGTGGGCGTTGTATTGGTTTTTTGGAAGTGTTAGACCTGTAAGAGAAAAATTTAAATGGTTGGGAAAGGCCATGGGATGTAGAAATATTTTTTTCACATTTTTCTTCCTTATAAAAACAGGAAAATCAATAGAGATTTTCGTACGGATATGTACCCAGTGAACGGTTCGTTTAGCTTTATATATTGTTCCGGGTGGGCGTTGTATTGGTTTTTCGGAAGCGTTAGACCTGTAAGAGAAAAATTTAAATGGTTGGGAAAGGCCATGGGATGTAGAAATATTTTTTTCACATTTACTTCCTTGTAAAAACAGGTAAATCAATAGGGTTTTTCGTACGGATAAGTGCCCAGTGAACGGTTCGTTTAGCTTTATATATTGTTCCGGGTGGGCGTTGTATTGATTTTTCGGAAGTGTTAGACCTGTAAGAGAAAAATTTAAATGGTTGGGAAAGGCCATGGGATGTAGAAATATTTTTTTCACATTTTATTTCCTTGTAAAAACAGGTAAATCAATAGGGTTTTTCGTACGGTTAAGTGCCCAGTGAACGGTTCGTTTAGCTTTATATATTGTTCCGGGTGGACGTTGTATTGGTTTTTCGGAAGTGTTAGACCTGTAAGAGAAAAATTTAAATGGTTGGGAAAGGCCATGGGATGTAGAAATATTTTTTTCACATTTTACTTCCTTGTAAAAACAGGAAAATCAATAGGGATTTTCGTACGGATATGTACCCAGTGAACGGTTCGTTTAGCTTTATATATTGTTCCGGGTGGGCGTTGTATTGGTTTTTCGGAAGCGTTAGACCTGTAAGAAAAAAATTTAAATGGTTGGGAAAGGCCATGGGATGTAGAAATATTTTTTTCACATTTTATTTCCTTGTCAAAACAGGTAAATCAATAGGGTTTTTCGTACGGATAAGTGCCCAGTGAACGGTTTGTTTAGCTTTATACATTGTTCCGGGTGGGCGTTGTATTGTTTTTTCGGAAGTGTTAGACCTGTAAGAGAAAATTTTAAATGGTTGGGAAAGGCCATGGGATGTAGAAATATTTTTTTCACAATTTACTTCCTTGTAAAAACAGGAAAATCGATAGGGATTTTCATACGGATAAGTACCCAGTGAACGGTTCGTTTATCTTTATAAATTCTTCCGGGTGGGCGTTGTATTGGTTTTTCGGAAGTGTTAGACCTGTAAGAGAAAAATTTAAATGGTTGGGAAAGGCCATGGGATGTAGAAATATTTTTTTCACATTTACTTCCTTGTAAAAACAGGTAAATCAATAGGGTTTTTCGTACGGATAAGTGCCCAGTGACGGGTTCGTTTAGCTTTATATATTGTTCCGGGTGGGCGTTGTTTTGGTTTTTCAGAAGTGTTAGACCTGTAAGAGAAAAATTTAAATGGTTGGGAAAGGCCATGGGATGTAGAAATATTTTTTTCACATTTTACTTCCTTGTAAAAACAGGAAAATCGATAGGGATTTTCGTACGGATAAGTAGCTAGTGAACGGTTCCTTTATCTTTATATATTCTTCTGGGTGGGCGTTGTATTGGATTTTCGGAAGTGTTAGACCTGTAAGAGAAAAATTTAAATGGTTGGGAAAGGCCATGGGATGTAGAAATATTTTTTTCACATTTACTTCCTTGTAAAAACAGGTAAATCAATAGGGTTTTTCGTACGGATAAGTACCCAGTGAACGGTTCGTTTAGCTTTATATATTGTTCCGGGTGGGCGTTGTATTGGTTTTTCGGAAGTGTTAGACCTGTAAGAGAAAAATTTAAATGGTTGGGAAAGGCCATGGGATGTAGAAATATTTTTTTCACATTTTATTTCCTTTTAAAAACAGGTAAATCAATAGGGATTTTCGTACGGATAAGTACCCAGTGAACGGTTCGTTTAGCTTTATATATTGTTCCGGGTGGGCGTTGTATTGGTTTTTCGGAAGCGTTAGACCTGTAAGAGAAAAATTTAAACGGTTGGAAAAGGCCATGGGATGTAGAAATATTTTTTTCACATTTTACTTCCTTGTAAAAACAGGAAAATCAATAGGGATTTTCGTACGGATATGTACCCAGTGAACGGTTCGTTTAGCTTTATATATTGTTCCGGGTGGGCGTTGTATTCGTGTTTCGGAAGCGTTAGACCTGTAAGAAAAAAATTTAAATGGTTGGGAAAGGCCATGGGATGTAGAAATATTTTTTTCACATTTACTTCCTTGTAAAAACAGGTAAATCAATAGGGTTTTTCGTACGGATAAGTGCCCAGTGAACGGTTTGTTTAGCTTTATACATTGTTCCGGGTGGGCGTTGTATTGTTTTTTCGGAAGTGTTAGACCTGTAAGAGAAAAATTTAAATGGTTGGGAAAGGCCATGGGATGTAGAAATATTTTTTTCACATTTTACTTCCTTGTAAAAACAGGAAAATCGATAGGGATTTTCGTACGGATATGTACCCAGTGAACGGTTCGTTTAGCTTTATATATTGTTCCGGGTGGGCGTTGTATTGGTTTTTCGGAAGCGTTAGACCTGTAAGAAAAAAATTTAAATGGTTGGGAAAGGCCATGGGATGTAGAAATATTTTTTTCACATTTTATTTCCTTGTCAAAACAGGTAAATCAATAGGGTTTTTCGTACGGATAAGTGCCCAGTGAACGGTTTGTTTAGCTTTATACATTGTTCCGGGTGGGCGTTGTATTGTTTTTTCGGAAGTGTTAGACCTGTAAGAGAAAAATTTAAATGGTTGGGAAAGGCCATGGGATGTAGAAATATTTTTTTCACATTTTACTTCCTTGTAAAAACAGGAAAATCGATAGGGATTTTCATACGGATAAGTGCCCAGTGAACGGTTCGTTTAGCTTTATATATTGTTCCGGTTGGGCGTTGTTTTGGTTTTTCAGAAGTGTTAGACCTGTAAGAGAAAAATTTAAATGGTTGGGAAAGGCCATGGGATGTAGAAATATTTTTTTCACATTTTACTTCCTTGTAAAAACAGGAAAATCGATAGGGATTTTCGTACGGATAAGTAGCTAGTGAACGGTTCCTTTATCTTTATATATTCTTCTGGGTGGGCGTTGTTTTGGATTTTCGGAAGTGTTAGACCTGTAAGAGAAAAATTTAAATGGTTGGGAAAGGCCATGGGATGTAGAAATATTTTTTTCACATTTTATTTCCTTGTAAAAACAGGTAAATCAATAGGGTTTTTCGTACGGATAAGTGCCCAGTGAACGGTTTGTTTAGCTTTATACATTGTTCCGGGTGGGCGTTGTATTGTTTTTTCGGAAGTGTTAGACCTGTAAGAGAAACATTTAAATGGTTGGGAAAGGCCATGGGATGTAGAAATATTTTTTTCACATTTACTTCCATGTAAAAAAAGGTAAATCAATAGGGTTTTTCGTACGGATAAGTGCCCAGTGAACGGTTCGTTTAGCTTTATATATTGTTCCGGGTGGGCGTTGTATTGATTTTTCGGAAGTGTTAGACCTGTAAGAGAAAAATTTAAATTGTTGGGAAAGGCCATGGGATATAGAATTATTTTTTTCACATTTTATTTCCGTTTAAAAACAGGTAAATCAATAGTGATTTTCGTACGGATAAGTACCCAGTGAACGGTTCGTTTAGCTTTATATATTGTTCCGGGTGGGCGTTGTTTTGGTTTTTCAGAAGTGTTAGACCTGTAAGAGAAAAATTTAAATGGTTGGGAAAGGCCATGGGATGTAGAAATATTTTTTTCACATTTTACTTCCTTGTAAAAACAGGAAAATCAATAGGGATTTTCGTACGGATATGTACCCAGTGAACGGTTCGTTTAGCTTTATATATTGTTCCGGGTGGGCGTTGTATTCGTGTTTCGGAAGCGTTAGACCTGTAAGAAAAAAATTTAAATGGTTGGGAAAGGCCATGGGATGTAGAAATATTTTTTTCACATTTACTTCCTTGTAAAAACAGGTAAATCAATAGGGTTTTTCGTACGGATAAGTGCCCAGTGAACGGTTTGTTTAGCTTTATACATTGTTCCGGGTGGGCGTTGTATTGTTTTTTCGGAAGTGTTAGACCTGTAAGAGAAAAATTTAAATGGTTGGGAAAGGCCATGGGATGTAGAAATATTTTTTTCACATTTTACTTCCTTGTAAAAACAGGAAAATCAATAGGGATTTTCGTACGGATATGTACCCAGTGAACGGTTCGTTTAGCTTTATATATTGTTCCGGGTGGGCGTTGTATTGGTTTTTCGGAAGCGTTAGACCTGTAAGAAAAAAATTTAAATGGTTGGGAAAGGCCATGGGATGTAGAAATATTTTTTTCACATTTTACTTCCTTGTAAAAACAGGAAAATCGATAGGGATTTTCATACGGATAAGTACCCAGTGAACGGTTCGTTTATCTTTATATATTCTTCCGGGTGGGCGTTGTATTGGTTTTTCAGAAGTGTTAGACCTGTAAGAGAAAAATTTAAATGGTTGGGAAAGGCCATGGGATGTAGAAATATTTTTTCACATTTACTTCCTTGTAAAAACAGGTAAATCAATAGGGTTTTTCGTACGGATAAGTGCCCAGTGAACGGTTCGTTTAGCTTTATATATTGTTCCGGTTGGGCGTTGTTTTGGTTTTTCAGAAGTGTTAGACCTGTAAGAGAAAAATTTAAATGGTTGGGAAAGGCCATGGGATGTAGAAATATTTTTTTCACATTTTACTTCCTTGTAAAAACAGGAAAATCGATAGGGATTTTCGTACGGATAAGTAGCTAGTGAACGGTTCCTTTATCTTTATATATTCTTCTGGGTGGGCGTTGTTTTGGATTTTCGGAAGTGTTAGACCTGTAAGAGAAAAATTTAAATGGTTGGGAAAGGCCATGGGATGTAGAAATATTTTTTTCACATTTTATTTCCTTGTAAAAACAGGTAAATCAATAGGGTTTTTCGTACGGATAAGTGCCCAGTGAACGGTTTGTTTAGCTTTATACATTGTTCCGGGTGGGCGTTGTATTGTTTTTTCGGAAGTGTTAGACCTGTAAGAGAAACATTTAAATGGTTGGGAAAGGCCATGGGATGTAGAAATATTTTTTTCACATTTACTTCCATGTAAAAAAAGGTAAATCAATAGGGTTTTTCGTACGGATAAGTGCCCAGTGAACGGTTCGTTTAGCTTTATATATTGTTCCGGGTGGGCGTTGTATTGATTTTTCGGAAGTGTTAGACCTGTAAGAGAAAAATTTAAATTGTTGGGAAAGGCCATGGGATATAGAATTATTTTTTTCACATTTTATTTCCGTTTAAAAACAGGTAAATCAATAGTGATTTTCGTACGGATAAGTACCCAGTGAACGGTTCGTTTAGCTTTATATATTGTTCCGGGTGGGCGTTGTTTTGGTTTTTCAGAAGTGTTAGACCTGTAAGAGAAAAATTTAAATGGTTGGGAAAGGCCATGGGATGTAGAAATATTTTTTTCACATTTTACTTCCTTGTAAAAACAGGAAAATCGATAGGGATTTTCGTACGGATAAGTAGCTAGTGAACGGTTCCTTTATCTTTATATATTCTTCTGGGTGGGCGTTGTATTGCATTTTCGGAAGTGTTAGACCTGTAAGAGAAAAATTTAAATGGTTGGGAAAGGCCATGGGATGTAGAAATATTTTTTTCACATTTACTTCCTTGTAAAAACAGGTAAATCAATAGGGTTTTTCGTACAGATAAGTACCCAGTGAACGGTTCGTTTAGCTTTATATATTGTTCCGGGTGGGCGTTGTATTGGTTTTTCGGAAGTGTTAGACCTGTAAGAGAAAAATTTAAATGGTTGGGAAAGGCCATGGGATGTAGAAATATTTTTTTCACATTTTACTTCCTTGTAAAAACAGGAAAATCGATAGGGATTTTCATACGGATAAGTAGCTAGTGAACGGTTCCTTTATCTTTATATATTCTTCTGGGTGGGCGTTGTATTGGATTTTCGGAAGTGTTAGACCTGTAAGAGAAAAATTTAAATGGTTGGGAAAGGCCATGGGATGTAGAAATATTTTTTTCACATTTTACTTCCTTGTAAAAAAAGGAAAATCGATAGGGATTTTCGTACGGATAAGTAGCTAGTGAACGGTTCCTTTATCTTTATATATTCTTCTGGGTGGGCGTTGTATTGGATTTTCGGAAGTGTTAGACCTGTAAGAGAAAAATTTAAATGGTTGGGAAAGGCCATGGGATGTAGAAATATTTTTTTCACATTTTACTTCCTTGTAAAAACAGGTAAATCAATAGGGTTTTTCGTACGGAGAAGTGCCCAGTGAACGTCTCGTTTAGCTTTATATATTGTTCCGGGTGGGCGTTGTATTGGTTTTTCGGAAGTGTTAAACCTGTACGAGAAAAATTTAAATGGTTGGGAAAGGCCATGGGATGTAGAAATATTTTTTTCACATTTTATTTCCTTGTAAAAACAGGTAAATCAATAGGGTTTTTCGTACGGATAAGTACCCAGTGAACGGTTCGTTTAGCTTTATATATTTTTCCGGGTGGGAGTTGTATTGGTTTTTCAAAAGTGTTAGACCTGTAAGAGAAAAATTTAAATGGTTGGGAAAGACCATGGGATGTAGAAATGTTTTTTTCACATTTTACTTCCTTGTAAAAACAGGTAAATCAATAGGGTTTTTCGTACGGAGAAGTGCCCAGTGAACGGCTCGTTTAGCTTTATATATTGTTCCGGGTGGGCGTTGTATTGGTTTTTCGGAAGTGTTAGACCTGTAAGAGAAAAATTTAAATGGTTGGGAAAGGCCATGGTTTGTAGAAATATTTTTTTCACATTTTATTTCCTTGTAAATACAGGTATATCGATAGGGATTTTCATACGGATAAGTGCCCAGTGAACGGTTCGTTTAGCTTTATATATTGTTCCGGGTGGGCGTTGTATTGGTTTTTCGGAAGTGTTAAACCTGTAAGAGAAAAATTTCAATGGTTGGGAAAGGCCATGGGATGTAGAAATATTTTTTTCACATTTTACTTCCTTGTAAAAACAGCAAAATCGATAGGGATTTTCGTACAGATAAGTACCCAGTGAACGGTTCGTTTATCTTTATATATTCTTCCGGGTGGGCGTTGTATTGGTTTTTCGGAAGTGTTAGACCTGTAAGAGAAATATTTAAATGGTTGGGAAAGGCCATGGGATGTAGAAATATTTTTTTCACATTTTATTTCCTTGTAAAAACAGGTAAATCAATAGGGTTTTTCGTACGGAGAAGTGCCCAGTGAACGGCTCTTTTAGCTTTATATATTGTTCCGGGTGGGCGTTATATTGGTTTTTCGGAAGTGTTAAACCTGTACGAGAAAAATTTAAATGGTTGGGAAAGGCCATGGGATGTAGAAATATTTTTTTCACATTTTATTTCCTTGTTAAAACAGGTAAATCAATAGGGTTTTCCGTACGGATAAGTGCCCAGTGAACGGTTCGTTTAGCTTTATATATTGTTCCGGGTGGGCGTTGTTTTGGTTTTTCGGAAGTTTTAGACCTCTAAGAGAAAAATTTAAATGGTTGGGAAAGGCCATGGGATGTAGAAATATTTTTTTCACATTTTACTTGCTTGTAAAAACAGGAAAATCCATAGGGATTTTCGTACGGATAAGTACCCAGTGAACGGTTCGTTTATCTTTATATATTCTTCCGGGTGGGCGTTGTATTGGTTTTTCGGAAGTGTTAGACCTGTAAGAGAAAAATTTAAATGGTTGGGAAAGGCCATGGGATGTAGAAATATTTTTTTCACATTTTACTTCCTTGTAAAAACAGGAAAATCAATAGGGATTTTCGTACGGATATGTACCCAGTGAACGGTTCGTTTAGCTTTATATATTGTTCCGGGTGGGCGTTGTATTGGTTTTTCGGAAGTGTTAGACCTGTAAGAAAAAAATTTAAATGGTTGGGAAAGGCCATGGGATGTAGAAATATTTTTTTCACATTTTATTTCCTTGTAAAAACAGGTAAATCAATAGGGTTTTTCGTACGGATAAGTGCCCAGTGAACGGTTCGTTTAGCTTTATATATTGTTCCGGGTGGGCATTGTTTAGGTTTTTCAGAAGTGTTAGACCGGTAAGAGAAAAATTTAAATGGTTGGGAAAGGCCATGGGATGTAGAAATATTTTTTTCACATTTTATTTCCTTGTAAAAACAGGTAAATCAATAGGGTTTTTCGTACGGATAAGTGCCCAGTGAACGGTTCATTTAGCTTTATATATTGTTCCGGGTGGGCGTTGTTTTGGTTTTTCGGAAGTGTTAGACCTGTAAGAGAAAAATTTAAATGGTTGGGAAAGGCCATGGGATGTAGAAATGTTTTTTTTACATTTTACTTCCTTGTAAAAACAGGTAAATCAATAGGGTTTTTCGTACGGATAAGTGCCCAGTGAACGGTTTGTTTAGCTTTATACATTGTTCCGGGTGGGCGTTGTATTGGTTTTTCGGAAGTGTTAGACCTGTAAGAGAAAAATTTAAATGGTTGGGAAAGGCCATGGGATGTAGAAATATTTTTTTCACATTTTATTTCCTTGTAAATACAGGTAAATCAATAGGGTTTTTCGTACGGATAAGTGCCCAGTGAACGGTTCGTTTAGCTTTATATATTGTTCCGGGTGGGCGTTGTATTGGTTTTTCGGAAGTGTTAGACCTGTAAGAGAAAAATTTCAATGGTTGGGAAAGGCCATGGGATGTAGAAATATTTTTTTCACATTTTACTTCCTTGTAAAAACAGCAAAATCGATAGGGATTTTCGTACAGATAAGTACCCAGTGAACGGTTCGTTTATCTTTATATATTCTTCCGGGTGGGCGTTGTATTGGTTTTTCGGAAGTGTTAGACCTGTAAGAGAAATATTTAAATGGTTGGGAAAGGCCATGGGATGTAGAAATATTTTTTTCACATTTTACTTCCTTGTAAAAACAGGTAAATCAATAGGGTTTTTCATACGGATAAGTGCCCAGTGAACGGTTCGTTTAGCTTTATATATTTTTCCGGGTGGGAGTTGTATTGGTTTTTCAGAAGTGTTAGACCTGTAAGAGAAAAATTTAAATGGTTGGGAAAGGCCATGGGATGTAGAAATATTTTTTTCACATTTTACTTCCTTGTAAAAACAGGAAAATCGATAGGGATTTTCGTACGGATAAGTAGCTAGTGAACGGTTCCTTTATCTTTATATATTCTTCTGGGTGGGCGTTGTTTTGGATTTTCGGAAGTGTTAGACCTGTAAGAGAAAAATTTAAATGGTTGGGAAAGGCCATGGGATGTAGAAATATTTTTTTCACATTTTATTTCCTTGTAAAAACAGGTAAATCAATAGGGTTTTTCGTACGGATAAGTGCCCAGTCAACGGTTTGTTTAGCTTTATACATTGTTCCGGGTGGGCGTTGTATTGTTTTTTCGGAAGTGTTAGACCTGTAAGAGAAACATTTAAATGGTTGGGAAAGGCCATGGGATGTAGAAATATTTTTTTCACATTTACTTCCTTGTAAAAACAGGTAAATCAATAGGGTTTTTCGTACGGAGAAGTGCCCAGTGAACGGCTCGTTTAGCTTTATATATTGTTCCGGGTGGGCGTTGTATTGGTTTTTCGGAAGTGTTAGACCTGTAAGAGAAAAATTTAAATGGTTGGGAAAGGCCATGGTTTGTAGAAATATTTTTTTCACATTTACTTCCTTGTAAAAACAGGTAAATCAATAGGGTTTTTCGTACGGATAAGTGCCCAGTGAACGGTTCGTTTAGCTTTATATATTGTTCCGGGTGGGCGTTGTTTTGGTTTTTCAGAAGTGTTAGACCTGTAAGAGAAAAATTTAAATGGTTGGGAAAGGCCATGGGATGTAGAAATATTTTTTTCACATTTTACTTCCTTGTAAAAACAGGAAAATCGATAGGGATTTTCGTACGGATAAGTAGCTAGTGAACGGTTCCTTTATCTTTATATATTCTTCTGGGTGGGCGTTGTATTGGATTTTCGGAAGTGTTAGACCTGTAAGAGAAAAATTTAAATGGTTGGGAAAGGCCATGGGATGTAGAAATATTTTTTTCACATTTACTTCCTTGTAAAAACAGGTAAATCAATAGGGTTTTTCGTACGGATAAGTACCCAGTGAACGGTTCGTTTAGCTTTATATATTGTTCCGGGTGGGCGTTGTATTGGTTTTTCGGAAGTGTTAGACCTGTAAGAGAAAAATTTAAATGGTTGGGAAAGGCCATGGGATGTAGAAATATTTTTTTCACATTTTACTTCCTTGTAAAAACAGGAAAATCGATAGGGATTTTCATACGGATAAGTAGCTAGTGAACGGTTCCTTTATCTTTATATATTCTTCTGGGTGGGCGTTGTATTGGATTTTCGGAAGTGTTAGACCTGTAAGAGAAAAATTTAAATGGTTGGGAAAGGCCATGGGATGTAGAAATATTTTTTTCACATTTTACTTCCTTGTAAAAACAGGAAAATCGATAGGGATTTTCGTACGGATAAGTAGCTAGTGAACGGTTCCTTTATCTTTATATATTCTTCTGGGTGGGCGTTGTATTGGATTTTCGGAAGTGTTAGACCTGTAAGAGAAAAATTTAAATGGTTGGGAAAGGCCATGGGATGTAGAAATATTTTTTTCACATTTACTTCCTTGTAAAAACAGGTAAATCAATAGGGTTTTTCGTACGGATAAGTACCCAGTGAACGGTTCGTTTAGCTTTATATATTGTTCCGGGTGGGCGTTGTATTGGTTTTTCGGTAGTGTTAGACCTGTAAGAGAAAAATTTAAATGGTTGGGAAAGGCCATGGGATGTAGAAATATTTTTTTCACATTTTACTTCCTTGTAAAAACAGGAAAATCGATAGGGATTTTCATACGGATAAGTAGCTAGTGAACGGTTCCTTTATCTTTATATATTCTTCTGGGTGGGCGTTGTATTGGATTTATGGAAGTGTTAGACCTGTAAGAGAAAAATTTAAATGGTTGGGAAAGGCCATGGGATGTAGAAATATTTTTTTCACATTTACTTCCTTGTAAAAACAGGTAAATCAATAGGGTTTTTCGTACGGATAAGTACCCAGTGAACGGTTCGTTTAGCTTTATATATTGTTCCGGGTGGGCGTTGTATTGGTTTTTCGGAAGTGTTAGACCTGTAAGAGAAAAATTTAAATGGTTGGGAAAGGCCATGGGATGTAGAAATATTTTTTTCACATTTTACTTCCTTGTAAAAACAGGAAAATCGATAGGGATTTTCATACGGATAAGTACCCAGTGAACGGTTCGTTTATCTTTATATATTCTTCCGGGTGGGCGTTGTATTGGTTTTTCAGAAGTGTTAGACCTGTAAGAGAAAAATTTAAATGGTTGGGAAAGGCCATGGGATGCAGAAATATTTTTTTCACATTTACTTCCTTGTAAAAACAGGTAAATCAATAGGGTTTTTCGTACGGATAAGTGCCCAGTGAACGGTTCGTTTAGCTTTATATATTGTTCCGGGTGGGCGTTGTATTGATTTTTCGGAAGTGTTAGACCTGTAAGAGAAAAATTTAAATGGTTGGGAAAGGCCATGGGATGTAGAAATATTTTTTCACATTTTATTTCCTTGTAAAAACCTGTAAATCAATAGGGTTTTTCGTACGGATAAGTGCCCAGTGAACGGTTCGTTTAGCTTTATATATTGTTCCGGGTGGGCGTTGTATTGGTTTTTCGGAAGTGTTAGACCTGTAAGAGAAAAATTTAAATGGTTGGGAAAGGCCATGGGATGTAGAAATATTTTTTTCACATTT
The DNA here is from genome assembly GCF_049243985.1 of Paroedura picta. Taxonomy (NCBI): domain Eukaryota; kingdom Metazoa; phylum Chordata; class Lepidosauria; order Squamata; family Gekkonidae; genus Paroedura; species Paroedura picta. Next base: position 189,524,691 of record NC_135369.1, read on the forward strand.
TACTTCCTTGTAAAAACAGGAAAATCAATAGGGATTTTCGTACGGATATGTACCCAGTGAACGGTTCGTTTAGCTTTATATATTGTTCCGGGTGGGCATTGTATTGGTTTTTCGGAAGCGTTAGACCTGTAAGAAAAAAATTTAAATGGTTGGGAAAGGCCATGGGATGTAGAAATATTTTTTTCACATTTTATTTCCTTGTCAAAACAGGTAAATCAATAGGGTTTTTCGTACGGATAAGTGCCCAGTGAACGGTTTGTTTAGCTTTATACATTGTTCCGGGTGGGCGTTGTATTGTTTTTTCGGAAGTGTTAGACCTGTAAGAGAAAAATTTAAATGGTTGGGAAAGGCCATGGGATGTAGAAATATTTTTTTCACATTTTACTTCCTTGTAAAAACAGGAAAATCGATAGGGATTTTCATACGGATAAGTACCCAGTGAACGGTTCGTTTATCTTTATATATTCTTCCGGGTGGGTGTTGTATTGGTTTTTCAGAAGTGTTAGACCTGTAAGAGAAAAATTTAAATGGTTGGGAAAGGCCATGGGATGTAGAAATATTTTTTTCACATTTACTTCCTTGTAAAAACAGGTAAATTAATAGGGTTTTTCGTACGGATAAGTGCCCAGTGAACGGTTCGTTTAGCTTTATATATTGTTCCGGGTGGGCGTTGTTTTGATTTTTCAGAAGTGTTAGACCTGTAAGAGAAAAATTTAAATGGTTGGGAAAGGCCATGGGATGTAGAAATATTTTTTTCACATTTACTTCCTTGTAAAAACAGGTAAATCAATAGGGTTTTTCGTACGGATAAGTACCCAGTGAACGGTTCGTTTAGCTTTATATATTGTTCCGGGTGGGCGTTGTATTGGTTTTTCGGTAGTGTTAGACCTGTAAGAGAAAAATTTAAATGGTTGGGAAAGGCCATGGGATGTAGAAATATTTTTTTCACATTTTACTTCCTTGTAAAAACAGGAAAATCGATAGGGATTTTCATACGGATAAGTAGCTAGTGAACGGTTCCTTTATCTTTATATATTCTTCTGGGTGGGCGTTGTATTGGATTTTCGGAAGTGTTAGACCTGTAAGAGAAAAATTTAAATGGTTGGGAAAGGCCATGGGATGTAGAAATATTTTTTTCACATTTACTTCCTTGTAAAAACAGGTAAATCAATAGGGTTTTTCGTACGGATAAGTACCCAGTGAACGGTTCGTTTAGCTTTATATATTGTTCCGGGTGGGCGTTGTATTGGTTTTTCGGAAGTGTTAGACCTGTAAGAGAAAAATTTAAATGGTTGGGAAAGGCCATGGGATGTAGAAATATTTTTTTCACATTTTACTTCCTTGTAAAAACAGGAAAATCGATAGGGATTTTCATACGGATAAGTACCCAGTGAACGGTTCGTTTATCTTTATATATTCTTCCGGGTGGGCGTTGTATTGGTTTTTCAGAAGTGTTAGACCTGTAAGAGAAAAATTTAAATGGTTGGGAAAGGCCATGGGATGCAGAAATATTTTTTTCACATTTACTTCCTTGTAAAAACAGGTAAATCAATAGGGTTTTTCGTACGGATAAGTGCCCAGTGAACGGTTTGTTTAGCTTTATACATTGTTCCGGGTGGGCGTTGTATTGTTTTTTCGGAAGTGTTAGACCTGTAAGAGAAAAATTTAAATGGTTGGGAAAGGCCATGGGATGTAGAAATATTTTTTTCACATTTTATTTCCTTGTAAAAACAGGTAAATCAATAGGGTTTTTCGTACGGATAAGTGCCCAGTGAACGGTTCGTTTAGCTTTATATATTGTTCCGGGTGGACGTTGTATTGGTTTTTCGGAAGTGTTAGACCTGTAAGAGAAAAATTTAAATGGTTGGGAAAGGCCATGGGATGTAGAAATATTTTTTTCACATTTTACTTCCTTGTAAAAACAGGAAAATCAATAGGGATTTTCGTACGGATATGTACCCAGTGAACGGTTCGTTTAGCTTTATATATTGTTCCGGGTGGGCATTGTATTGGTTTTTCGGAAGCGTTAGACCTGTAAGAAAAAAATTTAAATGGTTGGGAAAGGCCATGGGATGTAGAAATATTTTTTTCACATTTTATTTCCTTGTCAAAACAGGTAAATCAATAGGGTTTTTCGTACGGATAAGTGCCCAGTGAACGGTTTGTTTAGCTTTATACATTGTTCCGGGTGGGCGTTGTATTGTTTTTTCGGAAGTGTTAGACCTGTAAGAGAAAAATTTAAATGGTTGGGAAAGGCCATGGGATGTAGAAATATTTTTTTCACATTTTACTTCCTTGTAAAAACAGGAAAATCGATAGGGATTTTCATACGGATAAGTACCCAGTGAACGGTTCGTTTATCTTTATATATTCTTCCGGGTGGGCGTTGTATTGGTTTTTCAGAAGTGTTAGACCTGTAAGAGAAAAATTTAAATGGTTGGGAAAGGCCATGGGATGTAGAAATATTTTTTTCACATTTACTTCCTTGTAAAAACAGGTAAATCAATAGGGTTTTTCGTACGGATAAGTGCCCAGTGAACGGTTCGTTTAGCTTTATATATTGTTCCGGGTGGGCGTTGTTTTGGTTTTTCAGAAGTGTTAGACCTGTAAGAGAAAAATTTAAATTGTTGGGAAAGGCCATGGGATGTAGAAATATTTTTTTCACATTTTACTTCCTTGTAAAAACAGGAAAATCGATAGGGATTTTCGTACGGATAAGTAGCTAGTGAACGGTTCCTTTATCTTTATATATTCTTCTGGGTGGGCGTTGTATTGGATTTTCGGAAGTGTTAGACCTGTAAGAGAAAAATTTAAATGGTTGGGAAAGGCCATGGGATGTAGAAATATTTTTTTCACATTTTATTTCCTTGTAAAAACAGGTAAATCAATAGGGTTTTTCGTACGGATAAGTGCCCAGTGAACGGTTTGTTTAGCTTTATACATTGTTCCGGGTGGGCGTTGTATTGTTTTTTCGGAAGTGTTAGACCTGTAAGAGAAAAATTTAAATGGTTGGGAAAGGCCATGGGATGTAGAAATATTTTTTTCACATTTACTTCCTTGTAAAAACAGGTAAATCAATAGGGTTTTTCGTACGGATAAGTGCCCAGTGAACGGTTCGTTTAGCTTTATATATTGTTCCGGGTGGGCGTTGTATTGATTTTTCGGAAGTGTTAGACCTGTAAGAGAAAAATTTAAATTGTTGGGAAAGGCCATGGGATATAGAATTATTTTTTTCACATTTTATTTCCGTTTAAAAACAGGTAAATCAATAGTGATTTCCGTACGGATAAGTACCCAGTGAACGGTTCGTTTAGCTTTATATATTGTTCCGGGTGGGCGTTGTTTTGGTTTTTCAGAAGTGTTAGACCTGTAAGAGAAAAATTTAAATGGTTGGGAAAGGCCATGGGATGTAGAAATATTTTTTTCACATTTTACTTCCTTGTAAAAACAGGAAAATCGATAGGGATTTTCGTACGGATAAGTAGCTAGTGAACGGTTCCTTTATCTTTATATATTCTTCTGGGTGGGCGTTGTATTGGATTTTCGGAAGTGTTAGACCTGTAAGAGAAAAATTTAAATGGTTGGGAAAGGCCATGGGATGTAGAAATATTTTTTTCACATTTACTTCCTTGTAAAAACAGGTAAATCAATAGGGTTTTTCGTACGGATAAGTACCCAGTGAACGGTTCGTTTAGCTTTATATATTGTTCCGGGTGGGCGTTGTATTGGTTTTTCGGAAGTGTTAGACCTGTAAGAGAAAAATTTAAATGGTTGGGAAAGGCCATGGGATGTAGAAATATTTTTTTCACATTTTACTTCCTTGTAAAAACAGGAAAATCGATAGGGATTTTCATACGGATAAGTAGCTAGTGAACGGTTCCTTTATCTTTATATATTCTTCTGGGTGGGCGTTGTATTGGATTTTCGGAAGTGTTAGACCTGTAAGAGAAAAATTTAAATGGTTGGGAAAGGCCATGGGATGTAGAAATATTTTTTTCACATTTTACTTCCTTGTAAAAACAGGAAAATCGATAGGGATTTTCGTACGGATAAGTAGCTAGTGAACGGTTCCTTTATCTTTATATATTCTTCTGGGTGGGCGTTGTATTGGATTTTCGGAAGTGTTAGACCTGTAAGAGAAAAATTTAAATGGTTGGGAAAGGCCATGGGATGTAGAAATATTTTTTTCACATTTACTTCCTTGTAAAAACAGGTAAATCAATAGGGTTTTTCGTACGGATAAGTACCCAGTGAACGGTTCGTTTAGCTTTATATATTGTTCCGGGTGGGCGTTGTATTGGTTTTTCGGTAGTGTTAGACCTGTAAGAGAAAAATTTAAATGGTTGGGAAAGGCCATGGGATGTAGAAATATTTTTTTCACATTTTACTTCCTTGTAAAAACAGGAAAATCGATAGGGATTTTCATACGGATAAGTAGCTAGTGAACGGTACCTTTATCTTTATATATTCTTCTGGGTGGGCGTTGTATTGGATTTTAGGAAGTGTTAGACCTGTAAGAGAAAAATTTAAATGGTTGGGAAAGGCCATGGGATGTAGAAATATTTTTTTCACATTTACTTCCTTGTAAAAACAGGTAAATCAATAGGGTTTTTCGTACGGATAAGTACCCAGTGAACGGTTCGTTTAGCTTTATATATTGTTCCGGGTGGGCGTTGTATTGGTTTTTCGGAAGTGTTAGACCTGTAAGAGAAAAATTTAAATGGTTGGGAAAGGCCATGGGATGTAGAAATATTTTTTTCACATTTTACTTCCTTGTAAAAACAGGAAAATCGATAGGGATTTTCATACGGATAAGTACCCAGTGAACGGTTCGTTTATCTTTATATATTCTTCCGGGTGGGCGTTGTATTGGTTTTTCAGAAGTGTTAGACCTGTAAGAGAAAAATTTAAATGGTTGGGAAAGGCCATGGGATGCAGAAATATTTTTTTCACATTTACTTCCTTGTAAAAACAGGTAAATCAATAGGGATTTTCGTACGGATATGTACCCAGTGAACGGTTCGTTTAGCTTTATATATTGTTCCGGGTGGGCATTGTATTGGTTTTTCGGAAGCGTTAGACCTGTAAGAAAAAAATTTAAATGGTTGGGAAAGGCCATGGGATGTAGAAATATTTTTTTCACATTTTATTTCCTTGTCAAAACAGGTAAATCAATAGGGTTTTTCGTACGGATAAGTGCCCAGTGAACGGTTTGTTTAGCTTTATACATTGTTCCGGGTGGGCGTTGTATTGTTTTTTCGGAAATGTTAGACCTGTAAGAGAAAAATTTAAATGGTTGGGAAAGGCCATGGGATGTAGAAATATTTTTTTCACATTTTACTTCCTTGTAAAAACAGGAAAATCAATAGGGATTTTCGTACGGATATGTACCCAGTGAACGGTTCGTTTAGCTTTATATATTGTTACGGGTGGGCATTGTATTGGTTTTTCGGAAGCGTTAGACCTGTAAGAAAAAAATTTAAATGGTTGGGAAAGGCCATGGGATGTAGAAATATTTTTTTCACATTTTATTTCCTTGTCAAAACAGGTAAATCAATAGGGTTTTTCGTACGGATAAGTGCCCAGTGAACGGTTTGTTTAGCTTTATACATTGTTCCGGGTGGGCGTTGTATTGTTTTTTCGGAAGTGTTAGACCTGTAAGAGAAAAATTTAAATGGTTGGGAAAGGCCATGGGATGTAGAAATATTTTTTTCACATTTTATTTCCTTGTAAAAACAGGTAAATCAATAGGGTTTTTCGTACGGATAAGTACCCAGTGAACGGTTCGTTTAGCTTTATATATTGTTCCGGGTGGGCGTTGTATTGGTTTTTCGGAAGTGTTAGACCTGTAAGAGAAAAATTTAAATGGTTGGGAAAGGCCATGGGATGTAGAAATATTTTTTTCACATTTTACTTCCTTGTAAAAACAGGAAAATCGATAGGGATTTTCATACGGATAAGTACCCAGTGAACGGTTCGTTTATCTTTATATATTCTTCCGGGTGGGCGCTGTATTGGTTTTTCAGAAGTGTTAGACCTGTAAGAGAAAAATTTAAATGGTTGGGAAAGGCCATGGGATGCAGAAATATTTTTTTCACATTTACTTCCTTGTAAAAACAGGTAAATCAATAGGGTTTTTCGTACGGATAAGTGCCCAGTGAACGGTTCGTTTAGCTTTATATATTGTTCCGGGTGGGCGTTGTATTGGTTTTTCGGTAGTGTTAGACCTGTAAGAGAAAAATTTAAATGGTTGGGAAAGGCCATGGGATGTAGAAATATTTTTTTCACATTTTACTTCCTTGTAAAAACAGGAAAATCGATAGGGATTTTCATACGGATAAGTAGCTAGTGAACGGTACCTTTATCTTTATATATTCTTCTGGGTGGGCGTTGTATTGGATTTTAGGAAGTGTTAGACCTGTAAGAGAAAAATTTAAATGGTTGGGAAAGGCCATGGGATGTAGAAATATTTTTTTCACATTTACTTCCTTGTAAAAACAGGTAAATCAATAGGGTTTTTCGTACGGATAAGTACCCAGTGAACGGTTCGTTTAGCTTTATATATTGTTCCGGGTGGGCGTTGTATTGGTTTTTCGGAAGTGTTAGACCTGTAAGAGAAAAATTTAAATGGTTGGGAAAGGCCATGGGATGTAGAAATATTTTTTTCACATTTTACTTCCTTGTAAAAACAGGAAAATCGATAGGGATTTTCATACGGATAAGTACCCAGTGAACGGTTCGTTTATCTTTATATATTCTTCCGGGTGGGCGTTGTATTGGTTTTTCAGAAGTGTTAGACCTGTAAGAGAAAAATTTAAATGGTTGGGAAAGGCCATGGGATGCAGAAATATTTTTTTCACATTTACTTCCTTGTAAAAACAGGTAAATCAATAGGGATTTTCGTACGGATATGTACCCAGTGAACGGTTCGTTTAGCTTTATATATTGTTCCGGGTGGGCATTGTATTGGTTTTTCGGAAGCGTTAGACCTGTAAGAAAAAAATTTAAATGGTTGGGAAAGGCCATGGGATGTAGAAATATTTTTTTCACATTTTATTTCCTTGTCAAAACAGGTAAATCAATAGGGTTTTTCGTACGGATAAGTGCCCAGTGAACGGTTTGTTTAGCTTTATACATTGTTCCGGGTGGGCGTTGTATTGTTTTTTCGGAAGTGTTAGACCTGTAAGAGAAAAATTTAAATGGTTGGGAAAGGCCATGGGATGTAGAAATATTTTTTTCACATTTTACTTCCTTGTAAAAACAGGAAAATCAATAGGGATTTTCGTACGGATATGTACCCAGTGAACGGTTCGTTTAGCTTTATATATTGTTCCGGGTGGGCATTGTATTGGTTTTTCGGAAGCGTTAGACCTGTAAGAAAAAAATTTAAATGGTTGGGAAAGGCCATGGGATGTAGAAATATTTTTTTCACATTTTATTTCCTTGTCAAAACAGGTAAATCAATAGGGTTTTTCGTACGGATAAGTGCCCAGTGAACGGTTTGTTTAGCTTTATACATTGTTCCGGGTGGGCGTTGTATTGTTTTTTCGGAAGTGTTAGACCTGTAAGAGAAAAATTTAAATGGTTGGGAAAGGCCATGGGATGTAGAAATATTTTTTTCACATTTTATTTCCTTGTAAAAACAGGTAAATCAATAGGGTTTTTCGTACGGATAAGTACCCAGTGAACGGTTCGTTTAGCTTTATATATTGTTCCGGGTGGGCGTTGTATTGGTTTTTCGGAAGTGTTAGACCTGTAAGAGAAAAATTTAAATGGTTGGGAAAGGCCATGGGATGTAGAAATATTTTTTTCACATTTTACTTCCTTGTAAAAACAGGAAAATCGATAGGGATTTTCATACGGATAAGTACCCAGTGAACGGTTCGTTTATCTTTATATATTCTTCCGGGTGGGCGTTGTATTGGTTTTTCAGAAGTGTTAGACCTGTAAGAGAAAAATTTAAATGGTTGGGAAAGGCCATGGGATGCAGAAATATTTTTTTCACATTTACTTCCTTGTAAAAACAGGTAAATCAATAGGGTTTTTCGTACGGATAAGTGCCCAGTGAACGGTTCGTTTAGCTTTATATATTGTTCCGGGTGGGCGTTGTATTGATTTTTCGGAAGTGTTAGACCTGTAAGAGAAAAATTTAAATGGTTGGGAAAGGCCATGGGATGTAGAAATATTTTTTTCACATTTTATTTCCTTGTAAAAACAGGTAAATCAATAGGGTTTTTCGTACGGATAAGTGCCCAGTGAACGGTTCGTTTAGCTTTATATATTGTTCCGGGTGGACGTTGTATTGGTTTTTCGGAAGTGTTAGACCTGTAAGAGAAAAATTTAAATGGTTGGGAAAGGCCATGGGATGTAGAAATATTTTTTTCACATTTTACTTCCTTTTAAAAACAGGAAAATCAATAGGGATTTTCGTACGGATATGTACCCAGTGAACGGTTCGTTTAGCTTTATATATTGTTCCGGGTGGGCATTGTATTGGTTTTTCGGAAGCGTTAGACCTGTAAGAAAAAAATTTAAATGGTTGGGAAAGGCCATGGGATGTAGAAATATTTTTTTCACATTTTATTTCCTTGTCAAAACAGGTAAATCAATAGGGTTTTTCGTACGGATAAGTGCCCAGTGAACGGTTTGTTTAGCTTTATACATTGTTCCGGGTGGGCGTTGTATTGTTTTTTCGGAAGTGTTAGACCTGTAAGAGAAAAATTTAAATGGTTGGGAAAGGCCATGGGATGTAGAAATATTTTTTTCACATTTTACTTCCTTGTAAAAACAGGAAAATCGATAGGGATTTTCGTACGGATAAGTACCCAGTGAACGGTTCGTTTATCTTTATATATTTTTCCGGGTGGGCGTTGTATTGGTTTTTCAGAAGTGTTAGACCTGTAAGAGAAAAATTTAAATGGTTGGGAAAGGCCATGGGATGTAGAAATATTTTTTTCACATTTACTTCCTTGTAAAAACAGGTAAATCAATAGGGTTTTTCGTACGGATAAGTGCCCAGTGAACGGTTCGTTTAGCTTTATATATTGTTCCGGGTGGGCGTTGTTTTGGTTTTTCAGAAGTGTTAGACCTGTAAGAGAAAAATTTAAATGGTTGGGAAAGGCCATGGGATGTAGAAATATTTTTTTCACATTTTACTTCCTTGTAAAAACAGGAAAATCGATAGGGATTTTCGTACGGATAAGTAGCTAGTGAACGGTTCCTTTATCTTTATATATTCTTCTGGGTGGGCGTTGTATTGGATTTTCGGAAGTGTTAGACCTGTAAGAGAAAAATTTAAATGGTTGGGAAAGGCCATGGGATGTAGAAATATTTTTTTCACATTTACTTCCTTGTAAAAACAGGTAAATCAATAGGGTTTTTCGTACGGATAAGTACCCAGTGAACGGTTCGTTTAGCTTTATATATTGTTCCGGGTGGGCGTTGTATTGGTTTTTCGGAAGTGTTAGACCTGTAAGAGAAAAATTTAAATGGTTGGGAAAGGCCATGGGATGTAGAAATATTTTTTTCACATTTTACTTCCTTGTAAAAACAGGAAAATCGATAGGGATTTTCATACGGATAAGTAGCTAGTGAACGGTTCCTTTATCTTTATATATTCTTCTGGGTGGGCGTTGTATTGGATTTTCGGAAGTGTTAGACCTGTAAGAGAAAAATTTAAATGGTTGGGAAAGGCCATGGGATGTAGAAATATTTTTTTCACATTTTACTTCCTTGTAAAAACAGGAAAATCGATAGGGATTTTCGTACGGATAAGTAGCTAGTGAACGGTTCCTTTATCTTTATATATTCTTCTGGGTGGGCGTTGTATTGGATTTTCGGAAGTGTTAGACCTGTAAGAGAAAAATTTAAATGGTTGGGAAAGGCCATGGGATGTAGAAATATTTTTTTCACATTTACTTCCTTGTAAAAACAGATAAATCAATAGGGTTTTTCGTACGGATAAGTACCCAGTGAACGGTTCGTTTAGCTTTATATATTGTTCCGGGTGGGCGTTGTATTGGTTTTTCGGTAGTGTTAGACCTGTAAGAGAAAAATTTAAATGGTTGGGAAAGGCCATGGGATGTAGAAATATTTTTTTCACATTTTACTTCCTTGTAAAAACAGGAAAATCGATAGGGATTTTCATACGGATAAGTAGCTAGTGAACGGTTCCTTTATCTTTATATATTCTTCTGGGTGGGCGTTGTATTGGATTTATGGAAGTGTTAGACCTGTAAGAGAAAAATTTAAATGGTTGGGAAAGGCCATGGGATGTAGAAATATTTTTTTCACATTTACTTCCTTGTAAAAACAGGTAAATCAATAGGGTTTTTCGTACGGATAAGTACCCAGTGAACGGTTCGTTTAGCTTTATATATTGTTCCGGGTGGGCGTTGTATTGGTTTTTCGGAAGTGTTAGACCTGTAAGAGAAAAATTTAAATGGTTGGGAAAGGCCATGGGATGTAGAAATATTTTTTTCACATTTTACTTCCTTGTAAAAACAGGAAAATCGATAGGGATTTTCATACGGATAAGTACCCAGTGAACGGTTCGTTTATCTTTATATATTCTTCCGGGTGGGCGTTGTATTGGTTTTTCAGAAGTGTTAGACCTGTAAGAGAAAAATTTAAATGGTTGGGAAAGGCCATGGGATGCAGAAATATTTTTTTCACATTTACTTCCTTGTAAAAACAGGTAAATCAATAGGGTTTTTCGTACGGATAAGTGCCCAGTGAACGGTTCGTTTAGCTTTATATATTGTTCCGGGTGGGCGTTGTATTGATTTTTCGGAAGTGTTAGACCTGTAAGAGAAAAATTTAAATGGTTGGGAAAGGCCATGGGATGTAGAAATATTTTTTCACATTTTATTTCCTTGTAAAAACAGGTAAATCAATAGGGTTTTTCGTACGGATAAGTGCCCAGTGAACGGTTCGTTTAGCTTTATATATTGTTCCGGGTGGACGTTGTATTGGTTTTTCGGAAGTGTTAGACCTGTAAGAGAAAAATTTAAATGGTTGGGAAAGGCCATGGGATGTAGAAATATTTTTTTCACATTTTACTTCCTTGTAAAAACAGGAAAATCAATAGGGATTTTCGTACGGATATGTACCCAGTGAACGGTTCGTTTAGCTTTATATATTGTTCCGGGTGGGCATTGTATTGGTTTTTCGGAAGCGTTAGACCTGTAAGAAAAAAATTTAAATGGTTGGGAAAGGCCATGGGATGTAGAAATATTTTTTTCACATTTTATTTCCTTGTCAAAACAGGTAAATCAATAGGGTTTTTCGTACGGATAAGTGCCCAGTGAACGGTTTGTTTAGCTTTATACATTGTTCCGGGTGGGCGTTGTATTGTTTTTTCGGAAGTGTTAGACCTGTAAGAGAAAAATTTAAATGGTTGGGAAAGGCCATGGGATGTAGAAATATTTTTTTCACATTTTACTTCCTTGTAAAAACAGGAAAATCGATAGGGATTTTCATACGGATAAGTACCCAGTGAACGGTTCGTTTATCTTTATATATTCTTCCGGGTGGGTGTTGTATTGGTTTTTCAGAAGTGTTAGACCTGTAAGAGAAAAATTTAAATGGTTGGGAAAGGCCATGGGATGTAGAAATATTTTTTTCACATTTACTTCCTTGTAAAAACAGGTAAATTAATAGGGTTTTTCGTACGGATAAGTGCCCAGTGAACGGTTCGTTTAGCTTTATATATTGTTCCGGGTGGGCGTTGTTTTGGTTTTTCAGAAGTGTTAGACCTGTAAGAGAAAAATTTAAATGGTTGGGAAAGGCCATGGGATGTAGAAATATTTTTTTCACATTTACTTCCTTGTAAAAACAGGTAAATCAATAGGGTTTTTCGTACGGATAAGTACCCAGTGAACGGTTCGTTTAGCTTTATATATTGTTCCGGGTGGGCGTTGTATTGGTTTTTCGGTAGTGTTAGACCTGTAAGAGAAAAATTTAAATGGTTGGGAAAGGCCATGGGATGTAGAAATATTTTTTTCACATTTTACTTCCTTGTAAAAACAGGAAAATCGATAGGGATTTTCATACGGATAAGTAGCTAGTGAACGGTTCCTTTATCTTTATATATTCTTCTGGGTGGGCGTTGTATTGGATTTTCGGAAGTGTTAGACCTGTAAGAGAAAAATTTAAATGGTTGGGAAAGGCCATGGGATGTAGAAATATTTTTTTCACATTTACTTCCTTGTAAAAACAGGTAAATCAATAGGGTTTTTCGTACGGATAAGTACCCAGTGAACGGTTCGTTTACCTTTATATATTGTTCCGGGTGGGCGTTGTATTGGTTTTTCGGAAGTGTTAGACCTGTAAGAGAAAAATTTAAATGGTTGGGAAAGGCCATGGGATGCAGAAATATTTTTTTCACATTTACTTCCTTGTAAAAACAGGTAAATCAATAGGGTTTTTCGTACGGATAAGTGCCCAGTGAACGGTTCGTTTAGCTTTATATATTGTTCCGGGTGGGCGTTGTATTGATTTTTCGGAAGTGTTAGACCTGTAAGAGAAAAATTTAAATGGTTGGGAAAGGCCATGGGATGTAGAAATATTTTTTTCACATTTTATTTCTTTGTAAAAACAGGTAAATCAATAGGGTTTTTCGTACGGATAAGTGCCCAGTGAACGGTTCGTTTAGCTTTATATATTGTTCCGGGTGGACGTTGTATTGGTTTTTCGGAAGTGTTAGACCTGTAAGAGAAAAATTTAAATGGTTGGGAAAGGCCATGGGATGTAGAAATATTTTTTTCACATTTTACTTCCTTGTAAAAACAGGAAAATCAATAGGGATTTTCGTACGGATATGTACCCAGTGAACGGTTCGTTTAGCTTTATATATTGTTCCGGGTGGGCATTGTATTGGTTTTTCGGAAGCGTTAGACCTGTAAGAAAAAAATTTAAATGGTTGGGAAAGGCCATGGGATGTAGAAATATTTTTTTCACATTTTATTTCCTTGTCAAAACAGGTAAATCAATAGGGTTTTTCGTACGGATAAGTGCCCAGTGAACGGTTTGTTTAGCTTTATACATTGTTCCGGGTGGGCGTTGTATTGTTTTTTCGGAAGTGTTAGACCTGTAAGAGAAAAATTTAAATGGTTGGGAAAGGCCATGGGATGTAGAAATATTTTTTTCACATTTTACTTCCTTGTAAAAACAGGAAAATCGATAGGGATTTTCATACGGATAAGTACCCAGTGAACGGTTCGTTTATCTTTATATATTCTTCCGGGTGGGTGTTGTATTGGTTTTTCAGAAGTGTTAGACCTGTAAGAGAAAAATTTAAATGGTTGGGAAAGGCCATGGGATGTAGAAATATTTTTTTCACATTTACTTCCTTGTAAAAACAGGTAAATTAATAGGGTTTTTCGTACGGATAAGTGCCCAGTGAACGGTTCGTTTAGCTTTATATATTGTTCCGGGTGGGCGTTGTTTTGGTTTTTCAGAAGTGTTAGACCTGTAAGAGAAAAATTTAAATGGTTGGGAAAGGCCATGGGATGTAGAAATATTTTTTTCACATTTACTTCCTTGTAAAAACAGGTAAATCAATAGGGTTTTTCGTACGGATAAGTACCCAGTGAACGGTTCGTTTAGCTTTATATATTGTTCCGGGTGGGCGTTGTATTGGTTTTTCGGTAGTGTTAGACCTGTAAGAGAAAAATTTAAATGGTTGGGAAAGGCCATGGGATGTAGAAATATTTTTTTCACATTTTACTTCCTTGTAAAAACAGGAAAATCGATAGGGATTTTCATACGGATAAGTAGCTAGTGAACGGTTCCTTTATCTTTATATATTCTTCTGGGTGGGCGTTGTATTGGATTTTCGGAAGTGTTAGACCTGTAAGAGAAAAATTTAAATGGTTGGGAAAGGCCATGGGATGTAGAAATATTTTTTTCACATTTACTTCCTTGTAAAAACAGGTAAATCAATAGGGTTTTTCGTACGGATAAGTACCCAGTGAACGGTTCGTTTACCTTTATATATTGTTCCGGGTGGGCGTTGTATTGGTTTTTCGGAAGTGTTAGACCTGTAAGAGAAAAATTTAAATGGTTGGGAAAGGCCATGGGATGCAGAAATATTTTTTTCACATTTACTTCCTTGTAAAAACAGGTAAATCAATAGGGTTTTTCGTACGGATAAGTGCCCAGTGAACGGTTCGTTTAGCTTTATATATTGTTCCGGGTGGGCGTTGTATTGATTTTTCGGAAGTGTTAGACCTGTAAGAGAAAAATTTAAATGGTTGGGAAAGGCCATGGGATGTAGAAATATTTTTTTCACATTTTATTTCTTTGTAAAAACAGGTAAATCAATAGGGTTTTTCGTACGGATAAGTGCCCAGTGAACGGTTCGTTTAGCTTTATATATTGTTCCGGGTGGACGTTGTATTGGTTTTTCGGAAGTGTTAGACCTGTAAGAGAAAAATTTAAATGGTTGGGAAAGGCCATGGGATGTAGAAATATTTTTTTCACATTTTACTTCCTTGTAAAAACAGGAAAATCAATAGGGATTTTCGTACGGATATGTACCCAGTGAACGGTTCGTTTAGCTTTATATATTGTTCCGGGTGGGCATTGTATTGGTTTTTCGGAAGCGTTAGACCTGTAAGAAAAAAATTTAAATGGTTGGGAAAGGCCATGGGATGTAGAAATATTTTTTTCACATTTTATTTCCTTGTCAAAACAGGTAAATCAATAGGGTTTTTCGTACGGATAAGTGCCCAGTGAACGGTTTGTTTAGCTTTATACATTGTTCCGGGTGGGCGTTGTATTGTTTTTTCGGAAGTGTTAGACCTGTAAGAGAAAAATTTAAATGGTTGGGAAAGGCCATGGGATGTAGAAATATTTTTTTCACATTTTACTTCCTTGTAAAAACAGGAAAATCGATAGGGATTTTCATACGGATAAGTACCCAGTGAACGGTTCGTTTATCTTTATATATTCTTCCGGGTGGGTGTTGTATTGGTTTTTCAGAAGTGTTAGACCTGTAAGAGAAAAATTTAAATGGTTGGGAAAGGCCATGGGATGTAGAAATATTTTTTTCACATTTACTTCCTTGTAAAAACAGGTAAATTAATAGGGTTTTTCGTACGGATAAGTGCCCAGTGAACGGTTCGTTTAGCTTTATATATTGTTCCGGGTGGGCGTTGTTTTGGTTTTTCAGAAGTGTTAGACCTGTAAGAGAAAAATTTAAATGGTTGGGAAAGGCCATGGGATGTAGAAATATTTTTTTCACATTTACTTCCTTGTAAAAACAGGTAAATCAATAGGGTTTTTCGTACGGATAAGTACCCAGTGAACGGTTCGTTTAGCTTTATATATTGTTCCGGGTGGGCGTTGTATTGGTTTTTCGGTAGTGTTAGACCTGTAAGAGAAAAATTTAAATGGTTGGGAAAGGCCATGGGATGTAGAAATATTTTTTTCACATTTTACTTCCTTGTAAAAACAGGAAAATCGATAGGGATTTTCATACGGATAAGTAGCTAGTGAACGGTTCCTTTATCTTTATATATTCTTCTGGGTGGGCGTTGTATTGGATTTTCGGAAGTGTTAGACCTGTAAGAGAAAAATTTAAATGGTTGGGAAAGGCCATGGGATGTAGAAATATTTTTTTCACATTTACTTCCTTGTAAAAACAGGTAAATCAATAGGGTTTTTCGTACGGATAAGTACCCAGTGAACGGTTCGTTTACCTTTATATATTGTTCCGGGTGGGCGTTGTATTGGTTTTTCGGAAGTGTTAGACCTGTAAGAGAAAAATTTAAATGGTTGGGAAAGGCCATGGGATGCAGAAATATTTTTTTCACATTTACTTCCTTGTAAAAACAGGTAAATCAATAGGGTTTTTCGTACGGATAAGTGCCCAGTGAACGGTTCGTTTAGCTTTATATATTGTTCCGGGTGGGCGTTGTATTGATTTTTCGGAAGTGTTAGACCTGTAAGAGAAAAATTTAAATGGTTGGGAAAGGCCATGGGATGTAGAAATATTTTTTTCACATTTTATTTCTTTGTAAAAACAGGTAAATCAATAGGGTTTTTCGTACGGATAAGTGCCCAGTGAACGGTTCGTTTAGCTTTATATATTGTTCCGGGTGGACGTTGTATTGGTTTTTCGGAAGTGTTAGACCTGTAAGAGAAAAATTTAAATGGTTGGGAAAGGCCATGGGATGTAGAAATATTTTTTTCACATTTTACTTCCTTGTAAAAACAGGAAAATCAATAGGGATTTTCGTACGGATATGTACCCAGTGAACGGTTCGTTTAGCTTTATATATTGTTCCGGGTGGGCATTGTATTGGTTTTTCGGAAGCGTTAGACCTGTAAGAAAAAAATTTAAATGGTTGGGAAAGGCCATGGGATGTAGAAATATTTTTTTCACATTTTATTTCCTTGTCAAAACAGGTAAATCAATAGGGTTTTTCGTACGGATAAGTGCCCAGTGAACGGTTTGTTTAGCTTTATACATTGTTCCGGGTAGGCGTTGTATTGTTTTTTCGGAAGTGTTAGACCTGTAAGAGAAAAATTTAAATGGTTGGGAAAGGCCATGGGATGTAGAAATATTTTTTTCACATTTTACTTCCTTGTAAAAACAGGAAAATCGAAAGGGATTTTCATACGGATAAGTACCCAGTGAACGGTTCGTTTATCTTTATATATTCTTCCGGGTGGGCGTTGTATTGGTTTTTCAGAAGTGTTAGACCTGTAAGAGAAAAATTTAAATGGTTGGGAAAGGCCATGGGATGTAGAAATATTTTTTTCACATTTACTTCCTTGTAAAAACAGGTAAATCAATAGGGTTTTTCGTACGGATAAGTGCCCAGTGAACGGTTCGTTTAGCTTTATATATTGTTCCGGGTGGGCGTTGTTTTGGTTTTTCAGAAGTGTTAGACCTGTAAGAGAAAAATTTAAATGGTTGGGAAAGGCCATGGGATGTAGAAATATTTTTTTCACATTTTACTTCCTTGTAAAAACAGGAAAATCAATAGGGATTTTCGTACGGAGAAGTAGCTAGTGAACGGTTCCTTTATCTTTATATATTCTTCTGGGTGGGCGTTGTATTGGATTTTCGGAAGTGTTAGACCTGTAAGAGAAAAATTTAAATGGTTGGGAAAGGCCATGGGATGTAGAAATATTTTTTTCACATTTTATTTCCTTGTAAAAACAGGTAAATCAATAGGGTTTTTCGTACGGATAAGTGCCCAGTTAACGGTTTGTTTAGCTTTATACATTGTTCCGGGTGGGCGTTGTATTGTTTTTTCGGAAGTGTTAGACCTGTAAGTGAAAAATTTAAATGGTTGGGAAAGGCCATGGGATGTAGAAATATTTTTTTCACATTTACTTCCTTGTAAAAACAGGTAAATCAATAGGGTTTTTCGTACGGATAAGTGCCCAGTGAACGGTTCGTTTAGCTTTATATATTGTTCCGGGTGGGCGTTGTATTGATTTTTCGGAAGTGTTAGACCTGTATGAGAAAAGTTTAAATTGTTGGGAAAGGCCATGGGATATAGAATTATTTTTTTCACATTTTATTTCCGTTTAAAAACAGGTAAATCAATAGTGATTTTCGTACGGATAAGTACCCAGTGAACGGTTCGTTTAGCTTTATATATTGTTCCGGGTGGGCGTTGTTTTGGTTTTTCAGAAGTGTTAGACCTGTAAGAGAAAAATTTAAATGGTTGGGAAAGGCCATGGGATGTAGAAATATTTTTTTCACATTTTACTTCCTTGTAAAAACAGGAAAATCGATAGGGATTTTCATACGGATAAGTAGCTAGTGAACGGTTCCTTTATCTTTATATATTCTTCTGGGTGGGCGTTGTATTGGATTTTCGGAAGTGTTAGACCTGTAAGAGAAAAATTTAAATGGTTGGGAAAGGCCATGGGATGTAGAAATATTTTTTTCACATTTACTTCCTTGTAAAAACAGGTAAATCAATAGGGTTTTTCGTACGGATAAGTACCCAGTGAACGGTTCGTTTAGCTTCATATATTGTTCCGGGTGGGCGTTGTATTGGTTTTTCGGAAGTGTTAGACCTGTAAGAGAAAAATTTAAATGGTTGGGAAAGGCCATGGGATGTAGAAATATTTTTTTCACATTTTACTTCCTTGTAAAAACAGGAAAATCGATAGGGATTTTCATACGGATAAGTACCCAGTGAACGGTTCGTTTATCTTTATATATTCTTCCGGGTGGGCGTTGTATTGGTTTTTCAGAAGTGTTAGACCTGTAAGAGAAAAATTTAAATGGTTGGGAAAGGCCATGGGATGCAGAAATATTTTTTTCACATTTACTTCCTTGTAAAAACAGGTAAATCAATAGGGTTTTTCGTACGGATAAGTGCCCAGTGAACGGTTCGTTTAGCTTTATATATTGTTCCGGGTGGGCGTTGTATTGATTTTTCGGAAGTGTTAGACCTGTAAGAGAAAAATTTAAATGGTTGGGAAAGGCCATGGGATGTAGAAATATTTTTTTCACATTTTATTTCTTTGTAAAAACAGGTAAATCAATAGGGTTTTTCGTACGGATAAGTGCCCAGTGAACGGTTCGTTTAGCTTTATATATTGTTCCGGGTGGACGTTGTATTGGTTTTTCGGAAGTGTTAGACCTGTAAGAGAAAAATTTAAATGGTTGGGAAAGGCCATGGGATGTAGAAATATTTTTTTCACATTTTACTTCCTTGTAAAAACAGGAAAATCAATAGGGATTTTCGTACGGATATATACCCAGTGAACGGTTCGTTTAGCTTTATATATTGTTCCGGGTGGGCATTGTATTGGTTTTTCGGAAGCGTTAGACCTGTAAGAAAAAAATTTAAATGGTTGGGAAAGGCCATGGGATGTAGAAATATTTTTTTCACATTTTATTTCCTTGTCAAAACAGGTAAATCAATAGGGTTTTTCGTACGGATAAGTGCCCAGTGAACGGTTTGTTTAGCTTTATACATTGTTCCGGGTGGGCGTTGTATTGTTTTTTCGGAAGTGTTAGACCTGTAAGAGAAAAATTTAAATGGTTGGGAAAGGCCATGGGATGTAGAAATATTTTTTTCACATTTTACTTCCTTGTAAAAACAGGAAAATCGATAGGGATTTTCATACGGATAAGTACCCAGTGAACGGTTCGTTTATCTTTATATATTCTTCCGGGTGGGCGTTGTATTGGTTTTTCAGAAGTGTTAGACCTGTAAGAGAAAAATTTAAATGGTTGGGAACGGCCATGGGATGTAGAAATATCTTTTTCACATTTACTTCCTTGTAAAAACAGGTAAATCAATAGGGTTTTTCGTACGGATAAGTGCCCAGTGAACGGTTCGTTTAGCTTTATATATTGTTCCGGGTGGGCGTTGTTTTGGTTTTTCAGAAGTGTTAGACCTGTAAGAGAAAAATTTAAATGGTTGGGAAAGGCCATGGGATGTAGAAATATTTTTTTCACATTTTACTTCCTTGTAAAAACAGGAAAATCGATAGGGATTTTCGTACGGATAAGTAGCTAGTGAACGGTTCCTTTATCTTTATATATTCTTCTGGGTGGGCGTTGTATTGGATTTTCGGAAGTGTTAGACCTGTAAGAGAAAAATTTAAATGGTTGGGAAAGGCCATGGGATGTAGAAATATTTTTTTCACATTTTATTTCCTTGTAAAAACAGGTAAATCAATAGGGTTTTTCGTACGTATAAGTGCCCAGTTAACGGTTTGTTTAGCTTTATACATTGTTCCGGGTGGGCGTTGTATTGTTTTTTCGGAAGTGTTAGACCTGTAAGTGAAAAATTTAAATGGTTGGGAAAGGCCATGGGATGTAGAAATATTTTTTTCACATTTACTTCCTTGTAAAAACAGGTAAATCAATAGGGTTTTTCGTACGGATAAGTGCCCAGTGAACGGTTCGTTTAGCTTTATATATTGTTCCGGGTGGGCGTTGTATTGATTTTTCGGAAGTGTTAGACCTGTAAGAGAAAAATTTAAATGGTTGGGAAAGGCCATGGGATGTAGAAATATTTTTTTCACATTTTATTTCTTTGTAAAAACAGGTAAATCAATAGGGTTTTTCGTACGGATAAGTGCCCAGTGAACGGTTCGTTTAGCTTTATATATTGTTCCGGGTGGACGTTGTATTGGTTTTTCGGAAGTGTTAGACCTGTAAGAGAAAAATTTAAATGGTTGGGAAAGGCCATGGGATGTAGAAATATTTTTTTCACATTTTACTTCCTTGTAAAAACAGGAAAATCAATAGGGATTTTCGTACGGATATGTACCCAGTGAACGGTTCGTTTAGCTTTATATATTGTTCCGGGTGGGCATTGTATTGGTTTTTCGGAAGCGTTAGACCTGTAAGAAAAAAATTTAAATGGTTGGGAAAGGCCATGGGATGTAGAAATATTTTTTTCACATTTTATTTCCTTGTCAAAACAGGTAAATCAATAGGGTTTTTCGTACGGATAAGTGCCCAGTGAACGGTTTGTTTAGCTTTATACATTGTTCCGGGTGGGCGTTGTATTGTTTTTTCGGAAGTGTTAGACCTGTAAGAGAAAAATTTAAATGGTTGGGAAAGGCCATGGGATGTAGAAATATTTTTTTCACATTTTATTTCTTTGTAAAAACAGGTAAATCAATAGGGTTTTTCGTACGGATAAGTGCCCAGTGAACGGTTCGTTTAGCTTTATATATTGTTCCGGGTGGACGTTGTATTGGTTTTTCGGAAGTGTTAGACCTGTAAGAGAAAAATTTAAATGGTTGGGAAAGGCCATGGGATGTAGAAATATTTTTTTCACATTTTACTTCCTTGTAAAAACAGGAAAATCAATAGGGATTTTCGTACGGATATGTACCCAGTGAACGGTTCGTTTAGCTTTATATATTGTTCCGGGTGAGCATTGTATTGGTTTTTCGGAAGTGTTAGACCTGTAAGAGAAAAATTTAAATGGTTGGGAAAGGCCATGGGATGTAGAAATATTTTTTTCACATTTTACTTCCTTGTAAAAACAGGAAAATCAATAGGGATTTTCGTACGGATATGTACCCAGTGAACGGTTTGTTTAGCTTTATACATTGTTCCGGGTGGGCGTTGTATTGTTTTTTCGGAAGTGTTAGACCTGTAAGAGAAAAATTTAAATGGTTGGGAAAGGCCATGGGATGTAGAAATATTTTTTTCACATTTTACTTCCTTGTAAAAACAGGAAAATCGATAGGGATTTTCATACGGATAAGTACCCAGTGAACGGTTCGTTTATCTTTATATATTCTTCCGGGTGGGCGTTGTATTGGTTTTTCAGAAGTGTTAGACCTGTAAGAGAAAAATTTAAATGGTTGGGAACGGCCATGGGATGTAGAAATATCTTTTTCACATTTACTTCCTTGTAAAAACAGGTAAATCAATAGGGTTTTTCGTACGGATAAGTGCCCAGTGAACGGTTCGTTTAGCTTTATATATTGTTCCGGGTGGGCGTTGTTTTGGTTTTTCAGAAGTGTTAGACCTGTAAGAGAAAAATTTAAATGGTTGGGAAAGGCCATGGGATGTAGAAATATTTTTTTCACATTTTACTTCCTTGTAAAAACAGGAAAATCGATAGGGATTTTCGTACGGATAAGTAGCTAGTGAACGGTTCCTTTATCTTTATATATTCTTCTGGGTGGGCGTTGTATTGGATTTTCGGAAGTGTTAGACCTGTAAGAGAAAAATTTAAATGGTTGGGAAAGGCCATGGGATGTAGAAATATTTTTTTCACATTTTATTTCCTTGTAAAAACAGGTAAATCAATAGGGTTTTTCGTACGTATAAGTGCCCAGTTAACGGTTTGTTTAGCTTTATACATTGTTCCGGGTGGGCGTTGTATTGTTTTTTCGGAAGTGTTAGACCTGTAAGTGAAAAATTTAAATGGTTGGGAAAGGCCATGGGATGTAGAAATATTTTTTTCACATTTACTTCCTTGTAAAAACAGGTAAATCAATAGGGTTTTTCGTACGGATAAGTGCCCAGTGAACGGTTCGTTTAGCTTTATATATTGTTCCGGGTGGGCGTTGTATTGATTTTTCGGAAGTGTTAGACCTGTAAGAGAAAAATTTAAATGGTTGGGAAAGGCCATGGGATGTAGAAATATTTTTTTCACATTTTATTTCTTTGTAAAAACAGGTAAATCAATAGGGTTTTTCGTACGGATAAGTGCCCAGTGAACGGTTCGTTTAGCTTTATATATTGTTCCGGGTGGACGTTGTATTGGTTTTTCGGAAGTGTTAGACCTGTAAGAGAAAAATTTAAATGGTTGGGAAAGGCCATGGGATGTAGAAATATTTTTTTCACATTTTACTTCCTTGTAAAAACAGGAAAATCAATAGGGATTTTCGTACGGATATGTACCCAGTGAACGGTTCGTTTAGCTTTATATATTGTTCCGGGTGGGCATTGTATTGGTTTTTCGGAAGCGTTAGACCTGTAAGAAAAAAATTTAAATGGTTGGGAAAGGCCATGGGATGTAGAAATATTTTTTTCACATTTTATTTCCTTGTCAAAACAGGTAAATCAATAGGGTTTTTCGTACGGATAAGTGCCCAGTGAACGGTTTGTTTAGCTTTATACATTGTTCCGGGTGGGCGTTGTATTGTTTTTTCGGAAGTGTTAGACCTGTAAGAGAAAAATTTAAATGGTTGGGAAAGGCCATGGGATGTAGAAATATTTTTTTCACATTTTACTTCCTTGTAAAAACAGGAAAATCGATAGGGATTTTCATACGGATAAGTACCCAGTGAACGGTTCGTTTATCTTTATATATTCTTCCGGGTGGGCGTTGTATTGGTTTTTCAGAAGTGTTAGACCTGTAAGAGAAAAATTTAAATGGTTGGGAAAGGCCATGGGATGTAGAAATATTTTTTTCACATTTACTTCCTTGTAAAAACAGGTAAATCGATAGGGTTTTTCGTACGGATAAGTGCCCAGTGAACGGTTCGTTTAGCTTTATATATTGTTCCGGGTGGGCGTTGTTTTGGTTTTTCAGAAGTGTTAGACCTGTAAGAGAAAAATTTAAATGGTTGGGAAAGGCCATGGGATGTAGAAATATTTTTTTCACATTTTATTTCCTTGTAAAAACAGGTAAATCAATAGGGTTTTTCGTACGGATAAGTGCCCAGTTAACGGTTTGTTTAGCTTTATACATTGTTCCGGGTGGGCGTTGTATTGTTTTTTCGGAAGTGTTAGACCTGTAAGTGAAAAATTTAAATGGTTGGGAAAGGCCATGGGATGTAGAAATATTTTTTTCACATTTACTTCCTTGTAAAAACAGGTAAATCAATAGGGTTTTTCGTACGGATAAGTGCCCAGTGAACGGTTCGTTTAGCTTTATATATTGTTCCGGGTGGGCGTTGTATTGATTTTTCGGAAGTGTTAGACCTGTAAGAGAAAAATTTAAATGGTTGGGAAAGGCCATGGGATGTAGAAATATTTTTTTCACATTTTATTTCTTTGTAAAAACAGGTAAATCAATAGGGTTTTTCGTACGGATAAGTGCCCAGTGAACGGTTCGTTTAGCTTTATATATTGTTCCGGGTGGACGTTGTATTGGTTTTTCGGAAGTGTTAGACCTGTAAGAGAAAAATTTAAATGGTTGGGAAAGGCCATGGGATGTAGAAATATTTTTTTCACATTTTACTTCCTTGTAAAAACAGGAAAATCAATAGGGATTTTCGTACGGATATGTACCCAGTGAACGGTTCGTTTAGCTTTATATATTGTTCCGGGTGGGCATTGTATTGGTTTTTCGGAAGCGTTAGACCTGTAAGAAAAAAATTTAAATGGTTGGGAAAGGCCATGGGATGTAGAAATATTTTTTTCACATTTTATTTCCTTGTCAAAACAGGTAAATCAATAGGGTTTTTCGTACGGATAAGTGCCCAGTGAACGGTTTGTTTAGCTTTATACATTGTTCCGGGTGGGCGTTGTATTGTTTTTTCGGAAGTGTTAGACCTGTAAGAGAAAAATTTAAATGGTTGGGAAAGGCCATGGGATGTAGAAATATTTTTTTCACATTTTACTTCCTTGTAAAAACAGGAAAATCGATAGGGATTTTCATACGGATAAGTACCCAGTGAACGGTTCGTTTATCTTTATATATTCTTCCGGGTGGGCGTTGTATTGGTTTTTCAGAAGTGTTAGACCTGTAAGAGAAAAATTTAAATGGTTGGGAAAGGCCATGGGATGTAGAAATATTTTTTTCACATTTACTTCCTTGTAAAAACAGGTAAATCGATAGGGTTTTTCGTACGGATAAGTGCCCAGTGAACGGTTCGTTTAGCTTTATATATTGTTCCGGGTGGGCGTTGTTTTGGTTTTTCAGAAGTGTTAGACCTGTAAGAGAAAAATTTAAATGGTTGGGAAAGGCCATGGGATGTAGAAATATTTTTTTCACATTTTACTTCCTTGTAAAAACAGGAAAATCGATAGGGATTTTCGTACGGATAAGTAGCTAGTGAACGGTTCCTTTATCTTTATATATTCTTCTGGGTGGGCGTTGTATTGGATTTTCAGAAGTGTTAGACCTGTAAGAGAAAAATTTAAATGGTTGGGAAAGGCCATGGGATGTAGAAATATTTTTTTCACATTTTATTTCCTTGTAAAAACAGGTAAATCAATAGGGTTTTTCGTACGTATAAGTGCCCAGTTAACGGTTTGTTTAGCTTTATACATTGTTCCGGGTGGGCGTTGTATTGTTTTTTCGGAAGTGTTAGACCTGTAAGTGAAAAATTTAAATGGTTGGGAAAGGCCATGGGATGTAGAAATATTTTTTTCACATTTACTTCCTTGTAAAAACAGGTAAATCAATAGGGTTTTTCGTACGGATAAGTGCCCAGTGAACGGTTCGTTTAGCTTTATATATTGTTCCGGGTGGGCGTTGTATTGATTTTTCGGAAGTGTTAGACCTGTATGAGAAAAGTTTAAATTGTTGGGAAAGGCCATGGGATATAGAATTATTTTTTTCACATTTTATTTCCGTTTAAAAACAGGTAAATCAATAGTGATTTTCGTACGGATAAGTACCCAGTGAACGGTTCGTTTAGCTTTATATATTGTTCCGGGTGGGCGTTGTTTTGGTTTTTCAGAAGTGTTAGACCTGTAAGAGAAAAATTTAAATGGTTGGGAAAGGCCATGGGATGTAGAAATATTTTTTTCACATTTTACTTCCTTGTAAAAACAGGAAAATCGATAGGGATTTTCGTACGGATAAGTAGCTAGTGAACGGTTCCTTTATCTTTATATATTCTTCTGGGTGGGCGTTGTATTGGATTTTCGGAAGTGTTAGACCTGTAAGAGAAAAATTTAAATGGTTGGGAAAGGCCATGGGATGTAGAAATATTTTTTTCACATTTACTTCCTTGTAAAAACAGGTAAATCAATAGGGTTTTTCGTACGGATAAGTACCCAGTGAACGGTTCGTTTAGCTTTATATATTGTTCCGGGTGGGCGTTGTATTGGTTTTTCGGAAGTGTTAGACCTGTAAGAGAAAAATTTAAATTGTTGGGAAAGGCCTTGGGATATAGAATTATTTTTTTCACATTTTATTTCCGTTTAAAAACAGGTAAATCAATAGTGATTTTCGTACGGATAAGTACCCAGTGAACGGTTCGTTTAGCTTTATATATTGTTCCGGGTGGGCGTTGTTTTGGTTTTTCAGAAGTGTTAGACCTGTAAGAGAAAAATTTAAATGGTTGGGAAAGGCCATGGGATGTAGAAATATTTTTTTCACATTTTACTTCCTTGTAAAAACAGGAAAATCGATAGGGATTTTCGTACGGATAAGTAGCTAGTGAACGGTTCCTTTATCTTTATATATTCTTCTGGGTGGGCGTTGTATTGGATTTTCGGAAGTGTTAGACCTGTAAGAGAAAAATTTAAATGGTTGGGAAAGGCCATGGGATGTAGAAATATTTTTTTCACATTTACTTCCTTGTAAAAACAGGTAAATCAATAGGGTTTTTCGTACGGATAAGTACCCAGTGAACGGTTCGTTTAGCTTTATATATTGTTCCGGGTGGGCGTTGTATTGGTTTTTCGGAAGTGTTAGACATGTAAGAGAAAAATTTAAATGGTTGGGAAAGGCCATGGGATGTAGAAATATTTTTTTCACATTTTATTTCCTTTTAAAAACAGGTAAATCAATAGGGATTTTCGTACGGATAAGTACCCAGTGAACGGTTCGTTTAGCTTTATATTTTGTTCCGGGTGGGCGTTGTATTAGTTTTTCGGAAGTGTTAGACCTGTAAGAGAAAAATTTAAATGGTTGGGAAAGGCCATGGGATGTAGAAATATTTTTTTCACATTTTACTTCCTTGTAAAAACAGGAAAATCAATAGGGATTTTCGTACGGATATGTACCCAGTGAACGGTTCATTTAGCTTTATATATTGTTCCGTGTGGGCGTTGTATTGGTTTTTCGGAAGCGTTAGACCTGTAAGTGAAAAATTTAAATGGTTGGGAAAGGCCATGGGATGTAGAAATATTTTTTTCACATTTTATTTCCTTGTAAAAACAGGTAAATCAATAGGGTTTTTCGTACGGATAAGTGCCGAGTGAACGGTTCGTTTAGCTTTATATATTGTTCCGGGTGGGCGTTGTTTTGGTTTTTCGGAAGTGTTAGACCTGTAAGAGAAAAATTTAAACGGTTGGAAAAGGCCATGGGATGTAGAAATATTTTTTTCACATTTTACCTCCTTGTAAAAACAGGAAAATCGATAGGGATTTTCGTACGGATAAGTACCCAGTGAACGGTTCGTTTATCTTAATATATTCTTCCGGGTGGGCGTTGTATTGGTTTTTTGGAAGTGTTAGACCTGTAAGAGAAAAATTTAAATGGTTGGGAAAGGCCATGGGATGTAGAAATATTTTTTTCACATTTACTTCCTTGTAAAAACAGGTAAATCAATAGGGTTTTTCGTACGGATAAGTACCCAGTGAACCGTTCGTTTAGCTTTATATATTGTTCCGGGTGGGCGTTGTATTGGTTTTTCGGAAGTGTTAGACCTGTAAGAGAAAAATTTAAATGGTTGGGAAAGGCCATGGGATGTAGAAATATTTTTTTCACATTTTATTTCCTTTTATAAACAGGTAAATCAATAGGGATTTTCGTACGGATAAGTACCCAGTGAACGGTTCGTTTAGCTTTATATATTGTTCCGGGTGGGCGTTGTATTGGTTTTTTGGAAGTGTTAGACCTGTAAGAGAAAAAATTAAATGGTTGGGAAAGGCCATGGGATGTAGAATTATTTTTTTCACATTTTACTTCCTTGTAAAAACAGGAAAATCAATAGGGATTTTCGTACGGATATGTGCCCAGGGAACGGTAAATTTAGCTTTATATATTGTTCCGGGTGGGCGTTGTATTGGTTTTTCGGAAGTGTTAGACCTGTAAGAGAAAAATTTAAATGGTTGGGAAAGGCCATGGGATGTAGAAATATTTTTTTCACATTTTACTTCCTTGTAAAAACAGGAAAATCAATAGGGATTTTCGTACGGATAAGTACCCAGTGAACGGTTCGTTTAGCTTTATATATTGTTCCGGGTGGGCGTTGTATTGATTTTTCGGAAGTGTTAGACCTGTAAGAGAAAAATTTAAATGGTTGGGAAAGGCCATGGGATGTAGAAATATTTTTTTCACATTTTATTTCCTTGTAAAAACAGGTAAATCTATAGGGTTTTTCGTACGGATAAGTGCCCAGTGAACGGTTCGTTTAGCTTTATATATTGTTCCGGGTGGGCGTTGTATTGGTTTTTCGGAAGTGTTAGAACTGTAAGAGAAAAATTTAAATGGTTGGGAAAGGCCATGGGATGTAGAAATATTTTTTTCACATTTTACTTCTTTGTAAAAACAGGAAAATCAATAGGGATTTTCGTACGGATATGTACCCAGTGAACGGTTCGTTTAGCTTTATATATTGTTCCGGGTGGGCGTTGTATTGGTTTTTCGGAAGCGTTAGACCTGTAAGAAAAAAAATTAAATGGTTGGTTAAGGCCATGGGATGTAGAAATATTTTTTTCACATTTACTTCCTTGTAAAAACAGGTAAATCAATAGGGTTTTTCGTACGGATAAGTGCCCAGTGAACGGTTCGTTTAGCTTTATATATTGTTCCGGGTGGGCGTTGTATTGATTTTTCGGAAGTGTTAGACCTGTAAGAGAAAAATTTAAATTGTTGGGAAAGGCCATGGGATATAGAATTATTTTTTTCACATTTTATTTCCGTTTAAAAACAGGTAAATCAATAGTGATTTTCGTACGGATAAGTACCCAGTGAACGGTTCGTTTAGCTTTATATATTGTTCCGGGTGGGCGTTGTTTTGGTTTTTTGGAAGTGTTAGACCTGTAAGAGAAAAATTTAAATGGTTGGGAAAGGCCATGGGATGTAGAAATATTTTTTTCACATTTACTTCCTTTTAAAAACAGGTAAATCAATAGGGTTTTTCGTACGGATAAGTACCCAGTGAACGGTTCGTTTAGCTTTATATATTGTTCCGGGTGGGCGTTGTATTGGTTTTTCGGAAGTGTTAGACCTGTAAGAGAAAAATTTAAATGGTTGGGAAAGGCCATGGGATGTAGAAATATTTTTTTCACATTTTATTTCCTTTTAAAAACAGGTAAATCAATAGGGATTTTCGTACGGATAAGTACCCAGGGAACGGTTCATTTAGCTTTATATTTTGTTCCGGGTGGGCGTTGTATTAGTTTTTCGGAAGTGTTAGACCTGTAAGAGAAAAATTTAAATGGTTGGGAAAGGCCATGGGATGTAGAAATATTTTTTTCACATTTTACTTCCTTGTAAAAACAGGAAAATCAATAGGGATTTTCGTACGGATAAGTGCCGAGTGCACGGTTCGTTTAGCTTTATATATTGTTCCGGGTGGGCGTTGTTTTGGTTTTTCGGAAGTGTTAGACCTGTAAGAGAAAAATTTAAACGGTTGGGAAAGGCCATGGGATGTAGAAATATTTTTTTCACATTTTATTTCCTTGTAAAAACAGGTAAATCAATAGGGTTTTTCGTACGGATAAGTGCCGAGGGCACGGTTCGTTTAGCTTTATATATTGTTCCGGGTGGGCGTTGTTTTGGTTTTTCGGAAGTGTTAGACCTGTAAGAGAAAAATTTAAACGGTTGGAAAAGGCCATGGGATGTAGAAATATTTTTTTCACATTTTACTTCCTTGTAAAAACAGGAAAATCGATAGGGATTTTCGTACGGATAAGTACCCAGTGAACGGTTCGTTTAGCTTTATATATTGTTCCGGGTGGGCGTTGTTTTGGTTTTTCGGAAGTGTTAGACCTGTAAGAGAAAAATTTAAACGGTTGGAAAAAGCCATGGGATGTAGAAATATTTTTTTCACATTTTACTTCCTTGTAAAAACAGGAAAATCGATAGGGATTTTCGTACGGATAAGTACCCAGTGAACGGTTCGTTTATCTTTATATATTCTTCCGGGTGGGCGTTGTATTGGTTTTTTGGAAGTGTTAGACCTGTAAGAGAAAAATTTAAATGGTTGGGAAAGGCCATGGGATGTAGAAATATTTTTTTCACATTTACTTCCTTTTAAAAACAGGTAAATCAATAGGGTTTTTCGTACGGATAAGTACCCAGTGAACGGTTCGTTTAGCTTTATATATTGTTCCGGGTGGGAGTTGTATTGGTTTTTCGGAAGTGTTAGACCTGTAAAAGAAAAATTTAAATGGTTGGGAAATGCCATGGGATGTAGAAATATTTTTTTCACATTTTATTTCCTTTTAAAAACAGGTAAATCAATAGGGATTTTCGTACGGATAAGTACCCAGTGAACGGTTCATTTAGCTTTATATTTTGTTCTGGGTGGGCGTTGTATTAGTTTTTCGGAAGTGTTAGACCTGTAAGAGAAAAATTTAAATGGTTGGGAAAGGCCATGGGATGTAGAAATATTTTTTTCACATTTTACTTCCTTGTAAAAACAGGAAAATCAATAGGGATTTTCGTACGGATATGTACCCAGTGAACGGTTCATTTAGCTTTATATATTATTCCGGGTGGGCGTTGTATTGGTTTTTCGGAAGCGTTAGACCTGTAAGAGAAAAATTTAAATGGTTGGGAAAGGCCATGGGATGTAGAAATATTTTTTTCACATTTTATTTCCTTGTAAAAACAGGTAAATCGATAGGGTTTTTCGTACGGATAAGTGCCGAGTGAACGGTTCGTTTAGCTTTATATATTGTTCCGGGTGGGCGTTGTTTTGGTTTTTCGGAAGTGTTAGACCTGTAAGAGAAAAATTTAAACGGTTGGAAAAGGCCATGGGATGTAGAAATATTTTTTTCACATTTTACTTCCTTGTAAAAACAGGAAAATCGATAGGGATTTTCGTACGGATAAGTACCCAGTGAACGGTTCGTTTAGCTTTATATATTGTTCCGGGTGGGCGTTGTTTTGGTTTTTCGGAAGTGTTAGACCTGTAAGAGAAAAATTTAAACGGTTGGGAAAGGCCATGGGATGTAGAAATATTTTTTTCACATTTTACTTCCTTGTAAAAACAGGAAAATCAATAGGGATTTTCGTACGGATAAGTACCCAGTGAACGGTTCGTTTAGCTTTATATATTGTTCCGGGTGGGCGTTGTATTGATTTTTCGGAAGTGTTAGACCTGTAAGAGAAAAATTTAAATGGTTGGGAAAGGCCATGGGATGTAGAAATATTTTTTTCACATTTTATTTCCTTGTAAAAACAGGTAAATCTATAGGGTTTTTCGTACGGATAAGTGCCCAGTGAACGGTTCGTTTAGCTTTATATATTGTTCCGGGTGGGCGTTGTATTGGTTTTTCGGAAGTGTTAGAACTGTAAGAGAAAAATTTAAATGGTTGGGAAAGGCCATGGGATGTAGAAATATTTTTTTCACATTTTACTTCTTTGTAAAAACAGGAAAATCAATAGGGATTTTCGTACGGATATGTACCCAGTGAACGGTTCGTTTAGCTTTATATATTGTTCCGGGTGGGCGTTGTATTGGTTTTTCGGAAGCGTTAGACCTGTAAGAAAAAAAATTAAATGGTTGGTTAAGGCCATGGGATGTAGAAATATTTTTTTCACATTTACTTCCTTGTAAAAACAGGTAAATCAATAGGGTTTTTCGTACGGATAAGTGCCCAGTGAACGGTTCGTTTAGCTTTATATATTGTTCCGGGTGGGCGTTGTATTGATTTTTCGGAAGTGTTAGACCTGTAAGAGAAAAATTTAAATTGTTGGGAAAGGCCATGGGATATAGAATTATTTTTTTCACATTTTATTTCCGTTTAAAAACAGGTAAATCAATAGTGATTTTCGTACGGATAAGTACCCAGTGAACGGTTCGTTTAGCTTTATATATTGTTCCGGGTGGGCGTTGTTTTGGTTTTTTGGAAGTGTTAGACCTGTAAGAGAAAAATTTAAATGGTTGGGAAAGGCCATGGGATGTAGAAATATTTTTTTCACATTTACTTCCTTTTAAAAACAGGTAAATCAATAGGGTTTTTCGTACGGATAAGTACCCAGTGAACGGTTCGTTTAGCTTTATATATTGTTCCGGGTGGGCGTTGTATTGGTTTTTCGGAAGTGTTAGACCTGTAAGAGAAAAATTTAAATGGTTGGGAAAGGCCATGGGATGTAGAAATATTTTTTTCACATTTTATTTCCTTTTAAAAACAGGTAAATCAATAGGGATTTTCGTACGGATAAGTACCCAGGGAACGGTTCATTTAGCTTTATATTTTGTTCCGGGTGGGCGTTGTATTAGTTTTTCGGAAGTGTTAGACCTGTAAGAGAAAAATTTAAATGGTTGGGAAAGGCCATGGGATGTAGAAATATTTTTTTCACATTTTACTTCCTTGTAAAAACAGGAAAATCAATAGGGATTTTCGTACGGATAAGTGCCGAGTGCACGGTTCGTTTAGCTTTATATATTGTTCCGGGTGGGCGTTGTTTTGGTTTTTCGGAAGTGTTAGACCTGTAAGAGAAAAATTTAAACGGTTGGGAAAGGCCATGGGATGTAGAAATATTTTTTTCACATTTTATTTCCTTGTAAAAACAGGTAAATCAATAGGGTTTTTCGTACGGATAAGTGCCGAGGGCACGGTTCGTTTAGCTTTATATATTGTTCCGGGTGGGCGTTGTTTTGGTTTTTCGGAAGTGTTAGACCTGTAAGAGAAAAATTTAAACGGTTGGAAAAGGCCATGGGATGTAGAAATATTTTTTTCACATTTTACTTCCTTGTAAAAACAGGAAAATCGATAGGGATTTTCGTACGGATAAGTACCCAGTGAACGGTTCGTTTAGCTTTATATATTGTTCCGGGTGGGCGTTGTTTTGGTTTTTCGGAAGTGTTAGACCTGTAAGAGAAAAATTTAAACGGTTGGAAAAAGCCATGGGATGTAGAAATATTTTTTTCACATTTTACTTCCTTGTAAAAACAGGAAAATCGATAGGGATTTTCGTACGGATAAGTACCCAGTGAACGGTTCGTTTATCTTTATATATTCTTCCGGGTGGGCGTTGTATTGGTTTTTTGGAAGTGTTAGACCTGTAAGAGAAAAATTTAAATGGTTGGGAAAGGCCATGGGATGTAGAAATATTTTTTTCACATTTACTTCCTTTTAAAAACAGGTAAATCAATAGGGTTTTTCGTACGGATAAGTACCCAGTGAACGGTTCGTTTAGCTTTATATATTGTTCCGGGTGGGAGTTGTATTGGTTTTTCGGAAGTGTTAGACCTGTAAAAGAAAAATTTAAATGGTTGGGAAATGCCATGGGATGTAGAAATATTTTTTTCACATTTTATTTCCTTTTAAAAACAGGTAAATCAATAGGGATTTTCGTACGGATAAGTACCCAGTGAACGGTTCATTTAGCTTTATATTTTGTTCTGGGTGGGCGTTGTATTAGTTTTTCGGAAGTGTTAGACCTGTAAGAGAAAAATTTAAATGGTTGGGAAAGGCCATGGGATGTAGAAATATTTTTTTCACATTTTACTTCCTTGTAAAAACAGGAAAATCAATAGGGATTTTCGTACGGATATGTACCCAGTGAACGGTTCATTTAGCTTTATATATTATTCCGGGTGGGCGTTGTATTGGTTTTTCGGAAGCGTTAGACCTGTAAGAGAAAAATTTAAATGGTTGGGAAAGGCCATGGGATGTAGAAATATTTTTTTCACATTTTATTTCCTTGTAAAAACAGGTAAATCGATAGGGTTTTTCGTACGGATAAGTGCCGAGTGAACGGTTCGTTTAGCTTTATATATTGTTCCGGGTGGGCGTTGTTTTGGTTTTTCGGAAGTGTTAGACCTGTAAGAGAAAAATTTAAACGGTTGGAAAAGGCCATGGGATGTAGAAATATTTTTTTCACATTTTACTTCCTTGTAAAAACAGGAAAATCGATAGGGATTTTCGTACGGATAAGTACCCAGTGAACGGTTCGTTTAGCTTTATATATTGTTCCGGGTGGGCGTTGTTTTGGTTTTTCGGAAGTGTTAGACCTGTAAGAGAAAAATTTAAACGGTTGGAAAAGGCCATGGGATGTAGAAATATTTTTTTCACATTTTACTTCCTTGTAAAAACAGGAAAATCGATAGGGATTTTCGTACGGATAAGTACCCAGTGAACGGTTCGTTTATCTTAATATATTCTTCCGGGTGGGCGTTGTATTGGTTTTTTGGAAGTGTTAGACCTGTAAGAGAAAAATTTAAATGGTTGGGAAAGGCCATGGGATGTAGAAATATTTTTTTCACATTTACTTCCTTGTAAAAACAGGTAAATCAATAGGGTTTTTCGTACGGATAAGTACCCAGTGAACGGTTCGTTTAGCTTTATATATTGTTCCGGGTGGGCGTTGTATTGGTTTTTTGGAAGTGTTAGACCTGTAAGAGAAAAATTTAAATGGTTGGGAAAGGCCATGGGATGTAGAATTATTTTTTTCACATTTTACTTCCTTGTAAAAACAGGAAAATCAATAGGGATTTTCGTACGGATATATACCCAGGGAACGGTTCATTTAGCTTTATATATTGTTCCGGGTGGGCGTTGTATTGGTTTTTCGGAAGTGTTAGACCTGTAAGAGAAATATTTAAATGGTTGGGAAAGGCCATGGGATGTAGAAATATTTTTTTCACATTTTACTTCATTGTAAAAACAGGAAAATCAATAGGGATTTTCGTACGGATATGTACCCAGTGAACGGTTCGTTTAGCTTTATATATTGTTCCGGGTGGGCGTTGTATTCGTGTTTCGGAAGCGTTAGACCTGTAAGAAAAAAATTTAAATGGTTGGGAAAGGCCATGGGATGTAGAAATATTTTTTTCACATTTTATTTCCTTGTAAAAACAGGTAAATCAATAGGGTTTTTCGTACGGATAAGTGCCCAGTGAACGGTTTGTTTAGCTTTATACATTGTTCCGGGTGGGCGTTGTATTGTTTTTTCGGAAGTGTTAGACCTGTAAGAGAAAAATTTAAATGGTTGGGAAAGGCCATGGGATGTAGAAATATTTTTTTCACATTTACTTCCTTGTAAAAACAGGTAAATCAATAGGGTTTTTCATACGGATAAGTGCCCATTGAACGGTTCGTTTAGCTTTATATATTGTTCCGGGTGGGCGTTGTATTGATTTTTCGGAAGTGTTAGACCTGTAAGAGAAAAATTTAAATGGTTGGGAAAGGCCATGGGATATAGAATTATTTTTTTCACATTTTATTTCCGTTTAAAAACAGGTAAATCAATAGTGATTTTCGTACGGATAAGTGCCCAGTGAACGGTTTGTTTAGCTTTATACATTGTTCCGGGTGGGCGTTGTATTGTTTTTTCGGAAGTGTTAGACCTGTAAGAGAAAAATTTAAATGGTTGGGAAAGGCCATGGGATGTAGAAATATTTTTTTCACATTTTACTTCCTTGTAAAAACAGGAAAATCGATAGGGATTTTCATACGGATAAGTACCCAGTGAACGGTTCGTTTATCTTTATATATTCTTCCGGGTGGGCGTTGTATTGGTTTTTCAGAAGTGTTAGACCTGTAAGAGAAAAATTTAAATGGTTGGGAAAGGCCATGGGATGTAGAAATATTTTTTTCACATTTACTTCCTTGTAAAAACAGGTAAATCAATAGGGTTTTTCGTACGGATAAGTGCCCAGTGAACGGTTCGTTTAGCTTTATATATTGTTCCGGGTGGGCGTTGTATTGATTTTTCGGAAGTGTTAGACCTGTAAGAGAAAAATTTAAATGGTTGGGAAAGGCCATGGGATGTAGAAATATTTTTTTTCACATTTTATTTCCTTGTAAAAACAGGTAAATCAATAGGGTTTTTCGTACGGATAAGTGCCCAGTGAACGGTTCGTTTAGCTTTATATATTGTTCCGGGTGGGCATTGTATTGGTTTTTCGGAAGTGTTAGACCTGTAAGAGAAAAATTTAAATGGTTGGGAAAGGCCATGGGATGTAGAAATATTTTTTTCCCATTTTACTTCCTTGTAAAAACAGGAAAATCAATAGGGATTTTCGTACGGATATGTACCCAGTGAACGTTTCGTTTAGCTTTATATATTGTTCCGGGTGGGCGTTGTATTGGTTTTTCGGAAGTGTTAGACCTGTAAGAAAAAAAATTAAATGGTTGGGAAAGGCCATGGGATGTAGAAATATTTTTTTCACATTTTATTTCCTTGTAAAAACAGGTAAATCAATAGGGATTTTCGTACGGATATGTACCCAGTGAACGGTTCGTTTAGCTTTATATATTGTTCCGGGTGGGCGTTGTATTGGTTTTTCGGAAGCGTTAGACGTGTAAGAAAAAAAATTAAATGGTTGGGAAAGGCCATGGGATGTAGAAATATTTTTTTCACATTTTACTTCCTTGTAAAAACAGGAAAATCGATAGGGATTTTCATACGGATAAGTACCCAGTGAACGGTTCGTTTATCTTTATATATTCTTCCGGGTGGGCGTTGTATTGGTTTTTCAGAAGTGTTAGACCTGTAAGAGAAAAATTTAAATGGTTGGGAAAGGCCATGGGATGTAGAAATATTTTTTTCACATTTACTTCCTTGTAAAAACAGGTAAATCAATAGGGTTTTTCGTACGGATAAGTGCCCAGTGAACGGTTCGTTTAGCTTTATATATTGTTCCGGGTGGGCGTTGTATTGATTTTTCGGAAGTGTTAGACCTGTAAGAGAAAAATTTAAATGGTTGGGAAAGGCCATGGGATGTAGAAATATTTTTTTCACATTTACTTCCTTGTAAAAACAGGTAAATCAATAGGGTTTTTCGTACGGATAAGTGCCCAGTGAACGGTTCGTTTAGCTTTATATATTGTTCCGGGTGGGCGTTGTATTGATTTTTCGGAAGTGTTAGACCTGTAAGAGAAAAATTTAAATGGTTGGGAAAGGCCATGGGATGTAGAAATATTTTTTTTCCCATTTTACTTCCTTGTAAAAACAGGAAAATCAATAGGGATTTTCGTACGGATATGTACCCAGTGAACGTTTCGTTTAGCTTTATATATTGTTCCGGGTGGGCGTTGTATTGGTTTTTCGGAAGTGTTAGACCTGTAAGAAAAAAAATTAAATGGTTGGGAAAGGCCATGGGATGTAGAAATATTTTTTTCACATTTTATTTCCTTGTAAAAACAGGTAAATCAATAGGGATTTTCGTACGGATATGTACCCAGTGAACGGTTCGTTTAGCTTTATATATTGTTCCGGGTGGGCGTTGTATTGGTTTTTCGGAAGCGTTAGACGTGTAAGAAAAAAAATTAAATGGTTGGGAAAGGCCATGGGATGTAGAAATATTTTTTTCACATTTTACTTCCTTGTAAAAACAGGAAAATCGATAGGGATTTTCATACGGATAAGTACCCAGTGAACGGTTCGTTTATCTTTATATATTCTTCCAGGTGGGCGTTGTATTGGTTTTTCAGAAGTGTTAGACCTGTAAGAGAAAAATTTAAATGGTTGGGAAAGGCCATGGGATGTAGAAATATTTTTTTCACATTTACTTCCTTGTAAAAACAGGTAAATCAATAGGGTTTTTCGTACGGATAAGTGCCCAGTGAACGGTTCGTTTAGCTTTATATATTGTTCCGGGTGGGCATTGTATTGGTTTTTCGGAAGTGTTAGACCTGTAAGAGAAAAATTTAAATGGTTGGGAAAGGCCATGGGATGTAGAAATATTTTTTTCCCATTTTACTTCCTTGTAAAAACAGGAAAATCAATAGGGATTTTCGTACGGATATGTACCCAGTGAACGTTTCGTTTAGCTTTATATATTGTTCCGGGTGGGCGTTGTATTGGTTTTTCGGAAGTGTTAGACCTGTAAGAAAAAAAATTAAATGGTTGGGAAAGGCCATGGGATGTAGAAATATTTTTTTCACATTTTATTTCCTTGTAAAAACAGGTAAATCAATAGGGATTTTCGTACGGATATGTACCCAGTGAACGGTTCGTTTAGCTTTATATATTGTTCCGGGTGGGCGTTGTATTGGTTTTTCGGAAGCGTTAGACCTGTAAGAAAAAAAATTAAATGGTTGGGAAAGGCCATGGGATGTAGAAATATTTTTTCACATTTTATTTCCTTGTAAAAACAGGTAAATCAATAGGGTTTTTCGTACGGATAAGTGCCCAGTGAACGGTTTGTTTAGCTTTATACATTGTTCCGGGTGGGCGTTGTATTGTTTTTTCAGAAGTGTTAGACCTGTAAGAGAAAAATTTAAATGGTTGGGAAAGGCCATGGGATGTAGAAATATTTTTTTCACATTTACTTCCTTGTAAAAACAGGTAAATCAATAGGGTTTTTCGTACGGATAAGTACCCAGTGAACCGTTCGTTTAGCTTTATATATTGTTCCGGGTGGGCGTTGTATTGGTTTTTCGGAAGTGTTAGACCTGTAAGAGAAAAGTTTAAATGGTTGGGAAAGGCCATGGGATGTAGAAATATTTTTTTCACATTTTATTTCCTTTTAAAAACAGGTAAATCAATAGGGATTTTCGTACGGATAAGTACCCAGTGAACGGTTCGTTTAGCTTTTTATATATTTTTCCGGGTGGGCGTTGTATTGGTTTTTTGGAAGTGTTAGACCTGTAAGAGAAAAATTTAAATGGTTGGGAAAGGCCATGGGATGTAGAATTATTTTTTCACATTTTACTTCCTTGTAAAAACAGGAAAATCAATAGGGATTTTCGTACGGATATATACCCAGGGAACGGTTCATTTAGCTTTATATATTGTTCCGGGTGGGCGTTGTATTGGTTTTTCGGAAGTGTTAGACCTGTAAGAGAAATATTTAAATGGTTGGGAAAGGCCATGGGATGTAGAAATATTTTTTTCACATTTTACTTCATTGTAAAAACAGGAAAATCAATAGGGATTTTCGTACGGATATGTACCCAGTGAACGGTTCGTTTAGCTTTATATATTGTTCCGGGTGGGCGTTGTATTCGTGTTTCGGAAGCGTTAGACCTGTAAGAAAAAAATTTA
Organism: Paroedura picta; assembly: GCF_049243985.1. NCBI lineage: Eukaryota > Metazoa > Chordata > Lepidosauria > Squamata > Gekkonidae > Paroedura > Paroedura picta. Next base: position 189,563,168 of record NC_135369.1, read on the forward strand.
AATGGTTGGGAAAGGCCATGGGATGTAGAAATATTTTTTTCACATTTTATTTCCTTGTAAAAACAGGTAAATCAATAGGGTTTTTCGTACGGATAAGTGCCCAGTGAACGGTTTGTTTAGCTTTATACATTGTTCCGGGTGGGCGTTGTATTGTTTTTTCGGAAGTGTTAGACCTGTAAGAGAAAAATTTAAATGGTTGGGAAAGGCCATGGGATGTAGAAATATTTTTTTCACATTTACTTCCTTGTAAAAACAGGTAAATCAATAGGGTTTTTCATACGGATAAGTGCCCATTGAACGGTTCGTTTAGCTTTATATATTGTTCCGGGTGGGCGTTGTATTGATTTTTCGGAAGTGTTAGACCTGTAAGAGAAAAATTTAAATGGTTGGGAAAGGCCATGGGATATAGAATTATTTTTTTCACATTTTATTTCCGTTTAAAAACAGGTAAATCAATAGTGATTTTCGTACGGATAAGTGCCCAGTGAACGGTTTGTTTAGCTTTATACATTGTTCCGGGTGGGCGTTGTATTGTTTTTTCGGAAGTGTTAGACCTGTAAGAGAAAAATTTAAATGGTTGGGAAAGGCCATGGGATGTAGAAATATTTTTTTCACATTTTACTTCCTTGTAAAAACAGGAAAATCGATAGGGATTTTCATACGGATAAGTACCCAGTGAACGGTTCGTTTATCTTTATATATTCTTCCGGGTGGGCGTTGTATTGGTTTTTCAGAAGTGTTAGACCTGTAAGAGAAAAATTTAAATGGTTGGGAAAGGCCATGGGATGTAGAAATATTTTTTTCACATTTACTTCCTTGTAAAAACAGGTAAATCAATAGGGTTTTTCGTACGGATAAGTGCCCAGTGAACGGTTCGTTTAGCTTTATATATTGTTCCGGGTGGGCGTTGTATTGATTTTTCGGAAGTGTTAGACCTGTAAGAGAAAAATTTAAATGGTTGGGAAAGGCCATGGGATGTAGAAATATTTTTTTTCACATTTTATTTCCTTGTAAAAACAGGTAAATCAATAGGGTTTTTCGTACGGATAAGTGCCCAGTGAACGGTTCGTTTAGCTTTATATATTGTTCCGGGTGGGCATTGTATTGGTTTTTCGGAAGTGTTAGACCTGTAAGAGAAAAATTTAAATGGTTGGGAAAGGCCATGGGATGTAGAAATATTTTTTTCACATTTTACTTCCTTGTAAAAACAGGAAAATCAATAGGGATTTTCGTACGGATATGTACCCAGTGAACGTTTCGTTTAGCTTTATATATTGTTCCGGGTGGGCGTTGTATTGGTTTTTCGGAAGTGTTAGACCTGTAAGAAAAAAAATTAAATGGTTGGGAAAGGCCATGGGATGTAGAAATATTTTTTTCACATTTTATTTCCTTGTAAAAACAGGTAAATCAATAGGGATTTTCGTACGGATATGTACCCAGTGAACGGTTCGTTTAGCTTTATATATTGTTCCGGGTGGGCGTTGTATTGGTTTTTCGGAAGCGTTAGACCTGTAAGAAAAAAAATTAAATGGTTGGGAAAGGCCATGGGATGTAGAAATATTTTTTTCACATTTTATTTCCTTGTAAAAACAGGTAAATCAATAGGGTTTTTCGTACGGATAAGTGCCCAGTGAACGGTTTGTTTAGCTTTATACATTGTTCCGGGTGGGCGTTGTATTGTTTTTTCAGAAGTGTTAGACCTGTAAGAGAAAAATTTAAACGGTTGGGAAAGGCCATGGGATGTAGAATTATTTTTTCACATTTTACTTCCTTGTAAAAACAGGAAAATCAATAGGGATTTTCGTACGGATATGTACCCAGGGAACGGTTCATTTAGCTTTATATATTGTTCCGGGTGGGCGTTGTATTGGTTTTTCGGAAGTGTTAGACCTGTAAGAGAAATATTTAAATGGTTGGGAAAGGCCATGGGATGTAGAAATATTTTTTTCACATTTTACTTCCTTGTAAAAACAGGAAAATCAATAGGGTTTTTCGTACGGATAAGTGCCCAGTGAACGGTTCGTTTAGCTTTATATATTGTTCCGGGTGGGCGTTGTATTGATTTTTCGGAAGTGTTAGACCTGTAAGAGAAAAATTTAAATGGTTGGGAAAGGCCATGGGATGTAGAAATATTTTTTTCACATTTTATTTCCTTGTAAAAACAGGTAAATCAATAGGGTTTTTCGTACGGATAAGTGCCCAGTGAACGGTTCGTTTAGCTTTATATATTGTTCCGGGTGGGCATTGTATTGGTTTTTCGGAAGTGTTAGACCTGTAAGAGAAAAATTTAAATGGCTGGGAAAGGCCATGGGATGTAGAAATATTTTTTTCACATTTTACTTCCTTGTAAAAACAGGAAAATCAATAGGGATTTTCGTACGGATATGTACCCAGTGAACGGTTCGTTTAGCTTTATATATTGTTCCGGGTGGGCGTTGTATTGGTTTTTCGGAAGTGTTAGACCTGTAAGAAAAAAAATTAAATGGTTGGGAAAGGCCATGGGATGTAGAAATATTTTTTTCACATTTTATTTCCTTGTAAAAACAGGTAAATCAATAGGGTTTTTCGTACGGATAAGTGCCCAGTGAACGGTTTGTTTAGCTTTATACATTGTTCCGGGTGGGCGTTGTATTGTTTTTTCGGAAGTGTTAGACCTGTAAGAGAAAAATTTAAATGGTTGGGAAACGCCATGGGATGTAGAAATATTTTTTTCACATTTACTTCCTTGTAAAAACAGGTAAATCAATAGGGTTTTTCATACGGATAAGTGCCCATTGAACGGTTCGTTTAGCTTTATATATTGTTCCGGGTGGGCGTTGTATTGATTTTTCGGAAGTGTTAGACCTGTAAGAGAAAAATTTAAATGGTTGGGAAAGGCCATGGGATATAGAATTATTTTTTTCACATTTTATTTCCGTTTAAAAACAGGTAAATCAATAGTGATTTTCGTACGGATAAGTGCCCAGTGAACGGTTTGTTTAGCTTTATACATTGTTCCGGGTGGGCGTTGTATTGTTTTTTCGGAAGTGTTAGACCTGTAAGAGAAAAATTTAAATGGTTGGGAAAGGCCATGGGATGTAGAAATATTTTTTTCACATTTTACTTCCTTGTAAAAACAGGAAAATCGATAGGGATTTTCATACGGATAAGTACCCAGTGAACGGTTCGTTTATCTTTATATATTCTTCCGGGTGGGCGTTGTATTGGTTTTTCAGAAGTGTTAGACCTGTAAGAGAAAAATTTAAATGGTTGGGAAAGGCCATGGGATGTAGAAATATTTTTTTCACATTTACTTCCTTGTAAAAACAGGTAAATCAATAGGGTTTTTCGTACGGATAAGTGCCCAGTGAACGGTTCGTTTAGCTTTATATATTGTTCCGGGTGGGCGTTGTATTGATTTTTCGGAAGTGTTAGACATGTAAGAGAAAAATTTAAATGGTTGGGAAAGGCCATGGGATGTAGAAATATTTTTTTTCACATTTTATTTCCTTGTAAAAACAGGTAAATCAATAGGGTTTTTCGTACGGATAAGTGCCCAGTGAACGGTTCGTTTAGCTTTATATATTGTTCCGGGTGGGCATTGTATTGGTTTTTCGGAAGTGTTAGACCTGTAAGAGAAAAATTTAAATGGTTGGGAAAGGCCATGGGATGTAGAAATATTTTTTTCACATTTTACTTCCTTGTAAAAACAGGAAAATCAATAGGGATTTTCGTACGGATATGTACCCAGTGAACGGTTCGTTTAGCTTTATATATTGTTCCGGGTGGGCGTTGTATTGGTTTTTCGGAAGTGTTAGACCTGTAAGAAAAAAAATTAAATGGTTGGGAAAGGCCATGGGATGTAGAAATATTTTTTTCACATTTTATTTCCTTGTAAAAACAGGTAAATCAATAGGGTTTTTCGTACGGATAAGTGCCCAGTGAACGGTTTGTTTAGCTTTATACATTGTTCCGGGTGGGCGTTGTATTGTTTTTTCGGAAGTGTTAGACCTGTAAGAGAAAAATTTAAATGGTTGGGAAAGGCCATGGGATGTAGAAATATTTTTTTCACATTTACTTCCTTGTAAAAACAGGGAAATCAATAGGGTTTTTCATACGGATAAGTGCCCAGTGAACGGTTCGTTTAGCTTTATATATTGTTCCGGGTGGGCGTTGTATTGATTTTTCGGAAGTGTTAGACCTGTAAGAGAAAAATTTAAATGGTTGGGAAAGGCCATGGGATATAGAATTATTTTTTTCACATTTTATTTCCGTTTAAAAACAGGTAAATCAATAGTGATTTTCGTACGGATAAGTACCCAGTGAACGGTTCGTTTAGCTATATATATTGTTCCGGGTGGGTGTTGTTTTGGTTTTTCAGAAGTGTTAGACCTGTAAGAGAAAAATTTAAATGGTTGGGAAAGGCCATGGGATGTAGAAATATTTTTTTCACATTTTACTTCCTTGTAAAAACAGGAAAATCGATAGGGATTTTCGTACGGATAAGTAGCTAGTGAACGGTTCCTTTATCTTTATATATTCTTCTGGGTGGGCGTTGTATTGGATTTTCGGAAGTGTTAGACCAGTAAGAGAAAAATTTAAATGGTTGGGAAAAGCCATGGGATGTAGAAATATTTTTTTCACATTTACTTCCTTGTAAAAACAGGTAAATCAATAGGGTTTTTCGTACGGATAAGTACCCAGTGAACGGTTCGTTTAGCTTTATATATTGTTCCGGGTGGGCGTTGTATTGGTTTTTCGGAAGTGTTAGACCTGTAAGAGAAAAATTTAAATGGTTGGGAAAGGCCATGGGATGTAGAAATATTTTTTTCACATTTTATTTCCTTTTAAAAACAGGTAAATCAATAGGGATTTTCGTACGGATAAGTACCCAGTGAACGGTTCATTTAGCTTTATATTTTGTTCCGGGTGGGCGTTGTATTAGTTTTTCGGAAGTGTTAGACCTGTAAGAGAAAAATTTAAATGGTTGGGAAAGGCCATGGGATGTAGAAATATTTTTTTCACATTTTACTTCCTTGTAAAAACAGGAAAATCAATAGGGATTTTCGTACGGATATGTACCCAGTGAACGGTTCATTTAGCTTTATATATTGTTCCGGGTGGGCGTTGTATTGGTTTTTCGGAAGCGTTAGACTTGTAAGAGAAAAATTTAAACGGTTGGAAAAGGCCATGGGATGTAGAAATATTTTTTTCACATTTTACTTCCTTGTAAAAACAGGAAAATCGATAGGGATTTTCGTACGGATAAGTACCCAGTGAACGGTTCGTTTATCTTAATATATTCTTCCGGGTGGGCGTTGTATTGGTTTTTCGGAAGTGTTAGACCTGTAAGAGAAAAATTTAAATGGTTGGGAAAGGCCATGGGATGTAGAAATATTTTTTTCACATTTACTTCCTTGTAAAAACAGGTAAATCAATAGGGTTTTTCGTACGGATAAGTACCCAGTGAACCGTTCGTTTAGCTTTATATATTGTTCCGTGTGGGCGTTGTATTGGTTTTTCAGAACTGTTAGACCTGTAAGAGAAAAATTTAAATGGTTGGGAAAGGCCATGGGATGTAGAAATATTTTTTTCACATTTTACTTCCTTGTAAAAACAGGAAAATCGATAGGGATTTTCATACGGATAAGTACCCAGTGAACGGTTCGTTTATCTTTATATATTCTTCCGGGTGGGCGTTGTATTGGTTTTTCAGAAGTGTTAGACCTGTAAGAGAAAAATTTAAATGGTTGGGAAAGGCCATGGGATGTAGAAATATTTTTTTCACATTTACTTCCTTGTAAAAACAGGTAAATCAATAGGGTTTTTCGTACGGATAAGTGCCCAGTGAACGGTTCGTTTAGCTTTATATATTGTTCCGGGTGGGCGTTGTATTGATTTTTCGGAAGTGTTAGACCTGTAAGAGAAAAATTTAAATGGTTGGGAAAGGCCATGGGATGTAGAAATATTTTTTTCACATTTTATTTCCTTTTAAAAACAGGTAAATCAATAGGGTTTTTCGTACGGATAAGTGCCCAGTGAACGGTTCGTTTAGCGTTATATATTGTTCCGGGTGGGCGTTGTATTGGTTTTTCGGAAGTGTTAGACCTGTAAGAGAAAAATTTAAATGGTTGGGAAAGGCCATGGGATGTAGAAATATTTTTTTCACATTTTACTTCCTTGTAAAAACAGGAAAATCAATAGGGATTTTTGTACGGATATGTACCCAGTGAACGGTTCGTTTAGCGTTATATATTGTTCCGGGTGGGCGTTGTATTGGTTTTTCGGAAGCGTTAGACCTGTAAGAAAAAAAATTAAATGGTTGGGAAAGGCCATGGGATGTAGAAATATTTTTTTCACATTTTATTTCCTTGTAAAAACAGGTAAATCAATAGGGTTTTTCGTACGGATAAGTGCCCAGTGAACGGTTTGTTTAGCTTTATACATTGTTCCGGGTGGGCGTTGTATTGTTTTTTCGGAAGTGTTAGACCTGTAAGAGAAAAATTTAAATGGTTGGGAAAGGCCATGGGATGTAGAAATATTTTTTTCACATTTTACTTCCTTGTAAAAACAGGAAAATCGATAGGGATTTTCGTACGGATAAGTCGCTAGTGAACGGTTCCTTTATCTTTATATATTCTTCTGGGTGGGCGTTGTATTGTATTTTCGGAAGTGTTAGACCTGTAAGAGAAAAATTTAAATGGTTGGGAAAGGCCATGGGATGTAGAAATATTTTTTTCACATTTACTTCCTTGTAAAAACAGGTAAATCAATAGGGTTTTTCGTACGGATAAGTACCCAGTGAACGGTTCGTTTAGCTTTATATATTGTTCCGGGTGGGCATTGTATTGGTTTTTCGGAAGTGTTAGACCTGTAAGAGAAAAATTTAAATGGTTGGGAAAGGCCATGCGATGTAGAAATATTTTTTTCACATTTTATTTCCTTGTAAAAACAGGTAAATCAATAGGGTTTTTCGTACGGATAAGTGCCCAGTGAACGGTTCGTTTAGCTTTATATATTGTTCCGGGTGGGCGTTGTATTGGTTTTTCGGAAGTGTTAGACCTGTAAGAGAAAAATTTAAATGGTTGGGAAAGGCCATGTGATGTAGAAATATTTTTTTCACATTTTACTTCCTTGTAAAAACAGGAAAATCAATAGGGATTTTCGTACGGATATGTATTATTATTATTATTATTATTATATTATATTATTATTATTATTATTATTATTATTATTATTATTATTATTATTATTATTATTATAATATTATTATTATATTTATATTTATACCCCGCCTCCCCCCGAAGGCTCGAGGCGGCTTACATAAACCCGTCCCCTAAAACCATAAAATGACAATAAAAAACAATGATTTACAATAATTGTAACAGCGATGGCGTAGCCTACTGATTTGCTCTCCGCATCCTCATCTACGGTGGGGGTGACGCTCTCTACCACCAGTTTGTGAGGGGGGGGCTGATCTTCTTTCCGCCCGGCCTCAGTTATAAGCCTGGCGGAAGAGCTCCGTCTTACAGGCCCTGCGGAATGCTGGTAATTCCCGCAGGGCCCTCAGCTCTTCCGGGAGCTCATTCCACCAGGTTGGGGCCAGGACCGAAAAGGCCCTGGCCCTAGTCGAGGCCAGGCGGGCTTCCTTGGGGCCGGGAACGACCAGTAGGTTAGCCCCCGCAGAGCGTAAAGCCCTGCGGGGGATATAGGGCAAAAGGCGGTCCCTCATATATGCTGGGCCTAGACCACGGATGGCCTTGAAGGTCAAAACCAAAACCTTGAACCTGATCCGGAAGGCGACCGGTAACCAATGCAGCTGCCTCAGAACTGGCTGGATGTGAGCCCTCCATGGTGTAGCTGTGAGGACTCTAGCAGCCGCATTTTGGACGAGTTGCAGTTTCCGGATCAAGCCCAGAGGCAGGCCGGTGTAGAGCGAGTTACAGAAATCTAGTCTAGAGGTGACCGTCGCATGGATCACTGTGGCCAGGTGTTCAGAGGACACATAGGGCGCTAGTAGCCGAGCCTGGCGAAGATGGAAAAATGCCCGGCTAGCTACCTGTTTAACCTGTGCCTCGAGTGTTAGTGAGGCATCGATGGTCACCCCTAAATTCCTGGCCTGAGATGCGATATTAAGTTGCGTCCCGGCCAGAAAGGGTAAGCGCGCTTCCTGATCTGCCCCCCTACGGCCCAACCACAGAACCTCCGTCTTGGAGGGGTTGAGTTTCAGGCGACTCTGCTCGAGCCATCCAGCTACGGCTTCCAAACATCTGGCAAATGGATCTGGGGGGGAGTCCGGGTGGCCATCCATGAGGAGAAAGAGCTGGGTGTCATCAGCGTACTGGTGGCAACCCAGCCCATAGCTCAGTACCAGTTGAGCCAGAGGGTGCATAAAGATGTTAAATAATGTAGGAGAGAGCACCGAGCCCTGTGGGACCCCACAAGGGAGCCGGTAAGGGCCCGATACTTCCTCTCCCACGGCTACCCTCTGTGTCCGGTTTTGGAGGAAGGAGCGTATCCAGCGTAACGCTGTACCCCTTATCCCCGTACCGGCAAGGCGTCTCGCTAGCAGCTCGTGATCGACCACGTCAAACGCGGCCGACAGATCTAAAAGAACTAGCACAGCAGAGCCACCTCGGTCAAGCTGGCGACGAAGGTCATCCAACAAGGAGACCAACACAGTCTCCACCCCATGACCAGGGCGGAAGCCAGACTGGTATGGATCGAGTGCCGAAGTATCTTCCAGGAACGCTAGGAGCTGGTCCGCCGCAGCCCTTTCCACCACCTTACCCAGGAACGCTAGATGCGCTACTGGGTGGTAGCTTGCAGGGTCATGTGGGTCCAGGGATGGCTTCTTGAGGAGAGGGCACACCATCGCCTCCTTCAGCACCTCAGGAAACTCCCCCAACTGGAGAGAGCAGTTAACAATATCCCTGAGCTGCTCACCTATCCGTCCATCCCTCCCCTTAAGGAGCCAAGACGGACAGGGATCAAGGGGGCAGGTGGTTGCCCTCATCCTCCCCAGCAACCCGTCCACTTCGGATAAAGAGAGCCGCCTGAAGCCATCAAACGTTACCTCCAAAGGCGGCCAACGGGCCTCTAGTTCATTAACTGTATTAACTGTAGCTGGAAGGGAGTGGCGGAGCGACAAGACTTTATCCGCGAAATGGCTCGCAAATGCCTCACAGCTGATGGTCAAATTCCTACTATTTTGGCGCCCATCTTCCAGGGCGGTAAGAGATCTAACAACCCTAAATAGTTGAGCTGGGCGAGAGCTAGCGGATGCAATTTCCGCGGCAAAGAATTCACGTTTAGCCGCTTTCACTGCCATCTCATACGCCCTCATAAACGTGCGATGAGATGTTCTTGTAGCCTCGTCACGGGCCTTCCGCCACACTCGCTCTAGTCGTCTCAATTCCCTCTTCTTCTCCCGGAGCTCCCCAGTATACCAGGGTGCCCGTTTGAGTCGAGGGCAGAGAAGACGTCTAGGAGCAATCTCGTCTATGGCAGCCGACAGGCGGGACTGCCAGTCCTCCACCATGGCCGCTAACGAGATGCCGGGAGGTTTCGGGTCCCGCAGAGCATTCTGGAAACCAATTGGATCCATGAGTCTCCTTGGGCGGGCAAAAATGCGCCCGCCGCCCAACTGGGGAGGGGGTGGGGTCTTGATCCGAGCCCGCAGGGCATAATGGTCTGACCATGGTACGGCCAAAGCTGTATCCAGAACCACCTCTATCCCTGCCCCAAAGATCAGGTCGAGGGTGTGGCCGGCCTGATGGGTGGGCCCAGCAACAAATTGTGAGAGCCCCAGCGTCGCCATGGCCGACACTAGGTCCGAGCCAAGTCCTGGGGGCAGCGCGTCCGCATGGACATTGAAGTCCCCCAAGATTATAAGCCTGGGGTACTGCAAGGCCCAGGCGGCCACCGCCTCCAGCAGGCTCGGCAGGACATCTGGTTGGGCGTTGGGCGGACGGTATACCAACCAGATGGCCAAACTCTCGACTGAGTCTAACCCAATACCGACGCACTCCACTCCCCTGATGTCTGGGGCCGGGAGAGCCCTGTAGGAGAAATCCTCCCGGACCAAGATTGCCACCCCCCCTCCCCTCCTATGGACCCGGGATTGGTGCAGGACCGCAAACCCGGGGGGGGCAAGTTCCTTTAAGGCGACTGTTTCGCCACCCCTCGCCCAGGTCTCAGTCACACACGCAAGGTCGGCCCCAGACTCCGCGAAAAATTGTTGCAGAGTTGAGGCCTTGTTGTTGATTGACCTTGCATTGCACAGGACCAAGTCCGGGTCCACCCTTGCCTCCTCCCCCGTATATCTGGGGATGGGACGGAGGTTAGAAGGGCAGCGAGCACGCCTCGGGCGTCTGCCGTGTAACCACGGCTTGGCCCAAGGACTAACACAAGTGCTCTCTGACCTTCTCTTGTCTAACCTCCTCCCCCAGCCATATCGCCCTTGACCCATTATGGACGAGATCCCGGCCCCAACTTGGGCCCCCCCTCGTGGTGGTACCCCTCCAATCATACTCCCAGGGGAACAAACCCTCAGCTAACTAGCTGCCCTAGAACCCTAGCACTAATACTCCTAGGTTGCACTGAATATCCCACCCTAGCCCCCCCAACCCAATTCCACCCACTAAACCCACCCTAACCTCCCTCCCTAACCTTATCTCTGCAAGCCAGCAGTCCTATTTCACCAGCAGGCTAGGGCCTAGTCAGATCCCGCCTCGAGGGGGTTCTCACGACCTTGCCCCCCAATGGTTCCAATAGATCCCTGCTAGGGCACCTTAACTTATCTAATTCCCCGTAGATGGCCTTGAGCATGCCCGTATTCCTATCCTTATCTTGCCCCTCCCCCTCAACCCCCTAATGAGCTGATTCGTGCAGGTGCTGAGTCCAATTTCCACTTTAGTCGGTCGCCTGGAGGTCCAGGGCTGCGTTTCCCGGATGATCTTCACGACCCTGCCAGGTCAAGCCAATAGAGAGCGCAGGATGGTAGATCTTCGTAATGCCGGTTCGTAGCTTAAAGTAGTAGCACAGCTCCGAAGGCCTCCCAGGCCAGCAGCTCACAATAGACCAAAGGCCCTTGAACGCCCCACCCAGCGGCAGGGCCAGCAGGGAATACGCAGGGAGATCTTCCTCCGCAGCTCGATTTCTTAAGTTTGGGGTGCTGGTTCCACGCACTTGCCAAGCAAATGGCTGCCCAAACCCTGGACGCTGCTCCGCGGTCTCTCTCCAGTCCCTTGCCGTGCAGGAGTGCGTTTCAGTTGCTGCGGCCTCCCCCACGATTCCCACGCTGGTAGGGACTTCTTCTTTTGTCTCCCTCTGTGGACTTAATCGGGGAACGAGCCTAAAGGCAGCTCCCCAGAGGGAGGAGGGTGAGCTTGCAGACGTGAGGAATAAGGAGCAGGTGAGGAGGGGGGGAGGGCGAGGGGGGGTGAACGGTAGCGTTTCCACTACACCCCTGACTTGAGTTGCATTCCACAGCTGCAATAAATCCAGCCGGGTGTCTTTATCAAGCCGCAGGGTCGTCACTCCCTTTACTAGCTCTGCGTTCTCTCTGTTCTTTCTGTTCTGCCCATCCCCCTCCCTCGTCGCTCTCACCGCACTCACTGTTCTCAGCTCTGTCCAGTTCTTTTTCCAGTTCTTTTTCGAGTCAGTTCCGTCGGGTGAGGGGGACCAGGTGGTTCTTTCTAAAATCCTCCCCAAATACAGATAAAAAAGGATGCTTGAAGCCTCATTAAAACCCATTTTCCTTAGGCGTTGGGTGGAGCATTAAACTCCACAACTGACTGCACCGCCATCTTATCTCCTGCCCAGTGAACATGTACCCAGTGAACGGTTCGTTTAGCGTTATATATTGTTCCGGGTGGGCGTTGTATTGGTTTTTCGGAAGCGTTAGACCTGTAAGAAAAAAAATTAAATGGTTGGGAAAGGCCATGGGATGTAGAAATATTTTTTTCACATTTTATTTCCTTGTAAAAACAGGTAAATCAATAGGGTTTTTCGTACGGATAAGTGCCCAGTGAACGGTTTGTTTAGCTTTATACATTGTTCCGGGTGGGCGTTGTATTGTTTTTTCGGAAGTGTTAGACCTGTAAGAGAAAAATCTAAATGGTTGGGAAAGGCCATGGGATGTAGAAATATTTTTTTTACATTTTACTTCCTTGTAAAAACAGGAAAATCGATAGGGATTTTCGTACGGATAAGTCGCTAGTGAACGGTTCCTTTATCTTTATATATTCTTCTGGGTGGGCGTTGTATTGTATTTTCGGAAGTGTTAGACCTGTAAGAGAAAAATTTAAATGGTTGGGAAAGGCCATGGGATGTAGAAATATTTTTTTCACATTTACATCCTTGTAAAAACAGGTAAATCAATAGGGTTTTTCGTACGGATAAGTACCCAGTGAACGGTTCGTTTAGCTTTATATATTGTTCCGGGTGGGCATTGTATTGGTTTTTCGGAAGTGTTAGACCTGTAAGAGAAAAATTTAAATGGTTGGGAAAGGCCATGGGATGTAGAAATATTTTTTTCACATTTTATTTCCTTTTAAAAACAGGTAAATCAATGGGGATTTTCGTACGGATAAGTACCCAGTGAACGGTTCGTTTAGCTTTATATTTTGTTCCGGGTGGGCGTTGTATTGGTTTTTCGGAAGTGTTAGACCTGTAAGAGAAAAATTTAAATGGTTGGGAAAGGCCATGGGATGTAGAAATATTTTTTTCACATTTTACTTCCTTGTAAAAACAGGAAAATCAATAGGGATTTTCGTACGGATATGTACCCAGTGAACGGTTCATTTAGCTTTATATATTGTTCCGGGTGGGCGTTGTATTGGTTTTTCGGAAGCGTTAGACCTGTAAGAGAAAAATTTAAATGGTTGGGAAAGGCCATGGGATGTAGAAATATTTTTTTCACATTTACTTCCTTGTAAAAACAGGTAAATCAATAGGGTTTTTCGTACGGATAAGTACCCAGTGAACCGTTCGTTTAGCTTTATATATTGTTCCGGGTGGGCGTTGTATTGGTTTTTCGGAAGAGTTAGACCTGTAAGAGAAAAATTTAAATGGTTGGGAAAGGCCATGGGATGTAGAAATATTTTTTTCAAATTTTATTTCCTTGTAAAAACAGGTAAATCAATAGGGTTTTTCGTACGGATAAGTGCCCAGTGAACGGTTCATATAGCTTTATATATTGTTCCGGGTGGGCGTTGTATTGTTTTTTCGGAAGTGTTAGACCTGTAAGAGAAAAATTTAAATGGTTGGGAAAGGCCATGGGATGTAGAAATATTTTTTCACATTTTACTTCCTTGTAAAAACAGGAAAATCGATAGGGATTTTCATACGGATAAGTACACAGTGAACGGTTCGTTTATCTTTATATATTCTTCCGGGTGGGCGTTGTATTGGTTTTTCGGAAGTGTTAGACCTGTAAGAGAAAAATTTAAATGGTTGGGAAAGGCCATGGGATGTAGAAATATTTTTTTCACATTTTATTTCCTTGTAAAAACAGGTAAATCAATAGGGTTTTTCGTACGGATAAGTGCCCAGTGAACGGTTCGTTTAGCTTTATATATTGTTCCGGGTGGGCGTTGTATTGGTTTTTTGGAAGTGTTAGACCTGTAAGAGAAAAATTTAAATGGTTGGGAAAGGCCATGGGATGTAGAAATATTTTTTTCACATTTTACTTCCTTATAAAAACAGGAAAATCAATAGGGATTTTCGTACGGATATGTACCCAGTGAACGGTTCGTTTATCTTTATATATTCTTCCGGATGGGCGTTGTATTGGTTTTTCGGAAGTGTTAGACCTGTAAGAGAAAAATTTAAATGGTTGGGAAAGGCCATGGGATGTAGAAATATTTTTTTCACATTTACTTCCTTGTAAAAACAGGTAAATCAATAGGGTATTTCGTACGGATAAGTACCCAGTGAACCGTTCGTTTAGCTTTATATATTGTTCCGGGTGGGCGTTGTATTGTTTTTTCGGAAGTGTTAGACCTGTAAGAGAAAAATTTAAATGGTTGGGAAAGGCCATGGGATGTAGAAATATTTTTTTCACATTTTACTTCCTTGTAAAAACAGGAAAATCAATAGGGATTTTCGTACGGATAAGTACCCAGTGAACGGTTTGTTTATCTTTATATATTGTTCGGGGTGGGCGTTGTATTGGATTTTCGGAAGTGTTAGACCTGTAAGAGAAAAATTTAAATGGTTGGGAAAGGCCATGGGATGTAGAAATATTTTTTTCACATTTTATTTGCTTGTAAAACAGGTAAATCAATAGGGTTTTTCGGACGGATAAGTGGCCAGTGAACGGTTCGTTTAGCTTTATATATTGTTCCGGGTGGGCATTGTATTGTTTTTTCGGAAGTGTTAGACCTGTAAGAGAAAAATTTAAATGGTTGGGAAAGGCCATGGGATGTAGAAATATTTTTTTCACATTTTACTTCCTTGTAAAAACAGGAAAATCAATAGGGATTTTCGTACGGATAAGTACCCAGTGAACGGTTTGTTTATCTTTATATATTGTTCGGGGTGGGCGTTGTATTGGATTTTCGGAAGTGTTAGACCTGTAAGAGAAAAATTTAAATGGTTGGGAAAGGCCATGGGATGTAGAAATATTGTTTTCACATTTACTTCCTTGTAAAAACAGGTAAATCAATAGCGTTTTTCGTACGGATAAGTACCCAGTGAACGGTTCGTTTAGCTTTATATATTGTTCCGGGTGGGCGTTGTATTGGTTTTTCGGATGTGTTAGACCTGTAAGAGAAGAATTTAAATGGTTGGGAAAGGCCATGGGATGTAGAAATATTTTTTTCACATTTTATTTGCTTGTAAAACAGGTAAATCAATAGGGTTTTTCGGACGGATAAGTGGCCAGTGAACGGTTCGTTTAGCTTTATATATTGTTCCGGGTGGGCATTGTTTTGGTTTTTCGGAAGTGTTAGACCTGTAAGAGAAAAATTTAAATGGTTGGGAAAGGCCATGGGATGTAGAAATATTTTTTTCACATTTTACTTCCTTATAAAAACAGGAAAATCAATAGGGATTTTCGTACGGATATGTACCCAGTGAACGGTTCGTTTATCTTTATATATTCTTCCGGATGGGCGTTGTATTGGTTTTTCGGAAGTGTTAGACCTGTAAGAGAAAAATTTAAATGGTTGGGAAAGGCCATGGGATGTAGAAATATTTTTTTCACATTTACTTCCTTGTAAAAACAGGTAAATCAATAGGGTATTTCGTACGGATAAGTACCCAGTGAACCGTTCGTTTAGCTTTATATATTGTTCCGGGTGGGCGTTGTATTGTTTTTTCGGAAGTGTTAGACCTGTAAGAGAAAAATTTAAATGGTTGGGAAAGGCCATGGGATGTAGAAATATTTTTTTCACATTTTACTTCCTTGTAAAAACAGGAAAATCAATAGGGATTTTCGTACGGATAAGTACCCAGTGAACGGTTTGTTTATCTTTATATATTGTTCGGGGTGGGCGTTGTATTGGATTTTCGGAAGTGTTAGACCTGTAAGAGAAAAATTTAAATGGTTGGGAAAGGCCATGGGATGTAGAAATATTTTTTTCACATTTACTTCCTTGTAAAAACAGGTAAATCAATAGGGTTTTTCGTACGGATAAGTACCCAGTGAACGGTTCGTTTAGCTTTATATATTGTTCCGGGTGGGCGTTGTATTGGTTTTTCGGATGTGTTAGACCTGTAAGAGAAGAATTTAAATAGTTGGGAAAGGCCATGGGATGTAGAAATATTTTTTTCACATTTTATTTGCTTGTAAAACAGGTAAATCAATAGGGTTTTTCGGACGGATAAGTGGCCAGTGAACGGTTCGTTTAGCTTTATATATTGTTCCGGGTGGGCATTGTTTTGGTTTTTCGGAAGTGTTAGACCTGTAAGAGAAAAATTTAAATGGTTGGGAAAGGCCATGGGATGTAGAAATATTTTGTTCACATTTTATTTCCTTGTAAAAACAGGTAAATCAATAGGGTTTTTCGTACGGATAAGTGCCCAGTGAACGGTTCGTTTAGCTTTATATATTGTTCCGGGTGGGCGTTGTTTTGGTTTTTCAGAAGTGTTAGACCTGTAAGAGAAAAATTTAAATGGTTGGGAAAGGCCATGGGATGTAGAAATATTTTTTTCACATTTTACTTCCTTATAAAAACAGGAAAATCAATAGGGATTTTCGTACGGATATGTACCCAGTGAACGGTTCGTTTATCTTTATATATTCTTCCGGATGGGCGTTGTATTGGTTTTTCGGAAGTGTTAGACCTGTAAGAGAAAAATTTAAATGGTTGGGAAAGGCCATGGGATGTAGAAATATTTTTTTCACATTTACTTCCTTGTAAAAACAGGTAAATCAATAGGGTTTTTCGTACGGATAAGTACCCAGTGAACGGTTCGTTTAGCTTTATATATTGTTCCGGGTGGGCGTTGTATTGGTTTTTCGGATGTGTTAGACCTGTAAGAGAAGAATTTAAATGGTTGGGAAAGGCCATGGGATGTAGAAATATTTTTTTCACATTTTATTTGCTTGTAAAACAGGTAAATCAATAGGGTTTTTCGGACGGATAAGTGGCCAGTGAACGGTTCGTTTAGCTTTATATATTGTTCCGGGTGGGCATTGTTTTGGTTTTTCGGAAGTGTTAGACCTGTAAGAGAAAAATTTAAATGGTTGGGAAAGGCCATGGGATGTAGAAATATTTTGTTCACATTTTATTTCCTTGTAAAAACAGGTAAATCAATAGGGTTTTTCGTACGGATAAGTGCCCAGTGAACGGTTCGTTTAGCTTTATATATTGTTCCGGGTGGGCGTTGTTTTGGTTTTTCAGAAGTGTTAGACCTGTAAGAGAAAAATTTAAATGGTTGGGAAAGGCCATGGGATGTAGAATTATTTTTTTCACATTTTACTTCCTTGTAAAAACAGGAAAATCGATAGGGATTTTCGTACGGATAAGTACCCAGTGAACCGTTCGTTTAGCTTTATATATTGTTCGGGGTGGGCGTTGTATTGGATTTTCGGAAGTGTTAGACCTGTAAGAGAAAAATTTAAATGGTTGGGAAAGGCCATGGGATGTAGAAATATTTTTTTCACATTTTACTTCCTTGTAAAAACAGGAAAATCGATAGGGATTTTCGGACGGATAAGTACCTAGTGAACGGTTCGTTTATCTTTATATATTGTTCGGGGTGGGCGTTGTATTGGATTTTCGGAAGTGTTAGACCTGTAAGAGAAAAATTTAAATGGTTAGGAAAGGCCATGGGATGTAGAAATATTTTTTTCACATTTACTTCCTTGTAAAAACAGGTAAATCAATAGGGTTTTTCGTACGGATAAGTACCCAGTGAACGGTTCGTTTAGCTTTATATATTGTTCCGGGTGGGCGTTGTATTGGTTTTTCGGAAGTGTTAGACCTGTAAGAGAAAAATTTAAATGGTTGGGAAAGGCCATGGGATGTAGAAATATTTTTTTCACATTTTACTTCCTTGTAAAAACAGGAAAATCAATAGGGATTTTCGTACGGATATGTACCCAGTGAACGGTTCGTTTAGCTTTATATATTGTTCCGGGTGGGCGTTGTATTGGTTTTTCGGATGTGTTAGACCTGTAAGAGAAGAATTTAAATGGTTGGGAAAGGCCATGGTATGTAGAAATATTTTTTTCACATTTTATTTCCTTGTAAAACAGGTAAATCAATAGGGTTTTTCGTACGGATAAGTGCCCAGTGAACGGTTCGTTTAGCTTTATATATTGTTCGGGGTGGGCATTGTTTTGGTTTTTCTGAAGTGTTAGACCTGTAAGAGAAAAATTTAAATGGTTGGGAAAGGCCATGGGATGTAGAAATATTTTTTTCACATTTTATTTCCTTGTAAAAACAGGTAAATCAATAGGGTTTTTCGTACGGATAAGTGCCCAGTGAACGGTTCGTTTAGCTTTATATATTGTTCCGGGTGGGCGTTGTTTTGGTTTTTCGGAAGTGTTAGACCTGTAAGAGAAAAATTTAAATGGTTGGGAAAGGCCATGGGATGTAGAATTATTTTTTTCACATTTTACTTCCTTGTAAAACAGGTAAATCAATAGGGTTTTTCGTACGGATAAGTGCCCAGTGAACGGTTCGTTTAGCTTTATATATTGTTCCGGGTGGGCGTTGTTTTGGTTTTTCGGAAGTGTTAGACCTGTAAGAGAAAAATTTAAATGGTTGGAAAAGGCCATGGGATGTAGAAATATTTTTTTCACATTTTACTTCCTTGTAAAAACAGGAAAATCGATAGGGATTTTCGTACGGATAAGTACCCAGTGAACGGTTCGTTTATCTTTATATATTCTTCCGGGTGGGCGTTGTATTGGTTTTTCGGAAGTGTTAGACCTGTAAGAGAAAAATTTAAAAGGTTGGGAAAGGCCATGGGATGTAGAAATATTTTTTTCACATTTACTTCCTTGTAAAAACAGGTAAATCAATAGGGTTTTTCGTACGGATAAGTACCCAGTGAACCATTCGTTTAGCTTTATATATTGTTCCGGGTGGGCGTTGTATTGGTTTTTCGGAAGTGTTAGACCTGTAAGAGAAGAATTTAAATGGTTGGGAAAGGCCATGGGATGTAGAAATATTTTTTTCACATTTACTTCCTTGTAAAAACAGGTAAATCAATAGGGTTTTTCGTACGGATAAGTACCCAGTGAACGGTTCGTTTAGCTTTATATATTGTTCCGGGTGGGCGTTGTATTGGTTTTTCGGATGTGTTAGACCTGTAAGAGAAGAATTTAAATGGTTGGGAAAGGCCATGGGATGTAGAAATATTTTTTTCACATTTTATTTGCTTGTAAAACACGTAAATCAATAGGGTTTTTCGGACGGATAAGTGGCCAGTGAACGGTTCGTTTAGCTTTATATATTGTTCCGGGTGGGCATTGTTTTGGTTTTTCGGAAGTGTTAGACCTGTAAGAGAAAAATTTAAATGGTTGGGAAAGGCCATGGGATGTAGAAATATTTTGTTCACATTTTATTTCCTTGTAAAAACAGGTAAATCAATAGGGTTTTTCGTACGGATAAGTGCCCAGTGAACGGTTCGTTTAGCTTTATATATTGTTCCGGGTGGGCGTTGTTTTGGTTTTTCAGAAGTGTTAGACCTGTAAGAGAGAAATTTAAATGGTTGGGAAAGGCCATGGGATGTAGAATTATTTTTTTCACATTTTACTTCCTTGTAAAAACAGGAAAATCGATAGGGATTTTCGTACGGATAAGTACCCAGTGAACCGTTCGTTTAGCTTTATATATTGTTCGGGGTGGGCGTTGTATTGGATTTTCGGAAGTGTTAGACCTGTAAGAGAAAAATTTAAATGGTTGGGAAAGGCCATGGGATGTAGAAATATTTTTTTCACATTTTACTTCCTTGTAAAAACAGGAAAATCGATAGGGATTTTCGGACGGATAAGTACCTAGTGAACGGTTCGTTTATCTTTATATATTGTTCGGGGTGGGCGTTGTATTGGATTTTCGGAAGTGTTAGACCTGTAAGAGAAAAATTTAAATGGTTAGGAAAGGCCATGGGATGTAGAAATATTTTTTTCACATTTACTTCCTTGTAAAAACAGGTAAATCAATAGGGTTTTTCGTACGGATAAGTACCCAGTGAACGGTTCGTTTAGCTTTATATATTGTTCCGGGTGGGCGTTGTATTGGTTTTTCGGAAGTGTTAGACCTGTAAGAGAAAAATTTAAATGGTTGGGAAAGGCCATGGGATGTAGAAATATTTTTTTCACATTTTACTTCCTTGTAAAAACAGGAAAATCAATAGGGATTTTCGTACGGATATGTACCCAGTGAACGGTTCGTTTAGCTTTATATATTGTTCCGGGTGGGCGTTGTATTGGTTTTTCGGATGTGTTAGACCTGTAAGAGAAGAATTTAAATGGTTGGGAAAGGCCATGGTATGTAGAAATATTTTTTTCACATTTTATTTCCTTGTAAAACAGGTAAATCAATAGGGTTTTTCGTACGGATAAGTGCCCAGTGAACGGTTCGTTTAGCTTTATATATTGTTCCGGGTGGGCATTGTTTTGGTTTTTCTGAAGTGTTAGACCTGTAAGAGAAAAATTTAAATGGTTGGGAAAGGCCATGGGATGTAGAAATATTTTTTTCACATTTTATTTCCTTGTAAAAACAGGTAAATCAATAGGGTTTTTCGTACGGATAAGTGCCCAGTGAACGGTTCGTTTAGCTTTATATATTGTTCCGGGTGGGCGTTGTTTTGGTTTTTCGGTAGTGTTAGACCTGTAAGAGAAAAATTTAAATGGTTGGGAAAGGCCATGGGATGTAGAATTATTTTTTTCACATTTTACTTCCTTGTAAAACAGGTAAATCAATAGGGTTTTTCGTACGGATAAGTGCCCAGTGAACGGTTCGTTTAGCTTTATATATTGTTCCGGGTGGGCGTTGTTTTGGTTTTTCGGAAGTGTTAGACCTGTAAGAGAAAAATTTAAATGGTTGGAAAAGGCCATGGGATGTAGAAATATTTTTTTCACATTTTACTTCCTTGTAAAAACAGGAAAATCGATAGGGATTTTCGTACGGATAAGTACCCAGTGAACGGTTCGTTTATCTTTATATATTCTTCCGGGTGGGCGTTGTATTGGTTTTTCGGAAGTGTTAGACCTGTAAGAGAAAAATTTAAAAGGTTGGGAAAGGCCATGGGATGTAGAAATATTTTTTTCACATTTACTTCCTTGTAAAAACAGGTAAATCAATAGGGTTTTTCGTACGGATAAGTACCCAGTGAACCGTTCGTTTAGCTTTATATATTGTTCCGGGTGGGCGTTGTATTGGTTTTTCGGAAGTGTTAGACCTGTAAGAGAAAAATTTAAATGGTTGGGAAAGGCCATGGTATGTAGAAATATTTTTTTCACATTTTATTTCCTTTTAAAAACAGGTAAATCAATAGGGATTTTCGTACGGATAAGTACCCAGTGAACGGTTCGTTTAGCTTTATATATTGTTCCGGGTGGGCGTTGTATATGTTTTTTGGAAGTGTTAGACCTGTAAGAGAAAAATTTAAATGGTTGGGAAAGGCCATGGGATGTAGAATTATTTTTTTCACATTTTACTTCCTTGTAAAAACAGGTAAATCAATAGGGTTTTTCGTACGGATATGTACCCAGTGAACGGTTCGTTTAGCTTTATATATTGTTCCGGGTGGGCGTTGTATTGGTTTTTCGGAAGCGTTAGACCTGTAAGAGAAAAATTTAAATGGTTGGGAAAGGCCATGGGATGTAGAAATATTTTTTTCACATTTTATTTCCTTGTAAAAACAGGTAAATCAATAGGGTTTTTCGTACGGATAAGTGCCCAGTGAACGGTTCGTTTAGCTTTATATATTGTTCCGGGTGGGCGTTGTTTTGGTTTTTCGGAAGTGTTAGACCTGTAAGAGAAAAATTTAAATTGTTGGGAAAGGCCATGGGATGTAGAAATATTTTTTTCACATTTTACTTCCTTGTAAAAACAGGAAAATCGATAGGGATTTTCGTACGGATAAGTACCCAGTGAACGGTTCGTTTATCTTTATATATTCTTCCGGGTGGGCGTTGTATTGGTTTTTCGGAAGTGTTAGACCTGTAAGAGAAAAATTTAAATGGTTGGGAAAGGCCATGGGATGTAGAAATATTTTTTTCACATTTTACTTCCTTGTAAAAACAGGAAAATCAATAGGGATTTTCGTACGGATATGTACCCAGTGAACGGTTCGTTTAGCTTTATATATTGTTCCGGGTGGGCGTTGTATTGGTTTTTCGGAAGTGTTAGACCTGTAAGAGAAAAATTTAAATGGTTGGGAAAGGCCATGGGATGTAGAAATATTTTTTTCACATTTTATTTCCTTGTAAAAACAGGTAAATCAATAGGGTTTTTCGTACGGATAAGTGCCCAGTGAACGGTTCATTTAGCTTTATATATTGTTCCGGGTTGGCGTTGTTTTGGTTTTACGGAAGTGTTAGACCTGTAAGAGAATAATTTAAATGGTTGGGAAAGGCCATGGGATGTAGAAATGTTTTTTTCACATTTTATTTCCTTGTAAATACAGGTAAATCAATAGGGTTTTTCGTACGGATAAGTGCCCAGTGAACGGCTCGTTTAGCTTTATATATTGTTCCGGGTGGGCGTTGTATTGGTTTTTCGGAAGTGTTAGACCTGTAAGAGAAAAATTTAAATGGTTGGGAAAGGCCATGGGATGTAGAAATATTTTTTTCACATTTTATTTCCTTGTAAAACAGGTAAATCAATAGGGTTTTTTGTACGGATAAGTGCCCAGTGAACGGTTCGTTTAGCTTTATATATTGTCCGGGTGGGCGTTGTATTGGTTTTTCAGATGTGTTAGACCTGTAAGAGAAGAATCTAAATGGTTGGGAAAGGCCATGGGATGTAGAAATATTTTTTTCACATTTTATTTCCTTGTAAAACAGGTAAATCAATAGGGTTTTTCGTACGGATAAGTGCCCAGTGAACGGTTCGTTTAGCTTTATATATTGTTCCGGGTGGGCATTGTTTTGGTTTTTCGGAAGTGTTAGACCTGTAAGAGAAAAATTTAAATGGTTGGGAAAGGCCATGGGATGTAGAAATATTTTTTTCACATTTTATTTCCTTGTAAAAACAGGTAAATCAATAGGGTTTTTCGTACGGATAAGTGCCCAGTGAACGGTTCGTTTAGCTTTATATATTGTTCCGGGTGGGCGTTGTTTTGGTTTTTCGGAAGTGTTAGACCTGTAAGAGAAAAATTTAAATGGTTGGGAAAGGCCATGGGATGTAGAATTATTTTTTCACATTTTACTTCCTTGTAAAACAGGTAAATCAATAGGGTTTTTCTTACGGATAAGTGCCCAGTGAACGGTTCGTTTAGCTTTACATATTGTTCCGGGTGGGCGTTGTTTTGGTTTTTCGGAAGTGTTAGACCTGTAAGAGAAAAATTTAAATGGTTGGAAAAGGCCATGGGATGTAGAAATATTTTTTTCACATTTTACTTCCTTGTAAAAACAGGAAAATCGATAGGGATTTTCGTACGGATAAGTACCCAGTGAACGGTTCGTTTATCTTTATATATTCTTCCGGGTGGGCGTTGTATTGGTTTTTCGGAAGTGTTAGACCTGTAAGAGAAAAATTTAAACGGTTGGGAAAGGCCATGGGATGTAGAAATATTTTTTTCACATTTACTTCCTTGTAAAAACAGGTAAATCAATAGGGTTTTTCGTACGGATAAGTACCCAGTGAACCGTTCGTTTAGCTTTATATATTGTTCCGGGTGGGCGTTGTATTGGTTTTTTGGAAGTGTTAGACCTGTAAGAGAAAAATTTAAATGGTTGGGAAAGGCCATGGGATGTAGAATTATTTTTTTCACATTTTACTTCCTTGTAAAAACAGGAAAATCAATAGGGATTTTCGTACGGATATGTACCCAGGGAACGGTTCATTTAGCTTTATATATTGTTCCGGGTGGGCGTTATATTGGTTTTTCGGAAGCGTTAGACCTGTAAGAGAAAAATTTAAATGGTTGGGAAAGGCCATGGGATGTAGAAATATTTTTTTCACATTTTATTTCCTTGTAAAAACAGGTAAATCAATAGGGTTTTTCGTACGGATAAGTGCCCAGTGAATGGTTCATATAGCTTTATATATTGTTCCGGGTGGGCGTTGTATTGTTTTTTCGGAAGTGTTAGACCTGTAAGAGAAAAATTTAAATGGTTGGGAAAGGCCATGGGATGTAGAAATATTTTTTTCACATTTTACTTCCTTATAAAACCAGGAAAATCAATAGGGATTTTCGTACGGATATGTACCCAGTGAATGGTTCGTTTAGCTTTATATATTGTTCCGGGTGGGCGTTGTATTGGTTTTTCGGAAGCGTTAGACCTGTAAGAGAAAAATTTAAATGGTTGGGAAAGGCCATGGGATGTAGAAATATTTTTTTCACATTTTATTTCCTTGTAAAAACAGGTAAATCAATAGGGTTTTTCGTACGGATAAGTGCCCAGTGAACGGTTCGTTTAGCTTTATATATTGTTCCGGGTGGGCGTTGTTTTGGTTTTCCGGAAGTGTTAGACCTGTAAGAGAAAAATTTAAATGGTTGGGAAAGGCCATGGGATGTAGAAATATTTTTTTCACATTTTACTTCCTTGTAAAAACAGGAAAATCGATAGGGATTTTCGTACGGATAAGTACCCAGTGAACGGTTCGTTTATCTTTATATATTCTTCCGGGTGGGCGTTGTATTGGTTTTTCGGAAGTGTTAGACCTGTAAGAGAAAAATTTAAATGGTTGGGAAAGGCCATGGGATGTAGAAATATTTTTTTCACATTTTACTTCCTTGTAAAAACAGGAAAATCAATAGGGATTTTCGTACGGATATGTACCCAGTGAACGGTTCGTTTAGCTTTATATATTGTTCCGGGTGGGCGTTGTATTGGTTTTTCGGAAGTGTTAGACGTGTAAGAGAAAAATTTAAATGGTTGGGAAAGGCCATGGGATGTAGAAATATTTTTTTCACATTTTATTTCCTTGTAAAAACAGGTAAATCAATAGGGTTTTTCGTACGGATAAGTGCCCAGTGAACGGTTCATTTAGCTTTATATATTGTTCCGGGTTGGCGTTGTTTTGGTTTTTCGGAAGTGTTAGACCTGTAAGAGAAAAATTTAAATGGTTGGGAAAGGCCATGGGATGTAGAAATGTTTTTTTCACATTTTATTTCCTTGTAAATACAGGTAAATCAATAGGGTTTTTCGTACGGATAAGTGCCCAGTGAACGGTTCGTTTAGCTTTATATATTGTTCCGGGTGGGCGTTGTATTGGTTTTTCGGAAGTGTTAGACCTGTAAGAGAAAAATTTAAATGGTTGGGAAAGGCCATGGGATGTAGAAATATTTTTTTCACATTTTATTTCCTTGTAAAAACAGGTAAATCAATAGGGATTTTCGTACGGATAAGTGCCAAGTGAACGGTTCGTTTAGCTTTATATATTGTTCCGGGTGGGCGTTGTATTGGTTTTTCGGAAGTGTTAGACCTGTAAGAGAAAAATATAAATGGTTGGGAAAGGCCATGGGATGTAGAAATATTTTTTTCACATTTTACTTCCTTGTAAAAACAGGAAAATCAATAGGGATTTTCATACGGATATGTACCCAGTGAACGGTTCGTTTATCTTTATATATTCTTCCGGGTGAGCATTGTATTGGATTTTCGGAAGTGTTAGACCTGTAAGAGAAAAATTTAAATGGTTGGGAAAGGCCATGGGATGTAGAAATATTTTTCTCACATTTACTTCCTTGTAAAAACAGGTAAATCAATAGGGTTTTTCGTACGGATAAGTACCCAGTGAACGGTTCTTTTAGCTTTATATATTGTTCCGGGTGGCCGTTGTATTGGTTTTTCGGAAGTGTTACAACTGTAAGAGAAAAATTTAAATGGTTGGGAATGGCCATGGTATGTAGAAATATTTTTTTCACATTTTACTTCCTTGTAAAAACAGGAAAATCGATATGGATTTTCGTACGGATAAGTACCCAGTGAACGGTTCGTTTATCTTTATATATTCTTCCGGGTGGGCGTTGTATTGGTTTTTCGGAAGTGTTAGACCTGTAAGAGAAAAATTTAAATGGTTGGGAAAGGCCATGGGATGTAGAAATATTTTTTTCACATTTTACTTCCTTGTAAAAACAGGAAAATCAATAGGGATTTTCGTACGGATATGTACCCAGTGAACGGTTCGTTTATCTTTATATATTCTTCCGGGTGAGCATTGTATTGGATTTTCGGAAGTGTTAGACCTGTAAGAGAAAAATTTAAATGGTTGGGAAAGGCCATGGGATGTAGAAATATTTTTCTCACATTTACTTCCTTGTAAAAACAGGTAAATCAATAGGGTTTTTCGTACGGATAAGTACCCAGTGAACGGTTCTTTTAGCTTTATATATTGTTCCGGGTGGCCGTTGTATTGGTTTTTCGGAAGTGTTACAACTGTAAGAGAAAAATTTAAATGGTTGGGAAAGGCCATGGTATGTAGAAATATTTTTTTCACATTTTACTTCCTTGTAAAAACAGGAAAATCGATATGGATTTTCGTACGGATAAGTACCCAGTGAACGGTTCGTTTATCTTTATATATTCTTCCGGGTGGGCGTTGTATTGGTTTTTCGGAAGTGTTAGACCTGTAAGAGAAAAATTTAAATGGTTGGGAAAGGCCATGGGATGTAGAAATATTTTTTTCACATTTTACTTCCTTGTAAAAACAGGAAAATCAATAGGGATTTTCGTACGGATATGTACCCAGTGAACGGTTCGTTTAGCTTTATATATTGTTCCGGGTGGGCGTTGTATTGGTTTTTCGGAAGTGTTAGACCTGTAAGAGAAAAATTTAAATGGTTGGGAAAGGCCATGGGATGTAGAAATATTTTTTTCACATTTTATTTCCTTGTAAAAACAGGTAAATCAATAGGGTTTTTCGTACGGATAAGTGCCCAGTGAACGGTTCATTTAGCTTTATATATTGTTCCGGGTTGGCGTTGTTTTGGTTTTTCGGAAGTGTTAGACCTGTAAGAGAATAATTTAAATGGTTGGGAAAGGCCATGGGATGTAGAAATGTTTTTTTCACATTTTATTTCCTTGTAAATACAGGTAAATCAATAGGGTTTTTCGTACGGATAAGTGCCCAGTGAACGGCTCGTTTAGCTTTATATATTGTTCCGGGTGGGCGTTGTATTGGTTTTTCGGAAGTGTTAGACCTGTAAGAGAAAAATTTAAATGGTTGGGAAAGGCCATGGGATGTAGAAATATTTTTTTCACATTTTATTTCCTTGTAAAAACAGGTAAATCAATAGGGATTTTCGTACGGAAAAGTGCCAAGTGAACGGTTCGTTTAGCTTTATATATTGTTCCGGGTGGGCGTTGTATTGGTTTTTCGGAAGTGTTAGACCTGTAAGAGAAAAATATAAATGGTTGGGAAAGGCCATGGGATGTAGAAATATTTTTTTCACATTTACTTCCTTGTAAAAACAGGTAAATCAATAGGGTTTTTCGTACGGATAAGTACCCAGTGAACGGTTCTTTTAGCTTTATATATTGTTCCGGGTGGGCGTTGTATTGGTTTTTCGGAAGTGTTAGACCTGTAAGAGAAAAATTTAAATGGTTGGGAAAGGCCATGGGATGTAGAAATATTTTTTTCACATTTTACTTCCTTGTAAAAACAGGAAAATCGATAGGGATTTTCGTACGGATAAGTACCCGGTGAACGGTTCGTTTATCTTTATATATTGTTCCGGGTGGGCGTTGTATTGGTTTTTCGTAAGTGTTAGACCTGTAAGAGAAAAATTTAAATGGTTGGGAAAGGCCATGGGATGTAGAAATATTTTTTTCCCATTTTATTTCCTTGTAAGAACAGGTAAATCAATAGGGTTTTTCGTACGGATAAGTGCCCAGTGAACGGTTCGTTTAGCTTTATATATTGTTCTGGGTGGGCGTTGTATTGGTTTTTCGGAAGTGTTAGACCTGTAAGAGAAAAATTTAAATGGTTGGGAAAGGCCATGGTTTGTAGAAATATTTTTTTCACATTTTATTTCCTTGTAAATACAGGTAAATCGATAGGGATTTTCGTACGGATAAGTGCCCAGTGAACGGTTCGTTTAGCTTTATATATTGTTCCGGGTGGGCGTTGTATTGGTTTTTCGGAAGTGTTAGACCTGTAAGAGAAAAATTTAAACGGTTGGGAAAGGCCATGGGATGTAGAAATATTTTTTTCACATTTTATTTCCTTGTAAAAACAGGTAAATCAATAGGGTTTTTCGTACGGATAAGTACCCAGTGAACGGTTCGTTTAGCTTTATATATTTTTCCGGGTCGGAGTTGTATTGGTTTTTCGGAAGTGTTAGACCTGTAAGAGAAAAATTTAAATGGTTGGGAAAGGCCATGGGATGTAGAAATATTTTCTTCACATTTTATTTCCTTGTAAAAATGGGTAAATCGATAGGGTTCTTCGTACGGATAAGGGCCCAGTGAACGGTTCGTTTAGCTTTATATATTGTTCTGGGTGGGCGTTGTTTTGGTTTTTCAGAAGTGTTAGACCTGTAAGATAAAAATTTAAATGGTTGGGAAAGGCCATGGGATGTAGAAATATTTTTTCACATTTTATTTCCTTGTAAAAACAGGTAAATCAATAGGGTTTTTCGTACGGATAAGTGCCCAGTGAACGGTTCACTTAGCTTTATATATTGTTCCGGGTGGGCGTTGTTTTGGTTTTTCGGAAGTGTTAGACCTGTAAGAGAAAAATTTAAATGGTTGGGAAAGGCCATGGGATGTAGAAATGTTTTTTTCACATTTTACTTCCTTGTAAAAACAGGTAAATCAATAGGGTTTTTCGTACGGATAAGTGCCCAGTGAACGGTTCGTTTAGCTTTATATATTGTTCCGGGTGGGCGTTGTATTGGTTTTTCGGAAGTGTTAGACCTGTAAGAGAAAAATTTAAATGGTTGGGAAAGGCCATGGTTTGTAGAAATATTTTTTTCACATTTTATTTCCTTGTAAAAACAGGTAAATCAATAGGGTTTTTCGTACGGATAAGTGCCCAGTGAACGGTTCACTTAGCTTTATATATTGTTCCGGGTGGGCGTTGTTTTGGTTTTTCGGAAGTGTTAGACCTGTAAGAGAAAAATTTAAATGGTTGGGAAAGGCCATGGGATGTAGAAATGTTTTTTTCACATTTTACTTCCTTGTAAAAACAGGTAAATCAATAGGGTTTTTCGTACGGATAAGTGCCCAGTGAACGGTTCGTTTAGCTTTATATATTGTTCCGGGTGGGCGTTGTATTGGTTTTTCGGAAGTGTTAGACCTGTAAGAGAAAAATTTAAATGGTTGGGAAAGGCCATGGTTTGTAGAAATATTTTTTTCACATTTTATTTCCTTGTAAAAACAGGTAAACCAATATGGTTTTTCGTACGGATAAGTGCCCAGTGAACGGTTCGTTTAGCTTTATATATTGTTCCGGGTGGGCGTTGTATTGGTTTTTCGGAAGTGTTAAACCTGTAAGAGAAAAATTTAAATGGTTGGGAAAGGCCATGGGATGTAGAAATATTTTTTTCACATTTTATTTCCTTGTTAAAACAGGTAAATCAATAGGGTTTTTCGTACGGATAAGTGCCCAGTGAACGGTTCGTTTAGCTTTATATATTGTTCCGGGTGGGCGTTGTTTTGGTTTTTCGGAAGTGTTAGACCTGTAAGAGAAAAATTTAAACGGTTGGGAAAGGCCATGGGATGTAGAAATATTTTTTTCACATTTTACTTCCTTGTAAAAACAGGAAAATCGATAGGGATTTTCGTACGGATAAGTACCCAGTGAACGGTTCGTTTAGCTTTATATATTGTTCCGAGTGGGCGTTGTATTGGTTTTTCACAAGTGTTAGACCTGTAAGAGAAAAATTTAAATGGTTGGGAAAGGCCATGGGATGTAGAAATATTTTTTTCACATTTTATTTCCTTGTTAAAACAGGTAAATCAATAGGGTTTTTCGTACGGATAAGTGCCCAGTGAACGGTTCGTTTAGCTTTATATATTGTTCCGGGTGGGCGTTGTTTTGGTTTTTCGGAAGTGTTAGACCTGTAAGAGAAAAATTTAAATGGTTGGGAAAGGCCATGGGATGTAGAAATATTTTTTTTACATTTTACTTCCTTGTAAAAACAGGAAAATCGATAGGGATTTTCGTACGTATAAGTACCCAGTGAACGGTTCGTTTATCTTTATATATTCTTCCGGGTGGGCGTTGTATTGGTTTTTCGGAAGTGTTAGACCTGTAAGAGAAAAATTTAAATGGTTGGGAAAGGCCATGGGATGTAGAAATATTTTTTTCACATTTTATTTCCTTGTAAAAACAGGTAAATCAATAGGGTTTTTCGTACGGATAAGTGCCCAGTGAACGGTTCGTTTAGCTTTATATATTGTTCCGGGTGGGCGTTGTATTGGTTTTTCGGAAGTGTTAGACCTGTAAGAGAAAAATTTAAATGGTTGGGAAAGGCCATGGTTTGTAGAAATATTTTTTTCACATTTTATTTCCTTGTAAATACAGGTAAATCGATAGGGATTTTCGTACGGATAAGGGCCCAGTGAACGGTTCGTTTAGCTTTATATATTGTTCCGGGTGGGCGTTGTATTGGTTTTTCGGAAGTGTTAGACCTGTAAGAGAAAAATTTAAATGGTTGGGAAAGGCCATGGGATGTAGAAATATTTTTTTCACATTTTATTTCCTTGTAAAAACAGGTATATCAATAGGGTTTTTCGTACGGATAAGTGCCCAGTGAACGGTTCATTTAGCTTTATATATTGTTCAGGGTGGGCGTTGTATTGGTTTTTCGGTAGTGTTAGACCTGTAAGAGAAAAATTTAAATGGTTGGGAAAGGCCATGGTTTGTAGAAATATTTTTTTCACATTTTATTTCCTTGTAAATACAGGTAAATCGATAGGGATTTTCGTACGGATAAGGGCCCAGTGAACGGTTCGTTTAGCTTTATATATTGTTCCGGGTGGGCGTTGTATTGGTTTTTCGGAAGTGTTAGACCTGTAAGAGAAAAATTTAAATGGTTGGGAAAGGCCATGGGATGTAGAAATATTTTTTTCACATTTTATTTCCTTGTAAAAACAGGTAAATCAATAGGGTTTTTCGTACGGATAAGTGCCCAGTGAACGGTTCGTTTAGCTTTATATATTGTTCCGGGTGGGCGTTGTTTTGGTTTTTCGGAAGTGTTAGACCTGTAAGAGAAAAATTTAAATGGTTGGGAAAGGCCATGGGATGTAGAAATATTTTTTCACATTTTATTTCCCTGTAAAAACAGGTAAATCAATAGGGATTTTCGTACGGATAAGTACCCAGTGAACGGTTCGTTTAGCTTTATATATTTTTCCGAGTGGGCGTTGTATGGGTTTTTCAGAAGTGTTATACCTGTAAGAGAAAATTTTAAATGGTTGGGAAAGGCCATGGGATGTAGAAATATTTTTTTCACATTTTACTTCCTTGTAAAAACAGGAAAATCAATAGGGACTTAGGTACGGATAAGTACCCAGTGAACGGTGCGTTTAGCTTTATATATTGTTACGGGTGGGCGTTGTATTGGTTTTTCAGAAGTGTTAGACCTGTAAGAGAAAATTTTAAATGGTTGGGAAAGGCCATGGGATGTAGAAATATTTTTTTCACATTTTATTTCCTTGTAAAAACAGGTAAATCAATAGGGTTTTTCGTACGGATAAGTGCCCAGTGAACGGTTCGTTTAGCTTTATATATTGTTCTGGGTGGGCGTTGCTTTGGTTTTTCAGAAGTGTTAGACCTGTAAGAGAAAATTTTAAATGGTTGGGAAAGGCCATGGGATGTAGAAATATTTTTTTCACATTTTATTTCCTTGTAAAAACAGGTAAATCAATAGGGTTTTTCGTACGGATAAGTGCCCAGTGAACGGTTCGTTTAGCTTTATATATTTTTCCGAGTGGGCGTTGTATGGGTTTTTCAGAAGTGTTATACCTGTAAGAGAAAATTTTAAATGGGTGGGAAAGGCCAAGGGATGTAGAAATATTTTTTTCACATTTTACTTCCTTGTAAAAACAGGAAAATCAATAGGGACTTTGGTACGGATAAGTACCCAGTGAACGGTGCGTTTAGCTTTATATATTGTTCCGGGTGGGCGTTGTATTGGTTTTTCACAAGTGTTAGACGTGTAAGAGAAAAATTTAAATGGTTGGGAAAGGCCATGGGATGTAGAAATATTTTTTTCACATTTTACTTCCTTGTAAAAACAGGTAAATCAATAGGGTTTTTCGTACGGATAAGTACCCAGTGAACGGTTCGTTTAGCTTTATATATTGTTCCGGGTGGGCGTTGTATTGGTTTTTCGGAAGTGTTAGACCTGTAACAGAAAAATTTAAATGGTTGGGAAAGGCCATGGGATGTAGAAATATTATTTCACATTTTATTTCCTTGTAAAAACAGGTAAATCAATAGGGTTTTTCGTACGGATAAGTGCCCAGTGAACGGTTCGTTTAGCTTCATATATTGTTCCGGGTGGGTGTTGTATTGGTTTTTCGGAAGTGTTAGACGTGTAAGAGAAAAATTTAAATGGTTGGGAAAGGCCATGGGATGTAGAAATATTTTTTTCACATTTTACTTCCTTGTAAAAACAGGTAAATCGATAGGGTTTTTCGTACGGATAAGTCCCCAGTGAACGATTCGTTTAGCTTTATATATTGTTCCGGGTAGGCGTTGTATTGGTTTTTCGGAAGTGTTAGACCTGTAAGAGAAAAATTTAAATGGTTGGGAAAGGCCATGGTTTGTAGAAATATTTTTTTCACATTTTATTTCCTTGTAAAAACAGGTAAATCGATAGGGATTTTCGTACGGATAAGTGCCCAGTGAACTGTTCGTTTAGCTTTATATATTGTTCCGGGTGGGCGTTCTATTGGTTTTTCGGAAGTGTTAAACCTGTAAGAGAAAAATTTCAATGGTTGGGAAAGGCCATGGGATGTAGAAATATTTTTTTCACATTTTACTTCGTTGTAAAAACAGGAAAATCGATAGGGATTTTCGTACAGATAAGTACCCAGTGAACGGTTCGTTTATCTTTATATATTCTTCCGGGTGGGTGTTGTATTGGTTTTTCGGAAGTGTTAGACCTGTAAGAGAAATATTTAAATGGTTGGGAAAGGCCATGGGATGTAGAAATATTTTTTTCACATTTACTTCCTTATAAAAACAGGTAAATCAATAGGGTTTTTCGTATGGATAAGTACCCAGTGAACGGTTCGTTTAGCTTTATATATTTTTCCGGGTGGGAGTTGTATTGGTTTTCGCAAGTGTTAGACCTGTAAGAGAAAAATTTAAATGGTTGGGAAATGCCATGGGATGTAGAAATATTTTTTTCACATTTTATTTCCTTGTAAAAACAGGTAAATCAATAGGGTTTATCGTACGGAGAAGTGCCCAGTGAACGGCTCGTTTAGCTTTATATATTGTTCCGGGTGGGCGTTGTAGTGGTTTTTCGGAAGTGTTAGACCTGTAACAGAAAAATTTAAATGGTTGGGAAAGGCCATGGGATGTAGAAATATTTTCTTCACATTTTATTTCCTTGTAAAAACAGGTAAATCGATAGGGTTTTTCGTACGGATAAGTGCCCAGTGAACGGTTCGTTTAGCTTTATATATTGTTCCGGGTGGGCGTTGTATTGGTTTTTCGGAAGTGTTAGACCTGTAAGAGAAAAATTTAAATGGTTGGGAAAGGCCATGATTTGTAGAAATATTTTTTTCACATTTTATTTCCTTGTAAATACAGGTAAATCGATAGGGATTTTCGTACGTATAAGTGCCCAGTGAACGGTTCGTTTAGCTTTATATATTGTTCCGGGAGGGCATTGTTTTGGTTTTTCGGAAGCGTTAGACCTGTAAGAGAAAAATTTAAATGGTTGGGAAAGGCCATGGGATGTAGAAATGTTTTTTTCACATTTTACTTCCTTGTAAAAACAGGTAAATCAATAGGGTTTTTCGTACGGATAAGTGCCCAGGGAACGGTTCGTTTAGCTTTATATATTGTTCCGGGTGGGCATTGTTTAGGTTTTTCAGAAGTGTTAGACCGGTAAGAGAAAAATTTAAATGGTTGGGAAAGGCCATGGGATGTAGAAATATTTTTTTCACATTTTATTTCCTTGTAAAAACAGGTAAATCCATAGGGTTTTTCGTACGGATAAGTGCCCAGTGAACGGTTCATTTAGCTTTATATATTGTTCCGGGTGGGCGTTGTTTTGGTTTTTCGGAAGCGTTAGACCTGTAAGAGAAAAATTTAAATGGTTGGGAAAGGCCATGGGATGTAGAAATGTTTTTTTCACATTTTACTTCCTTGTAAAAACAGGTAAATCAATAGGGTTTTTCGTACGGATAAGTGCCCAGTGAACGGTTCGTTTAGCTTTATATATTGTTCCGGGTGGGCGTTGTATTGGTTTTTCGGAAGTGTTAGACCTGTAAGAGAAAAATTTAAATGGTTGGGAAAGGCCATGGTTTGTAGAAATATTTTTTTCACATTTTATTTCCTTGTAAATACAGGTAAATCGATAGGGATTTTCGTACGGATAAGTGCCCAGTGAACGGTTCGTTTAGCTTTATATATTGTTCCGGGTGGGCGTTGTATTGGTTTTTCGGAAGTGTTAAACCTGTAAGAGAAAAATTTCAATGGTTGGGAAAGGCCATGGGATGTAGAAATATTTTTTTCACATTTTACTTCCTTGTAAAAACAGCAAAATCGATAGGGATTTTCGTACAGATAAGTACCCAGTGAACGGTTCGTTTATCTTTATATATTCTTCCGGGTGGGCGTTGTATTGGTTTTTCGGAAGTGTTAGACCTGTAAGAGAAATATTTAAATGGTTGGGAAAGGCCATGGGATGTAGAAATATTTTTTTCACATTTACTTCCTTGTAAAAACAGGTAAATCAATAGGGTTTTTCGTACGGATATGTACCCAGTGAACGGTTCGTTTAGCTTTATATATTTTTCCGGGTGGGAGTTGTATTGGTTTTTCGCAAGTGTTAGACCTGTAAGAGAAAAATTTAAATGGTTGGGAAAGTCCATGGGATGTAGAAATGTTTTTTTCACATTTTACTTCCTTGTAAAAACAGGTAAATCAATAGGGTTTTTCGTACGGAGAAGTGCCCAGTGAACGGCTCGTTTAGCTTTATATATTGTTCCGGGTGGGCGTTGTATTGGTTTTTCGGAAGTGTTAAACCTGTAAGAGAAAAATTTCAATGGTTGGGAAAGGCCATGGGATGTAGAAATATTTTTTTCACATTTTACTTCCTTGTAAAAACAGCAAAATCGATAGGGATTTTCGTACGGATAAGTACCGAGTGAACGGTTCGTTTAGCTTTATATATTCTTCCGGGTGGGCGTTGTATTGGTTTTTCGGAAGTGTTAGACCTGTAAGAGAAAAATTTAAATGGTTGGGAAAGGCCATGGGATGTAGAAATATTTTTTTCACATTTTACTTCCTTGTAAAAACAGGAAAATCAATAGGGATTTTCGTACGGATATGTACCCAGTGAACGGTTCGTTTAGCTTTATATATTGTTCCGGGTGGGCGTTGTATTGGTTTTTCGGAAGTGTTAGACCTGTAAGAGAAAAATTTAAATGGTTGGGAAAGGCCATGGGATGTAGAAATATTTTTTTCACATTTTATTTCATTGTAAAAACAGGTAAATCAATAGGGTTTTTCGTACGGATAAGTGCCCAGTGAACGGTTCGTTTAGCTTTATATATTGTTCCGGGTGGGCATTGTTTAGGTTTTTCAGAAGTGTTCGACCGGTAAGAGAAAAATTTAAATGGTTGGGAAAGGCCATGGGATGTAGAAATATTTTTTTCACATTTTATTTCCTTGTAAAAACAGGTAAATCAATAGGGTTTTTCGTACGGATAAGTGCCCAGTGAACGGTTCGTTTAGCTTTATATATTGTTCCGGGTGGGCGTTGTATTGGTTTTTCGGAAGTGTTAGACCTGTAAGAGAAAAATTTAAATTGTTGGGAAAGGCCATGGTTTGTAGAAATATTTTTTTCACATTTTATTTCCTTGTAAATACAGGTAAATCGATAGGGATTTTCATACGGATAAGTGCCCAGTGAACGGTTCGTTTAGCTTTATATATTGTTCCGGGTGGGTGTTGTATTGGTTTTTCGGAAGTGTTAAACCTGTAAGAGAAAAATTTCAATGGTTGGGAAAGGCCATGGGATGTAGAAATATTTTTTTCACATTTTACTTCCTTGTAAAAACAGCAAAATCGATAGGGATTTTCGTACAGATAAGTACCCAGTGAACGGTTCGTTTATCTTTATATATTCTTCCGGGTGGGCGTTGTATTGGTTTTTCGGAAGTGTTAGACCTGTAAGAGAAATATTTAAATGGTTGGGAAAGGCCATGGGATGTAGAAATGTTTTTTTCACATTTACTTCCTTGTAAAAACAGGTAAATCAATAGGGTTTTTCGTACGGAGAAGTGCCCAGTGAACGGCTCGTTTAGCTTTATATATTGTTCCGGGTGGGCGTTGTATTGGTTTTTCGGAAGTGTTAGACCTGTAAGAGAAAAATTTAAATGGTTGGGAAAGGCCATGGTTTGTAGAAATATTTTTTTCACATTTTATTTCCTTGTAAATACAGGTAAATCGATAGGGATTTTCATACGGATAAGTGCCCAGTGAACGGTTCGTTTAGCTTTATATATTGTTCCGGGTGGGTGTTGTATTGGTTTTTCGGAAGTGTTAAACCTGTAAGAGAAAAATTTCAATGGTTGGGAAAGGCCATGGGATGTAGAAATATTTTTTTCACATTTTACTTCCTTGTAAAAACAGCAAAATCGATAGGGATTTTCGTACAGATAAGTACCCAGTGAACGGTTCGTTTATCTTTATATATTCTTCCGGGTGGGCGTTGTATTGGTTTTTCGGAAGTGTTAGACCTGTAAGAGAAATATTTAAATGGTTGGGAAAGGCCATGGGATGTAGAAATGTTTTTTTCACATTTACTTCCTTGTAAAAACAGGTAAATCAATAGGGTTTTTCGTACGGAGAAGTGCCCAGTGAACGGCTCGTTTAGCTTTATATATTGTTCCGGGTGGGCGTTGTATTGGTTTTTCTGAAGTGTTAGACCTGTAAGAGAAAAATTTAAATGGTTGGGAAAGGCCATGGTTTGTAGAAATATTTTTTTCACATTTTATTTCCTTGTAAATACAGGTAAATCGATAGGGATTTTCATACGGATAAGTGCCCAGTGAACGGTTCGTTTAGCTTTATATATTGTTCCGGGTGGGCGTTGTATTGGTTTTTCGGAAGTGTTAAACCTGTAAGAGAAAAATTTCAATGGTTGGGAAAGGCCATGGGATGTAGAAATATTTTTTTCACATTTTACTTCCTTGTAAAAACAGCAAAATCGATAGGGATTTTCGTACAGATAAGTACCCAGTGAACGGTTCGTTTATCTTTATATATTCTTCCGGGTGGGCGTTGTATTGGTTTTTCGGAAGTGTTAGACCTGTAAGAAAAATATTTAAATGGTTGGGAAAGGCCATGGGATGTAGAAATATTTTTTTCACATTTACTTCCTTGTAAAAACAGGTAAATCAATAGGGTTTTTCATACGGATAAGTACCCAGTGAACGGTTCGTTTAGCTTTATATATTTTTCCGGGTGGGAGTTGTATTGGTTTTTCGCAAGTGTTAGACCTGTAAGAGAAAAATTTAAATGGTTGGGAAAGACCATGGGATGTAGAAATATTTTTTTCACATTTTATTTCCTTGTAAAAACAGGTAAATCAATAGGGTTTTTCGTACGGATAAGTGCCCAGTGAACGATTCGTTTAGCTTTATATATTGTTCCGGGTGGGCATTGTTTAGGTTTTTCGGAAGTGTTAGGCCTGTAAGAGAAAAATTTAAATGGTTGGGAAAGGCCATGGGATGTAGAAATATTTTTTTCACATTTTATTTCCTTGTTAAAACAGGTAAATCAATAGGGTTTTTCGTACGGATAAGTGCCCAGTGAACGGTTCGTTTAGCTTTATATATTGTTCCGGGTGGGCGTTGTTTTGGTTTTTCGGAAGTGTTAGACCTGTAAGAGAAAAATTTAAATGGTTGGGAAAGGCCATGGGATGTAGAAATATTTTTTTCACATTTTACTTCCTTGTAAAAACAGGAAAATCGATAGGGATTTTCGTACGGATAAGTACCCAGTGAACGGTTCGTTTATCTTTATATATTCTTCCGGGTGGGCGTTGTATTGGTTTTTCGGAAGTGTTAGACCTGTAAGAGAAAAATTTAAATGGTTGGGAAAGGCCATGGGATGTAGAAATATTTTTTTCACATTTTATTTCCTTGTAAAAACAGGTAAATCAATAGGGTTTTTCGTACGGATAAGTGCCCAGTGAATGTTTCGTTTAGCTTTATATATTGTTCCGGGTGGGCGTTGTTTTGGTTTTTCGGAAGTGTTAGAACTGTAAGAGAAAAATTTAAATGGTTGGGAAAGGCCATGGGATGTAGAAATATTTTTTTCACATTTTACTTCCTTGTAAAAACAGGAAAATCGATAGGGATTTTTGTACGGATAAGTACCTAGTGAACGGTTCGTTTATCTTTATATATTCTTCCGGGTGGGCGTTGTATTGGATTTTCGGAAGTGTTAGACCTGTAAGAGAAAAATTTCAATGGTTGGGAAAGGCCATGGGATGTAGAAATATTTTTTCACATTTACTTCCTTGTAAAAACAGGTAAATCAATAGGGTTTTTCGTACGGATAAGTACCCAGTGAACGGTTCGTTGAGCTTTATATATTGTTCCGGGTGGGCGTTGTATTGGTTTTTCGGAAGTGTTAGACCTGTAAGAGAAAAATTTAAATGGTTGGGAAAGGCCATGGGATGTAGAAATATTTTTTTCACATTTTACTTCCTTGTAAATACAGGAAAATCGATAGGGATTTTCGTACGGATAAGTACCCAGTGAACGGTTCGTTTATCTTTATATATTCTTCCAGGTGGGCGTTGTATTGGTTTTTCGGAAGTGTTAGACCTGTAAGAGAAAAATTTAAATGGTTGGGAAAGGCCATGGGATGTAGAAATATTTTTTTCACATTTTATTTCCTTGTAAAAACAGGTAAATCAATAGGGTTTTTCGTACGGATAAGTGCCCAGTGAATGGTTCGTTTAGCTTTATATATTGTTCCGGGTGGGCGTTGTTTTGGTTTTTCAGAAGTTTTAGACCTCTAAGAGAAAAATTTAAATGGTTGGGAAAGGCCATGGGATGTAGAAATATTTTTTTCACATTTTACTTCCTTGTAAAAACAGGAAAATCAATAGGGATTTTCGTACGGATATGTACCCAGTGAACGGTTCGTTTAGCTTTATATATTGTTCCGGGTGGGCGTTGTATTGGTTTTTCGGAAGTGTTAGACCTGTAAGAGAAAAATTTAAATGGTTGGGAAAAGCCAAGGGATGTAGAAATATTTTTTTCACATTTTATTTCCTTGTAAACACAGGTAAATCAATAGGGTTTTTCGTACGGATAAGTGCCCAGTGAACGGTTCATTTAGCTTTATATATTGTTCCGGGAGGGCATTGTTTTGGTTTTTCGGAAGCGTTAGACCTGTAAGAGAAAAATTTAAATGGTTGGGAAAGGCCATGGGATGTAGAAATGTTTTTTTCACATTTTACTTCCTTGTAAAAACAGGTAAATCAATAGGGTTTTTCGTACGGATAAGTGCCCAGGGAACGGTTCGTTTAGCTTTATATATTGTTCCGGGTGGGCATTGTTTAGGTTTTTCAGAAGTGTTAGACCGGTAAGAGAAAAATTTAAATGGTTGGGAAAGGCCATGGGATGTAGAAATATTTTTTTCACATTTTATTTCCTTGTAAAAACAGGTAAATCCATAGGGTTTTTCGTACGGATAAGTGCCCAGTGAACGGTTCATTTAGCTTTATATATTGTTCCGGGTGGGCGTTGTTTTGGTTTTTCGGAAGCGTTAGACCTGTAAGAGAAAAATTTAAATGGTTGGGAAAGGCCATGGGATGTAGAAATGTTTTTTTCACATTTTACTTCCTTGTAAAAACAGGTAAATCAATAGGGTTTTTCGTACGGATAAGTGCCCAGTGAACGGTTCGTTTAGCTTTATATATTGTTCCGGGTGGGCGTTGTATTGGTTTTTCGGAAGTGTTAGACCTGTAAGAGAAAAATTTAAATGGTTGGGAAAGGCCATGGTTTGTAGAAATATTTTTTTCACATTTTATTTCCTTGTAAATACAGGTAAATCGATAGGGATTTTCGTACGGATAAGTGCCCAGTGAACGGTTCGTTTAGCTTTATATATTGTTCCGGGTGGGCGTTGTATTGGTTTTTCGGAAGTGTTAAACCTGTAAGAGAAAAATTTCAATGGTTGGGAAAGGCCATGGGATGTAGAAATATTTTTTTCACATTTTACTTCCTTGTAAAAACAGCAAAATCGATAGGGATTTTCGTACAGATAAGTACCCAGTGAACGGTTCGTTTATCTTTATATATTCTTCCGGGTGGGCGTTGTATTGGTTTTTCGGAAGTGTTAGACCTGTAAGAGAAATATTTAAATGGTTGGGAAAGGCCATGGGATGTAGAAATATTTTTTTCACATTTACTTCCTTGTAAAAACAGGTAAATCAATAGGGTTTTTCGTACGGATATGTACCCAGTGAACGGTTCGTTTAGCTTTATATATTTTTCCGGGTGGGAGTTGTATTGGTTTTTCGCAAGTGTTAGACCTGTAAGAGAAAAATTTAAATGGTTGGGAAAGTCCATGGGATGTAGAAATGTTTTTTTCACATTTTACTTCCTTGTAAAAACAGGTAAATCAATAGGGTTTTTCGTACGGAGAAGTGCCCAGTGAACGGCTCGTTTAGCTTTATATATTGTTCCGGGTGGGCGTTGTATTGGTTTTTCGGAAGTGTTAAATCTGTAAGAGAAAAATTTCAATGGTTGGGAAAGGCCATGGGATGTAGAAATATTTTTTTCACATTTTACTTCCTTGTAAAAACAGCAAAATCGATAGGGATTTTCGTACAGATAAGTACCCAGTGAACGGTTCGTTTATCTTTATATATTCTTCCGGGTGGGCGTTGTATTGGTTTTTCGGAAGTGTTAGACCTGTAAGAGAAATATTTAAATGGTTGGGAAAGGCCATGGGATGTAGAAATATTTTTTTCACATTTTATTTCCTTGTAAAAACAGGTAAATCAATAGGGTTTTTCGTACGGAGAAGTGCCCAGTGAACGGCTCTTTTAGCTTTATATATTGTTCCGGGTGGGCGTTGTATTGGTTTTTCAGAAGTGTTAAACCTGTACGAGAAAAATTTAAATGGTTGGGAAAGGCCATGGGATGTAGAAATATTTTTTTCACATTTTATTTCCTTGTTAAAACAGGTAAATCAATAGGGTTTTTCGTACGGATAAGTGCCCAGTGAACGGTTCGTTTAGCTTTATATATTGTTCCGGGTGGGCGTTGTTTTGTTTTTTCGGAAGTTTTAGACCTCTAAGAGAAAAATTTAAATGGTTGGGAAAGGCCATGGGATGTAGAAATATTTTTTTCACATTTTACTTCCTTGTAAAAACAGGAAAATCCATAGGGATTTTCGTACGGATAAGTACCGAGTGAACGGTTCGTTGATCTTTATATATTCTTCCGGGTGGGCGTTGTATTGGTTTTTCGGAAGTGTTAGACCTGTAAGAGAAAAATTTAAATGGTTGGGAAAGGCCATGGGATGTAGAAATATTTTTTTCACATTTTACTTCCTTGTAAAAACAGGAAAATCAATAGGGATTTTCGTACGGATATGTACCCAGTGAACGGTTCGTTTAGCTTTATATATTGTTCCGGGTGGGCGTTGTATTGGTTTTTCGGAAGTGTTAGACCTGTAAGAGAAAAATTTAAATGGTTGGGAAAGGCCATGGGATGTAGAAATATTTTTTTCACATTTTATTTCATTGTAAAAACAGGTAAATCAATAGGGTTTTTCGTACGGATAAGTGCCCAGTGAACGGTTCGTTTAGCTTTATATATTGTTCCGGGTGGGCATTGTTTAGGTTTTTCAGAAGTGTTCGACCGGTAAGAGAAAAATTTAAATGGTTGGGAAAGGCCATGGGATGTAGAAATATTTTTTTCACATTTTATTTCCTTGTAAAAACAGGTAAATCAATAGGGTTTTTCGTACGGATAAGTGCCCAGTGAACGGTTCGTTTAGCTTTATATATTGTTCCGGGTGGGCGTTGTATTGGTTTTTCGGAAGTGTTAGACCTGTAAGAGAAAAATTTAAATTGTTGGGAAAGGCCATGGTTTGTAGAAATATTTTTTTCACATTTTATTTCCTTGTAAATACAGGTAAATCGATAGGGATTTTCATACGGATAAGTGCCCAGTGAACGGTTCGTTTAGCTTTATATATTGTTCCGGGTGGGTGTTGTATTGGTTTTTCGGAAGTGTTAAACCTGTAAGAGAAAAATTTCAATGGTTGGGAAAGGCCATGGGATGTAGAAATATTTTTTTCACATTTTACTTCCTTGTAAAAACAGCAAAATCGATAGGGATTTTCGTACAGATAAGTACCCAGTGAACGGTTCGTTTATCTTTATATATTCTTCCGGGTGGGCGTTGATAAGTACCCAGTGAACGGTTCGTTTAGCTTTATATATTTTTCCGGGTGGGAGTTGTATTGGTTTTTCGCAAGTGTTAGACCTGTAAGAGAAAAATTTAAATGGTTGGGAAAGACCATGGGATGTAGAAATATTTTTTTCACATTTTATTTCCTTGTAAAAACAGGTAAATCAATAGGGTTTTTCGTACGGATAAGTGCCCAGTGAACGATTCGTTTAGCTTTATATATTGTTCCGGGTGGGCATTGTTTAGGTTTTTCGGAAGTGTTAGGCCTGTAAGAGAAAAATTTAAATGGTTGGGAAAGGCCATGGGATGTAGAAATATTTTTTTCACATTTTATTTCCTTGTTAAAACAGGTAAATCAATAGGGTTTTTCGTACGGATAAGTGCCCAGTGAACGGTTCGTTTAGCTTTATATATTGTTCCGGGTGGGCGTTGTTTTGGTTTTTCGGAAGTGTTAGACCTGTAAGAGAAAAATTTAAATGGTTGGGAAAGGCCATGGGATGTAGAAATATTTTTTTCACATTTTACTTCCTTGTAAAAACAGGAAAATCGATAGGGATTTTCGTACGGATAAGTACCCAGTGAACGGTTCGTTTATCTTTATATATTCTTCCGGGTGGGCGTTGTATTGGTTTTTCGGAAGTGTTAGACCTGTAAGAGAAAAATTTAAATGGTTGGGAAAGGCCATGGGATGTAGAAATATTTTTTTCACATTTTATTTCCTTGTAAAAACAGGTAAATCAATAGGGTTTTTCGTACG
This sequence comes from Paroedura picta, assembly GCF_049243985.1. Classification (NCBI taxonomy): domain Eukaryota; kingdom Metazoa; phylum Chordata; class Lepidosauria; order Squamata; family Gekkonidae; genus Paroedura; species Paroedura picta. The sequence continues at coordinate 189,606,121 of NC_135369.1, forward strand.
GATAAGTGCCCAGTGAATGTTTCGTTTAGCTTTATATATTGTTCCGGGTGGGCGTTGTTTTGGTTTTTCGGAAGTGTTAGACCTGTAAGAGAAAAATTTAAATGGTTGGGAAAGGCCATGGGATGTAGAAATATTTTTTTCACATTTTACTTCCTTGTAAAAACAGGAAAATCGATAGGGATTTTTGTACGGATAAGTACCTAGTGAACGGTTCGTTTATCTTTATATATTCTTCCGGGTGGGCGTTGTATTGGATTTTCGGAAGTGTTAGACCTGTAAGAGAAAAATTTCAATGGTTGGGAAAGGCCATGGGATGTAGAAATATTTTTTTCACATTTACTTCCTTGTAAAAACAGGTAAATCAATAGGGTTTTTCGTACGGATAAGTACCCAGTGAACGGTTCGTTGAGCTTTATATATTGTTCCGGGTGGGCGTTGTATTGGTTTTTCGGAAGTGTTAGACCTGTAAGAGAAAAATTTAAATGGTTGGGAAAGGCCATGGGATGTAGAAATATTTTTTTCACATTTTATTTCCTTTTAAAAACAGGTAAATTAATAGGGATTTTCGTACGGATAAGTACCAAGTGAACGGTTCGTTTAGCTTTATATATTGTTCCGGGTGGGAGTTGTATTGGTTTTTCGGAAGTCTTAGACCTGTAAGAGAAAAATTTAAATGGTTGTGAAAGGCCATGGGATGTAGAAATATTTTTTTCACATTTTACTTCGTTGTAAAAACAGGAAAATCAATAGGGATTTTCGTACTGATATGTACCCAGTGAACGGTTCGTTTATCTTAATATATTTTTCCGGGTGGGCGTTGTATTAGTTTTTCGGAAGTGTTAGACCTGTAAGAGAAATATTTAAATGGTTGGGAAAGGCTATGGGATGTAGAAATATTTTTTTCACATTTTATTTCCTTGTTAAAACAGGTAAATCAATAGGGTTTTTCGTACGGATAAGTGCCCAGTGAACGGTTCGTTTAGCTTTATATATTGTTCCGGGTGGGCGTTGTTTTGGTTTTTCGGAAGTGTTAGACCTGTAAGAGAAAAATTTAAATGGTTGGGAAAGGCCATGGGATGTAGAAATATTTTTTTCACATTTTACTTCCTTGTAAAAACAGGAAAATCGATAGGGATTTTCGTACGGATAAGTACCCAGTGAACGGTTCGTTTATCTTTATATATTCTTAAGGGTGGGCGTTGTATTGGTTTTTCTGAAGTGTTAGACCTGTAAGAGAAAAATTTAAATGGTTGGGAAAGGCCATGGGATGTAGAAATATTTTTTTCACATTTTATTTCCTTGTAAAAACAGGTAAATCAATAGGGTTTTTCGTACGGATAAGTTCCCAGTGAATGGTTCGTTTAGCTTTATATATTGTTCCGGGTGGGCGTTGTTTTGGTTTTTCGGAAGTGTTAGACCTGTAAGAGAAAAATTTAAATGGTTGGGAAAGGCCATGGGATGTAGAAATATTTTTTTCACATTTTACTTCCTTGTAAAAACAGGAAAATCGATAGGGATTTTTGTACGGATAAGTACCTAGTGAACGGTTCGTTTATCTTTATATATTCTTCCGGGTGGGCGTTGTATTGGATTTTCGGAAGTGTTAGACCTGTAAGAGAAAAATTTCAATGGTTGGGAAAGGCCATGGGATGTACAAATATTTTTTTCACATTTACTTCCTTGTAAAAACAGGTAAATCAATAGGGTTTTTCGTACGGATAAGTACCCAGTGAACGGTTCGTTTAGCTTTATATATTGTTCCGGGTGGGCGTTGTATTGGTTTTTCGGAAGTGTTAGACCTGTAAGAGAAAAATTTAAATGGTTGGGAAAGGCCATGGGATGTAGAAATATTTTTTTCACATTTTATTTCCTTTTAAAAACAGGTAAATTAATAGGGATTTTCGTACGGATAAGTACCAAGTGAACGGTTCGTTTAGCTTTATATATTGTTCCGGGTGGGAGTTGTATTGGTTTTTCGGAAGTGTTAGACCTGTAAGAGAAAAATTTAAATGGTTGTGAAAGGCCATGGGATGTAGAAATATTTTTTTCACATTTTACTTCGTTGTAAAAACAGGAAAATCAATAGGGATTTTCGTACTGATATGTACCCAGTGAACGGTTCGTTTATCTTAATATATTTTTCCGGGTGGGCGTTGTATTAGTTTTTCGGAAGTGTTAGACCTGTAAGAGAAATATTTAAATGGTTGGGAAAGGCTATGGGATGTAGAAATATTTTTTTCACATTTTATTTCCTTGTTAAAACAGGTAAATCAATAGGGTTTTTCGTACGGATAAGTGCCCAGTGAACGGTTCGTTTAGCTTTATATATTGTTCCGGGTGGGCGTTGTTTTGGTTTTTCGGAAGTGTTAGACCTGTAAGAGAAAAATTTAAATGGTTGGGAAAGGCCATGGGATGTAGAAATATTTTTTTCACATTTTATTTCCTTGTAAAAACAGGTAAATCAATAGGGTTTTTCGTACGGATTAGTGCCCAGTGAATGGTTCGTTTAGCTTTATATATTGTTCCGGGTGGGCGTTGTTTTGGTTTTTCGGAAGTGATAGACCTGTAAGAGAAAAATTTAAATGCTTGGGAAAGGCCATGGTTTGTAGAAATATTTTTTTCACATTTTATTTCCTTGTAAATACAGGTAAATCGATAGGGATTTTCGTACGGATAAGTGCCCAGTGAACGGTTCGTTTAGCTTTATATATTGTTCCGGGTGGGCGTTGTATTGGTTTTTCGGAAGTGTTAAACCTGTAAGAGAAAAATTTCAATGGTTGGGAAAGGCCATGGGATGTAGAAATATTTTTTTCACATTTTACTTCCTTGTAAAAACAGGAAAAAGGATAGGGATTTTCGTACAGATAAGTACCCAGTGAACGGTTCGTTTATCTTTATATATTCTTCCGGGTGGGCGTTGTATTGGTTTTTCGGAAGTGTTAGACCTGTAAGAGAAATATTTAAATGGTTGGAAAAGGCCATGGGATGTAGAAATATTTGTTTCACATTTACTTCCTTGTAAAAACAGGTAAATCAATAGGGTTTTTCATACGGATAAGTACCCAGTGAACGGTTTGTTTAGCTTTATATATTTTTCCGGGTGGGAGTTGTATTGGTTTTTCGCAAGTGTTAGATCTGTAAGAGAAAAATTTAAATGGTTGGGAAAGGCCATGGGATGTAGAAATATTTTTTTCACATTTTATTTCCTTGTAAAAACAGGTAAATCAATAGGGTTTTTCGTACGGAGAAGTGCCCAGTGAACGGCTCGTTTAGCTTTATATATTGTTCCGGGTGGGCGTTGTATTGGTTTTTCGGAAGTGTTAGACCTGTAAGAGAAATATTTAAATGGTTGGGAAAGGCCATGGGATGTAGAAATATTTTTTTCACATTTTATTTCCTTGTTAAAACAGGTAAATCAATAGGGTTTTTCGTACGGATAAGTGCCCAGTGAACGGTTCGTTTAGCTTTATATATTGTTCCGGGTGGGCGTTGTTTTGGTTTTTCTGAAGTGTTAGACCTGTAAGAGAAAAATTTAAATGGTTGGGAAAGGCCATGGGATGTAGAAATATTTTTTTCACATTTTATTTCCTTGTAAAAACAGGTAAATCAATAGGGTTTTTCGTACGGATTAGTGCCCAGTGAATGGTTCGTTTATCTTTATATATTGTTCCGGGTGGGCGTTGTTTTGGTTTTTCGGAAGTGTTAGACCTGTAAGAGAAAAATTTAAATGATTGGGAAAGGCCATGGTTTGTAGAAATATTTTTTTCACATTTTATTTCCTTGTAAATACAGGTAAATCGATAGGGATTTTCGTACGGATAAGTGCCCAGTGAACGGTTCGTTTAGCTTTATATATTGTTCCGGGTGGGCGTTGTATTGGTTTTTCGGAAGTGTTAAACCTGTAAGAGAAAAATTTCAATGGTTGGGAAAGGCCATGGTTTGTAGAAATATTTTTTTCACATTTTATCTCCTTGTAAAAACAGGAAAATCGATAGGGATTTTCGTACGGATAAGTGCCCAGTGAACGGTTCGTTTAGCTTTATATATTGTTCCGGGTGGGCGTTGTATTGGTTTTTCGGAAGTGTTAAACCTGTAAGAGAAAAATTTCAATGGTTGGGAAAGGCCATGGGATGTAGAAATATTTTTTTCACATTTTACTTCCTTGTAAAAACAGGAAAAAGGATAGGGATTTTCGTACAGATAAGTACCCAGTGAACGGTTCGTTTATCTTTATATATTCTTCCGGGTGGGCGTTGTATTGGTTTTTCGGAAGTGTTAGACCTGTAAGAGAAATATTTAAATGGTTGGAAAAGGCCATGGGATGTAGAAATATTTGTTTCACATTTACTTCCTTGTAAAAACAGGTAAATCAATAGGGTTTTTCATACGGATAAGTACCCAGTGAACGGTTTGTTTAGCTTTATATATTTTTCCGGGTGGGAGTTGTATTGGTTTTTCGCAAGTGTTAGATCTGTAAGAGAAAAATTTAAATGGTTGGGAAAGGCCATGGGATGTAGAAATATTTTTTTCACATTTTATTTCCTTGTAAAAACAGGTAAATCAATAGGGTTTTTCGTACGGAGAAGTGCCCAGTGAACGGCTCGTTTAGCTTTATATATTGTTCCGGGTGGGCGTTGTATTGGTTTTTCGGAAGTGTTAGACCTGTAAGAGAAAAATTTAAATGGTTGGGAAAGGCCATGGGATGTAGAAATATTTTTTTCACATTTTATTTCCCTGTAAAAACAGGTAAATCAATAGGGTTTTTCGTACGACTAAGTGCCCAGTGAACGGTTCGTATAGCTTTATATATTGTTCCGGGTGGGCGTTGTATTGGTTTTTCGGAAGTGTTAGACCTGTAAGAGAAAAATTTAAATGGTTGGGAAAGGCCATGGTTTGTAGCAATATTTTTTTCACATTTTACTTCCTTGTAAAAACAGGAAAATCGATACGGATTTTCGTACGGATAAGTACCCAGTGAACGGTTCGTTTATCTTTATATATTCTTCCGGGTGGGCGTTGTATTGGTTTTTCGGAAGTGTTAGACCTGTAAGAGAAAAATTTAAATGGTTGGGAAAGGCCATGGGATGTAGAAATATTTTTTTCACATTTTATTTCCTTGTTAAAACAGGTAAATCAATAGGGTTTTTCGTACGGATAAGTGCCCAGTGAACAGTTCGTTTAGCTTTATATATTGTTCCGGGTGGGCGTTGTTTTGTTTTTTCGGAAGTGTTAGACCTGTAAGAGAAAAATTTAAATGGTTGGGAAATGCCATGGGATGTAGAAATATTTTTTTCACATTTTACTTCCTTGTAAAAACAGGAAAATCGATAGGGATTTTTGTACGGATAAGTACCTAGTGAACGGTTCGTTTATCTTTATATATTCTTCCGGGTGGGCGTTGTATTGGATTTTCGGAAGTGTTAGACCTGTAAGAGAAAAATTTAAATGGTTGGGAAAGGCCATGGGATGTAGAAATATTTTTTTCACATTTTACATCCTTGTAAAAACAGGTAAATCAATAGGGTTTTTCGTACGGATAAGTACCCAGTGAACGGTTCGTTTAGCTTTATATATTGTTCCGGGTGGGCGTTGCATTGGTTTTTCGGAAGTGTTAGACCTGTAAGAGAAAAATTTAAATGGTTGGGAAAGGCCATGGGATGTAGAAATATTTTTTTCACATTTTATTTCCTTTTAAAAACAGGTAAATCAATAGGGATTTTCGTACGGATAAGTACCAAGTGAACGGTTCGTTTAGCTTTATATATTGATCCGGATGGGCGTTGTATTGGTTTTTCGGAAGTGTTAGACCTGTAAGAGAAAAATTTAAATGGTTGGGAAAGGCCATGGGATGTAGAAATATTTTTTTCACATTTTACTTCCTTGTAAAAACAGGAAAATCAATAGGGATTTTCGTACGGATATGTACCCAGTGAACGGTTCGTTTAGCTTTATATATTGTTCCGGGTGGGCGTTGTATTGGTTTTTCGGAAGTGTTAGACCTGTAAGAGAAAAATTTAAATGGTTGGGAAAGGCCATGGGATGTAGAAATATTTTTTTCACATTTTATTTCCTTGTAAAAACAGGTAAATCAATAGGGTTTTTCGTACGGATAAGTGCCCAGTGAACGGTTCGTTTAGCTTTATATATTGTTCCGGGTGGGCATTGTTTAGGATTTTCGGAAGTGTTTGACCTGTAAGAGAAAAATTTAAATGGTTGGGAAAGGCCATGGGATGTAGAAATATTTTTTTCACATTTTATTTCCTTGTAAAAACAGGTAAATCAATAGGGTTTTTCGTACGGATAAGTGCCCAGTGAACGGTTCGTTTAGCTTTATATATTGTTCCGGGTGGGCGTTGTTTTGGTTTTTCGGAAGTGTTAGACCTGTAAGAGAAAAATTTAAATGGTTGGGAAAGGCCATGGGATGTAGAAATATTTTTTTCACATTTTACTTCCTTGTAAAAACAGGAAAATCGATAGGGATTTTCGTACGGATAAGTACCCAGTGAACGGTTCGTTTATCTTTATATATTCTTCCGGGTGGGCGTTGTATTGGTTTTTCGGAAGTTTTAGACCTGTAAGAGAAAATTTTAAATGGTTGGGTAAGGCCATGGGATGTAGAAATATTTTTTTCACATTTTATTTCCTTGTAAAAACAGGTAAATCAATAGGGTTTTTCGTACGGATCAGTGCCCAGTGAACGGTTCGTTTAGCTTTATATATTGTTCCGGGTGGGCCTTGTATTTGTTTTTCGGAAGTGTTAGACCTGTAAGAGAAAAATTTAAATGGTTGGGAAAGGCCATGGGATGTAGAAATATTTTTTTCACATTTTATTTCCTTGTAAAAACAGGTAAATCAATAGGGTTTTTCGTACGGATAAGTGCCCAGTGAATGGTTCGTTTAGCTTTATATATTGTTCCGGGTGGGCGTTGTTTTGGTTTTTCGCTAGTGTTAGACCTGTAAGAGAAAAATTTAAATGGTTGGGAAAGGCCATGGGATGTAGAAATATTTTTTTCACATTTTATTTCCTTGTTAAAACAGGTAAATCAATAGGGTTTTTCGTACGGATAAGTGCCCAGTGAACGGTTCGTTTAGCTTTATATATTGTTCCGGGTGGGCGTTGTTTTGGTTTTTCGGAAGTGTTAGACCTGTAAGAGAAAAATTTAAATGGTTGGGAAAGGCCATGGGATGTAGAAATATTTTTTTCACATTTTACTTCCTTGTAAAAACAGGAAAATCGATAGGGATTTTTGTACGGATAAGTACCTAGTGAACGGTTCGTTTATCTTTATATATTCTTCCGGGTGGGCGTTGTATTGGATTTTCGGAAGTGTTAGACCTGTAAGAGAAAAATTTAAATGATTGGGAAAGGCCATGGTTTGTAGAAATATTTTTTTCACATTTTATTTCCTTGTAAATACAGGTAAATCGATAGGGATTTTCGTACGGATAAGTGCCCAGTGAACGGTTCGTTTAGCTTTATATATTGTTCCGGGTGGGCGTTGTATTGGTTTTTCGGAAGTGTTAAACCTGTAAGAGAAAAATTTCAATGGTTGGGAAAGGCCATGGTTTGTAGAAATATTTTTTTCACATTTTATCTCCTTGTAAAAACAGGAAAATCGATAGGGATTTTCGTACGGATAAGTGCCCAGTGAACGGTTCGTTTAGCTTTATATATTGTTCCGGGTGGGCGTTGTATTGGTTTTTCGGAAGTGTTAAACCTGTAAGAGAAAAATTTCAATGGTTGGGAAAGGCCATGGGATGTAGAAATATTTTTTTCACATTTTACTTCCTTGTAAAAACAGGAAAAAGGATAGGGATTTTCGTACAGATAAGTACCCAGTGAACGGTTCGTTTATCTTTATATATTCTTCCGGGTGGGCGTTGTATTGGTTTTTCGGAAGTGTTAGACCTGTAAGAGAAATATTTAAATGGTTGGAAAAGGCCATGGGATGTAGAAATATTTGTTTCACATTTACTTCCTTGTAAAAACAGGTAAATCAATAGGGTTTTTCATACGGATAAGTACCCAGTGAACGGTTTGTTTAGCTTTATATATTTTTCCGGGTGGGAGTTGTATTGGTTTTTCGCAAGTGTTAGATCTGTAAGAGAAAAATTTAAATGGTTGGGAAAGGCCATGGGATGTAGAAATATTTTTTTCACATTTTATTTCCTTGTAAAAACAGGTAAATCAATAGGGTTTTTCGTACGGAGAAGTGCCCAGTGAACGGCTCGTTTAGCTTTATATATTGTTCCGGGTGGGCGTTGTATTGGTTTTTCGGAAGTGATAGACCTGTAAGAGAAAAATTTAAATGGTTGGGAAAGGCCATGGGATGTAGAAATATTTTTTTCACATTTTATTTCCCTGTAAAAACAGGTAAATCAATAGGGTTTTTCGTACGACTAAGTGCCCAGTGAACGGTTCGTATAGCTTTATATATTGTTCCGGGTGGGCGTTGTATTGGTTTTTCGGAAGTGTTAGACCTGTAAGAGAAAAATTTAAATGGTTGGGAAAGGCCATGGTTTGTAGCAATATTTTTTTCACATTTTACTTCCTTGTAAAAACAGGAAAATCGATACGGATTTTCGTACGGATAAGTACCCAGTGAACGGTTCGTTTATCTTTATATATTCTTCCGGGTGGGCGTTGTATTGGTTTTTCGGAAGTGTTAGACCTGTAAGAGAAAAATTTAAATGGTTGGGAAAGGCCATGGGATGTAGAAATATTTTTTTCACATTTTATTTCCTTGTTAAAACAGGTAAATCAATAGGGTTTTTCGTACGGATAAGTGCCCAGTGAACAGTTCGTTTAGCTTTATATATTGTTCCGGGTGGGCGTTGTTTTGTTTTTTCGGAAGTGTTAGACCTGTAAGAGAAAAATTTAAATGGTTGGGAAATGCCATGGGATGTAGAAATATTTTTTTCACATTTTACTTCCTTGTAAAAACAGGAAAATCGATAGGGATTTTTGTACGGATAAGTACCTAGTGAACGGTTCGTTTATCTTTATATATTCTTCCGGGTGGGCGTTGTATTGGATTTTCGGAAGTGTTAGACCTGTAAGAGAAAAATTTAAATGGTTGGGAAAGGCCATGGGATGTAGAAATATTTTTTTCACATTTTACATCCTTGTAAAAACAGGTAAATCAATAGGGTTTTTCGTACGGATAAGTACCCAGTGAACGGTTCGTTTAGCTTTATATATTGTTCCGGGTGGGCGTTGCATTGGTTTTTCGGAAGTGTTAGACCTGTAAGAGAAAAATTTAAATGGTTGGGAAAGGCCATGGGATGTAGAAATATTTTTTTCACATTTTATTTCCTTTTAAAAACAGGTAAATCAATAGGGATTTTCGTACGGATAAGTACCAAGTGAACGGTTCGTTTAGCTTTATATATTGATCCGGATGGGCGTTGTATTGGTTTTTCGGAAGTGTTAGACCTGTAAGAGAAAAATTTAAATGGTTGGGAAAGGCCATGGGATGTAGAAATATTTTTTTCACATTTTACTTCCTTGTAAAAACAGGAAAATCAATAGGGATTTTCGTACGGATATGTACCCAGTGAACGGTTCGTTTAGCTTTATATATTGTTCCGGGTGGGCGTTGTATTGGTTTTTCGGAAGTGTTAGACCTGTAAGAGAAAAATTTAAATGGTTGGGAAAGGCCATGGGATGTAGAAATATTTTTTTCACATTTTATTTCCTTGTAAAAACAGGTAAATCAATAGGGTTTTTCGTACGGATAAGTGCCCAGTGAACGGTTCGTTTAGCTTTATATATTGTTCCGGGTGGGCATTGTTTAGGATTTTCGGAAGTGTTAGACCTGTAAGAGAAAAATTTAAATGGTTGGGAAAGGACATGGGATGTAGAAATATTTTTTTCACATTTTATTTCCTTGTAAAAACAGGTAAATCAATAGGGTTTTTCGTACGGATAAGTGCCCAGTGAACGGTTCGTTTAGCTTTATATATTGTTCCGGGTGGGCGTTGTTTTGGTTTTTCGGAAGTGTTAGACCTGTAAGAGAAAAATTTAAATGGTTGGGAAAGGCCATGGGATGTAGAAATATTTTTTTCACATTTTACTTCCTTGTAAAAACAGGAAAATCGATAGGGATTTTCGTACGGATAAGTACCCAGTGAACGGTTCGTTTATCTTTATATATTCTTCCGGGTGGGCGTTGTATTGGTTTTTCGGAAGTGTTAGACCTGTAAGAGAAAATTTTAAATGGTTGGGTAAGGCCATGGGATGTAGAAATATTTTTTTCACATTTTATTTCCTTGTAAAAACAGGTAAATCAATAGGGTTTTTCGTACGGATCAGTGCCCAGTGAACGGTTCGTTTAGCTTTATATATTGTTCCGGGTGGGCCTTGTATTTGTTTTTCGGAAGTGTTAGACCTGTAAGAGAAAAATTTAAATGGTTGGGAAAGGCCATGGGATGTAGAAATATTTTTTTCACATTTTATTTCCTTGTAAAAACAGGTAAATCAATAGGGTTTTTCGTACGGATAAGTGCCCAGTGAATGGTTCGTTTAGCTTTATATATTGTTCCGGGTGGGCGTTGTTTTGGTTTTTCGCTAGTGTTAGACCTGTAAGAGAAAAATTTAAATGGTTGGGAAAGGCCATGGGATGTAGAAATATTTTTTTCACATTTTATTTCCTTGTTAAAACAGGTAAATCAATAGGGTTTTTCGTACGGATAAGTGCCCAGTGAACGGTTCGTTTAGCTTTATATATTGTTCCGGGTGGGCGTTGTTTTGGTTTTTCGGAAGTGTTAGACCTGTAAGAGAAAAATTTAAATGGTTGGGAAAGGCCATGGGATGTAGAAATATTTTTTTCACATTTTACTTCCTTGTAAAAACAGGAAAATCGATAGGGATTTTTGTACGGATAAGTACCTAGTGAACGGTTCGTTTATCTTTATATATTCTTCCGGGTGGGCGTTGTATTGGATTTTCGGAAGTGTTAGACCTGTAAGAGAAAAATTTAAATGGTTGGGAAAGGCCATGGGATGTAGAAATATTTTTTTCACATTTTACTTCCTTGTAAAAACAGGAAAATCAATAGGGATTTTCGTACGGATATGTACCCAGTGAACGGTTCGTTTAGCTTTATATATTGTTCCGGGTGGGCGTTGCATTGGTTTTTCGGAAGTGTTAGACCTGTAAGAGAAAAATTTAAATGGTTGGGAAAGGCCATGGGATGTAGAAATATTTTTTTCACATTTTACTTCCTTGTAAAAACAGGAAAATCAATAGGGATTTTCGTACGGATATGTACCCAGTGAACGGTTCGTTTAGCTTTATATATTGTTCCGGGTGGGCGTTGTATTGGTTTTTCGGAAGTGTTAGACCTGTAAGAGAAAAATTTAAATGGTTGGGAAAGGCCATGGGATGTAGAAATATTTTTTTCACATTTTAGTTCCTTGTAAAAACAGGTAAATCAATAGGGTTTTTCGTACGGATAAGTGCCCAGTGAACGGTTCGTTTAGCTTTATATATTGTTCCGGGTGGGCGTTGTATTTGTTTTTCGGAAGTGTTAGACCTGTAAGAGAAAAATTTAAATGGTTGGGAAAGGCCATGGGATGTAGAAATATTTTTTTCACATTTTATTTCCTTGTAAAAACAGGTAAATCAATAGGGTTTTTCGTACGGATAAGTGGCCAGTGAATGGTTCGTTTAGCTTTATATATTGTTCCGGGTGGGCGTTGTATTGGTTTTTCAGAAGTGTTAGACCTGTAAGAGAAAAATTTAAATGGTTGGGAAAGGCCATGGTTTGTAGAAATATTTTTTTCACATTTTATTTCCTTGTAAATACAGGTAAATCGATTGGGATTTTCGTACGGATAAGTGCCCAGTGAACGGTTCGTTTAGCTTTATATATTGTTCCGGGTGGGCGTTGTATTGGTTTTTCGGAAGTGTTAGACCTGTAAGAGAAAAATTTAAATGGTTGGGAAAGGCCATGTGATGTAGAAATATTTATTTCACATTTTATTTCCTTGTAAAAACAGGTAAATCAATAGGGTTTTTCGTACGGATAAGTGGCCAGTGAACGGTTCGTTTAGCTTTATATATTGTTCCGGGTGGGTGTTGTTTTGGTTTTTCGGAAGTGTTAGACCTGTAAGAGAAAAATTTAAGTGGTTGGGAAAGGCCATGGGATGTAGAAATATTTTTTTCACATTTTACTTCCTTGTAAAAACAGGAAAATCGATAGGGATTTTCGTACGGATATGTACCTAGTGAACGGTTCGTTTATCTTTATATATTCTTCCGGGTGGGCGTTGTATTGGATTTTCAGAAGTGGTAGAGCTGAAAGAGAAAAATTTAAATGGTTGGGAAAGGCCATGGGATGTAGAAATATATTTTTCACATTTTACTTCCTTGTAAAAACAGATAAATCAATAGGGTTTTTCGTACGGATAAGTACCCAGTGAACGGTTCGTTTAGCTTTATATATTTTTCTGGGTGGGAGTTGTATTGGTTTTTCGCAAGTATTAGACCTGTAAGAGAAAAATTTAAATGGTTGGGAAAGGCCATGGGATGTAGAAATATTTTTTTCACATTTTATTTCCTTGTAAAAACAGGTAAATCAATAGGGTTTTTCGTACGGAGAAGTGCCCAGTGAACGGCTCGTTTAGCTTTATATATTGTTCCGGGTGGGCGTTGTATTGGTTTTTCGGAAGTGTTAGACCTGTAAGAGAAAAATTTAAATGGTTGGGAAAGGCCATGGGATGTAGAAATATTTTTTTCACATTTTATTTCCTTGTAAAAACAGGTAAATCAATAGGGTTTTTCGTACGGATAAGTGCCCAGTGAACGGTTCGTTTAGCTTTATATATTGTTCCGGGTGGGCGTTGTATTGGTTTTTCGGAAGTGTTAGACCTGTAAGAGAAAAAGTTAAATGGTTGGGCAAGGCCATGGGATGTAGAAATATTTTTTTCACATTTTACTTCCTCGTAAAAACAGGAAAATCGATAGGGATTTTTGTACGGATAAGTACCTAGTGAACGGTTCGTTTATCTTTATATATTCTTCCGGGTGGGCGTTGTATTGGATTTTCGGAAGTGTTAGACCTGTAAGAGAAAAATTTAAATGGTTGGGAAAGGCCATGGGATGTAGAAATATTTTTTTCACATTTTACTTCCTTGTAAAAACAGGTAAATCAATAGGGTTTTTCGTACGGATAAGTACCCAGTGAACGGTTCGTTTAGCTTTATATATTGTTCCGGGTGGGCGTTGCATTGGTTTTTCGGAAGTGTTAGACCTGTAAGAGAAAAATTTAAATGGTTGGGAAAGGCCATGGGATGTAGAAATATTTTTTTCACATTTTACTTCCTTGTAAAAACAGGAAAATCAATAGGGATTTTCGTACGGATATGTACCCAGTGAACGGTTCGTTTAGCTTTATATATTGTTCCGGGTGGGCGTTGTATTGGTTTTTCGGAAGTGTTAGACCTGTAAGAGAAAAATTTAAATGGTTGGGAAAGGCCATGGGATGTAGAAATATTTTTTTCACATTTTATTTCCTTGTAAAAACAGGTAAATCAATAGGGTTTTTCGTACGGATAAGTGCCCAGTGAACGGTTCGTTTAGCTTTATATATTGTTCGGGGTGGGCGTTGTATTTGTTTTTCGGAAGTGTTAGACCTGTAAGAGAAAAATTTAAATGGTTGGGAAAGGCCATGGGATGTAGAAATATTTTTTTCACATTTTATTTCCTTGTAAAAACAGGTAAATCAATAGGGTTTTTCGTACGGATAAGTGGCCAGTGAATGGTTCGTTTAGCTTTATATATTGTTCCGGGTGGGCGTTGTATTGATTTTTCAGAAGTGTTAGACCTGTAAGAGAAAAATTTAAATGGTTGGGAAAGGCCATGGTTTGTAGAAATATTTTTTTCACATTTTATTTCCTTGTAAATACAGGTAAATCGATTGGGATTTTCGTACGGATAAGTGCCCAGTGAACGGTTCGTTTAGCTTTATATATTGTTCCGGGTGGGCGTTGTATTGGTTTTTCGGAAGTGTTAGACCTGTAAGAGAAAAATTTAAATGGTTGGGAAAGGCCATGTGATGTAGAAATATTTATTTCACATTTTATTTCCTTGTAAAAACAGGTAAATCAATAGGGTTTTTCGTACGGATAAGTGCCCAGTGAACGGTTCGTTTAGCTTTATATATTGTTCCGGGTGGGTGTTGTTTTGGTTTTTCGGAAGTGTTAGACATGTAAGAGAAAAATTTAAGTGGTTGGGAAAGGCCATGGGATGTAGAAATATTTTTTTCACATTTTACTTCCTTGTAAAAACAGGAAAATCGATAGGGATTTTCGTACGGATAAGTACCTAGTGAACGGTTCGTTTATCTTTATATATTCTTCCGGGTGGGCGTTGTATTGGATTTTCGGAAGTGGTAGAGCTGAAAGAGAAAAATTTAAATGGTTGGGAAAGGCCATGGGATGTAGAAATATATTTTTCACATTTTACTTCCTTGTAAAAACAGATAAATCAATAGGGTTTTTCGTACGGATAAGTACCCAGTGAACGGTTCGTTTAGCTTTATATATTTTTCTGGGTGGGAGTTGTATTGGTTTTTCGCAAGTATTGGACCTGTAAGAGAAAAATTTAAATGGTTGGGAAAGGCCATGGGATGTAGAAATATTTTTTTCACATTTTATTTCCTTGTAAAAACAGGTAAATCAATAGGGTTTTTCGTACGGAGAAGTGCCCAGTGAACGGCTCGTTTAGCTTTATATATTGTTCCGGGTGGGCGTTGTATTTGTTTTTCGGAAGTGTTAGACCTGTAAGAGAAAAATTTAAATGGTTGGGAAAGGCCATGGGATGTAGAAATATTTTTTTCACATTTTATTTCCTTGTAAAAACAGGTAAATCAATAGGGTTTTTCGTACGGATAAGTGCCCAGTGAATGGTTCGTTTAGCTTTATATATTGTTCCGGGTGGGCGTTGTATTGGTTTTTCAGAAGTGTTAGACTTGTAAGAGAAAAATTTAAATGGTTGGGAAAGGCCATGGTTTGTAGAAATATTTTTTTCACATTTTATTTCCTTGTAAATACAGGTAAATCGATTGGAATTTTCGTACGGATAAGTGCCCAGAGAACGGTTCGTTTAGCTTTATATATTGTTCCGGGTGGGCGTTTTATTGGTTTTTCGGAAGTGTTAGACCTGTAAGAGAAAAATTTAAATGGTTGGGAAAGGCCATGTGATGTAGAAATATTTTTTTCACATTTTATTTCCTTGTAAAAACAGGTATATCAATAGGGTTTTTCGTACGGATAAGTGCCCAGTGAACGGTTCATTTAGCTTTATATATTGTTCCGGGTGGGCGTTGTTTTGGTTTTTTGGAAGTGTTAGACCTGTAAGAGAAAAATTTAAATGGTTTGGAAAGTCCATGGGATGTAGAAATATTTTTTTCACATTTTACTTCCTTGTAAAAACAGGAAAATCGATAGGGATTTTTGTACGGATAAGTACCTAGTGAACGGTTCGTTTATCTTTATATATTCTTCCGGGTGGGCGTTGTATTGGATTTTCGGAAGTGTTAGACCTGTAAGAGAAAAATTTAAATGGTTGGGAAAGGCCATGGGATGTAGAAATATTTTTTTCACATTTTACTTCCTTGTAAAAACAGGTAAATCAATAGGGTTTTTCGTACGGATAAGTACCCAGTGAACGGTTCGTTTAGCTTTATATATTGTTCCGGGTGGGCGTTGCATTGGTTTTTCGGAAGTGTTAGACCTGTAAGAGAAAAATTTAAATGGTTGGGAAAGGCCATGGGATGTAGAAATATTTTTTTCACATTTTACTTCCTTGTAAAAACAGGAAAATCAATAGGGATTTTCGTACGGATATGTACCCAGTGAACGGTTCGTTTAGCTTTATATATTGTTCCGGGTGGGCGTTGTATTGGTTTTTCGGAAGTGTTAGACCTGTAAGAGAAAAATTTAAATGGTTGGGCAAGGCCATGGGATGTAGAAATATTTTTTTCACATTTTATTTCCTTGTAAAAACAGGTAAATCAATAGGGTTTTTCGTACGGATAAGTGCCCAGTGAACGGTTCGTTTAGCTTTATATATTGTTCCGGGTGGGCGTTGTATTTGTTTTTCGGAAGTGTTAGACCTGTAAGAGAAAAATTTAAATGGTTGGGAAAGGCCATGGGATGTAGAAATATTTTTTTCACATTTTATTTCCTTGTAAAAACAGGTAAATCAATAGGGTTTTTCGTACGGATAAGTGCCCAGTGAACGGTTCGTTTAGCTTTATATATTGTTCCGGGTGGGCGTTGTATTTGTTTTTCGGAAGTGTTAGACCTGTAAGAGAAAAATTTAAATGGTTGGGAAAGGCCATGGGATGTAGAAATATTTTTTTCACATTTTATTTCCTTGTAAAAACAGGTAAATCAATAGGGTTTTTCGTACGGATAAGTGCCCAGTGAACGGTTCGTTTAGCTTTATATATTGTTCCGGGTGGGCGTTGTATTGGTTTTTCGGAAGTGTTAGACCTGTAAGAGAAAAATTTAAATGGTTGGGAAAGGCCATGGTTTGTAGAAATATTTTTTTCACATTTTATTTCCTTGTAAATACAGGTAAATCGATAGGGATTTTCGTACGTATAAGTGCCCAGTGAACGGTTCGTTTAGCTTTATATATTGTACCGGGTGGGTGTTGTATTTGTTTTTCGGAAGTGTTAGACCTGTAAGAGAAAAATTTAAATGGTTGGGAAAGGCCATGGGATGTAGAAATATTTTTTTCACATTTTATTTCCTTGTAAAAACAGGTAAATCAATAGGGTTTTTCGTACGGATAAGTGCCCAGTGAATGGTTCGTTTAGCTTTATATATTGTTCCGGGTGGGCGTTGTATTGGTTTTTCAGAAGTGTTAGACTTGTAAGAGAAAAATTTAAATGGTTGGGAAAGGCCATGGTTTGTAGAAATATTTTTTTCACATTTTATTTCCTTGTAAATACAGGTAAATCGATTGGAATTTTCGTACGGATAAGTGCCCAGTGAACGGTTCGTTTAGCTTTATATATTGTTCCGGGTGGGCGTTTTATTGGTTTTTCGGAAGTGTTAGACCTGTAAGAGAAAAATTTAAATGGTTGGGAAAGGCCATGTGATGTAGAAATATTTTTTTCACATTTTATTTCCTTGTAAAAACAGGTATATCAATAGGGTTTTTCGTACGGATAAGTGCCCAGTGAACGGTTCATTTAGCTTTATATATTGTTCCGGGTGGGCGTTGTTTTGGTTTTTTGGAAGTGTTAGACCTGTAAGAGAAAAATTTAAATGGTTTGGAAAGTCCATGGGATGTAGAAATATTTTTTTCACATTTTACTTCCTTGTAAAAACAGGAAAATCGATAGGGATTTTTGTACGGATAAGTACCTAGTGAACGGTTCGTTTATCTTTATATATTCTTCCGGGTGGGCGTTGTATTGGATTTTCGGAAGTGTTAGACCTGTAAGAGAAAAATTTAAATGGTTGGGAAAGGCCATGGGATGTAGAAATATTTTTTTCACATTTTACTTCCTTGTAAAAACAGGTAAATCAATAGGGTTTTTCGTACGGATAAGTACCCAGTGAACGGTTCGTTTAGCTTTATATATTGTTCCGGGTGGGCGTTGCATTGGTTTTTCGGAAGTGTTAGACCTGTAAGAGAAAAATTTAAATGGTTGGGAAAGGCCATGGGATGTAGAAATATTTTTTTCACATTTTACTTCCTTGTAAAAACAGGAAAATCAATAGGGATTTTCGTACGGATATGTACCCAGTGAACGGTTCGTTTAGCTTTATATATTGTTCCGGGTGGGCGTTGTATTGGTTTTTCGGAAGTGTTAGACCTGTAAGAGAAAAATTTAAATGGTTGGGCAAGGCCATGGGATGTAGAAATATTTTTTTCACATTTTATTTCCTTGTAAAAACAGGTAAATCAATAGGGTTTTTCGTACGGATAAGTGCCCAGTGAACGGTTCGTTTAGCTTTATATATTGTTCCGGGTGGGCGTTGTATTTGTTTTTCGGAAGTGTTAGACCTGTAAGAGAAAAATTTAAATGGTTGGGAAAGGCCATGGGATGTAGAAATATTTTTTTCACATTTTATTTCCTTGTAAAAACAGGTAAATCAATAGGGTTTTTCGTACGGATAAGTGGCCAGTGAATGGTTCGTTTAGCTTTATATATTGTTCCGGGTGGGCGTTGTATTGGTTTTTCAGAAGTGTTAGACCTGTAAGAGAAAAATTTAAATGGTTGGGAAAGGCCATGGTTTGTAGAAATATTTTTTTCACATTTTATTTCCTTGTAAATACAGGTAAATCGATTGGGATTTTCGTACGGATAAGTGCCCAGTGAACGGTTCGTTTAGCTTTATATATTGTTCCGGGTGGGCGTTGTATTGGTTTTTCGGAAGTGTTAGACCTGTAAGAGAAAAATTTAAATGGTTGGGAAAGGCCATGTGATGTAGAAATATTTATTTCACATTTTATTTCCTTGTAAAAACAGGTAAATCAATAGGGTTTTTCGTACGGATAAGTGCCCAGTGAACGGTTCGTTTAGCTTTATATATTGTTCCGGGTGGGTGTTGTTTTGGTTTTTCGGAAGTGTTAGACCTGTAAGAGAAAAATTTAAGTGGTTGGGAAAGGCCATGGGATGTAGAAATATTTTTTTCACATTTTACTTCCTTGTAAAAACAGGAAAATCGATAGGGATTTTCGTACGGATAAGTACCTAGTGAACGGTTCGTTTATCTTTATATATTCTTCCGGGTGGGCATTGTATTGGATTTTCGGAAGTGGTAGAGCTGAAAGAGAAAAATTTAAATGGTTGGGAAAGGCCATGGGATGTAGAAATATATTTTTCACATTTTACTTCCTTGTAAAAACAGATAAATCAATAGGGTTTTTCGTACGGATAAGTACCCAGTGAACGGTTCGTTTAGCTTTATATATTTTTCTGGGTGGGAGTTGTATTGGTTTTTCGCAAGTATTAGACCTGTAAGAGAAAAATTTAAATGGTTGGGAAAGGCCATGGGATGTAGAAATATTTTTTTCACATTTTATTTCCTTGTAAAAACAGGTAAATCAATAGGGTTTTTCGTACGGAGAAGTGCCCAGTGAACGGCTCGTTTAGCTTTATATATTGTTCCGGGTGGGCGTTGTATTGGTTTTTCGGAAGTGTTAGACCTGTAAGAGAAAAATTTAAATGGTTCGGAAAGGCCATGGGATGTAGAAATATTTTTTTCACATTTTATTTCCTTGTAAAAACAGGTAAATCAATAGGGTTTTTCGTACGGAGAAGTGCCCAGTGAACGGCTCGTTTAGCTTTATATATTGTTCCGGGTGGGCGTTGTATTGGTTTTTCGGAAGTGTTAGACCTGTAAGAGAAAAATTTAAATGGTTGGGAAAGGCCATGGGATGTAGAAATATTTTTTTCACATTTTATTTCCTTGTAAAAACAGGTAAATCAATAGGGTTTTTCGTACGGATAAGTGCCCAGTGAACGGTTCGTTTAGCTTTATATATTGTCCCGGGTGGGCGTTGTATTGGTTTTTCGGAAGTGTTAGACCTGTAAGAGAAAAATTTAAATGGTTGGGAAAGGCCATGGTTTGTAGAAATATTTTTTTCACATTTTATTTCCTTGTAAATACAGGTAAATCGATAGGGATTTTCGTACGTATAAGTGCCCAGTGAATGGTTCGTTTAGCTTTATATATTGTACCGGGTGGGCGTTGTATTGGTTTTTCGGAAGTGTTAGACCTGTAAGAGAAAAATTTAAATGGTTGGGAAAGGCCATGGGATGTAGAAATATTTTTTTCACATTTTATTTCCTTGTAAAAACAGGTAAATCAATAGGGTTTTTCGTACGGATAAGTGCCCAGTGAACGGTTCGTTTAGCTTTATATATTGTTCCGGGTGGGCGTTGTATTGGTTTTTCAGAAGTGTTAGACCTGTAAGAGAAAAATTTAAATGGTTGGGAAAGGCCATGGTTTGTAGAAATATTTTTTTCACATTTTACTTCCTTGTAAAAACAGGTAAATCAATAGGGTTTTTCGTACGGAGAAGTGCCCAGTGAACGGCTCGTTTAGCTTTATATATTGTTCCGGGTGGGCGTTGTATTGGTTTTTCGGAAGTGTTAGACCTGTAAGAGAAAAATTTAAATGGTTGGGAAAGGCCATGGTTTGTAGAAATATTTTTTTCACATTTTATTTCCTTGTAAATACAGGTAAATCGATAGGGATTTTCGTACGTATAAGTGCCCAGTGAACGGTTCGTTTAGCTTTATATATTGTACCGGGTGGGTGTTGTATTTGTTTTTCGGAAGTGTTAGACCTGTAAGAGAAAAATTTAAATGGTTGGGAAAGGCCATGGGATGTAGAAATATTTTTTTCACATTTTATTTCCTTGTAAAAACAGGTAAATCAATAGGGTTTTTCGTACGGATAAGTGCCCAGTGAACGGTTCGTTTAGCTTTATATATTGTTCCGGGTGGGCGTTGTATTGGTTTTTCAGAAGTGTTAGACTTGTAAAAGAAAAATTTAAATGGTTGGGAAAGGCCATGGTTTGTAGAAATATTTTTTTCACATTTTATTTCCTTGTAAATACAGGTAAATCGATTGGGATTTTCGTACGGATAAGTGCCCAGTGAACGGTTCGTTTAGCTTTATATATTGTTCCGGGTGGGCGTTGTATTGGTTTTTCGGAAGTGTTAGACCTGTAAGAGAAAAATTTAAATGGTTGGGAAAGGCCATGTGATGTAGAAATATTTTTTTCACATTTTATTTCCTTATAAAAACAGGTAAATCAATAGGGTTTTTCGTACGGATAAGTGCCCAGTGAACGGTTCGTTTAGCTTTATATATTGTTCCGGGTGGGCGTTGTTTTGGTTTTTCGGAAGTGTTAGACCTGTAAGAGAAAAATTTAAGTGGTTGGGAAAGGCCATGGTATGTAGAAATATTTTTTTCACATTTTACTTCCTTGTAAAAACAGGAAAATCGATAGGGATTTTCGTACGGATAAGTACCTAGTGAACGGTTCGTTTATCTTTATATATTCTTCCGGGTGGGCGTTGTATTGGATTTTCGGAAGTGGTAGAGCTGTAAGAGAAAAATTTATATGGTTGGGAAAGGCCATGGGATGTAGAAATATTTTTTTCACATTTACTTCCTTGTAAAAACAGGTAAATCAATAGGGTTTTTCGTACGGATAAGTGCCCAGTGAACGGTTCGTTTAGCTTTATATATTGTTCCGGGTGGGCTTTGTTTTGGTTTTTCGGAAGTGTTAGACCTGTAAGAGAAAAATTTAAATGGTTGGGAAAGGCCATGGGATGTAGAAATATATTTTTCACATTTTACTTCCTTGTAAAAACAGGAAAATCTATAGGGATTTTCGTACGGATAAGTACCCAGTGAACGGTTCGTTTATCTTTATATATTCTTCCGGGTGGGCGTTCTATTGGTTTTTCGGAAGTGTTAGACCTGTAAGAGAAAAATTTAAATGATTGGGAAAGGCCATGGGATGTAGAAATATTTTTTTTCACATTTTATTTCCTTGTTAAAACAGGTAAATCAATCGGGTTTTTCGTACGGATAAGTGCCCAGTGAACGGTTCGTTAAGCTTTATATATTGTTCCGGGTGGGCGTTGTTTTGGTTTTTCGGAACTGTTAGACCTGTAAGAGAAAAATTTAAATGGTTGGGAAAGGCCATGGGATGTAGAAATATTTTTTTCACATTTTACTTCCTTGTAAAAACAGGAAAATCGATAGGGATTTTCGTACGGATAAGTACCCAGTGAACGGTTCGTTTACCTTTATATATTCTTCCGGGTGGGCGTTGTATTGGTTTTTCGGAAGTGTTAGACCTGTAAGAGAAAAATTTAAATGGTTGGGAAAGGCCATGGGATGTAGAAATATTTTTTTCACATTTTACTTCCTTGTAAAAACAGGAAAATCAATAGGGATTTTCGTACGGATATGTACCCAGTGAACGGTTCGTTTAGCTTTATATATTGTTCCGGGTGGGCGTTGTATTGGTTTTTCGGAAGTGTTAGACCTGTAAGAGAAAAATTTAAATGGTTGGGAAAGGCCATGGGATGTAGAAATATTTTTTTCACATTTTAATTCCTTGTAAAAACAGGTAAATCAATAGGGTTTTTCGTACGGATAAGTGCCCAGTGAACGGTTCGTTTAGCTTTATATATTGTTCCGGGTGGGCGTTGTATTGGTTTTTCGGAAGTGTTAGACCTGTAAGAGAAAAATTTAAATGGTTGGGAAAGGCCATGGGATGTAGAAATATTTTTTTCACATTTTATTTCCTTGTAAAAACAGGTAAATCAATAGGGTTTTTCGTACGGATAAGTGCCCAGTGAACGGTTCATTTAGCTTTATATATTTTTCCGGGTGGGCGTTGTATTGGTTTTTCGGAAGTGTTAGACCTGTAAGAGAAAAATTTAAATGGTTGGGAAAGGCCATGGTTTGTAGAAATATTTTTTTCACATTTTACTTCCTTGTAAAAACAGGTAAATCAATAGGGATTTTCGTACGGATAAGTGCCCAGTGAACGGTTCGTATAGCTTTATATATTGTTCCGGGTGGGCGTTGTATTGGTTTTTCGGAAGTGTTAGATCTGTAAGAGAAAAATTTAAATGGTTGGGAAAGGCCATGGGATGTAGAAATATTTTTTTCACATTTTATTTCCTTGTAAAAACAGGTAAATCAATAGGGTTTTTCGTACGGATAAGTGCCCAGTGAACGGTTTGTTTAGATTCATATATTGTTCCGGGTGGGCGTTGTATTGGTTTTTCGCAAGTATTAGACCTGTAAGAGGAAAATTTAAATGGTTGGGAAAGGCCATGGGATGTAGAAATATTTTTTTCACATTTTATTTCCTTGTAAAAACAGGTAAATCAATAGGGTTTTTCGTACGGAGAAGTGCCCAGTGAACGGCTCGTTTAGCTTTATATATTGTTCTGGGTGGGCGTTGTATTGGTTTTTCGGAAGTGTTAGACCTGTAAGAGAAAAATTTAAATGGTTGGGAAAGGCCATGGGATGTAGAAATATTTTTTTCACATTTTATTTCCTTGTAAAAACAGGTAAATCAATAGGGTTTTTCGTACGGATAAGTGCCCAGTGAACGGTTCGTTTAACTTTATATATTGTTCCGGGTGGGCGTTGTATTGGTTTTTCGGAAGTGTTAGACCTGTAAGAGAAAAATTTAAATGGTTGGGAAAGGCCATGGGATGTAGAAATATTTTTTTCACATTTTATTTCCTTGTAAAAACAGGTAAATCAATAGGGTTTTTCGTACGGATAAGTGCCCAGTGAACGGTTTGTTTAGATTCATATATTGTTCCGGGTGGGCGTTGTATTGGTTTTTCGCAAGTATTAGACCTGTAAGAGGAAAATTTAAATGGTTGGGAAAGGCCATGGGATGTAGAAATATTTTTTTCACATTTTATTTCCTTGTAAAAACAGGTAAATCAATAGGGTTTTTCGTACGGATAAGTGCCCAGTGAACGGCTCGTTTAGCTTTATATATTGTTCTGGGTGGGCGTTGTATTGGTTTTTCGGAAGTGTTAGACCTGTAAGAGAAAAATTTAAATGGTTGGGAAAGGCCATGGGATGTAGAAATATTTTTTTCACATTTTATTTCCTTGTAAAAACAGGTAAATCAATAGGGTTTTTCGTACGGATAAGTGCCCAGTGAACGGTTCGTTTAACTTTATATATTGTTCCGGGTGGGCGTTGTATTGGTTTTTCGGAAATGTTAGACCTGTAAGAGAAAAATTTAAATGGTTGGGAAAGGCCATGGTTTGTAGAAATATTTTTTTCACATTTTATTTCCTTGTAAATACAGGTAAATCGATAGGGATTTTCGTACGTATAAGTGCCCAGTGAACGGTTCGTTTAGCTTTATATATTGTACCGGGTGGGCGTTGTATTGGTTTTTCGGAAGTGTTAGACCTGTAAGAGAAAAATTTAAATGGTTGGGAAAGGCCATGGGATGTAGAAATATTTTTTTCACATAATATTTCCTTGTAAAAACAGGTAAATCAATAGGGTTTTTCGTACGTATAAGTGCCCAGTGAACGGTTCGTTTAGCTTTATATATTGTTCCGGGTGGGCGTTGTATTGGTTTTTCAGAAGTGTTAGACCTGTAAGAGAAAAATTTAAATGGTTGGGAAAGGCCATGGTTTGTAGAAATATTTTTTTCACATTTTATTTCCTTGTAAATACAGGTAAATCGATAGGGATTTTCGTACGGATAAGTGCCCAGTGAACGGTTCGTTTAGCTTTATATGTTGTTCCGGGTGGGCGTTGTATTGGTTTTTCGGAAGTGTTAGACCTGTAAGAGAAAAATTTAAATGGTTGGGAAAGGCCATGGGATGTAGAAATATTTTTTTCACATTTTATTTCCTTGTAAAAACAGGTAAATCAATAGGGTTTTTCGTACGGATAAGTGCCCAGTGAACGGTTCGTTTAGCTTTATATATTGTTCCGGGTGGGCGTTGTATTGGTTTTTCGGAAGTGTTAGACCTGTAAGAGTAAAATTTAAATGGTTGGGAAAGGCCATGGGATGTAGAAATATTTTTTTCACATTTTACTTCCTTGTAAAAACAGGAAAATCAATAGGGATTTTTGTACGGATAGGTACCCAGTGAACCGTTCGTTTAGCTTTATATATTTTTCCGGGTGGGCGTTGTTTTGGTTTTTCGGAAGTGTTAGACCTGTAAGAGAAAAATTTAAATGGTTGGGAAAGGCCATGGGATGTAGAAATATTTTTTTCACATTTTATTTCCTTGTAATACAGGTAAATCAATAGGGTTTTTCTTACGGATAAGTGCCCAGTGAACGGTTCGTTTAGCTTTATATATTGTTCCGGGTGGGCGTTGTTTTGGTTTTTCGGAAGTGTTAGACCTGTAAGAGAAAAATTTAAATGGTTGGGAAAGGCCATGGGATGTAGAAATATTTTTTTCACATATACTTCCTTGTAAAAACAGGTAAATCAATAGGGTTTTTCGTACGGATAAGTACCCAGTGAACGGTTCGTTTAGCTTTATATATTGTTCCGGGTGGGCGTTGTATTGGTTTTTCGGAAGTGTTAGACCTGTAAGAGAAAAATTTAAATGGTTGGGAAAGGCCATGGGATGTAGAAATATTTTTTTCACATTTACTTCCTTGTAAAAACAGGTAAATCAATAGGGTTTTTCGTACGGATAAGTACCCAGTGAACGGTTCGTTTAGCTTTATATATTGTTCCTGGTGGGCGTTGTATTGGTTTTTCAGAAGTGTTAGACCTGTAAGAGAAAAATTTAAATGGTTGGGAAAGGCCATGGGATGTAGAAATATTTTTTTCACATTTACTTCCTTGTAAAAAGAGGTAAATCAATAGGGATTTTCGTACGGATAATTACCCAGTGAACGGTTCGTTTAGCTTTATATATTGTTCCGGGTGGGCGTTGTATTGGTTTTTTGGAAGTGTTAGACCTGTAAGAGAAAAATTTAAATGGTTGGGAAAGGCCATGGGATGTAGAAATTTTTTTTTCACATTTTATTTCCTTTTAAAAACAGGTAAATCAATAGGGATTTTCGTACGGATAATTACCCAGTGAACGGTTCGTTTAGCTTTATATATTGTTCCGGGTGGGCGTTGTATTGGTTTTTCAGAAGTGTTAGACCTGTAAGAGAAAAATTTAAATGGTTGGGAAAGGCCATGGGATGTAGAAATATTTTTTTCACATTTTACTTCCTTATAAAAACAGGAAAATCAATAGGGATTTTCGTACGGATATGTACCCAGTGAACGGTTCGTTTAGCTTTATATATTGTTCCGGGTGGGCGTTGTATTGGTTTTTCGGAAGCGTTAGACCTGTAAGAAAAAAATTTAAATGGTTGGGAAAGGCCATGGGATGTAGAAATATTTTTTTCACATTTTATTTCCTTGTAAAAACAGGTAAATCAATAGGGTTTTTCGTACGGATAAGTGCCCAGTGAACGGTTTGTTTAGCTTTATACATTGTTCCGGGTGGGCGTTGTATTGTTTTTTCAGAAGTGTTAGACCTGTAAGAGAAAAATTTAAATGGCTGGGAAAGGCCATGGGATGTAGAAATATTTTTTTCACATTTTACTTCCTTGTAAAAACAGGAAAATCGATAGGGATTTTCATACGGATAAGTACCCAGTGAACGGTTCGTTTATCTTTATATATTCTTCCGGGTGGGCGTTGTATTGGTTTTTCGGAAGTGTTAGACCTGTAAGAGAAAAATTTAAATGGTTGGGAAAGGCCATGGGATGTAGAAATATTTTTTTCACAGTTTATTTCCTTGTAATACAGGTAAATCAATAGGGTTTTTCTTACGGATAAGTGCCCAGTGAACGGTTCGTTTAGCTTTATATATTGTTCCGGGTGGGCGTTGTTTTGGTTTTTCGGAAGTGTTAGACCTGTAAGAGAAAAATTTAAATGGTTGGGAAAGGCCATGGGATGTAGAAATATTTTTTTCACATATACTTCCTTGTAAAAACAGGTAAATCAATAGGGTTTTTTGTACGGATAAGTACCCAGTGAACGGTTCGTTTAGCTTTATATATTGTTCCGGGTGGGCGTTGTATTGGTTTTTCGGAAGTGTTAGACCTGTAAGAGAAAAATTTAAATGGTTGGGAAAGGCCATGGGATGTAGAAATATTTTTTTCACATTTACTTCCTTGTAAAAACAGGTAAATCAATAGGGTTTTTCGTACGGATAAGTACCCAGTGAACGGTTCGTTTAGCTTTATATATTGTTCCTGGTGGGCGTTGTATTGGTTTTTCAGAAGTGTTAGACCTGTAAGAGAAAAATTTAAATGGTTGGAAAGGCCATGGGATGTAGAAATATTTTTTTCACATTTACTTCCTTGTAAAAAGAGGTAAATCAATACGGATTTTCGTACGGATAATTACCCAGTGAACGGTTCGTTTAGCTTTATATATTGTTCCGGGTGGGCGTTGTATTGGTTTTTTGGAAGTGTTAGACCTGTAAGAGAAAAATTTAAATGGTTGGGAAAGGCCATGGGATGTAGAAATATTTTTTTCACATTTTATTTCCTTTTAAAAACAGGTAAATCAATAGGGATTTTCGTACGGATAATTACCCAGTGAACGGTTCGTTTAGCTTTATATATTGTTCCGGGTGGGCGTTGTATTGGTTTTTCAGAAGTGTTAGACCTGTAAGAGAAAAATTTAAAGGGTTGGGAAAGGCCATGGGATGTAGAAATATTTTTTTCACATTTTACTTCCTTATAAAAACAGGAAAATCAATAGGGATTTTCGTACGGATATGTACCCAGTGAACGGTTCGTTTAGCTTTATATATTGTTCCGGGTGGGCGTTGTATTGGTTTTTCGGAAGCGTTAGACCTGTAAGAAAAAAATTTAAATGGTTGGGAAAGGCCATGGGATGTAGAAATATTTTTTTCACATTTTATTTCCTTGTAAAAACAGGTAAATCAATAGGGTTTTTCGTACGGATAAGTGCCCAGTGAACGGTTTGTTTAGCTTTATACATTGTTCCGGGTGGGCGTTGTATTGTTTTTTCAGAAGTGTTAGACCTGTAAGAGAAAAATTTAAATGGCTGGGAAAGGCCATGGGATGTAGAAATATTTTTTTCACATTTTACTTCCTTGTAAAAACAGGAAAATCGATAGGGATTTTCATACGGATAAGTACCCAGTGAACGGTTCGTTTAACTTTATATATTCTTCCGGGTGGGCGTTGTATTGGTTTTTCGGAAGTGTTAGACCTGTAAGAGAAAAATTTAAATGGTTGGGAAAGGCCATGGGATGTAGAAATATTTTTTTCACAGTTTATTTCCTTGTAATACAGGTAAATCAATAGGGTTTTTCTTACGGATAAGTGCCCAGTGAACGGTTCGTTTAGCTTTATATATTGTTCCGGGTGGGCGTTGTTTTGGTTTTTCGGAAGTGTTAGACCTGTAAGAGAAAAATTTAAATGGTTGGGAAAGGCCATGGGATGTAGAAATATTTTTTTCACATATACTTCCTTGTAAAAACAGGTAAATCAATAGGGTTTTTCGTACGGATAAGTACCCAGTGAACGGTTCGTTTAGCTTTATATATTGTTCCGGGTGGGCGTTGTATTGGTTTTTCGGAAGTGTTAGACCTGTAAGAGAAAAATTTAAATGGTTGGGAAAGGCCATGGGATGTAGAAATATTTTTTTCACATTTACTTCCTTGTAAAAACAGGTAAATCAATAGGGTTTTTCGTACGGATAAGTACCCAGTGAACGGTTCGTTTAGCTTTATATATTGTTCCTGGTGGGCGTTGTATTGGTTTTTCAGAAGTGTTAGACCTGTAAGAGAAAAATTTAAATGGTTGGAAAGGCCATGGGATGTAGAAATATTTTTTTCACATTTACTTCCTTGTAAAAAGAGGTAAATCAATAGGGATTTTCGTACGGATAATTACCCAGTGAACGGTTCGTTTAGCTTTATATATTGTTCCGGGTGGGCGTTGTATTGGTTTTTTGGAAGTGTTAGACCTGTAAGAGAAAAATTTAAATGGTTGGGAAAGGCCATGGGATGTAGAAATATTTTTTTCACATTTTATTTCCTTTTAAAAACAGGTAAATCAATAGGGATTTTCGTACGGATAATTACCCAGTGAACGGTTCGTTTAGCTTTATATATTGTTCCGGGTGGGCGTTGTATTGGTTTTTCAGAAGTGTTAGACCTGTAAGAGAAAAATTTAAATGGTTGGGAAAGGCCATGGGATGTAGAAATATTTTTTTCACATTTTACTTCCTTATAAAAACAGGAAAATCAATAGGGATTTTCGTACGGATATGTACCCAGTGAACGGTTCGTTTAGCTTTATATATTGTTCCGGGTGGGCGTTGTATTGGTTTTTCGGAAGCGTTAGACCTGTAAGATAAAAATTTAAATGGTTGGGAAAGGCCATGGGATGTAGAAATATTTTTTTCACATTTTATTTCCTTGTAAAAACAGGTAAATCAATAGGGTTTTTCGTACGGATAAGTGCCCAGTGAACGGTTTGTTTAGCTTTATACATTGTTCCGGGTGGGCGTTGTATTGTTTTTTCAGAAGTGTTAGACCTGTAAGAGAAAAATTTAAATGGCTGGGAAAGGCCATGGGATGTAGAAATATTTTTTTCACATTTTACTTCCTTGTAAAAACAGGAAAATCGATAGGGATTTTCATACGGATAAGTACCCAGTGAACGGTTCGTTTATCTTTATATATTCTTCCGGGTGGGCGTTGTATTGGTTTTTCGGAAGTGTTAGACCTGTAAGAGAAAAATTTAAATGGTTGGGAAAGGCCATGGGATGTAGAAATATTTTTTTCACATTTACTTCCTTGTAAAAACAGGTAAATCAATAGGGTTTTTCGTACGGATAAGTACCCAGTGAACGGTTCGTTTAGCTTTATATATTGTTCCGGGTGGGCGTTGTATTTGTTTTTCGGAAGCGTTAGACCTGTAAGAAAAAAATTTAAATGGTTGGGAAAGGCCATGGGATGTAGAAATATTTTTTTCACATTTACTTCCTTGTAAAAACAGGTAAATCAATAGGGTTTTTCGTACGGATAAGTACCCAGTGAACCGTTCGTTTAGCTTTATATATTGTTCCGGGTGGGCGTTGTATTGTTTTTTCGGAAGTGTTAGACCTGTAAGAGAAAAATTTAAATGGTTGGGAAAGGCCATGGGATGTAGAAATATTTTTTTCACATTTTACTTCCTTGTAAAAACAGGAAAATCAATAGGGATTTTCGTACGGATAAGTACCCAGTGAACCGTTCGTTTAGCTTTATATATTGTTCCGGGTGGGCGTTGTTTTGGTTTTTCGGAAGTGTTAGACCTGTAAGAGAAAAATTTAAATGGTTGGGAAAGGCCATGGGATGTAGAAATATTTTTTTCACATTTTATTTCCTTGTAATACAGGTAAATCAATAGGGTTTTTCTTACGGATAAGTGCCCAGTGAACGGTTCGTTTAGCTTTATATATTGTTCCGGGTGGGCGTTGTTTTGGTTTTTCGGAAGTGTTAGACCTGTAAGAGAAAAATTTAAATGGTTGGGAAAGGCCATGGGATGTAGAAATATTTTTTTCACATTTACTTCCTTGTAAAAACAGGTAAATCAATAGGGTTTTTCGTACGGATAAGTACCCAGTGAACGGTTCGTTTAGCTTTATATATTGTTCCTGGTGGGCGTTGTATTGGTTTTTCAGAAGTGTTAGACCTGTAAGAGAAAAATTTAAATGGTTGGGAAAGGCCATGGGATGTAGAAATATTTTTTTCACATTTACTTCCTTGTAAAAACAGGTAAATCAATAGGGTTTTTCGTACGGATAAGTACCCAGTGAACGGTTCGTTTAGCTTTATATATTGTTCCGGGTGGGCGTTGTATTGGTTTTTTGGAAGTGTTAGACCTGTAAGAGAAAAATTTAAATGGTTGGGAAAGGCCATGGGATGTAGAAATATTTTTTTCACATTTACTTCCTTGTAAAAACAGGTAAATCAATAGGGTTTTTCGTACGGATAAGTACCCAGTGAACCGTTGGTTTAGCTTTATATATTGTACCGGGTGGGCGTTGTATTGTTTTTTCGGAAGTGTTAGACCTGTAAGAGAAAAATTTAAATGGTTGGGAAAGGCCAAGGGATGTTGAAATATTTTTTTCACATATACTTCCTTGTAAAAACAGGTAAATCAATAGGGTTTTTCGTACGTATAAGTACCCAGTGAACGGTTCGTTTAGCTTTATATATTGTTCCGGGTTGGCGTTGTATTGGTTTTTCGGAAGTGTTAGACCTGTAAGAGAAAAATTTAAATGGTTGGGAAAGGCCATGGGATGTAGAAATATTTTTTTCACATTTACTTCCTTGTAAAAACAGGTAAATCAATAGGGTTTTTCGTACGGATAAGTACCCAGTGAACGGTTCGTTTAGCTTTATATATTGTTCCGGGTGGGCGTTGTATTTGTTTTTCGGAAGCGTTAGACCTGTAAGAAAAAAATTTAAATGGTTGGGAAAGGCCATGGGATGTAGAAATATTTTTTTCACATTTACTTCCTTGTAAAAACAGGTAAATCAATAGGGTTTTTCGTACGGATAAGTACCCAGTGAACCGTTCGTTTAGCTTTATATATTGTTCCGGGTGGGCGTTGTATTGTTTTTTCGGAAGTGTTAGACCTGTAAGAGAAAAATTTAAATGGTTGGGAAAGGCCAAGGGATGTAGAAATATTTTTTTCACATTTTACTTCCTTGTAAAAACAGGAAAATCAATAGGGATTTTCGTACGGATAAGTACCCAGTGAACCGTTCGTTTAGCTTTATATATTGTTCCGGGTGGGCGTTGTTTTGGTTTTTCGGAAGTGTTAGACCTGTAAGAGAAAAATTTAAATGGTTGGGAAAGGCCATGGGATGTAGAAATATTTTTTTCACATTTTATTTCCTTTTAAAAACAGGTAAATCAATAGGGATTTTCGTACGGATAATTACCCAGTGAACGGTTCGTTTAGCTTTATATATTGTTCCGGGTGGGCGTTGTATTGGTTTTTCAGAAGTGTTAGACCTGTAAGAGAAAAATTTAAATGGTTGGGAAAGGCCATGGGATGTAGAAATATTTTTTTCACATTTACTTCCTTGTAAAAACAGGTAAATCAATAGGGTTTTTCGTACGGATAAGTACCCAGTGAACGGTTCGTTTAGCTTTATATATTGTTCCGGGTGGGCGTTGTATTTGTTTTTCGGAAGCGTTAGACCTGTAAGAAAAAAATTTAAATGGTTGGGAAAGGCCATGGGATGTAGAAATATTTTTTTCACATTTACTTCCTTGTAAAAACAGGTAAATCAATAGGGTTTTTCGTACGGATAAGTACCCAGTGAACCGTTCGTTTAGCTTTATATATTGTTCCGGGTGGGCGTTGTATTGTTTTTTCGGAAGTGTTAGACCTGTAAGAGAAAAATTTAAATGGTTGGGAAAGGCCATGGGATGTAGAAATATTTTTTTCACATTTTACTTCCTTGTAAAAACAGGAAAATCAATAGGGATTTTCGTACGGATAAGTACCCAGTGAACCGTTCGTTTAGCTTTATATATTGTTCCGGGTGGGCGTTGTTTTGGTTTTTCGGAAGTGTTAGACCTGTAAGAGAAAAATTTAAATGGTTGGGAAAGGCCATGGGATGTAGAAATATTTTTTTCACATTTTATTTCCTTTTAAAAACAGGTAAATCAATAGGGATTTTCGTACGGATAATTACCCAGTGAACGGTTCGTTTAGCTTTATATATTGTTCCGGGTGGGCGTTGTATTGGTTTTTCAGAAGTGTTAGACCTGTAAGAGAAAAATTTAAATGGTTGGGAAAGGCCATGGGATGTAGAAATATTTTTTTCACATTTTACTTCCTTATAAAAACAGGAAAATCAATAGGGATTTTCGTACGGATATGTACCCAGTGAACGGTTCGTTTAGCTTTATATATTGTTCCGGGTGGTCGTTGTATTGGTTTTTCGGAAGCGTTAGACCTGTAAGAAAAAAATTTAAATGGTTGGGAAAGGCCATGGGATGTAGAAATATTTTTTTCACATTTTATTTCCTTGTAAAAACAGGTAAATCAATAGGGTTTTTCGTACGGATAAGTGCCCAGTGAACGGTTCGTTTAGCTTTATATATTGTTCCGGGTGGGCGTTGTTTTGGTTTTTCGGAAGTGTTAGACCTGTAAGAGAAAAATTTAAATGGTTGGGAAAGGCCATGGGATGTAGAAATATTTTTTTCACATATACTTCCTTGTAAAAACAGGTAAATCAATAGGGTTTTTCGTACGGATAAGTACCCAGTGAACGGTTCGTTTAGCTTTATATATTGTTCCGGGTGGGCGTTGTATTGGTTTTTCGGAAGTGTTAGACCTGTAAGAGAAAAATTTAAATGGTTGGGAAAGGCCATGGGATGTAGAAATATTTTTTTCACATTTACTTCCTTGTAAAAAGAGGTAAATCAATAGGGATTTTCGTACGGATAAGTACCCAGTGAACGGTTCGTTTAGCTTTATATATTGTTCCGGGTGGGCGTTGTATTGGTTTTTTGGAAGTGTTAGACCTGTAAGAGAAAAAATTTAAATGGTTGGGAAAGGCCATGGGATGTAGAAATATTTTTTTCACATTTACTTCCTTGTAAAAACAGGTAAATCAATAGGGTTTTTCGTACGGATAAGTACCCAGTGAACGGTTCGTTTAGCTTTATATATTGTTCCGGGTGGGCGTTGTATTGGTTTTTCAGAAGTGTTAGACCTTTAAGAGAAAAATTTAAATGGTTGGGAAAGGCCATGGAATGTAGAAATATTTTTTTCACATTTTATTTCCTTTTAAAAACAGGTAAATCAATAGGGATTTTCGTACGGATAATTACCCAGTGAACGGTTCGTTTAGCTTTATATATTGTTCCGGGTGGGCGTTGTATTGGTTTTTTGGAAGTGTTAGACCTGTAAGAGAAAAATTTAAATGGTTGGGAAAGGCCATGGGATGTAGAAATATTTTTTTCACATTTTATTTCCTTTTAAAAACTGGTAAATCAATAGGGATTTTCGTACGGATAATTACCCAGTGAACGGTTCGTTTAGCTTTATATATTGTTCCGGGTGGGCGTTGTATTGGTTTTTTGGAAGTGTTAGACCTGTAAGAGAAAAATTTAAGTGGTTGGGAAAGGCCATGGGATGTAGAAATATTTTTTTCACATTTTACTTCCTAATAAAAACTGGAAAATCAATAAGGATTTTCGTACGGATATGTACCCAGTGAACTGTTCGTTTAGCTTTATATATTGTTCCGGGTGGGCGTTGTATTGGTTTTTCGGAAGCGTTAGACCTGTAAGAAAAAAATTTAAATGGTTGGGAAAGGCCATGGGATGTAGAAATATTTTTTTCACATTTTACTTCCTTGTAAAAACAGGAAAATCAATAGGGATTTTCGTACGGATAAGTACCCAGTGAACCTTTCGTTCAGCTTTATCTATTGTTCCGGGTGGGCATTGTTTTGGTTTTTCGGAAGTGTTAGACCTGTAAGAGAAAAATTTAAATGGTTGGGAAAGGCCATGGAATGTAGAAATATTTTTTTCACATTTTACTTCCTTGTAAAAACAGGAAAATCGATAGGGATTTTCATATGGATAAGTACCCAGTGAACGGTTCGTTTAGCTTTATATATTCTTCCGGGTGGGCGTTGTATTGGTTTTTCAGAAGTGTTAGACCTGTAAGAGAAAAATTTAAATGGTTGGGAAAGGCCATGGGATGTAGAAATATTTTTTTCACATTTACTTCCTTGTAAAAACAGGTAAATCAATAGGGTTTTTCGTACGGATAAGTACCCAGTGAACCGTTCGTTTAGCTTTATATATTCTTCCGGGTGGGCGTTGTATTGTTTTTTCGGAAGTGTTAGACCTGTAAGAGAAAAATTTAAATGGTTGGGAAAGGCCATGGGATGTAGAAATATTTTTTTCACATTTTACTTCCTTGTAAAAACAGGAAAATCAATAGGGATTTTCGTACGGATAAGTACCCAGTGAACCGTTCGTTCAGCTTTATATATTGTTCCGGGTGGGCGTTGTTTTGGTTTTTCGGAAGTGTTAGACCTGTAAGAGAAAAATTTAAATGGTTGGGAAAGGCAATGGAATGTAGAAATATTTTTTTCACATTTTACTTCCTTGTAAAAACAGGAAAATCGATAGGGATTTTCATACGGATAAGTACCCAGTGAACGGTTCGTTTATCTTTATATATTCTTCCGGGTGGGCGTTGTATTGGTTTTTCAGAAGTGTTAGACCTGTAAGAGAAAAATTTAAATGGTTGGGAAAGGCCATGGGATGTAGAAATATTTTTTTCACATTTATTTCCTTGTAAAAACAGGTAAATCAATAGGGTTTTTCGTACGGATAAGTACCCAGTGAACCGTTCGTTTAGCTTTAAATATTGTTCCGGGTGGGCGTTGTATTGTTTTTTCGGAAGTGTTAGACCTGTAAGAGAAAAATTTAAATGGTTGGGAAAGGCCATGGGATGAAGAAATATTTTTTTCACATTTTACTTCCTTGTAAAAACAGGAAAATCAATAGGGATTTTCGTACGGATAAGTACCCAGTGAACCGTTCGTTTAGCTTTATATATTGTTCCGGGTGGGCGTTGTTTTGGTTTTTCGGAAGTGTTAGACCTGTAATAGAAAAATTTAAATGGTTGGGAAAGGCCATGGGATGTAGAAATATTTTTTTCACATTTTATTTCCTTGTAATACAGGTAAATCAATAGGGTTTTTCGTACGGATAAGTGCCCAGTGAACGGTTCGTTTAGCTTTATATATTGTTCCGGGTGGGCGTTGTTTTGGTTTTTCGGAAGTGTTAGACCTGTAAGAGAAAAATTTAAATGGTAGGGAAAGGCCATGGGAAGTAGAAATATTTTTTTCACATTTACTTCCTTGTAAAAACAGGTAAATCAATAGGGTTTTTCGTACGGATAAGTACCCAGTGAACGGTTCGTTTAGCTTTATATATTGTTCCGGGTGGGCGTTGTATTGGTTTTTCAGAAGTGTTAGACCTGTAAGAGAAAAATTTAAATGGTTGGGAAAGGCCATGGGATGTAGAAATATTTTTTTCACATTTTATTTCCTTTTAAAAACAGGTAAATCAATAGGGATTTTCGTACGGATAAGTACCCAGTGAACGGTTCGTTTAGCTTTATATATTGTTCCGGGTGGGCGTTGTATTGGTTTTTCAGAAGTGTTAGACTTGTAGGAGAAAAATTTAAATGGTTGGGAAAGGCCATGGGATGTAGAAATATTTTTTTCACATTTTATTTCCTTATAAAAACAGGTAAATCAATAGGGATTTTCGTACGGATAAGTACCCAGTGAACGGTTCGTTTAGCTTTATACATTGTTCCGGGTGGGCGTTGTATTGTTTTTTCGGAAGTGTTAGACCTGTAAGAGAAAAATTTAAATGGTTGGGAAAGGCCATGGGATGTAGAAATATTTTTTTCACATTTTATTTCCTTTTAAAAACAGGTAAATCAATAGGGATTTTCGTACGGATAAGTACCCAGTGAACGGTTCGTTTAGCTTTATATATTGTTCCGGGTGGGCGTTGTATTGGTTTTTCAGAAGTGTTAGACCTGTAGGAGAAAAATTTAAATGGTTGGGAAAGGCCATGGGATGTAGAAATATTTTTTTCACATTTTATTTCCTTATAAAAACAGGTAAATCAATAGGGATTTTCGTACGGATAAGTACCCAGTGAACGGTTCGTTTAGCTTTATATATTGTTCCGGGTGGGCGTTGTATTGGTTTTTTGGAAGTGTTAGACCTGTAAGAGAAAAATTTAAATGGTTGGGAAAGGCCATGGGATGTAGAAATATTTTTTTCACATTTACTTCCTTGTAAAAACAGGTAAATCAATAGGGTTTTTCGTACGGATAAGTACCCAGTGAACGGTTCGTTTAGCTTTATATATTGTTCCGGGTGGGCGTTGTATTGGTTTTTCAGAAGTGTTAGACCTGTAAGAGAAAAATTTAAATGGTTGGGAAAGGCTATGGGATGTAGAAATATTTTTTTCACATTTTATTTCCTTTTAAAAACAGGTAAATCAATAGGGATTTTCGTACGGATAATTACCCAGTGAACGGTTCGTTTAGCTTTATATATTGTTCCGGGTGGGCGTTGTATTGGTTTTTTGGAAGTGTTAGACATGTAAGAGAAAAATTTAAATGGTTGGGAAAGGCCATGGGATGTAGAAATATTTTTTTCACATTTACTTCCTTGTAAAAACAGGTAAATCAATAGGGTTTTTCGTACGGATAAGTACCCAGTGAACCGTTCGTTTAGCTTTATATATTGTTCCGGGTGGGCGTTGTATTGTTTTTTCGGAAGTGTTAGACCTGTAAGAGAAAAATTTAAATGGTTGGGAAAGGCCATGGGATGTAGAAATATTTTTTTCACATTTTATTTCCTTTTAAAAACAGGTAAATCAATAGGGATTTTCGTACGGATAAGTACCCAGTGAACGGTTCGTTTAGCTTTATATATTGTTCCGGGTGGGCGTTGTATTGGTTTTTCAGAAGTGTTAGACCTGTAGGAGAAAAATTTAAATGGTTGGGAAAGGCCATGGGATGTAGAAATATTTTTTTCACATTTTATTTCCTTATAAAAACAGGTAAATCAATAGGGATTTTCGTACGGATAAGTACCCAGTGAACGGTTCGTTTAGCTTTATATATTGTTCCGGGTGGGCGTTGTATTGGTTTTTTGGAAGTGTTAGACCTGTAAGAGAAAAATTTAAATGGTTGGGAAAGGCCATGGGATGTAGAAATATTTTTTTCACATTTACTTCCTTGTAAAAACAGGTAAATCAATAGGGTTTTTCGTACGGATAAGTACCCAGTGAACGGTTCGTTTAGCTTTATATATTGTTCCGGGTGGGCGTTGTATTGGTTTTTCAGAAGTGTTAGACCTGTAAGAGAAAAATTTAAATGGTTGGGAAAGGCTATGGGATGTAGAAATATTTTTTTCACATTTTATTTCCTTTTAAAAACAGGTAAATCAATAGGGATTTTCGTACGGATAATTACCCAGTGAACGGTTCGTTTAGCTTTATATATTGTTCCGGGTGGGCGTTGTATTGGTTTTTTGGAAGTGTTAGACATGTAAGAGAAAAATTTAAATGGTTGGGAAAGGCCATGGGATGTAGAAATATTTTTTTCACATTTACTTCCTTGTAAAAACAGGTAAATCAATAGGGTTTTTCGTACGGATAAGTACCCAGTGAACCGTTCGTTTAGCTTTATATATTCTTCCGGGTGGGCGTTGTATTGTTTTTTCGGAAGTGTTAGACCTGTAAGAGAAAAATTTAAATGGTTGGGAAAGGCCATGGGATGTAGAAATATTTTTTTTCACATTTTACTTCCTTGTAAAAACAGGAAAATCAATAGGGATTTTCGTACGGATAAGTACCCAGTGAACCGTTCGTTCAGCTTTATATATATTGTTCCGGGTGGGCGTTGTTTTGGTTTTTCGGAAGTGTTAGACCTGTAAGAGAAAAATTTAAATGGTTGGGAAAGGCCATGGAATGTAGAAATATTTTTTTCACATTTTACTTCCTTGTAAAAACAGGAAAATCGATAGGGATTTTCATACGGATAAGTACCCAGTGAACGGTTCGTTTATCTTTATATATTCTTTCGGGTGGGCGTTGTATTGGTTTTTCAGAAGTGTTAGACCTATAAGAGAAAAATTTAAATGGTTGGGAAAGGCCATGGGATGTAGAAATATTTTTTTCACATTTACTTCCTTGTAAAAACAGGTAAATCAATAGGGTTTTTCGTACGGATAAGTACCCAGTGAACCGTTCGTTTAGCTTTATATATTGTTCCGGGTGGGCGTTGTATTGTTTTTTCGGAAGTGTTAGACCTGTAAGAGAAAAATTTAAATGGTTGGGAAAGGCCATGGGATGTAGAAATATTTTTTTCACATTTTACTTCCTTGTAAAAACAGGAAAATCAATAGGGATTTTCGTACGGATAAGTACCCAGTGAACCGTTCGTTTAGCTTTATATATTGTTCCGGGTGGGCGTTGTTTTGGTTTTTCGGAAGTGTTAGACCTGTAATAGAAAAATTTAAATGGTTGGGAAAGGCCATGGGATGTAGAAATATTTTTTTCACATTTTATTTCCTTGTAATACAGGTAAATCAATAGGGTTTTTCGTACGGATAAGTGCCCAGTGAACGGTTCGTTTAGCTTTATATATTGTTCCGGGTGGGCGTTGTTTTGGTTTTTCGGAAGTGTTAGACCTGTAAGAGAAAAATTTAAATGGTTGGGAAAGGCCATGGGAAGTAGAAATATTTTTTTCACATATACTTCCTTGTAAAAACAGGTAAATCAATAGGGTTTTTCGTACGGATAAGTACCCAGTGAACGGTTCGTTTAGCTTTATATATTGTTCCGGGTGGGCGTTGTATTGGTTTTTCGGAAGTGTTAGACCTGTAAGAGAAAAATTTAAATGGTTGGGAAAGGCCATGGGATGTAGAAATATTTTTTTCACATTTACTTCCTTGTAAAAACGGGTAAATCAATAGGGTTTTTCGTACGGATAAGTACCCAGTGAACGGTTCGTTTAGCTTTATATATTGTTCCGGGTGGGCGTTGTATTGGTTTTTCAGAAGTGTTAGACCTGTAAGAGAAAAATTTAAATGGTTGGGAAAGGCCATGGGATGTAGAAATATTTTTTTCACATTTACTTCCTTGTAAAAAGAGGTAAATCAATAGGGTTTTTCGTACGGATAAGTACCCAGTGAACGGTTCGTTTAGCTTTATATATTGTTCCGGGTGGGCGTTGTATTGGTTTTTTGGAAGTGTTAGACCTGTAAGAGAAAAATTTAAATGGTTGGGAAAGGCCATGGGATGTAGAAATATTTTTTTCACATTTTATTTCCTTTTAAAAACAGGTAAATCAATAGGGATTTTCGTACGGATAAGTACCCAGTGAACGGTTCGTTTAGCTTTATATATTGTTCCGGGTGGGCGTTGTATGGGTTTTTCAGAAGTGTTAGACCTGTAGGAGAAAAATTTAAATGGTTGGGAAAGGCCATGGGATGTAGAAATATTTTTTTCACATTTTATTTCCTTATAAAAACAGGTAAATCAATAGGGATTTTCGTACGGATAAGTACCCAGTGAACGGTTCGTTTAGCTTTATATATTGTTCCGGGTGGGCGTTGTATTGGTTTTTTGGAAGTGTTAGACCTGTAAGAGAAAAATTTAAATGGTTGGGAAAGGCCATGGGATGTAGAAATATTTTTTTCACATTTACTTCCTTGTAAAAACAGGTAAATCAATAGGGTTTTTCGTACGGATAAGTACCCAGTGAACGGTTCGTTTAGCTTTATATATTGTTCCGGGTGGGCGTTGTATTGGTTTTTCAGAAGTGTTAGACCTGTAAGAGAAAAATTTAAATGGTTGGGAAAGGCTATGGGATGTAGAAATATTTTTTTCACATTTTATTTCCTTTTAAAAACAGGTAAATCAATAGGGATTTTCGTACGGATAATTACCCAGTGAACGGTTCGTTTAGCTTTATATATTGTTCCGGGTGGGCGTTGTATTGGTTTTTTGGAAGTGTTAGACATGTAAGAGAAAAATTTAAATGGTTGGGAAAGGCCATGGGATGTAGAAATATTTTTTTCACATTTACTTCCTTGTAAAAACAGGTAAATCAATAGGGTTTTTCGTAC
This sequence comes from Paroedura picta, assembly GCF_049243985.1. Lineage (NCBI taxonomy): Eukaryota > Metazoa > Chordata > Lepidosauria > Squamata > Gekkonidae > Paroedura > Paroedura picta. The sequence continues at coordinate 189,646,377 of NC_135369.1, forward strand.
GGATAAGTACCCAGTGAACCGTTCGTTTAGCTTTATATATTGTTCCGGGTGGGCGTTGTATTGTTTTTTCGGAAGTGTTAGACCTGTAAGAGAAAAATTTAAATGGTTGGGAAAGGCCATGGGATGTAGAAATATTTTTTTCACATTTTATTTCCTTTTAAAAACAGGTAAATCAATAGGGATTTTCGTACGGATAAGTACCCAGTGAACGGTTCGTTTAGCTTTATATATTGTTCCGGGTGGGCGTTGTATTGGTTTTTCAGAAGTGTTAGACCTGTAGGAGAAAAATTTAAATGGTTGGGAAAGGCCATGGGATGTAGAAATATTTTTTTCACATTTTATTTCCTTATAAAAACAGGTAAATCAATAGGGATTTTCGTACGGATAAGTACCCAGTGAACGGTTCGTTTAGCTTTATATATTGTTCCGGGTGGGCGTTGTATTGGTTTTTTGGAAGTGTTAGACCTGTAAGAGAAAAATTTAAATGGTTGGGAAAGGCCATGGGATGTAGAAATATTTTTTTCACATTTTACTTCCTTGTAAAAACAGGAAAATCAATAGGGATTTTCGTACGGATAAGTACCCAGTGAACCGTTCGTTCAGCTTTATATATTGTTCCGGGTGGGCGTTGTTTTGGTTTTTCGGAAGTGTTAGACCTGTAAGAGAAAAATTTAAATGGTTGGGAAAGGCCATGGAATGTAGAAATATTTTTTTCACATTTTACTTCCTTGTAAAAACAGGAAAATCGATAGGGATTTTCATACGGATAAGTACCCAGTGAACGGTTCGTTTATCTTTATATATTCTTTCGGGTGGGCGTTGTATTGGTTTTTCAGAAGTGTTAGACTTATAAGAGAAAAATTTAAATGGTTGGGAAAGGCCATGGGATGTAGAAATATTTTTTTCACATTTACTTCCTTGTAAAAACAGGTAAATCAATAGGGTTTTTCGTACGGATAAGTACCCAGTGAACCGTTCGTTTAGCTTTATATATTGTTCCGGGTGGGCGTTGTATTGTTTTTTCGGAAGTGTTAGACCTGTAAGAGAAAAATTTAAATGGTTGGGAAAGGCCATGGGATGTAGAAATATTTTTTTCACATTTTACTTCCTTGTAAAAACAGGAAAATCAATAGGGATTTTCGTACGGATAAGTACCCAGTGAACCGTTCGTTTAGCTTTATATATTGTTCCGGGTGGGCGTTGTTTTGGTTTTTCGGAAGTGTTAGACCTGTAATAGAAAAATTTAAATGGTTGGGAAAGGCCATGGGATGTAGAAATATTTTTTTCACATTTTATTTCCTTGTAATACAGGTAAATCAATAGGGTTTTTCGTACGGATAAGTGCCCAGTGAACGGTTCGTTTAGCTTTATATATTGTTCCGGGTGGGCGTTGTTTTGGTTTTTCGGAAGTGTTAGACCTGTAAGAGAAAAATTTAAATGGTTGGGAAAGGCCATGGGAAGTAGAAATATTTTTTTCACATATACTTCCTTGTAAAAACAGGTAAATCAATAGGGTTTTTCGTACGGATAAGTACCCAGTGAACGGTTCGTTTAGCTTTATATATTGTTCCGGGTGGGCGTTGTATTGGTTTTTCGGAAGTGTTAGACCTGTAAGAGAAAAATTTAAATGGTTGGGAAAGGCCATGGGATGTAGAAATATTTTTTTCACATTTACTTCCTTGTAAAAACAGGTAAATCAATAGGGTTTTTCGTACGGATAAGTACCCAGTGAACGGTTCGTTTAGCTTTATATATTGTTCCGGGTGGGCGTTGTATTGGTTTTTCAGAAGTGTTAGACCTGTAAGAGAAAAATTTAAATGGTTGGGAAAGGCCATGGGATGTAGAAATATTTTTTTCACATTTACTTCCTTGTAAAAACAGGTAAATCAATAGGGTTTTTCGTACGGATAAGTACCCAGTGAACGGTTCGTTTAGCTTTATATATTGTTCCGGGTGGGCGTTGTATTGGTTTTTTGGAAGTGTTAGACCTGTAAGAGAAAAATTTAAATGGTTGGGAAAGGCCATGGGATGTAGAAATATTTTTTTCACATTTTATTTCCTTTTAAAAACAGGTAAATCAATAGGGATTTTCGTACGGATAAGTACCCAGTGAACGGTTCGTTTAGCTTTATATATTGTTCCGGGTGGGCGTTGTATTGGTTTTTCAGAAGTGTTAGACCTGTAGGAGAAAAATTTAAATGGTTGGGAAAGGCCATGGGATGTAGAAATATTTTTTTCACATTTTATTTCCTTATAAAAACAGGTAAATCAATAGGGATTTTCGTACGGATAAGTACCCAGTGAACGGTTCGTTTAGCTTTATATATTGTTCCGGGTGGGCGTTGTATTGGTTTTTTGGAAGTGTTAGACCTGTAAGAGAAAAATTTAAATGGTTGGGAAAGGCCATGGGATGTAGAAATATTTTTTTCACATTTACTTCCTTGTAAAAACAGGTAAATCAATAGGGTTTTTCGTACGGATAAGTACCCAGTGAACGGTTCGTTTAGCTTTATATATTGTTCCGGGTGGGCGTTGTATTGGTTTTTCAGAAGTGTTAGACCTGTAAGAGAAAAATTTAAATGGTTGGGAAAGGCTATGGGATGTAGAAATATTTTTTTCACATTTTATTTCCTTTTAAAAACAGGTAAATCAATAGGGATTTTCGTACGGATAAGTACCCAGTGAACGGTTCGTTTAGCTTTATATATTGTTCCGGGTGGGCGTTGTATTGGTTTTTCGGAAGTGTTAGACCTGTAGGAGAAAAATTTAAATGGTTGGGAAAGGCCATGGGATGTAGAAATATTTTTTTCACATTTTATTTCCTTATAAAAACAGGTAAATCAATAGGGATTTTCGTACGGATAAGTACCCAGTGAACGGTTCGTTTAGCTTTATATATTGTTCCGGGTGGGCGTTGTATTGGTTTTTTGGAAGTGTTAGACCTGTAAGAGAAAAATTTAAATGGTTGGGAAAGGCCATGGGATGTAGAAATATTTTTTTCACATTTACTTCCTTGTAAAAACAGGTAAATCAATAGGGTTTTTCGTACGGATAAGTACCCAGTGAACGGTTCGTTTAGCTTTATATATTGTTCCGGGTGGGCATTGTATTGGTTTTTCAGAAGTGTTAGACCTGTAAGAGAAAAATTTAAATGGTTGGGAAAGGCTATGGGATGTAGAAATATTTTTTTCACATTTTATTTCCTTTTAAAAACAGGTAAATCAATAGGGATTTTCGTACGGATAATTACCCAGTGAACGGTTCGTTTAGCTTTATATATTGTTCCGGGTGGGCGTTGTATTGGTTTTTTGGAAGTGTTAGACATGTAAGAGAAAAATGTAAATGGTTGGGAAAGGCCATGGGATGTAGAAATATTTTTTTCACATTTACTTCCTTGTAAAAACAGGTAAATCAATAGGGTTTTTCGTACGGATAAGTACCCAGTGAACCGTTCGTTTAGCTTTATATATTCTTCCGGGTGGGCGTTGTATTGTTTTTTCGGAAGTGTTAGACCTGTAAGAGAAAAATTTAAATGGTTGGGAAAGGCCATGGGATGTAGAAATATTTTTTTCACATTTTACTTCCTTGTAAAAACAGGAAAATCAATAGGGATTTTCGTACGGATAAGTACCCAGTGAACCGTTCGTTCAGCTTTATATATTGTTCCGGGTGGGCGTTGTTTTGGTTTTTCGGAAGTGTTAGACCTGTAAGAGAAAAATTTAAATGGTTGGGAAAGGCCATGGAATGTAGAAATATTTTTTTCAAATTTTACTTCCTTGTAAAAACAGGAAAATCGATAGGGATTTTCATACGGATAAGTACCCAGTGAACGGTTCGTTTATCTTTATATATTCTTTCGGGTGGGCGTTGTATTGGTTTTTCAGAAGTGTTAGACCTGTAAGAGAAAAATTTAAATGGTTGGGAAAGGCCATGGGATGTAGAAATATTTTTTTCACATTTACTTCCTTGTAAAAACAGGTAAATCAATAGGGTTTTTCGTACGGATAAGTACCCAGTGAACGGTTCGTTTAGCTTTATATATTGTTCCGGGTGGGCGTTGTATTGGTTTTTCAGAAGTGTTAGACCTGTAAGAGAAAAATTTAAATGGTTGGGAAAGGCCATGGGATGTAGAAATATTTTTTTCACATTTACTTCCTTGTAAAAAGAGGTAAATCAATAGGGTTTTTCGTACGGATAAGTACCCAGTGAACGGTTCGTTTAGCTTTATATATTGTTCCGGGTGGGCGTTGTATTGGTTTTTTGGAAGTGTTAGACCTGTAAGAGAAAAATTTAAATGGTTGGGAAAGGCCATGGGATGTAGAAATATTTTTTTCACATTTTATTTCCTTTTAAAAACAGGTAAATCAATAGGGATTTTCGTACGGATAAGTACCCAGTGAACGGTTCGTTTAGCTTTATATATTGTTCCGGGTGGGCGTTGTATGGGTTTTTCAGAAGTGTTAGACCTGTAGGAGAAAAATTTAAATGGTTGGGAAAGGCCATGGGATGTAGAAATATTTTTTTCACATTTTATTTCCTTATAAAAACAGGTAAATCAATAGGGATTTTCGTACGGATAAGTACCCAGTGAACGGTTCGTTTAGCTTTATATATGTTCCGGGTGGGCGTTGTATTGGTTTTTTGGAAGTGTTAGACCTGTAAGAGAAAAATTTAAATGGTTGGGAAAGGCCATGGGATGTAGAAATATTTTTTTCACATTTACTTCCTTGTAAAAACAGGTAAATCAATAGGGTTTTTCGTACGGATAAGTACCCAGTGAACGGTTCGTTTAGCTTTATATATTGTTCCGGGTGGGCGTTGTATTGGTTTTTCAGAAGTGTTAGACCTGTAAGAGAAAAATTTAAATGGTTGGGAAAGGCTATGGGATGTAGAAATATTTTTTTCACATTTTATTTCCTTTTAAAAACAGGTAAATCAATAGGGATTTTCGTACGGATAATTACCCAGTGAACGGTTCGTTTAGCTTTATATATTGTTCCGGGTGGGCGTTGTATTGGTTTTTTGGAAGTGTTAGACATGTAAGAGAAAAATTTAAATGGTTGGGAAAGGCCATGGGATGTAGAAATATTTTTTTCACATTTACTTCCTTGTAAAAACAGGTAAATCAATAGGGTTTTTCGTACGGATAAGTACCCAGTGAACCGTTCGTTTAGCTTTATATATTGTTCCGGGTGGGCGTTGTATTGTTTTTTCGGAAGTGTTAGACCTGTAAGAGAAAAATTTAAATGGTTGGGAAAGGCCATGGGATGTAGAAATATTTTTTTCACATTTTATTTCCTTTTAAAAACAGGTAAATCAATAGGGATTTTCGTACGGATAAGTACCCAGTGAACGGTTCGTTTAGCTTTATATATTGTTCCGGGTGGGCGTTGTATTGGTTTTTCAGAAGTGTTAGACCTGTAGGAGAAAAATTTAAATGGTTGGGAAAGGCCATGGGATGTAGAAATATTTTTTTCACATTTTATTTCCTTATAAAAACAGGTAAATCAATAGGGATTTTCGTACGGATAAGTACCCAGTGAACGGTTCGTTTAGCTTTATATATTGTTCCGGGTGGGCGTTGTATTGGTTTTTTGGAAGTGTTAGACCTGTAAGAGAAAAATTTAAATGGTTGGGAAAGGCCATGGGATGTAGAAATATTTTTTTCACATTTTACTTCCTTGTAAAAACAGGAAAATCAATAGGGATTTTCGTACGGATAAGTACCCAGTGAACCGTTCGTTCAGCTTTATATATTGTTCCGGGTGGGCGTTGTTTTGGTTTTTCGGAAGTGTTAGACCTGTAAGAGAAAAATTTAAATGGTTGGGAAAGGCCATGGAATGTAGAAATATTTTTTTCACATTTTACTTCCTTGTAAAAACAGGAAAATCGATAGGGATTTTCATACGGATAAGTACCCAGTGAACGGTTCGTTTATCTTTATATATTCTTTCGGGTGGGCGTTGTATTGGTTTTTCAGAAGTGTTAGACTTATAAGAGAAAAATTTAAATGGTTGGGAAAGGCCATGGGATGTAGAAATATTTTTTTCACATTTACTTCCTTGTAAAAACAGGTAAATCAATAGGGTTTTTCGTACGGATAAGTACCCAGTGAACCGTTCGTTTAGCTTTATATATTGTTCCGGGTGGGCGTTGTATTGTTTTTTCGGAAGTGTTAGACCTGTAAGAGAAAAATTTAAATGGTTGGGAAAGGCCATGGGATGTAGAAATATTTTTTTCACATTTTACTTCCTTGTAAAAACAGGAAAATCAATAGGGATTTTCGTACGGATAAGTACCCAGTGAACCGTTCGTTTAGCTTTATATATTGTTCCGGGTGGGCGTTGTTTTGGTTTTTCGGAAGTGTTAGACCTGTAATAGAAAAATTTAAATGGTTGGGAAAGGCCATGGGATGTAGAAATATTTTTTTCACATTTTATTTCCTTGTAATACAGGTAAATCAATAGGGTTTTTCGTACGGATAAGTGCCCAGTGAACGGTTCGTTTAGCTTTATATATTGTTCCGGGTGGGCGTTGTTTTGGTTTTTCGGAAGTGTTAGACCTGTAAGAGAAAAATTTAAATGGTTGGGAAAGGCCATGGGAAGTAGAAATATTTTTTTCACATATACTTCCTTGTAAAAACAGGTAAATCAATAGGGTTTTTCGTACGGATAAGTACCCAGTGAACGGTTCGTTTAGCTTTATATATTGTTCCGGGTGGGCGTTGTATTGGTTTTTCGGAAGTGTTAGACCTGTAAGAGAAAAATTTAAATGGTTGGGAAAGGCCATGGGATGTAGAAATATTTTTTTCACATTTACTTCCTTGTAAAAACAGGTAAATCAATAGGGTTTTTCGTACGGATAAGTACCCAGTGAACGGTTCGTTTAGCTTTATATATTGTTCCGGGTGGGCGTTGTATTGGTTTTTTGGAAGTGTTAGACCTGTAAGAGAAAAATTTAAATGGTTGGGAAAGGCCATGGGATGTAGAAATATTTTTTTCACATTTTATTTCCTTTTAAAAACAGGTAAATCAATAGGGATTTTCGTACGGATAAGTACCCAGTGAACGGTTCGTTTAGCTTTATATATTGTTCCGGGTGGGCGTTGTATTGGTTTTTCAGAAGTGTTAGACCTGTAGGAGAAAAATTTAAATGGTTGGGAAAGGCCATGGGATGTAGAAATATTTTTTCACATTTTATTTCCTTATAAAAACAGGTAAATCAATAGGGATTTTCGTACGGATAAGTACCCAGTGAACGGTTCGTTTAGCTTTATATATTGTTCCGGGTGGGCGTTGTATTGGTTTTTTGGAAGTGTTAGACCTGTAAGAGAAAAATTTAAATGGTTGGGAAAGGCCATGGGATGTAGAAATATTTTTTTCACATTTACTTCCTTGTAAAAACAGGTAAATCAATAGGGTTTTTCGTACGGATAAGTACCCAGTGAACGGTTCGTTTAGCTTTATATATTGTTCCGGGTGGGCGTTGTATTGGTTTTTCAGAAGTGTTAGACCTGTAAGAGAAAAATTTAAATGGTTGGGAAAGGCTATGGGATGTAGAAATATTTTTTTCACATTTTATTTCCTTTTAAAAACAGGTAAATCAATAGGGATTTTCGTACGGATAATTACCCAGTGAACGGTTCGTTTAGCTTTATATATTGTTCCGGGTGGGCGTTGTATTGGTTTTTTGGAAGTGTTAGACATGTAAGAGAAAAATTTAAATGGTTGGGAAAGGCCATGGGATGTAGAAATATTTTTTTCACATTTACTTCCTTGTAAAAACAGGTAAATCAATAGGGTTTTTCGTACGGATAAGTACCCAGTGAACCGTTCGTTTAGCTTTATATATTGTTCCGGGTGGGCGTTGTATTGTTTTTTCGGAAGTGTTAGACCTGTAAGAGAAAAATTTAAATGGTTGGGAAAGGCCATGGGATGTAGAAATATTTTTTTCACATTTTACTTCCTTGTAAAAACAGGAAAATCAATAGGGATTTTCGTACGGATAAGTACCCAGTGAACCGTTCGTTTAGCTTTATATATTGTTCCGGGTGGGCGTTGTTTTGGTTTTTCGGAAGTGTTAGACCTGTAATAGAAAAATTTAAATGGTTGGGAAAGGCCATGGGATGTAGAAATATTTTTTTCACATTTTATTTCCTTGTAATACAGGTAAATCAATAGGGTTTTTCGTACGGATAAGTGCCCAGTGAACGGTTCGTTTAGCTTTATATATTGTTCCGGGTGGGCGTTGTTTTGGTTTTTCGGAAGTGTTAGACCTGTAAGAGAAAAATTTAAATGGTTGGGAAAGGCCATGGGAAGTAGAAATATTTTTTTCACATATACTTCCTTGTAAAAACAGGTAAATCAATAGGGTTTTTCGTACGGATAAGTACCCAGTGAACGGTTCGTTTAGCTTTATATATTGTTCCGGGTGGGCGTTGTATTGGTTTTTCGGAAGTGTTAGACCTGTAAGAGAAAAATTTAAATGGTTGGGAAAGGCCATGGGATGTAGAAATATTTTTTTCACATTTACTTCCTTGTAAAAACAGGTAAATCAATAGGGTTTTTCGTACGGATAAGTACCCAGTGAACGGTTCGTTTAGCTTTATATATTGTTCCGGGTGGGCGTTGTATTGGTTTTTTGGAAGTGTTAGACCTGTAAGAGAAAAATTTAAATGGTTGGGAAAGGCCATGGGATGTAGAAATATTTTTTTCACATTTTATTTCCTTTTAAAAACAGGTAAATCAATAGGGATTTTCGTACGGATAAGTACCCAGTGAACGGTTCGTTTAGCTTTATATATTGTTCCGGGTGGGCGTTGTATTGGTTTTTCAGAAGTGTTAGACCTGTAGGAGAAAAATTTAAATGGTTGGGAAAGGCCATGGGATGTAGAAATATTTTTTTCACATTTTATTTCCTTATAAAAACAGGTAAATCAATAGGGATTTTCGTACGGATAAGTACCCAGTGAACGGTTCGTTTAGCTTTATATATTGTTCCGGGTGGGCGTTGTATTGGTTTTTTGGAAGTGTTAGACCTGTAAGAGAAAAATTTAAATGGTTGGGAAAGGCCATGGGATGTAGAAATATTTTTTTCACATTTACTTCCTTGTAAAAACAGGTAAATCAATAGGGTTTTTCGTACGGATAAGTACCCAGTGAACGGTTCGTTTAGCTTTATATATTGTTCCGGGTGGGCGTTGTATTGGTTTTTCAGAAGTGTTAGACCTGTAAGAGAAAAATTTAAATGGTTGGGAAAGGCTATGGGATGTAGAAATATTTTTTTCACATTTTATTTCCTTTTAAAAACAGGTAAATCAATAGGGATTTTCGTACGGATAATTACCCAGTGAACGGTTCGTTTAGCTTTATATATTGTTCCGGGTGGGCGTTGTATTGGTTTTTTGGAAGTGTTAGACATGTAAGAGAAAAATTTAAATGGTTGGGAAAGGCCATGGGATGTAGAAATATTTTTTTCACATTTACTTCCTTGTAAAAACAGGTAAATCAATAGGGTTTTTCGTACGGATAAGTACCCAGTGAACCGTTCGTTTAGCTTTATATATTGTTCCGGGTGGGCGTTGTATTGTTTTTTCGGAAGTGTTAGACCTGTAAGAGAAAAATTTAAATGGTTGGGAAAGGCCATGGGATGTAGAAATATTTTTTTCACATTTTATTTCCTTTTAAAAACAGGTAAATCAATAGGGATTTTCGTACGGATAAGTACCCAGTGAACGGTTCGTTTAGCTTTATATATTGTTCCGGGTGGGCGTTGTATTGGTTTTTCGGAAGTGTTAGACCTGTAGGAGAAAAATTTAAATGGTTGGGAAAGGCCATGGGATGTAGAAATATTTTTTTCACATTTTATTTCCTTATAAAAACAGGTAAATCAATAGGGATTTTCGTACGGATAAGTACCCAGTGAACGGTTCGTTTAGCTTTATATATTGTTCCGGGTGGGCGTTGTATTGGTTTTTTGGAAGTGTTAGACCTGTAAGAGAAAAATTTAAATGGTTGGGAAAGGCCATGGGATGTAGAAATATTTTTTTCACATTTACTTCCTTGTAAAAACAGGTAAATCAATAGGGTTTTTCGTACGGATAAGTACCCAGTGAACGGTTCGTTTAGCTTTATATATTGTTCCGGGTGGGCGTTGTATTGGTTTTTCAGAAGTGTTAGACCTGTAAGAGAAAAATTTAAATGGTTGGGAAAGGCTATGGGATGTAGAAATATTTTTTTCACATTTTATTTCCTTTTAAAAACAGGTAAATCAATAGGGATTTTCGTACGGATAATTACCCAGTGAACGGTTCGTTTAGCTTTATATATTGTTCCGGGTGGGCGTTGTATTGGTTTTTTGGAAGTGTTAGACATGTAAGAGAAAAATTTAAATGGTTGGGAAAGGCCATGGGATGTAGAAATATTTTTTTCACATTTACTTCCTTGTAAAAACAGGTAAATCAATAGGGTTTTTCGTACGGATAAGTACCCAGTGAACCGTTCGTTTAGCTTTATATATTCTTCCGGGTGGGCGTTGTATTGTTTTTTCGGAAGTGTTAGACCTGTAAGAGAAAAATTTAAATGGTTGGGAAAGGCCATGGGATGTAGAAATATTTTTTTCACATTTTACTTCCTTGTAAAAACAGGAAAATCAATAGGGATTTTCGTACGGATAAGTACCCAGTGAACCGTTCGTTCAGCTTTATATATTGTTCCGGGTGGGCGTTGTTTTGGTTTTTCGGAAGTGTTAGACCTGTAAGAGAAAAATTTAAATGGTTGGGAAAGGCCATGGAATGTAGAAATATTTTTTTCAAATTTTACTTCCTTGTAAAAACAGGAAAATCGATAGGGATTTTCATACGGATAAGTACCCAGTGAACGGTTCGTTTATCTTTATATATTCTTTCGGGTGGGCGTTGTATTGGTTTTTCAGAAGTGTTAGACCTGTAAGAGAAAAATTTAAATGGTTGGGAAAGGCCATGGGATGTAGAAATATTTTTTTCACATTTACTTCCTTGTAAAAACAGGTAAATCAATAGGGTTTTTCGTACGGATAAGTACCCAGTGAACGGTTCGTTTAGCTTTATATATTGTTCCGGGTGGGCGTTGTATTGGTTTTTCAGAAGTGTTAGACCTGTAAGAGAAAAATTTAAATGGTTGGGAAAGGCTATGGGATGTAGAAATATTTTTTTCACATTTTATTTCCTTTTAAAAACAGGTAAATCAATAGGGATTTTCGTACGGATAATTACCCAGTGAACGGTTCGTTTAGCTTTATATATTGTTCCGGGTGGGCGTTGTATTGGTTTTTTGGAAGTGTTAGACATGTAAGAGAAAAATTTAAATGGTTGGGAAAGGCCATGGGATGTAGAAATATTTTTTTCACATTTACTTCCTTGTAAAAACAGGTAAATCAATAGGGTTTTTCGTACGGATAAGTACCCAGTGAACCGTTCGTTTAGCTTTATATATTCTTCCGGGTGGGCGTTGTATTGTTTTTTCGGAAGTGTTAGACCTGTAAGAGAAAAATTTAAATGGTTGGGAAAGGCCATGGGATGTAGAAATATTTTTTTCACATTTTACTTCCTTGTAAAAACAGGAAAATCAATAGGGATTTTCGTACGGATAAGTACCCAGTGAACCGTTCGTTCAGCTTTATATATTGTTCCGGGTGGGCGTTGTTTTGGTTTTTCGGAAGTGTTAGACCTGTAAGAGAAAAATTTAAATGGTTGGGAAAGGCCATGGAATGTAGAAATATTTTTTTCACATTTTACTTCCTTGTAAAAACAGGAAAATCGATAGGGATTTTCATACGGATAAGTACCCAGTGAACGGTTCGTTTATCTTTATATATTCTTTCGGGTGGGCGTTGTATTGGTTTTTCAGAAGTGTTAGACCTGTAAGAGAAAAATTTAAATGGTTGGGAAAGGCCATGGGATGTAGAAATATTTTTTTCACATTTACTTCCTTGTAAAAACAGGTAAATCAATAGGGTTTTTCGTACGGATAAGTACCCAGTGAACCGTTCGTTTAGCTTTATATATTGTTCCGGGTGGGCGTTGTATTGTTTTTTCGGAAGTGTTAGACCTGTAAGAGAAAAATTTAAATGGTTGGGAAAGGCCATGGGATGTAGAAATATTTTTTTCACATTTTACTTCCTTGTAAAAACAGGAAAATCAATAGGGATTTTCGTACGGATAAGTACCCAGTGAACCGTTCGTTTAGCTTTATATATTGTTCCGGGTGGGCGTTGTTTTGGTTTTTCGGAAGTGTTAGACCTGTAATAGAAAAATTTAAATGGTTGGGAAAGGCCATGGGATGTAGAAATATTTTTTTCACATTTTATTTCCTTGTAATACAGGTAAATCAATAGGGTTTTTCGTACGGATAAGTGCCCAGTGAACGGTTCGTTTAGCTTTATATATTGTTCCGGGTGGGCGTTGTTTTGGTTTTTCGGAAGTGTTAGACCTGTAAGAGAAAAATTTAAATGGTTGGGAAAGGCCATGGGAAGTAGAAATATTTTTTTCACATATACTTCCTTGTAAAAACAGGTAAATCAATAGGGTTTTTCGTACGGATAAGTACCCAGTGAACGGTTCGTTTAGCTTTATATATTGTTCCGGGTGGGCGTTGTATTGGTTTTTCGGAAGTGTTAGACCTGTAAGAGAAAAATTTAAATGGTTGGGAAAGGCCATGGGATGTAGAAATATTTTTTTCACATTTACTTCCTTGTAAAAACAGGTAAATCAATAGGGTTTTTCGTACGGATAAGTACCCAGTGAACGGTTCGTTTAGCTTTATATATTGTTCCGGGTGGGCGTTGTATTGGTTTTTCAGAAGTGTTAGACCTGTAAGAGAAAAATTTAAATGGTTGGGAAAGGCCATGGGATGTAGAAATATTTTTTTCACATTTTATTTCCTTTTAAAAACAGGTAAATCAATAGGGATTTTCGTACGGATAAGTACCCAGTGAACGGTTCGTTTAGCTTTATATATTGTTCCGGGTGGGCGTTGTTTTGGTTTTTCGGAAGTGTTAGACCTGTAAGAGAAAAATTTAAATGGTTGGGAAAGGCCATGGGAAGTAGAAATATTTTTTTCACATATACTTCCTTGTAAAAACAGGTAAATCAATAGGGTTTTTCGTACGGATAAGTACCCAGTGAACGGTTCGTTTAGCTTTATATATTGTTCCGGGTGGGCGTTGTATTGGTTTTTCGGAAGTGTTAGACCTGTAAGAGAAAAATTTAAATGGTTGGGAAAGGCCATGGGATGTAGAAATATTTTTTTCACATTTACTTCCTTGTAAAAACAGGTAAATCAATAGGGTTTTTCGTACGGATAAGTACCCAGTGAACGGTTCGTTTAGCTTTATATATTGTTCCGGGTGGGCGTTGTATTGGTTTTTTGGAAGTGTTAGACCTGTAAGAGAAAAATTTAAATGGTTGGGAAAGGCCATGGGATGTAGAAATATTTTTTTCACATTTTATTTCCTTTTAAAAACAGGTAAATCAATAGGGATTTTCGTACGGATAAGTACCCAGTGAACGGTTCGTTTAGCTTTATATATTGTTCCGGGTGGGCGTTGTATTGGTTTTTCAGAAGTGTTAGACCTGTAGGAGAAAAATTTAAATGGTTGGGAAAGGCCATGGGATGTAGAAATATTTTTTTCACATTTTATTTCCTTATAAAAACAGGTAAATCAATAGGGATTTTCGTACGGATAAGTACCCAGTGAACGGTTCGTTTAGCTTTATATATTGTTCCGGGTGGGCGTTGTATTGGTTTTTTGGAAGTGTTAGACCTGTAAGAGAAAAATTTAAATGGTTGGGAAAGGCCATGGGATGTAGAAATATTTTTTTCACATTTACTTCCTTGTAAAAACAGGTAAATCAATAGGGTTTTTCGTACGGATAAGTACCCAGTGAACGGTTCGTTTAGCTTTATATATTGTTCCGGGTGGGCGTTGTATTGGTTTTTCAGAAGTGTTAGACCTGTAAGAGAAAAATTTAAATGGTTGGGAAAGGCTATGGGATGTAGAAATATTTTTTTCACATTTTATTTCCTTTTAAAAACAGGTAAATCAATAGGGATTTTCGTACGGATAATTACCCAGTGAACGGTTCGTTTAGCTTTATATATTGTTCCGGGTGGGCGTTGTATTGGTTTTTTGGAAGTGTTAGACATGTAAGAGAAAAATTTAAATGGTTGGGAAAGGCCATGGGATGTAGAAATATTTTTTTCACATTTACTTCCTTGTAAAAACAGGTAAATCAATAGGGTTTTTCGTACGGATAAGTACCCAGTGAACCGTTCGTTTAGCTTTATATATTGTTCCGGGTGGGCGTTGTATTGTTTTTTCGGAAGTGTTAGACCTGTAAGAGAAAAATTTAAATGGTTGGGAAAGGCCATGGGATGTAGAAATATTTTTTTCACATTTTATTTCCTTTTAAAAACAGGTAAATCAATAGGGATTTTCGTACGGATAAGTACCCAGTGAACGGTTCGTTTAGCTTTATATATTGTTCCGGGTGGGCGTTGTATTGGTTTTTCGGAAGTGTTAGACCTGTAGGAGAAAAATTTAAATGGTTGGGAAAGGCCATGGGATGTAGAAATATTTTTTTCACATTTTATTTCCTTATAAAAACAGGTAAATCAATAGGGATTTTCGTACGGATAAGTACCCAGTGAACGGTTCGTTTAGCTTTATATATTGTTCCGGGTGGGCGTTGTATTGGTTTTTTGGAAGTGTTAGACCTGTAAGAGAAAAATTTAAATGGTTGGGAAAGGCCATGGGATGTAGAAATATTTTTTTCACATTTTACTTCCTTGTAAAAACAGGAAAATCAATAGGGATTTTCGTACGGATAAGTACCCAGTGAACCGTTCGTTCAGCTTTATATATTGTTCCGGGTGGGCGTTGTTTTGGTTTTTCGGAAGTGTTAGACCTGTAAGAGAAAAATTTAAATGGTTGGGAAAGGCCATGGAATGTAGAAATATTTTTTTCACATTTTACTTCCTTGTAAAAACAGGAAAATCGATAGGGATTTTCATACGGATAAGTACCCAGTGAACGGTTCGTTTATCTTTATATATTCTTTCGGGTGGGCGTTGTATTGGTTTTTCAGAAGTGTTAGACCTGTAAGAGAAAAATTTAAATGGTTGGGAAAGGCCATGGGATGTAGAAATATTTTTTTCACATTTACTTCCTTGTAAAAACAGGTAAATCAATAGGGTTTTTCGTACGGATAAGTACCCAGTGAACCGTTCGTTTAGCTTTATATATTGTTCCGGGTGGGCGTTGTATTGTTTTTTCGGAAGTGTTAGACCTGTAAGAGAAAAATTTAAATGGTTGGGAAAGGCCATGGGATGTAGAAATATTTTTTTCACATTTTACTTCCTTGTAAAAACAGGAAAATCAATAGGGATTTTCGTACGGATAAGTACCCAGTGAACCGTTCGTTTAGCTTTATATATTGTTCCGGGTGGGCGTTGTTTTGGTTTTTCGGAAGTGTTAGACCTGTAATAGAAAAATTTAAATGGTTGGGAAAGGCCATGGGATGTAGAAATATTTTTTTCACATTTTATTTCCTTGTAATACAGGTAAATCAATAGGGTTTTTCGTACGGATAAGTGCCCAGTGAACGGTTCGTTTAGCTTTATATATTGTTCCGGGTGGGCGTTGTTTTGGTTTTTCGGAAGTGTTAGACCTGTAAGAGAAAAATTTAAATGGTTGGGAAAGGCCATGGGAAGTAGAAATATTTTTTTCACATATACTTCCTTGTAAAAACAGGTAAATCAATAGGGTTTTTCGTACGGATAAGTACCCAGTGAACGGTTCGTTTAGCTTTATATATTGTTCCGGGTGGGCGTTGTATTGGTTTTTCGGAAGTGTTAGACCTGTAAGAGAAAAATTTAAATGGTTGGGAAAGGCCATGGGATGTAGAAATATTTTTTTCACATTTACTTCCTTGTAAAAACAGGTAAATCAATAGGGTTTTTCGTACGGATAAGTACCCAGTGAACGGTTCGTTTAGCTTTATATATTGTTCCGGGTGGGCGTTGTATTGGTTTTTCAGAAGTGTTAGACCTGTAAGAGAAAAATTTAAATGGTTGGGAAAGGCCATGGGATGTAGAAATATTTTTTTCACATTTTATTTCCTTTTAAAAACAGGTAAATCAATAGGGATTTTCGTACGGATAAGTACCCAGTGAACGGTTCGTTTAGCTTTATATATTGTTCCGGGTGGGCGTTGTTTTGGTTTTTCGGAAGTGTTAGACCTGTAAGAGAAAAATTTAAATGGTTGGGAAAGGCCATGGGAAGTAGAAATATTTTTTTCACATATACTTCCTTGTAAAAACAGGTAAATCAATAGGGTTTTTCGTACGGATAAGTACCCAGTGAACGGTTCGTTTAGCTTTATATATTGTTCCGGGTGGGCGTTGTATTGGTTTTTCGGAAGTGTTAGACCTGTAAGAGAAAAATTTAAATGGTTGGGAAAGGCCATGGGATGTAGAAATATTTTTTTCACATTTACTTCCTTGTAAAAACAGGTAAATCAATAGGGTTTTTCGTACGGATAAGTACCCAGTGAACGGTTCGTTTAGCTTTATATATTGTTCCGGGTGGGCGTTGTATTGGTTTTTTGGAAGTGTTAGACCTGTAAGAGAAAAATTTAAATGGTTGGGAAAGGCCATGGGATGTAGAAATATTTTTTTCACATTTTATTTCCTTTTAAAAACAGGTAAATCAATAGGGATTTTCGTACGGATAAGTACCCAGTGAACGGTTCGTTTAGCTTTATATATTGTTCCGGGTGGGCGTTGTATTGGTTTTTCAGAAGTGTTAGACCTGTAGGAGAAAAATTTAAATGGTTGGGAAAGGCCATGGGATGTAGAAATATTTTTTTCACATTTTATTTCCTTATAAAAACAGGTAAATCAATAGGGATTTTCGTACGGATAAGTACCCAGTGAACGGTTCGTTTAGCTTTATATATTGTTCCGGGTGGGCGTTGTATTGGTTTTTTGGAAGTGTTAGACCTGTAAGAGAAAAATTTAAATGGTTGGGAAAGGCCATGGGATGTAGAAATATTTTTTTCACATTTACTTCCTTGTAAAAACAGGTAAATCAATAGGGTTTTTCGTACGGATAAGTACCCAGTGAACGGTTCGTTTAGCTTTATATATTGTTCCGGGTGGGCGTTGTATTGGTTTTTCAGAAGTGTTAGACCTGTAAGAGAAAAATTTAAATGGTTGGGAAAGGCTATGGGATGTAGAAATATTTTTTTCACATTTTATTTCCTTTTAAAAACAGGTAAATCAATAGGGATTTTCGTACGGATAATTACCCAGTGAACGGTTCGTTTAGCTTTATATATTGTTCCGGGTGGGCGTTGTATTGGTTTTTTGGAAGTGTTAGACATGTAAGAGAAAAATTTAAATGGTTGGGAAAGGCCATGGGATGTAGAAATATTTTTTTCACATTTACTTCCTTGTAAAAACAGGTAAATCAATAGGGTTTTTCGTACGGATAAGTACCCAGTGAACCGTTCGTTTAGCTTTATATATTGTTCCGGGTGGGCGTTGTATTGTTTTTTCGGAAGTGTTAGACCTGTAAGAGAAAAATTTAAATGGTTGGGAAAGGCCATGGGATGTAGAAATATTTTTTTCACATTTTATTTCCTTTTAAAAACAGGTAAATCAATAGGGATTTTCGTACGGATAAGTACCCAGTGAACGGTTCGTTTAGCTTTATATATTGTTCCGGGTGGGCGTTGTATTGGTTTTTCGGAAGTGTTAGACCTGTAGGAGAAAAATTTAAATGGTTGGGAAAGGCCATGGGATGTAGAAATATTTTTTTCACATTTTATTTCCTTATAAAAACAGGTAAATCAATAGGGATTTTCGTACGGATAAGTACCCAGTGAACGGTTCGTTTAGCTTTATATATTGTTCCGGGTGGGCGTTGTATTGGTTTTTTGGAAGTGTTAGACCTGTAAGAGAAAAATTTAAATGGTTGGGAAAGGCCATGGGATGTAGAAATATTTTTTTCACATTTACTTCCTTGTAAAAACAGGTAAATCAATAGGGTTTTTCGTACGGATAAGTACCCAGTGAACGGTTCGTTTAGCTTTATATATTGTTCCGGGTGGGCGTTGTATTGGTTTTTCAGAAGTGTTAGACCTGTAAGAGAAAAATTTAAATGGTTGGGAAAGGCTATGGGATGTAGAAATATTTTTTTCACATTTTATTTCCTTTTAAAAACAGGTAAATCAATAGGGATTTTCGTACGGATAATTACCCAGTGAACGGTTCGTTTAGCTTTATATATTGTTCCGGGTGGGCGTTGTATTGGTTTTTTGGAAGTGTTAGACATGTAAGAGAAAAATTTAAATGGTTGGGAAAGGCCATGGGATGTAGAAATATTTTTTTCACATTTACTTCCTTGTAAAAACAGGTAAATCAATAGGGTTTTTCGTACGGATAAGTACCCAGTGAACCGTTCGTTTAGCTTTATATATTCTTCCGGGTGGGCGTTGTATTGTTTTTTCGGAAGTGTTAGACCTGTAAGAGAAAAATTTAAATGGTTGGGAAAGGCCATGGGATGTAGAAATATTTTTTTCACATTTTACTTCCTTGTAAAAACAGGAAAATCAATAGGGATTTTCGTACGGATAAGTACCCAGTGAACCGTTCGTTCAGCTTTATATATTGTTCCGGGTGGGCGTTGTTTTGGTTTTTCGGAAGTGTTAGACCTGTAAGAGAAAAATTTAAATGGTTGGGAAAGGCCATGGAATGTAGAAATATTTTTTTCAAATTTTACTTCCTTGTAAAAACAGGAAAATCGATAGGGATTTTCATACGGATAAGTACCCAGTGAACGGTTCGTTTATCTTTATATATTCTTTCGGGTGGGCGTTGTATTGGTTTTTCAGAAGTGTTAGACCTGTAAGAGAAAAATTTAAATGGTTGGGAAAGGCCATGGGATGTAGAAATATTTTTTTCACATTTACTTCCTTGTAAAAACAGGTAAATCAATAGGGTTTTTCGTACGGATAAGTACCCAGTGAACGGTTCGTTTAGCTTTATATATTGTTCCGGGTGGGCGTTGTATTGGTTTTTCAGAAGTGTTAGACCTGTAAGAGAAAAATTTAAATGGTTGGGAAAGGCTATGGGATGTAGAAATATTTTTTTCACATTTTATTTCCTTTTAAAAACAGGTAAATCAATAGGGATTTTCGTACGGATAATTACCCAGTGAACGGTTCGTTTAGCTTTATATATTGTTCCGGGTGGGCGTTGTATTGGTTTTTTGGAAGTGTTAGACATGTAAGAGAAAAATTTAAATGGTTGGGAAAGGCCATGGGATGTAGAAATATTTTTTTCACATTTACTTCCTTGTAAAAACAGGTAAATCAATAGGGTTTTTCGTACGGATAAGTACCCAGTGAACCGTTCGTTTAGCTTTATATATTCTTCCGGGTGGGCGTTGTATTGTTTTTTCGGAAGTGTTAGACCTGTAAGAGAAAAATTTAAATGGTTGGGAAAGGCCATGGGATGTAGAAATATTTTTTTCACATTTTACTTCCTTGTAAAAACAGGAAAATCAATAGGGATTTTCGTACGGATAAGTACCCAGTGAACCGTTCGTTCAGCTTTATATATTGTTCCGGGTGGGCGTTGTTTTGGTTTTTCGGAAGTGTTAGACCTGTAAGAGAAAAATTTAAATGGTTGGGAAAGGCCATGGAATGTAGAAATATTTTTTTCACATTTTACTTCCTTGTAAAAACAGGAAAATCGATAGGGATTTTCATACGGATAAGTACCCAGTGAACGGTTCGTTTATCTTTATATATTCTTTCGGGTGGGCGTTGTATTGGTTTTTCAGAAGTGTTAGACCTGTAAGAGAAAAATTTAAATGGTTGGGAAAGGCCATGGGATGTAGAAATATTTTTTTCACATTTACTTCCTTGTAAAAACAGGTAAATCAATAGGGTTTTTCGTACGGATAAGTACCCAGTGAACCGTTCGTTTAGCTTTATATATTGTTCCGGGTGGGCGTTGTATTGTTTTTTCGGAAGTGTTAGACCTGTAAGAGAAAAATTTAAATGGTTGGGAAAGGCCATGGGATGTAGAAATATTTTTTTCACATTTTACTTCCTTGTAAAAACAGGAAAATCAATAGGGATTTTCGTACGGATAAGTACCCAGTGAACCGTTCGTTTAGCTTTATATATTGTTCCGGGTGGGCGTTGTTTTGGTTTTTCGGAAGTGTTAGACCTGTAATAGAAAAATTTAAATGGTTGGGAAAGGCCATGGGATGTAGAAATATTTTTTTCACATTTTATTTCCTTGTAATACAGGTAAATCAATAGGGTTTTTCGTACGGATAAGTGCCCAGTGAACGGTTCGTTTAGCTTTATATATTGTTCCGGGTGGGCGTTGTTTTGGTTTTTCGGAAGTGTTAGACCTGTAAGAGAAAAATTTAAATGGTTGGGAAAGGCCATGGGAAGTAGAAATATTTTTTTCACATATACTTCCTTGTAAAAACAGGTAAATCAATAGGGTTTTTCGTACGGATAAGTACCCAGTGAACGGTTCGTTTAGCTTTATATATTGTTCCGGGTGGGCGTTGTATTGGTTTTTCGGAAGTGTTAGACCTGTAAGAGAAAAATTTAAATGGTTGGGAAAGGCCATGGGATGTAGAAATATTTTTTTCACATTTACTTCCTTGTAAAAACAGGTAAATCAATAGGGTTTTTCGTACGGATAAGTACCCAGTGAACGGTTCGTTTAGCTTTATATATTGTTCCGGGTGGGCGTTGTATTGGTTTTTCAGAAGTGTTAGACCTGTAAGAGAAAAATTTAAATGGTTGGGAAAGGCCATGGGATGTAGAAATATTTTTTTCACATTTTATTTCCTTTTAAAAACAGGTAAATCAATAGGGATTTTCGTACGGATAAGTACCCAGTGAACGGTTCGTTTAGCTTTATATATTGTTCCGGGTGGGCGTTGTATTGGTTTTTTGGAAGTGTTAGACCTGTAAGAGAACAATTTAAATGGTTGGGAAAGGCCATGGGATGTAGAAATATTTTTTTCACATTTACTTCCTTGTAAAAACAGGTAAATCAATAGGGTTTTTCGTACGGATAAGTACCCAGTGAACGGTTCGTTTAGCTTTATATATTGTTCCGGGTGGGCGTTGTATTGGTTTTTCAGAAGTGTTAGACCTGTAAGAGAAAAATTTAAATGGTTGGGAAAGGCTATGGGATGTAGAAATATTTTTTTCACATTTTATTTCCTTTTAAAAACAGGTAAATCAATAGGGATTTTCGTACGGATAATTACCCAGTGAACGGTTCGTTTAGCTTTATATATTGTTCCGGGTGGGCGTTGTATTGGTTTTTTGGAAGTGTTAGACATGTAAGAGAAAAATTTAAATGGTTGGGAAAGGCCATGGGATGTAGAAATATTTTTTTCACATTTACTTCCTTGTAAAAACAGGTAAATCAATAGGGTTTTTCGTACGGATAAGTACCCAGTGAACCGTTCGTTTAGCTTTATATATTGTTCCGGGTGGGCGTTGTATTGTTTTTTCGGAAGTGTTAGACCTGTAAGAGAAAAATTTAAATGGTTGGGAAAGGCCATGGGATATAGAAATATTTTTTTCACATTTTATTTCCTTTTAAAAACAGGTAAATCAATAGGGATTTTCGTACGGATAAGTACCCAGTGAACGGTTCGTTTAGCTTTATATATTGTTCCGGGTGGGCGTTGTATTGGTTTTTCAGAAGTGTTAGACCTGTAGGAGAAAAATTTAAATGGTTGGGAAAGGCCATGGGATGTAGAAATATTTTTTTCACATTTTATTTCCTTATAAAAACAGGTAAATCAATAGGGATTTTCGTACGGATAAGTACCCAGTGAACGGTTCGTTTAGCTTTATATATTGTTCCGGGTGGGCGTTGTATTGGTTTTTTGGAAGTGTTAGACCTGTAAGAGAAAAATTTAAATGGTTGGGAAAGGCCATGGGATGTAGAAATATTTTTTTCACATTTTACTTCCTTGTAAAAACAGGAAAATCAATAGGGATTTTCGTACGGATAAGTACCCAGTGAACCGTTCGTTCAGCTTTATATATTGTTCCGGGTGGGCGTTGTTTTGGTTTTTCGGAAGTGTTAGACCTGTAAGAGAAAAATTTAAATGGTTGGGAAAGGCCATGGAATGTAGAAATATTTTTTTCACATTTTACTTCCTTGTAAAAACAGGAAAATCGATAGGGATTTTCATACGGATAAGTACCCAGTGAACGGTTCGTTTATCTTTATATATTCTTTCGGGTGGGCGTTGTATTGGTTTTTCAGAAGTGTTAGACCTATAAGAGAAAAATTTAAATGGTTGGGAAAGGCCATGGGATGTAGAAATATTTTTTTCACATTTACTTCCTTGTAAAAACAGGTAAATCAATAGGGTTTTTCGTACGGATAAGTACCCAGTGAACCGTTCGTTTAGCTTTATATATTGTTCCGGGTGGGCGTTGTATTGTTTTTTCGGAAGTGTTAGACCTGTAAGAGAAAAATTTAAATGGTTGGGAAAGGCCATGGGATGTAGAAATATTTTTTTCACATTTTACTTCCTTGTAAAAACAGGAAAATCAATAGGGATTTTCGTACGGATAAGTACCCAGTGAACCGTTCGTTTAGCTTTATATATTGTTCCGGGTGGGCGTTGTTTTGGTTTTTCGGAAGTGTTAGACCTGTAATAGAAAAATTTAAATGGTTGGGAAAGGCCATGGGATGTAGAAATATTTTTTTCACATTTTATTTCCTTGTAATACAGGTAAATCAATAGGGTTTTTCGTACGGATAAGTGCCCAGTGAACGGTTCGTTTAGCTTTATATATTGTTCCGGGTGGGCGTTGTTTTGGTTTTTCGGAAGTGTTAGACCTGTAAGAGAAAAATTTAAATGGTTGGGAAAGGCCATGGGAAGTAGAAATATTTTTTTCACATATACTTCCTTGTAAAAACAGGTAAATCAATAGGGTTTTTCGTACGGATAAGTACCCAGTGAACGGTTCGTTTAGCTTTATATATTGTTCCGGGTGGGCGTTGTATTGGTTTTTCGGAAGTGTTAGACCTGTAAGAGAAAAATTTAAATGGTTGGGAAAGGCCATGGGATGTAGAAATATTTTTTTCACATTTACTTCCTTGTAAAAACAGGTAAATCAATAGGGTTTTTCGTACGGATAAGTACCCAGTGAACGGTTCGTTTAGCTTTATATATTGTTCCGGGTGGGCGTTGTATTGGTTTTTCAGAAGTGTTAGACCTGTAAGAGAAAAATTTAAATGGTTGGGAAAGGCCATGGGATGTAGAAATATTTTTTTCACATTTACTTCCTTGTAAAAACAGGTAAATCAATAGGGTTTTTCGTACGGATAAGTACCCAGTGAACGGTTCGTTTAGCTTTATATATTGTTCCGGGTGGGCGTTGTATTGGTTTTTTGGAAGTGTTAGACCTGTACGAGAAAAATTTAAATGGTTGGGAAAGGCCATGGGATGTAGAAATATTTTTTTCACATTTTATTTCCTTTTAAAAACAGGTAAATCAATAGGGATTTTCGTACGGATAAGTACCCAGTGAACGGTTCGTTTAGCTTTATATATTGTTCCGGGTGGGCGTTGTATTGGTTTTTCAGAAGTGTTAGACCTGTAGGAGAAAAATTTAAATGGTTGGGAAAGGCCATGGGATGTAGAAATATTTTTTTCACATTTTATTTCCTTATAAAAACAGGTAAATCAATAGGGATTTTCGTACGGATAAGTACCCAGTGAACGGTTCGTTTAGCTTTATATATTGTTCCGGGTGGGCGTTGTATTGGTTTTTTGGAAGTGTTAGACCTGTAAGAGAAAAATTTAAATGGTTGGGAAAGGCCATGGGATGTAGAAATATTTTTTTCACATTTACTTCCTTGTAAAAACAGGTAAATCAATAGGGTTTTTCGTACGGATAAGTACCCAGTGAACGGTTCGTTTAGCTTTATATATTGTTCCGGGTGGGCGTTGTATTGGTTTTTCAGAAGTGTTAGACCTGTAAGAGAAAAATTTAAATGGTTGGGAAAGGCTATGGGATGTAGAAATATTTTTTTCACATTTTATTTCCTTTTAAAAACAGGTAAATCAATAGGGATTTTCGTACGGATAATTACCCAGTGAACGGTTCGTTTAGCTTTATATATTGTTCCGGGTGGGCGTTGTATTGGTTTTTTGGAAGTGTTAGACATGTAAGAGAAAAATTTAAATGGTTGGGAAAGGCCATGGGATGTAGAAATATTTTTTTCACATTTACTTCCTTGTAAAAACAGGTAAATCAATAGGGTTTTTCGTACGGATAAGTACCCAGTGAACCGTTCGTTTAGCTTTATATATTGTTCCGGGTGGGCGTTGTATTGTTTTTTCGGAAGTGTTAGACCTGTAAGAGAAAAATTTAAATGGTTGGGAAAGGCCATGGGATGTAGAAATATTTTTTTCACATTTTATTTCCTTTTAAAAACAGGTAAATCAATAGGGATTTTCGTACGGATAAGTACCCAGTGAACGGTTCGTTTAGCTTTATATATTGTTCCGGGTGGGCGTTGTATTGGTTTTTCGGAAGTGTTAGACCTGTAGGAGAAAAATTTAAATGGTTGGGAAAGGCCATGGGATGTAGAAATATTTTTTTCACATTTTATTTCCTTATAAAAACAGGTAAATCAATAGGGATTTTCGTACGGATAAGTACCCAGTGAACGGTTCGTTTAGCTTTATATATTGTTCCGGGTGGGCGTTGTATTGGTTTTTTGGAAGTGTTAGACCTGTAAGAGAAAAATTTAAATGGTTGGGAAAGGCCATGGGATGTAGAAATATTTTTTTCACATTTACTTCCTTGTAAAAACAGGTAAATCAATAGGGTTTTTCGTACGGATAAGTACCCAGTGAACGGTTCGTTTAGCTTTATATATTGTTCCGGGTGGGCGTTGTATTGGTTTTTCAGAAGTGTTAGACCTGTAAGAGAAAAATTTAAATGGTTGGGAAAGGCTATGGGATGTAGAAATATTTTTTTCACATTTTATTTCCTTTTAAAAACAGGTAAATCAATAGGGATTTTCGTACGGATAATTACCCAGTGAACGGTTCGTTTAGCTTTATATATTGTTCCGGGTGGGCGTTGTATTGGTTTTTTGGAAGTGTTAGACATGTAAGAGAAAAATTTAAATGGTTGGGAAAGGCCATGGGATGTAGAAATATTTTTTTCACATTTACTTCCTTGTAAAAACAGGTAAATCAATAGGGTTTTTCGTACGGATAAGTACCCAGTGAACCGTTCGTTTAGCTTTATATATTCTTCCGGGTGGGCGTTGTATTGTTTTTTCGGAAGTGTTAGACCTGTAAGAGAAAAATTTAAATGGTTGGGAAAGGCCATGGGATGTAGAAATATTTTTTTCACATTTTACTTCCTTGTAAAAACAGGAAAATCAATAGGGATTTTCGTACGGATAAGTACCCAGTGAACCGTTCGTTCAGCTTTATATATTGTTCCGGGTGGGCGTTGTTTTGGTTTTTCGGAAGTGTTAGACCTGTAAGAGAAAAATTTAAATGGTTGGGAAAGGCCATGGAATGTAGAAATATTTTTTTCAAATTTTACTTCCTTGTAAAAACAGGAAAATCGATAGGGATTTTCATACGGATAAGTACCCAGTGAACGGTTCGTTTATCTTTATATATTCTTTCGGGTGGGCGTTGTATTGGTTTTTCAGAAGTGTTAGACCTGTAAGAGAAAAATTTAAATGGTTGGGAAAGGCCATGGGATGTAGAAATATTTTTTTCACATTTACTTCCTTGTAAAAACAGGTAAATCAATAGGGTTTTTCGTACGGATAAGTACCCAGTGAACGGTTCGTTTAGCTTTATATATTGTTCCGGGTGGGCGTTGTATTGGTTTTTCAGAAGTGTTAGACCTGTAAGAGAAAAATTTAAATGGTTGGGAAAGGCTATGGGATGTAGAAATATTTTTTTCACATTTTATTTCCTTTTAAAAACAGGTAAATCAATAGGGATTTTCGTACGGATAATTACCCAGTGAACGGTTCGTTTAGCTTTATATATTGTTCCGGGTGGGCGTTGTATTGGTTTTTTGGAAGTGTTAGACATGTAAGAGAAAAATTTAAATGGTTGGGAAAGGCCATGGGATGTAGAAATATTTTTTTCACATTTACTTCCTTGTAAAAACAGGTAAATCAATAGGGTTTTTCGTACGGATAAGTACCCAGTGAACCGTTCGTTTAGCTTTATATATTCTTCCGGGTGGGCGTTGTATTGTTTTTTCGGAAGTGTTAGACCTGTAAGAGAAAAATTTAAATGGTTGGGAAAGGCCATGGGATGTAGAAATATTTTTTTCACATTTTACTTCCTTGTAAAAACAGGAAAATCAATAGGGATTTTCGTACGGATAAGTACCCAGTGAACCGTTCGTTCAGCTTTATATATTGTTCCGGGTGGGCGTTGTTTTGGTTTTTCGGAAGTGTTAGACCTGTAAGAGAAAAATTTAAATGGTTGGGAAAGGCCATGGAATGTAGAAATATTTTTTTCACATTTTACTTCCTTGTAAAAACAGGAAAATCGATAGGGATTTTCATACGGATAAGTACCCAGTGAACGGTTCGTTTATCTTTATATATTCTTTCGGGTGGGCGTTGTATTGGTTTTTCAGAAGTGTTTGACCTGTAAGAGAAAAATTTAAATGGTTGGGAAAGGCCATGGGATGTAGAAATATTTTTTTCACATTTACTTCCTTGTAAAAACAGGTAAATCAATAGGGTTTTTCGTACGGATAAGTACCAAGTGAACCGTTCGTTTAGCTTTATATATTGTTCCGGGTGGGCGTTGTATTGTTTTTTCGGAAGTGTTAGACCTGTAAGAGAAAAATTTAAATGGTTGGGAAAGGCCATGGGATGTAGAAATATTTTTTTCACATTTTACTTCCTTGTAAAAACAGGAAAATCAATAGGGATTTTCGTACGGATAAGTACCCAGTGAACCGTTCGTTTAGCTTTATATATTGTTCCGGGTGGGCGTTGTTTTGGTTTTTCGGAAGTGTTAGACCTGTAATAGAAAAATTTAAATGGTTGGGAAAGGCCATGGGATGTAGAAATATTTTTTTCACATTTTATTTCCTTGTAATACAGGTAAATCAATAGGGTTTTTCGTACGGATAAGTGCCCAGTGAACGGTTCGTTTAGCTTTATATATTGTTCCGGGTGGGCGTTGTTTTGGTTTTTCGGAAGTGTTAGACCTGTAAGAGAAAAATTTAAATGGTTGGGAAAGGCCATGGGAAGTAGAAATATTTTTTTCACATATACTTCCTTGTAAAAACAGGTAAATCAATAGGGTTTTTCGTACGGATAAGTACCCAGTGAACGGTTCGTTTAGCTTTATATATTGTTCCGGGTGGGCGTTGTATTGGTTTTTCGGAAGTGTTAGACCTGTAAGAGAAAAATTTAAATGGTTGGGAAAGGCCATGGGATGTAGAAATATTTTTTTCACATTTACTTCCTTGTAAAAACAGGTAAATCAATAGGGTTTTTCGTACGGATAAGTACCCAGTGAACGGTTCGTTTAGCTTTATATATTGTTCCGGGTGGGCGTTGTATTGGTTTTTCAGAAGTGTTAGACCTGTAAGAGAAAAATTTAAATGGTTGGGAAAGGCCATGGGATGTAGAAATATTTTTTTCACATTTTATTTCCTTTTAAAAACAGGTAAATCAATAGGGATTTTCGTACGGATAAGTACCCAGTGAACGGTTCGTTTAGCTTTATATATTGTTCCGGGTGGGCGTTGTATTGGTTTTTCAGAAGTGTTAGACCTGTAGGAGAAAAATTTAAATGGTTGGGAAAGGCCATGGGATGTAGAAATATTTTTTTCACATTTTATTTCCTTATAAAAACAGGTAAATCAATAGGGATTTTCGTACGGATAAGTACCCAGTGAACGGTTCGTTTAGCTTTATATATTGTTCCGGGTGGGGGTTGTATTGGTTTTTTGGAAGTGTTAGACCTGTAAGAGAAAAATTTAAATGGTTGGGAAAGGCCATGGGATGTAGAAATATTTTTTTCGCATTTACTTCCTTGTAAAAACAGGTAAATCAATAGGGTTTTTCGTACGGATAAGTACCCAGTGAACGGTTCGTTTAGCTTTATATATTGTTCCGGGTGGGCGTTGTATTGGTTTTTCAGAAGTGTTAGACCTGTAAGAGAAAAATTTAAATGGTTGGGAAAGGCCATGGGATGTAGAAATATTTTTTTCACATTTTATTTCCTTTTAAAAACAGGTAAATCAATAGGGATTTTCGTACGGATAATTACCCAGTGAACGGTTCGTTTAGCTTTATATATTGTTCCGGG
This sequence comes from Paroedura picta, assembly GCF_049243985.1. Taxonomy (NCBI): domain Eukaryota; kingdom Metazoa; phylum Chordata; class Lepidosauria; order Squamata; family Gekkonidae; genus Paroedura; species Paroedura picta. The sequence continues at coordinate 189,674,814 of NC_135369.1, forward strand.
TGGGCGTTGTATTGGTTTTTTGGAAGTGTTAGACATGTAAGAGAAAAATTTAAATGGTTGGGAAAGGCCATGGGATGTAGAAATATTTTTTTCACATTTTACTTCCTTATAAAAACAGGAAAATCAATAGGGATTTTCATACGGATATGTACCCAGTGAACGGTTCGTTTAGCTTTATATATTGTTCCGGGTGGGCGTTGTATTGGTTTTTCGGAAGCGTTAGACCTGTAAGAAAAAAATTTAAATGGTTGGGAAAGGCCATGGGATGTAGAAATATTTTTTTCACATTTTATTTCCTTTTAAAAACAGGTAAATCAATAGGGATTTTCGTACGGATAATTACCCAGTGAACGGTTCGTTTAGCTTTATATATTGTTCCGGGTGGGCGTTGTATTGGTTTTTTGGAAGTGTTAGACATGTAAGAGAAAAATTTAAATGGTTGGGAAAGGCCATGGGATGTAGAAATATTTTTTTCACATTTTACTTCCTTATAAAAACAGGAAAATCAATAGGGATTTTCATACGGATATGTACCCAGTGAACGGTTCGTTTAGCTTTATATATTGTTCCGGGTGGGCGTTGTATTGGTTTTTCGGAAGCGTTAGACCTGTAAGAAAAAAATTTAAATGGTTGGGAAAGGCCATGGGATGTAGAAATATTTTTTTCACATTTTACTTCCTTATAAAAACAGGAAAATCAATAGGGATTTTCGTACGGATAAGTACCCAGTGAACCGTTCGTTTAGCTTTATATATTGTTCCGGGTGGGCGTTGTTTTGGTTTTTCGGAAGTGTTAGACCTGTAATAGAAAAATTTAAATGGTTGGGAAAGGCCATGGGATGTAGAAATATTTTTTTCACATTTTATTTCCTTGTAATACAGGTAAATCAATAGGGTTTTTCGTACGGATAAGTGCCCAGTGAACGGTTCGTTTAGCTTTATATATTGTTCCGGGTGGGCGTTGTTTTGGTTTTTAGGAAGTGTTAGACCTGTAAGAGAAAAATTTAAATGGTTGGGAAAGGCCATGGGAAGTAGAAATATTTTTTTCACATATACTTCCTTGTAAAAACAGGTAAATCAATAGGGTTTTTCGTACGGATAAGTACCCAGTGAACGGTTCGTTTAGCTTTATATATTGTTCCGGGTGGGCGTTGTATTGGTTTTTCGGAAGTGTTAGACCTGTAAGAGAAAAATTTAAATGGTTGGGAAAGGCCATGGGATGTAGAAATATTTTTTTCACATTTACTTCCTTGTAAAAACAGGTAAATCAATAGGGTTTTTCGTACGGATAAGTACCCAGTGAACGGTTCGTTTAGCTTTATATATTGTTCCGGGTGGGCGTTGTATTGGTTTTTCAGAAGTGTTAGACCTGTAAGAGAAAAATTTAAATGGTTGGGAAAGGCCATGGGATGTAGAAATATTTTTTTCACATTTTATTTCCTTATAAAAACAGGTAAATCAATAGGGATTTTCGTACGGATAAGTACCCAGTGAACGGTTCGTTTAGCTTTATATATTGTTCCGGGTGGGGGTTGTATTGGTTTTTTGGAAGTGTTAGACCTGTAAGAGAAAAATTTAAATGGTTGGGAAAGGCCATGGGATGTAGAAATATTTTTTTCGCATTTACTTCCTTGTAAAAACAGGTAAATCAATAGGGTTTTTCGTACGGATAAGTACCCAGTGAACGGTTCGTTTAGCTTTATATATTGTTCCGGGTGGGCGTTGTATTGGTTTTTCAGAAGTGTTAGACCTGTAAGAGAAAAATTTAAATGGTTGGGAAAGGCCATGGGATGTAGAAATATTTTTTTCACATTTTATTTCCTTTTAAAAACAGGTAAATCAATAGGGATTTTCGTACGGATAATTACCCAGTGAACGGTTCGTTTAGCTTTATATATTGTTCCGGGTGGGCGTTGTATTGGTTTTTTGGAAGTGTTAGACATGTAAGAGAAAAATTTAAATGGTTGGGAAAGGCCATGGGATGTAGAAATATTTTTTTCACATTTTACTTCCTTATAAAAACAGGAAAATCAATAGGGATTTTCATACGGATATGTACCCAGTGAACGGTTCGTTTAGCTTTATATATTGTTCCGGGTGGGCGTTGTATTGGTTTTTCGGAAGCGTTAGACCTGTAAGAAAAAAATTTAAATGGTTGGGAAAGGCCATGGGATGTAGAAATATTTTTTTCACATTTTACTTCCTTATAAAAACAGGAAAATCAATAGGGATTTTCATACGGATATGTACCCAGTGAACGGTTCGTTTAGCTTTATATATTGTTCCGGGTGGGCGTTGTATTGGTTTTTCGGAAGCGTTAGACCTGTAAGAAAAAAATTTAAATGGTTGGGAAAGGCCATGGGATGTAGAAATATTTTTTTCACATTTTATTTCCTTGTAAAAACAGGTAAATCAATAGGGTTTTTCGTACGGATAAGTGCCCAGTGAACGGTTTGTTTAGCTTTATACATTGTTCCGGGTGGGCGTTGTATTGTTTTTTCGGAAGTGTTAGACCTGTAAGAGAAAAATTTAAATGGTTGGTAAATGCCATGGGATGTAGAAATATTTTTTTCACATTTTACTTCCTTGTAAAAACAGGAAAACCGATAGGGATTTTCATACAGATAAGTACCCAGTGAACCGTTCGTTTAGCTTTATATATTGTTCCGGGTGGGCGTTGTTTTGGTTTTTCGGAAGTGTTAGACCTGTAAGAGAAAAATTTAAATGGTTGGGAAAGGCCATGGGATGTAGAAATATTTTTTTCACATTTTATTTCCTTGTAAAAACAGGTAAATCAATAAGGTTTTTCGTACGGATAAGTGCCCAGTGAACGGTTCGTTTAGCTTTATATATTGTTCCGGGTGGGCATTGTTTTGGTTTTTCGGAAGTGTTAGACCTGTAAGAGAAAAATTTAAATGGTTGGGAAAGGCCATGGGATGTAGAAATATTCTTTTCACATTTTATTTCCTTGTAATACAGGTAAATCAATAGGGTTTTTCGTACGGATAAGTGTCCAGTGAACGGTTCGTTTAGCTTTATATATTGTTCCGGGTGGGCGTTGTTTTGGTTTTTCGGAAGAGTTAGACCTGTAAGAGAAAAATTTAAATGGTTGGGAAAGGCCATGGGATGTAGAAATATTTTTTTCACTTATACTTCCTTGTAAAAACAGGTAAATCAATAGGGTTTTTCGTACGGATAAGTACCCAGTGAACGGTTAGTTTAGATTTATATATTGTTCCGGGTGGGCGTTGTATTGGTTTTTCGGAAGTGTTAGACCTGTAAGAGAAAAATTTAAATGGTTGGGAAAGGCCATGGGATGTAGAAATATTTTTTTCACATTTTATTTCCTTTTAAAAACAGGTAAATCAATAGGGATTTTCGTACGGATAAGTACCCAGTGAACGGTTCGTTTAGCTTTATATATTGATCCGGGTGGGCGTTGTATTGGTTTTTTGGAAGTGTTAGACCTGTAAGAGAAAAATTTAAATGGTTGGGAAAGGCCATGGGATGTAGAAATATTTTTTTCACATTTACTTCCTTGTAAAAACAGGTAAATCAATAGGGTTTTTCGTACGGATAAGTACCCAGTGAACGGTTCATTTAGCTTTATATATTGTTCCGGGTGGGCGTTGTATTGGTTTTTCAGAAGTGTTAGACCTGTAAGAGAAAAATATAAATGGTTGGGAAAGGCCATGGGATGTAGAAATATTTTTTTCACATTTTATTTCCTTTTAAAAACAGGTAAATCAATAGGGATTTTCGTACGGATAATTACCCAGTGAACAGTTCCCTTAGCTTTATATATTGTTCTGGGTGGGCGTTGTATTGGTTTTTTGGAAGTGTTAGACATGTAAGAGAAAAATTTAAATGGTTGGGAAAGGCCATGGGATGTAGAAATATTTTTTTCACATTTTACTTCCTTATAAAAACAGGAAAATCAATAGGGATTTTCGTACGGATATGTACCCAGTGAACGGTTCGTTTAGCTTTATATATTGTGCCGGGTGGGCGTTGTTTTGGTTTTTCAGAAGTGTTAGACCTGTAAGAGAAAAATTTAAATGGTTGGGAAAGGCCATGGGATGTAGAAATATTTTTTTCACATTTACTTCCTTGTAAAAACAGGTAAATCAATAGGGTTTTTCGTACGGATAAGTACCCAGTGAACGGTTCGTTTAGCTTTATATATTGTTCCGGGTGGGCGTTGTATTGGTTTTTCAGAAGTGTTAGACCTGTAAGAGAAAAATTTAAATGGTTGGGAAAGGCCATGGGATGTAGAAATATTTTTTTCACATTTTACTTCCTTATAAAAACAGGAAAATCAATAGGGATTTTCGTACGGATATGTACCCAGTGAACGTTTCGTTTAGCTTTATATATTGTTCCGGGTGGGCGTTGTATTGGTTTTTCGGAAGCGTTAGACCTGTAAGAAAAAAATTTAAATGGTTGGGAAAGGCCATGGGATGTAGAAATATTTTTTTCACATTTTATTTCCTTGTAAAAACAGGTAAATCAATAGGGTTTTTCGTACGGATAAGTGCCCAGTGAACGGTTTGTTTAGCTTTATACATTGTTCCGGGTTGGCGTTGTATTGTTTTTTCGGAAGTGTTAGACCTGTAAGAGAAAAATTTAAATGGTTGGGAAAGGCCATGGGATGTAGAAATATTTTTTTCACATTTTATTTCCTTGTAAAAACAGGTAAATAAATAGGGTTTTTCGTACGGATAAGTGCCCAGTGAACGGTTTGTTTAGCTTTATACATTGTTCCGGGTGGGCGTTGTATTGTTTTTTCGGAAGTGTTAGACCTGTAAGAGAAAAATTTAAATGGTTGGGAAAGGCCATGGGATGTAGAAATATTTTTTTCACATTTTACTTCCTTGTAAAAACAGGAAAATCGATAGGGATTTTCATACGGATAAGTACCCAGTGAACGGTTCATTTAGCTTTATATATTGTTCCGGGTGGGCGTTGTATTGGTTTTTCGGAAGTGTTAGACCTGTAAGAGAAAAATTTAAATGGTTGGGAAAGGCCATGGGAAGTAGAAATATTTTTTTCACATATACTTCCTTGTAAAAACAGGTAAATCAATAGGGTTTTTCGTACGGATAAGTACCCAGTGAACGGTTCGTTTAGCTTTATATATTCTTCCGGGTGGGCGTTGTATTGGTTTTTCAGAAGTGTTAGACCTGTAAGAGAAAAATTTAAATGGTTGGGAAAGGCCATGGGATGTAGAAATATTTTTTTCACATTTTACTTCCTTATAAAAACAGGAAAATCAATAGGGATTTTCGTACGGATATGTACCCAGTGAACGGTTCGTTTAGCTTTATATATTGTGCCGGGTGGGCGTTGTTTTGGTTTTTCAGAAGTGTTAGACCTGTAAGAGAAAAATTTAAATGGTTGGGAAAGGCCATGGGATGTAGAAATATTTTTTTCACATTTACTTCCTTGTAAAAACAGGTAAATCAATAGGGTTTTTCGTACGGATAAGTACCCAGTGAACGGTTCGTTTAGCTTTATATATTGTTCCGGGTGGGCGTTGTATTGGTTTTTCAGAAGTGTTAGACCTGTAAGAGAAAAATTTAAATGGTTGGGAAAGGCCATGGGATGTAGAAATATTTTTTTCACATTTTACTTCCTTATAAAAACAGGAAAATCAATAGGGATTTTCGTACGGATATGTACCCAGTGAAGGGTTCGTTTAGCTTTATATATTGTTCCGGGTGGGCGTTGTATTGGTTTTTCGGAAGCGTTAGACCTGTAAGAAAAAAATTTAAATGGTTGGGAAAGGCCATGGGATGTAGAAATATTTTTTTCACATTTTATTTCCTTGTAAAAACAGGTAAATCAATAGGGTTTTTCGTACGGATAAGTGCCCAGTGAACGGTTTGTTTAGCTTTATACATTGTTCCGGGTGGGCGTTGTATTGTTTTTTCGGAAGTGTTAGACCTGTAAGAGAAAAATTTAAATGGTTGGGAAAGGCCATGGGATGTAGAAATATTTTTTTCACATTTTATTTCCTTGTAAAAACAGGTAAATCAATAGGGTTTTTCGTACGGATAAGTGCCCAGTGAACGGTTTGTTTAGCTTTATACATTGTTCCGGGTGGGCGTTGTATTGTTTTTTCGGAAGTGTTAGACCTGTAAGAGAAAAATTTAAATGGTTGGGAAAGGCCATGGGATGTAGAAATATTTTTTTCACATTTTACTTCCTTGTAAAAACAGGAAAATCGATAGGGATTTTCATACGGATAAGTACCCAGTGAACGGTTCATTTAGCTTTATATATTGTTCCGGGTGGGCGTTGTATTGGTTTTTCGGAAGTGTTAGACCTGTAAGAGAAAAATTTAAATGGTTGGGAAAGGCCATGGGATGTAGAAATATTCTTTTCACATTTTATTTCCTTGTAATACAGGTGAATCAATAGGGTTTTTCGTACGGATAAGTGCCCAGTGAACGGTTCGTTTAGCTTTATATATTGTTCCGGGTGGGCGTTGTTTTGGTTTTTCGGAAGAGTTAGACCTGTAAGAGAAAAATTTAAATGGTTGGGAAAGGCCATGGGATGTAGAAATATTTTTTTCACTTATACTTCCTTGTAAAAACAGGTAAATCAATAGGGTTTTTCGTACGGATAAGTACCCAGTGAACGGTTAGTTTAGATTTATATATTGTTCCGGGTGGGCGTTGAATTGGTTTTTCGGAAGTGTTAGACCTGTAAGAGAAAAATTTAAATGGTTGGGAAAGGCCATGGGATGTAGAAATATTTTTTTCACATTTACTTCCTTGTAAAAACAGGTAAATCAATAGGGTTTTTCGTACGGATAAGTACCCAGTGAACGGTTCGTTTAGCTTTATATATTGTTCCGGGTGGGCATTGTATTGGATTTTCAGAAGTGTTAGACCTGTAAGAGAAAAATTTAAATGGTTGGGAAAGGCCATGGGATGTAGAAATATTTTTTTCACATTTTATTTCCTTTTAAAAACAGGTAAATCAATAGGGATTTTCGTACGGATAAGTACCCAGTGAACGGTTCGTTTAGCTTTATATATTGATCCGGGTGGGCGTTGTATTGGTTTTTTGGAAGTGTTAGACCTGTAAGAGAAAAATTTAAATGGTTGGGAAAGGCCATGGGATGTAGAAATATTTTTTTCACATTTACTTCCTTGTAAAAACAGGTAAATCAATAGGGTTTTTCGTACGGATAAGTACCCAGTGAACGGTTCATTTAGCTTTATATATTGTTCCGGGTGGGCGTTGTATTGGTTTTTCAGAAGTGTTAGACCTGTAAGAGAAAAATATAAATGGTTGGGAAAGGCCATGGGATGTAGAAATATTTTTTTCACATTTTATTTCCTTTTAAAAACAGGTAAATCAATAGGGATTTTCGTACGGATAATTACCCAGTGAACGGTTCCCTTAGCTTTATATATTGTTCTGGGTGGGCGTTGTATTGGTTTTTTGGAAGTGTTAGACATGTAAGAGAAAAATTTAAATGGTTGGGAAAGGCCATGGGATGTAGAAATATTTTTTTCACATTTTACTTCCTTATAAAAACAGGAAAATCAATAGGGATTTTCGTACGGATATGTACCCAGTGAACGGTTCGTTTAGCTTTATATATTGTGCCGGGTGGGCGTTGTTTTGGTTTTTCAGAAGTGTTAGACCTGTAAGAGAAAAATTTAAATGGTTGGGAAAGGCCATGGGATGTAGAAATATTTTTTTCACATTTACTTCCTTGTAAAAACAGGTAAATCAATAGGGTTTTTCGTACGGATAAGTACCCAGTGAACGGTTCGTTTAGCTTTATATATTGTTCCGGGTGGGCGTTGTATTGGTTTTTCAGAAGTGTTAGACCTGTAAGAGAAAAATTTAAATGGTTGGGAAAGGCCATGGGATGTAGAAATATTTTTTTCACATTTTACTTCCTTATAAAAACAGGAAAATCAATAGGGATTTTCGTACGGATATGTACCCAGTGAACGTTTCGTTTAGCTTTATATATTGTTCCGGGTGGGCGTTGTATTGGTTTTTCGGAAGCGTTAGACCTGTAAGAAAAAAATTTAAATGGTTGGGAAAGGCCATGGGATGTAGAAATATTTTTTTCACATTTTATTTCCTTGTAAAAACAGGTAAATCAATAGGGTTTTTCGTACGGATAAGTGCCCAGTGAACGGTTTGTTTAGCTTTATACATTGTTCCGGGTTGGCGTTGTATTGTTTTTTCGGAAGTGTTAGACCTGTAAGAGAAAAATTTAAATGGTTGGGAAAGGCCATGGGATGTAGAAATATTTTTTTCACATTTTATTTCCTTTTAAAAACAGGTAAATCAATAGGGATTTTCGTACGGATAAGTACCCAGTGAACGGTTCGTTTAGCTTTATATATTGATCCGGGTGGGCGTTGTATTGGTTTTTTGGAAGTGTTAGACCTGTAAGAGAAAAATTTAAATGGTTGGGAAAGGCCATGGGATGTAGAAATATTTTTTTCACATTTACTTCCTTGTAAAAACAGGTAAATCAATAGGGTTTTTCGTACGGATAAGTACCCAGTGAACGGTTCATTTAGCTTTATATATTGTTCCGGGTGGGCGTTGTATTGGTTTTTCAGAAGTGTTAGACCTGTAAGAGAAAAATATAAATGGTTGGGAAAGGCCATGGGATGTAGAAATATTTTTTTCACATTTTATTTCCTTTTAAAAACAGGTAAATCAATAGGGATTTTCGTACGGATAATTACCCAGTGAACGGTTCCCTTAGCTTTATATATTGTTCTGGGTGGGCGTTGTATTGGTTTTTTGGAAGTGTTAGACATGTAAGAGAAAAATTTAAATGGTTGGGAAAGGCCATGGGATGTAGAAATATTTTTTTCACATTTTACTTCCTTATAAAAACAGGAAAATCAATAGGGATTTTCGTACGGATATGTACCCAGTGAACGGTTCGTTTAGCTTTATATATTGTGCCGGGTGGGCGTTGTTTTGGTTTTTCAGAAGTGTTAGACCTGTAAGAGAAAAATTTAAATGGTTGGGAAAGGCCATGGGATGTAGAAATATTTTTTTCACATTTACTTCCTTGTAAAAACAGGTAAATCAATAGGGTTTTTCGTACGGATAAGTACCCAGTGAACGGTTCGTTTAGCTTTATATATTGTTCCGGGTGGGCGTTGTATTGGTTTTTCAGAAGTGTTAGACCTGTAAGAGAAAAATTTAAATGGTTGGGAAAGGCCATGGGATGTAGAAATATTTTTTTCACATTTTACTTCCTTATAAAAACAGGAAAATCAATAGGGATTTTCGTACGGATATGTACCCAGTGAACGTTTCGTTTAGCTTTATATATTGTTCCGGGTGGGCGTTGTATTGGTTTTTCGGAAGCGTTAGACCTGTAAGAAAAAAATTTAAATGGTTGGGAAAGGCCATGGGATGTAGAAATATTTTTTTCACATTTTATTTCCTTGTAAAAACAGGTAAATCAATAGGGTTTTTCGTACGGATAAGTGCCCAGTGAACGGTTTGTTTAGCTTTATACATTGTTCCGGGTTGGCGTTGTATTGTTTTTTCGGAAGTGTTAGACCTGTAAGAGAAAAATTTAAATGGTTGGGAAAGGCCATGGGATGTAGAAATATTTTTTTCACATTTTATTTCCTTGTAAAAACAGGTAAATCAATAGGGTTCTTCGTACGGATAAGTGCCCAGTGAACGGTTTGTTTAGCTTTATACATTGTTCCGGGTGGGCGTTGTATTGTTTTTTCGGAAGTGTTAGACCTGTAAGAGAAAAATTTAAATGGTTGGGAAAGGCCATGGGATGTAGTAATATTTTTTTCACATTTTACTTCCTTGTAAAAACAGGAAAATCGATAGGGATTTTCATACGGATAAGTACCCAGTGAACGGTTCATTTAGCTTTATATATTGTTCCGGGTGGGCGTTGTATTGGTTTTTCGGAAGTGTTAGATCTGTAAGAGAAAAATTTAAATGGTTGGGAAAGGCCATGGGATGTAGAAATATTTTTTTCACATATACTTCCTTGTAAAAACAGGTAAATCAATAGGGTTTTTCGTACGGATAAGTACCCAGTGAACGGTTCGTTTAGCTTTATATATTGTTCCGGGTGGGCGTTGTATTGGTTTTTCGGAAGTGTTAGACCTGTAAGAGAAAAATTTAAATGGTTGGGAAAGGCCATGGGATGTAGAAATATTTTTTTCACATTTACTTCCTTGTAAAAAGAGGTAAATCAATAGGGATTTTCGTACGGATAAGTACCCAGTGAACGGTTCGTTTAGCTTTATATATTGTTCCGGGTGGGCGTTGTATTGGTTTTTTGGAAGTGTTAGACCTGTAAGAGAAAAAATTTAAATGGTTGGGAAAGGCCATGGGATGTAGAAATATTTTTTTCACATTTACTTCCTTGTAAAAACAGGTAAATCAATAGGGTTTTTCGTACGGATAAGTACCCAGTGAACGGTTCGTTTAGCTTTATATATTGTTCCGGGTGGGCGTTGTATTGGTTTTTCAGAAGTGTTAGACCTTTAAGAGAAAAATTTAAATGGTTGGGAAAGGCCATGGAATGTAGAAATATTTTTTTCACATTTTATTTCCTTTTAAAAACAGGTAAATCAATAGGGATTTTCGTACGGATAATTACCCAGTGAACGGTTCGTTTAGCTTTATATATTGTTCCGGGTGGGCGTTGTATTGGTTTTTTGGAAGTGTTAGACCTGTAAGAGAAAAATTTAAATGGTTGGGAAAGGCCATGGGATGTAGAAATATTTTTTTCACATTTTATTTCCTTTTAAAAACAGGAAAATCAATAGGGATTTTCGTACGGATAATTACCCAGTGAACGGTTCGTTTAGCTTTATATATTGTTCCGGGTGGGCGTTGTATTGGTTTTTTGGAAGTGTTAGACCTGTAAGAGAAAAATTTAAGTGGTTGGGAAAGGCCATGGGATGTAGAAATATTTTTTTCACATTTTACTTCCTAATAAAAACTGGAAAATCAATAAGGATTTTCGTACGGATATGTACCCAGTGAACTGTTCGTTTAGCTTTATATATTGTTCCGGGTGGGCGTTGTATTGGTTTTTCGGAAGCGTTAGACCTGTAAGAAAAATATTTAAATGGTTGGGAAAGGCCATGGGATGTAGAAATATTTTTTTCACATTTTACTTCCTTGTAAAAACAGGAAAATCAATAGGGATTTTCGTACGGATAAGTACCCAGTGAACCTTTCGTTCAGCTTTATCTATTTTTCCGGGTGGGCATTGTTTTGGTTTTTCGGAAGTGTTAGACCTGTAAGAGAAAAATTTAAATGGTTGGGAAAGGCCATGGAATGTAGAAATATTTTTTTCACATTTTACTTCCTTGTAAAAACAGGAAAATCGATAGGGATTTTCATATGGATAAGTACCCAGTGAACCGTTCGTTTAGCTTTATATATTCTTCCGGGTGGGCGTTGTATTGTTTTTTCGGAAGTGTTAGACCTGTAAGAGAAAAATTTAAATGGTTGGGAAAGGCCATGGGATGTAGAAATATTTTTTTCACATTTTACTTCCTTATAAAAACAGGAAAATCAATAGGGATTTTCGTACGGATAATTACCCAGTGAACGGTTCGTTTAGCTTTATATATTGTTCCGGGTGGGCGTTGTATTGGTTTTTTGGAAGTGTTAGACCTGTAAGAGAAAAATTTAAATGGTTGGGAAAGGCCATGGGATGTAGAAATATTTTTTTCACATTTTACTTCCTTATAAAAACAGGAAAATCAATAGGGATTTTCGTACGGATATGTACCCAGTGAAGGGTTCATTTAGCTTTATATATTGTTCCGGGTGGGCGTTGTATTGGTTTTTCAGAAGTGTTAGACCTGTAAGAGAAAAATTTAAATGGTTGGGAAAGGCCATGGGATGTAGAAATATTTTTTTCACATTTTACTTCCTTATAAAAACAGGAAAATCAATAGGGATTTTCGTACGGATATGTACCCAGTGAAGGGTTCGTTTAGCTTTATATATTGTTCCGGGTGGGTGTTGTATTGGTTTTTCGGAAGCGTTAGACCTGTAAGAAAAAAATTTAAATGGTTGGGAAAGGCCATGGGATGTAGAAATATTTTTTTCACATTTTATTTCCTTGTAAAAACAGGTAAATCAATAGGGATTTTCGTACGGATAATTACCCAGTGAACGGTTCGTTTAGCTTTATATATTGTTCCGGGTGGGCGTTGTATTGGTTTTTCGGAAGTGTTAGACCTGTAAGAGAAAAATTTAAATGGTTGGGAAAGGCCATGGGATGTAGAAATATTTTTTTCACATTTTATTTCCTTTTAAAAACAGGTAAATCAATAGGGATTTTCGTACGGATAATTACCCAGTGAACGGTTCGTTTAGCTTTATATATTGTTCCGGGTGGGCGTTGTATTGGTTTTTTGGAAGTGTTAGACCTGTAAGAGAAAAATTTAAATGGTTGGGAAAGGCCATGGGATGTAGAAATATTTTTTTCACATTTTACTTCCTTATAAAAACAGGAAAATCAATAGGGATTTTCGTACGGATATGTACCCAGTGAAGGGTTCGTTTAGCTTTATATATTGTTCCCGGTGGGCGTTGTATTGGTTTTTCAGAAGTGTTAGACCTGTAAGAGAAAAATTTAAATGGTTGGGAAAGGCCATGGGATGTAGAAATATTTTTTTCACATTTTACTTCCTTATAAAAACAGGAAAATCAATAGGGATTTTCGTACGGATATGTACCCAGTGAAGGGTTCGTTTAGCTTTATATATTGTTCCGGGTGGGCGTTGTATTGGTTTTTCGGAAGCGTTAGACCTGTAAGAAAAAAATTTAAATGGTTGGGAAAGGCCATGGGATGTAGAAATATTTTTTTCACATTTTATTTCCTTGTAAAAACAGGTAAATCAATAGGGTTTTTCGTACGGATAAGTGCCCAGTGAACGGTTTGTTTAGCTTTATACATTGTTCCGGGTGGGCGTTGTATTGTTTTTTCGGAAGTGTTAGACCTGTAAGAGAAAAATTTAAATGGTTGGGAAAGGCCATGGGATGTAGAAATATTTTTTTCACATTTTATTTCCTTGTAAAAACAGGTAAATCAATAGGGTTTTTCGTACGGATAAGTGCCCAGTGAACGGTTTGTTTAGCTTTATACATTGTTCCGGGTGAGCGTTGTATTGGTTTTTCGGAAGTGTTAGACCTGTAAGAGAAAAATTTAAATGGTTGGGAAAGGCCATGGGATGTAGAAATATTTTTTTCACATTTACTTCCTTGTAAAAACAGGTAAATCAATAGGGTTTTTCGTACGGATAAGTACCCAGTGAACCGTTCGTTTAGCTTTATATATTCTTCCGGGTGGGCGTTGTATTGTTTTTTCGGAAGTGTTAGACCTGTAAGAGAAAAATTTAAATGGTTGGGAAAGGCCATGGGATGTAGAAATATTTTTTTCACATTTTACTTCCTTATAAAAACAGGAAAATCAATAGGGATTTTCGTACGGATAATTACCCAGTGAACGGTTCGTTTAGCTTTATATATTGTTCCGGGTGGGCGTTGTATTGGTTTTTCGGAAGTGTTAGACCTGTAAGAGAAAAATATAAATGGTTGGGAAAGGCCATGGGATGTAGAAATATTTTTTTCACATTTACTTCCTTGTAAAAACAGGTAAATCAATAGGGTTTTTCGTACGGATAAGTACCCAGTGAACCGTTCGTTTAGCTTTATATATTCTTCCGGGTGGGCGTTGTATTGTTTTTTCGGAAGTGTTAGACCTGTAAGAGAAAAATTTAAATGGTTGGGAAAGGCCATGGGATGTAGAAATATTTTTTTCACATTTTACTTCCTTATAAAAACAGGAAAATCAATAGGGATTTTCGTACGGATAATTACCCAGTGAACGGTTCGTTTAGCTTTATATATTGTTCCGGGTGGGCGTTGTATTGGTTTTTTGGAAGTGTTAGACCTGTAAGAGAAAAATTTAAATGGTTGGGAAAGGCCATGGGATGTAGAAATATTTTTTTCACATTTTACTTCCTTATAAAAACAGGAAAATCAATAGGGATTTTCGTACGGATATGTACCCAGTGAAGGGTTCGTTTAGCTTTATATATTGTTCCGGGTGGGCGTTGTATTGGTTTTTCAGAAGTGTTAGACCTGTAAGAGAAAAATTTAAATGGTTGGGAAAGGCCATGGGATGTAGAAATATTTTTTTCACATTTTACTTCCTTATAAAAACAGGAAAATCAATAGGGATTTTCGTACGGATATGTACCCAGTGAAGGGTTCGTTTAGCTTTATATATTGTTCCGGGTGGGCGTTGTATTGGTTTTTCGGAAGCGTTAGACCTGTAAGAAAAAAATTTAAATGGTTGGGAAAGGCCATGGGATGTAGAAATATTTTTTTCACATTTTATTTCCTTGTAAAAACAGGTAAATCAATAGGGATTTTCGTACGGATAATTACCCAGTGAACGGTTCGTTTAGCTTTATATATTGTTCCGGGTGGGCGTTGTATTGGTTTTTCGGAAGTGTTAGACCTGTAAGAGAAAAATTTAAATGGTTGGGAAAGGCCATGGGATGTAGAAATATTTTTTTCACATTTTATTTCCTTTTAAAAACAGGTAAATCAATAGGGATTTTCGTACGGATAATTACCCAGTGAACGGTTCGTTTAGCTTTATATATTGTTCCGGGTGGGCGTTGTATTGGTTTTTTGGAAGTGTTAGACCTGTAAGAGAAAAATTTAAATGGTTGGGAAAGGCCATGGGATGTAGAAATATTTTTTTCACATTTTACTTCCTTATAAAAACAGGAAAATCAATAGGGATTTTCGTACGGATATGTACCCAGTGAAGGGTTCGTTTAGCTTTATATATTGTTCCGGGTGGGCGTTGTATTGGTTTTTCAGAAGTGTTAGACCTGTAAGAGAAAAATTTAAATGGTTGGGAAAGGCCATGGGATGTAGAAATATTTTTTTCACATTTTACTTCCTTATAAAAACAGGAAAATCAATAGGGATTTTCGTACGGATATGTACCCAGTGAAGGGTTCGTTTAGCTTTATATATTGTTCCGGGTGGGCGTTGTATTGGTTTTTCGGAAGCGTTAGACCTGTAAGAAAAAAATTTAAATGGTTGGGAAAGGCTATGGGATGTAGAAATATTTTTTTCACATTTTATTTCCTTGTAAAAACAGGTAAATCAATAGGGTTTTTCGTACGGATAAGTGCCCAGTGAACGGTTTGTTTAGCTTTATACATTGTTCCGGGTGGGCGTTGTATTGTTTTTTCGGAAGTGTTAGACCTGTAAGAGAAAAATTTAAATGGTTGGGAAAGGCCATGGGATGTAGAAATATTTTTTTCACATTTTATTTCCTTGTAAAAACAGGTAAATCAATAGGGTTTTTCGTACGGATAAGTGCCCAGTGAACGGTTTGTTTAGCTTTATACATTGTTCCGGGTGGGCGTTGTATTGTTTTTTCGGAAGTGTTAGACCTGTAAGAGAAAAATTTAAATGGTTGGGAAAGGCCATGGGATGTAGAAATATTTTTTTCACATTTTACTTCCTTGTAAAAACAGGAAAATCGATAGGGATTTTCATACGGATAAGTACCCAGTGAACGGTTCATTTAGCTTTATATATTGTTCCGGGTGGGCGTTGTATTGGTTTTTCGGAAGTGTTTGACCTGTAAGAGAAAAATTTAAATGGTTGGGAAAGGACATGGGAAGTAGAAATATTTTTTTCACATATACTTCCTTGTAAAAACAGGTAAATCAATAGGGTTTTTCGTACGGATAAGTACCCAGTGAACGGTTCGTTTAGCTTTATATATTGTTCCGGGTGGGCGTTGTATTGGTTTTTCAGAAGTGTTAGACCTGTAAGAGAAAAATTTAAATGGTTGGGAAAGGCCATGGGATGTAGAAATATTTTTTTTCACATTTTATTTCCTTTTAAAATCAGGTAAATCAATAGGGATTTTCGTACGGATAAGTACCCAGTGAACGGTTCGTTTAGCTTTATATATTCATCCGGGTGGGCGTTGTATTGGTTTTTTGGAAGTGTTAGACCTGTAAGAGAAAAATTTAAATGGTTGGGAAAGGCCATGGGATGTAGAAATATTTTTTTCACATTTACTTCCATGTAAAAACAGGTAAATCAATAGGGTTTTTCGTACGGATAAGTACCCAGTGAACGGTTCGTTTAGCTTTATATATTGTTCCGGGTGGGCGTTGTATTGGTTTTTCAGAAGTGTTAGACCTGTAAGAGAAAAATATAAATGGTTGGGAAAGGCCATGGGATGTAGAAATATTTTTTTCACATTTTATTTCCTTTTAAAAACAGGTAAATCAATAGGGATTTTCGTACGGATAATTACCCAGTGAACGGTTCGCTTAGCTTTATATATTGTTCCGGGTGGGCGTTGTATTGGTTTTTTGGAAGTGTTAGACATGTAAGAGAAAAATTTAAATGGTTGGGAAAGGCCATGGGATGTAGAAATATTTTTTTCACATTTTACTTCCTTATAAAAACAGGAAAATCAATAGGGATTTTCGTACGGATATGTACCCAGTGAACGGTTCGTTTAGCTTTATATATTGTGCCGGATGGGCGTTGTTTTGGTTTTTCAGAAGTGTTAGACCTGTAAGAGAAAAATTTAAATGGTTGGGAAAGGCCATGGGATGTAGAAATATTTTTTTCACATTTACTTCCTTGTAAAAACAGGTAAATCAATAGGGTTTTTCGTACGGATAAGTACCCAGTGAACGGTTCGTTTAGCTTTATATATTGTTCCGGGTGGGCGTTGTATTGGTTTTTCAGAAGTGTTAGACCTGTAAGAGAAAAATTTAAATGGTTGGGAAAGGCCATGGGATGTAGAAATATTTTTTTCACATTTTAGTTCCTTATAAAAACAGGAAAATCAATAGGGATTTTCGTACGGATATGTACCCAGTGAACGGTTCGTTTAGCTTTATATATTGTTCCGGGTGGGCGTTGTATTGGTTTTTCGGAAGCGTTAGACCTGTAAGAAAAAAATTTAAATGTTTGGGAAAGGCCATGGGATGTAGAAATATTTTTTTCACATTTTATTTCCTTGTAAAAACAGGTAAATCAATAGGGTTTTTCGTACGGATAAGTGCCCAGTGAACGGTTTGTTTAGCTTTATATATTGTTCCGGGTGGGCGTTGTATTGTTTTTTCGGAAGTGTTAGACCTGTAAGAGAAAAATTTAAATGGTTGGGAAAGGCCATGGGATGTAGAAATATTTTTTTCACATTTTATTTCCTTGTAAAAACAGGTAAATCAATAGGGTTTTTCGTACGGATAAGTGCCCAGTGAACGGTTTGTTTAGCTTTATACATTGTTCCGGGTGAGCGTTGTATTGGTTTTTCGGAAGTGTTAGACCTGTAAGAGAAAAATTTAAATGGTTGGGAAAGGCCATGGGAAGTAGAAATATTTTTTTCACATTTTACTTCCTTGTAAAAACAGGAAAATCGATAGGGATTTTCATACGGATAAGTACCCAGTGAACGGTTCATTTAGCTTTATATATTGTTCCGGGTGGGCGTTGTATTGGTTTTTCGGAAGTGTTAGACCTGTAAGAGAAAAATTTAAATGGTTGGGAAAGGCCATGGGAAGTAGAAATATTTTTTTCACATATACTTCCTTGTAAAAACAGGTAAATCAATAGGGTTTTTCGTACGGATAAGTACCCAGTGAACGGTTCGTTTAGCTTTATATATTGTTCCGGGTGGGCGTTGTATTGGTTTTTCAGAAGTGTTAGACCTGTAAGAGAAAAATTTAAATGGTTGGGAAAGGCCATGGGATGTAGAAATATTTTTTTCACATTTTATTTCCTTTTAAAATCAGGTAAATCAATAGGGATTTTCGTACGGATAAGTACCCAGTGAACGGTTCGTTTAGCATTATATATTCATCCGGGTGGGCGTTGTATTGGTTTTTTGGAAGTGTTAGACCTGTAAGAGAAAAATTTAAATGGTTGGGAAAGGCCATGGGATGTAGAAATATTTTTTTCACATTTACTTCCATGTAAAAACAGGTAAATCAATAGGGTTTTTCGTACGGATAAGTACCCAGTGAACGGTTCGTTTAGCTTTATATATTGTTCCGGGTGGGCGTTGTATTGGTTTTTCAGAAGTGTTAGACCTGTAAGAGAAAAATATAAATGGTTGGGAAAGGCCATGGGATGTAGAAATATTTTTTTCACATTTTATTTCCTTTTAAAAACAGGTAAATCAATAGGGATTTTTGTACGGATAATTACCCAGTGAACGGTTCGCTTAGCTTTATATATTGTTCCGGGTGGGCGTTGTATTGGTTTTTTGGAAGTGTTAGACATGTAAGAGAAAAATTTAAATGGTTGGGAAAGGCCATGGGATGTAGAAATATTTTTTTCACATTTTACTTCCTTATAAAAACAGGAAAATCAATAGGGATTTTCGTACGGATATGTACCCAGTGAACGGTTCGTTTAGCTTTATATATTGTGCCGGATGGGCGTTGTTTTGGTTTTTCAGAAGTGTTAGACCTGTAAGAGAAAAATTTAAATGGTTGGGAAAGGCCATGGGATGTAGAAATATTTTTTTCACATTTACTTCCTTGTAAAAACAGGTAAATCAATAGGGTTTTTCGTACGGATAAGTATCCAGTGAACGGTTCGTTTAGCTTTATATATTGTTCCGGGTGGGCGTTGTATTGGTTTTTCAGAAGTGTTAGACCTGTAAGAGAAAAATTTAAATGGTTGGGAAAGGCCATGGGATGTAGAAATATTTTTTTCACATTTTAGTTCCTTATAAAAACAGGAAAATCAATAGGGATTTTCGTACGGATATGTACCCAGTGAACGGTTCGTTTAGCTTTATATATTGTTCCGGGTGGGCGTTGTATTGGTTTTTCGGAAGCGTTAGACCTGTAAGAAAAAAATTTAAATGTTTGGGAAAGGCCATGGGATGTAGAAATATTTTTTTCACATTTTATTTCCTTGTAAAAACAGGTAAATCAATAGGGTTTTTCGTACGGATAAGTGCCCAGTGAACGGTTTGTTTAGCTTTATATATTGTTCCGGGTGGGCGTTGTATTGTTTTTTCGGAAGTGTTAGACCTGTAAGAGAAAAATTTAAATGGTTGGGAAAGGCCATGGGATGTAGAAATATTTTTTTCACATTTTATTTCCTTGTAAAAACAGGTAAATCAATAGGGTTTTTCGTACGGATAAGTGCCCAGTGAACGGTTTGTTTAGCTTTATACATTGTTCCGGGTGGGCGTTGTATTGTTTTTTCGGAAGTGTTTGACCTGTAAGAGAAAAATTTAAATGGTTGGGAAAGGCCATGGGATGTAGAAATATTTTTTTCACATTTACTTCCTTGTAAAAACAGGTAAATCAATAGGGTTTTTCGTACGGATAAGTACCCAGTGAACGGTTCGTTTAGCTTTATATATTGTTCCGGGTGGGCGTTGTATTGG
Source organism: Paroedura picta (assembly GCF_049243985.1). Taxonomy (NCBI): domain Eukaryota; kingdom Metazoa; phylum Chordata; class Lepidosauria; order Squamata; family Gekkonidae; genus Paroedura; species Paroedura picta. The sequence continues at coordinate 189,694,284 of NC_135369.1, forward strand.
TTTTTCAGAAGTGTTAGACCTGTAAGAGAAAAATTTAAATGGTTGGGAAAAGCCATGGGATGTAGAAATATTTTTTTCACATTTTACTTCCTTATAAAAACAGGAAAATCAATAGGGATTTTCGTACGGATATGTACCCAGTGAAGGGTTCGTTTAGCTTTATATATTGTTCCGGGTGGGCGTTGTATTGGTTTTTCGGAAGCGTTAGACCTGTAAGAAAAAAATTTAAATGGTTGGGAAAGGCCATGGGATGTAGAAATATTTTTTTCACATTTTATTTCCTTGTAAAAACAGGTAAATCAATAGGGTTTTTCGTACGGATAAGTGCCCAGTGAACGGTTTGTTTAGCTTTATACATTGTTCCGGGTGGGCGTTGTATTGTTTTTTCGGAAGTGTTAGACCTGTAAGAGAAAAATTTAAATGGTTGGGAAAGGCCATGGGATTTAGAAATATTTTTTTCACATTTTATTTCCTTGTAAAAACAGGTAAATCAATAGGGTTTTTCGTACGGATAAGTGCCCAGTGAACGGTTTGTTTAGCTTTATACATTGTTCCGGGTGGGCGTTGTATTGTTTTTTCGGAAGTGTTAGACCTGTAAGAGAAAAATTTAAATGGTTGGGAAAGGCCATGGGATGTAGAAATATTTTTTTCACATTTTACTTCCTTGTAAAAACAGGAAAATCGATAGGGATTTTCATACGGATAAGTACCCAGTGAACGGTTCATTTAGCTTTATATATTGTTCCGGGTGGGCGTTGTATTGGTTTTTCGGAAGTGTTTGACCTGTAAGAGAAAAATTTAAATGGTTGGGAAAGGCCATGGGAAGTAGAAATATTTTTTTCACATATACTTCCTTGTAAAAACAGGTAAATCAATAGGGTTTTTCGTACGGATAAGTACCCAGTGAACGGTTCGTTTAGCTTTATATATTGTTCCGGGTGGGCGTTGTATTGGTTTTTCAGAAGTGTTAGACCTGTAAGAGAAAAATTTAAATGGTTGGGAAAGGCCATGGGATGTAGAAATATTTTTTTCACATTTTATTTCCTTTTAAAATCAGGTAAATCAATAGGGATTTTCGTACGGATAAGTACCCAGTGAACGGTTCGTTTAGCTTTATATATTCATCCGGGTGGGCGTTGTATTGGTTTTTTGGAAGTGTTAGACCTGTAAGAGAAAAATTTAAATGGTTGGGAAAGGCCATGGGATGTAGAAATATTTTTTTCACATTTACTTCCATGTAAAAACAGGTAAATCAATAGGGTTTTTCGTACGGATAAGTACCCAGTGAACGGTTCGTTTAGCTTTATATATTGTTCCGGGTGGGCGTTGTATTGGTTTTTCAGAAGTGTTAGACCTGTAAGAGAAAAATATAAATGGTTGGGAAAGGCCATGGGATGTAGAAATATTTTTTTCACATTTTATTTCCTTTTAAAAACAGGTAAATCAATAGGGATTTTCGTACGGATAATTACCCAGTGAACGGTTCGTTTAGCTTTATATATTGTTCCGGGTGGGCGTTGTATTGGTTTTTCAGAAGTGTTAGACCTGTAAGAGAAAAATTTAAATGGTTGGGAAAGGCCATGGGATGTAGAAATATTTTTTTCACATTTTACTTCCTTATAAAAACAGGAAAATCAATAGGGATTTTCGTACGGATATGTACCCAGTGAACGGTTCGTTTAGCTTTATATATTGTTCCGGGTGGGCGTTGTATTGGTTTTTCGGAAGCGTTAGACCTGTAAGAAAAAAATTTAAATGGTTGGGAAAGGCCATGGGATGTAGAAATATTTTTTTCACATTTTATTTCCTTGTAAAAACAGGTAAATCAATAGGGTTTTTCGTACGGATAAGTGCCCAGTGAACGGTTCGTTTAGCTTTATACATTGTTAAGGGTGGGCGTTGTATTGTTTTTTCGGAAGTGTTAGACCTGTAAGAGAAAAATTTAAATGGTTGGTAAATGCCATGGGATGTAGAAATATTTTTTTCACATTTTACTTCCTTGTAAAAACAGGAAAACCGATAGGGATTTTCATACGGATAAGTACCCAGTGAACCGTTCGTTTAGCTTTATATATTGTTCCGGGTGGGCGTTGTTTCGGTTTTTCGGAAGAGTTAGACCTGTAAGAGAAAAATTTAAATGGTTGGGAAAGGCCATGGGATGTAGAAATATTTTTTTCACATTTACTTCCTTGTAAAAACAGGTAAATCAATAGGGATTTTCGTACGGATAAGTACCCAGTGAACGGTTCGTTTAGCTTTATATATTGTTCCGGGTGGGCGTTGTATTGGTTTTTTGGAAGTGTTAGACCTGTAAGAGAAAAATTTAAATGGTTGGGAAAGGCCATGGGATGTAGAAATATTTTTTTCACATTTACTTCCTTGTAAAAACAGGTAAATCAATTGGGTTTTTCGTACGGATAATTACCCAGTGAACGGTTCGTTTAGCTTTATATATTGTTCCGGGTGGGCGTTGTATTGGTTTTTCAGAAGTGTTAGACATGTAAGAGAAAAATTTAAATGGTTGGGAAAGGCCATGGGATGTAGAAATATTTTTTTCACATTTTACTTCCTTATAAAAACAGGAAAATCAATAGGGATTTTCGTACGGATATGTACCCAGTGAACGGTTCGTTTAGCTTTATATATTGTTCCGGGTGGGCGTTGTATTGGTTTTTCGGAAGCGTTAGACCTGTAAGAAAAAAATTTAAATGGTTGGGAAAGGCCATGGGATGTAGAAATATTTTTTTCACATTTTATTTCCTTGTAAAAACAGGTAAATCAATAGGGTTTTTCGTACGGATAAGTGCCCAGTGAACGGTTTGTTTAGCTTTATACATTGTTAAGGGTGGGCGTTGTATTGTTTTTTCGGAAGTGTTAGACTTGTAAGAGAAAAATTTAAATGGTTGGTAAATGTCATGGGATGTAGAAATATTTTTTTCACATTTTACTTCCTTGTAAAAACAGGAAAACCGATAGGGATTTTCATACGGATAAGTACCCAGTGAACCGTTCGTTTAGCTTTATATATTGTTCCTGGTGGGCGTTGTTTTGGTTTTTTGGAAGAGTTAGACCTGTAAGAGAAAAATTTAAATGGTTGGGAAAGGCCATGGGATGTAGAAATATTTTTTTCACATTTACTTCCTTGTAAAAACAGGTAAATCAATAGGGTTTTTCGTACGGATAAGTACCCAGTGAACGGTTCGTTTAGCTTTATATATTGTTCCGGGTGGGCGTTGTATTGGTTTTTCAGAAGTGTTAGACCTGTAAGAGAAAAATTTAAATGGTTGGGAAAGGCCATGGGATGTAGAAATATTTTTTTCACATTTTACTTCCTTATAAAAACAGGAAAATCAATAGGGATTTTCGTACGGATATGTACCCAGTGACCGGTTCGTTTAGCTTTATATATTGTTCCGGGTGGGCGTTGTATTGGTTTTTCGGAAGCGTTAGACCTGTAAGAAAAAAATTTAAATGGTTGGGAAAGGCCATGGGATGTAGAAATATTTTTTTCACATTTACTTCCTTGTAAAAACAGGTAAATCAATAGGGTTTTTCGTACGGATAAGTACCCAGTGAACGGTTCGTTTAGCTTTATATATTGTTCCGGGTGGGCGTTGTATTGGTTTTTCAGAAGTGTTAGACCTGTAAGAGAAAAATTTAAATGGTTGGGAAAGGCCATGGGATGTAGAAATATTTTTTTCACATTTACTTCCTTGTAAAAAGACGTAAATCAATAGGGATTTTCGTACGGATAATTACCCAGTGAACGGTTCGTTTAGCTTTATATATTGTTCCGGGTGGGCGTTGTATTGGTTTTTTGGAAGTGTTAGACCTGTAAGAGAAAAATTTAAATGGTTGGGAAAGGCCATGGGATGTAGAAATATTTTTTTCACATTTTATTTCCTTTTAAAAACAGGTAAATCAATAGGGATTTTCGTACGGATAATTACCCAGTGAACGGTTCGTTTAGCTTTATATATTGTTCCGGGTGGGCGTTGTATTGGTTTTTTGGAAGTGTTAGACCTGTAAGAGAAAAATTTAAGTGGTTGGGAAAGGCCATGGGATGTAGAAATATTTTTTTCACATTTTACTTCCTAATAAAAACTGGAAAATCAATAGGGATTTTCGTACGGATATGTACCTAGTGAACGGTTCGTTTAGCTTTATATATTGTTCCGGGTGGGCGTTGTATTGGTTTTTCGGAAGCGTTAGACCTGTAAGAAAAAAATTTAAATGGTTGGGAAAGGCCATGGGATGTAGAAATATTTTTTTCACATTTACTTCCTTGTAAAAACAGGTAAATCAATAGGGTTTTTCGTACGGATAAGTACCCAGTGAACCGTTCGTTTAGCTTTATATATTGTTCCGGGTGGGCGTTGTAATGTTTTTTCGGAAGTGTTAGACCTGTAAGAGAAAAATTTAAATGGTTGGGAAAGGCCATGGAATGTAGAAATATTTTTTTCACATTTTACTTCCTTGTAAAAACAGGAAAATCGATAGGGATTTTCATACGGATAAGTACCCAGTGAACGGTTCGTTTATCTTTATATATTCTTCCGGGTGGGCGTTGTATTGGTTTTTCGGAAGTGTTAGACCTGTAAGAGAAAAATTTAAATGGTTGGGAAAGGCCATGGGATGTAGAAATATTTTTTTCACATTTACTTCTTTGTAAAAACAGGTAAATCAATAGGGTTTTTCGTACGAATAAGTACCCAGTGAACGGTTCGTTTAGCTTTATATATTGTTCCGGGTGGGCGTTGTATTGGTTTTTCAGAAGTGTTAGACCTGTAGGAGAAAAATTTAAATGGTTGGGAAATGCCATGGGATGTAGAAATATTTTTTTCACATTTTATTTCCTTTTAAAAACAGGTAAATCAATAGGGATTTTCGTACGGATAAGTACCCAGTGAACGGTTCGTTTAGCTTTATATATTGTTCCGGGTGGGCGTTGTATTGGTTTTTTGGAAGTGTTAGACCTGTAAGAGAAAAATTTAAATGGTTGGGAAAGGCCATGGGATGTAGAAATATTTTTTTCACATTTACTTCCTTGTAAAAACAGGTAAATCAATTGGGTTTTTCGTACGGATAATTACCCAGTGAACGGTTCGTTTAGCTTTATATATTGTTCCGGGTGGGCGTTGTATTGGTTTTTCAGAAGTGTTAGACATGTAAGAGAAAAATTTAAATGGTTGGGAAAGGCCATGGGATGTAGAAATATTTTTTTCACATTTTACTTCCTTATAAAAACAGGAAAATCAATAGGGATTTTCGTACGGATATGTACCCAGTGAACGGTTCGTTTAGCTTTATATATTGTTCCGGGTGGGCGTTGTATTGGTTTTTCGGAAGCGTTAGACCTGTAAGAAAAAAATTTAAATGGTTGGGAAAGGCCATGGGATGTAGAAATATTTTTTTCACATTTTATTTCCTTGTAAAAACAGGTAAATCAATAGGGTTTTTCGTACGGATAAGTGCCCAGTGAACGGTTTGTTTAGCTTTATACATTGTTAAGGGTGGGCGTTGTATTGTTTTTTCGGAAGTGTTAGACTTGTAAGAGAAAAATTTAAATGGTTGGTAAATGTCATGGGATGTAGAAATATTTTTTTCACATTTTACTTCCTTGTAAAAACAGGAAAACCGATAGGGATTTTCATACGGATAAGTACCCAGTGAACCGTTCGTTTAGCTTTATATATTGTTCCTGGTGGGCGTTGTTTTGGTTTTTCGGAAGAGTTAGACCTGTAAGAGAAAAATTTAAATGGTTGGGAAAGGCCATGGAATGTAGAAATATTTTTTTCACATTTTACTTCCTTGTAAAAACAGGAAAATCGATAGGGATTTTCATACGGATAAGTACCCAGTGAACGGTTCGTTTAGCTTTATATATTCTTCCGGGTGGGCGTTGTATTGGTTTTTCAGAAGTGTTAGACCTGTAAGAGAAAAATTTAAATGGTTGGGAAAGGCCATGGGATGTAGAAATATTTTTTTCACATTTACTTCCTTGTAAAAACAGGTAAATCAATAGGGTTTTTCGTACGGATAAGTACCCAGTGAACCGTTCGTTTAGCTTTATATATTCTTCCGGGTGGGCGTTGTATTGTTTTTTCGGAAGTGTTAGACCTGTAAGAGAAAAATTTAAATGGTTGGGAAAGGCCATGGGATGTAGAAATATTTTTTTCACATTTTACTTCCTTGTAAAAATAGGAAAATCAATAGGGATTGTCGTACGGATAAGTACCCAGTGAACCGTTCGTTCAGCTTTATATATTGTTCCGGGTGGGCGTTGTTTTGGTTTTTCGGAAGTGTTAGACCTGTAAGAGAAAAATTTAAATGGTTGGGAAAGGCCATGGAATGTAGAAATATTTTTTTCACATTTTACTTCCTTGTAAAAACAGGAAAATCGATAGGGATTTTCATACGGATAAGTACCCAGTGAACGGTTCGTTTATCTTTATATATTCTTTCGGGTGGGCGTTGTATTGGTTTTTCAGAAGTGTTAGACCTGTAAGAGAAAAATTTAAATGGTTGGGAAAGGCCATGGGAAGTAGAAATATTTTTTTCACATATACTTCCTTGTAAAAACAGGTAAATCAATAGGGTTTTTCGTACGGATAAGTACCCAGTGAACGGTTCGTTTAGCTTTATATATTGTTCCGGGTGGGCGTTGTATTGGTTTTTCGGAAGTGTTAGACCTGTAAGAGAAAAATTTAAATGGTTGGGAAACGCCATGGGATGTAGAAATATTTTTTTCACATTTTATTTCCTTTTAAAAACAGGTAAATCAATAGGGATTTTCGTACGGATAAGTACCCAGTGAACAGTTCGTTTAGCTTTATATATTGTTCCGGGTGGGCGTTGTATTGGTTTTTCAGAAGTGTTAGACCTGTAGGAGAAAAATTTAAATGGTTGGGAAAGGCCATGGGATGTAGAAATATTTTTTTCACATTTTATTTCCTTATAAAAACAGGTAAATCAATAGGGATTTTCGTACGGATAAGTACCCAGTGAACGGTTCGTTTAGCTTTATATATTGTTCCGGGTGGGCGTTGTATTGGTTTTTTGGAAGTGTTAGACCTGTAAGAGAAAAATTTAAATGGTTGGGAAAGGCCATGGGATGTAGAAATATTTTTTTCGCATTTACTTCCTTGTAAAAACAGGTAAATCAATAGGGTTTTTCGTACGGATAAGTACCCAGTGAACGGTTCGTTTAGCTTTATATATTGTTCCGGGTGGGCGTTGTATTGGTTTTTCAGAAGTGTTAGACCTGTAAGAGAAAAATTTAAATGGTTGGGAAAGGCCATGGGATGTAGAAATATTTTTTTCACATTTTATTTCCTTTTAAAAACAGGTAAATCAATAGGGATTTTCGTACGGATAATTACCCAGTGAACGGTTCGTTTAGCTTTATATATTGTTCCGGGTGGGCGTTGTATTGGTTTTTTGGAAGTGTTAGACATGTAAGAGAAAAATTTAAATGGTTGGGAAAGGCCATGGGATGTAGAAATATTTTTTTCACATTTTACTTCCTTATAAAAACAGGAAAATCAATAGGGATTTTCATACGGATATGTACCCAGTGAACGGTTCGTTTAGCTTTATATATTGTTCCGGGTGGGCGTTGTATTGGTTTTTCGGAAGCGTTAGACCTGTAAGAGAAAAATTTAAATGGTTGGTAAATGCCATGGGATGTAGAAATATTTTTTTCACATTTTACTTCCTTGTAAAAACAGGAAAACCGATAGGGATTTTCCTACGGATAAGTACCCAGTGAACCGTTCGTTTAGCTTTATATATTGTTCCGGGTGGGCGTTGTTTTGGTTTTTCGGAAGTGTTAGACCTGTAAGAGAAAAATTTAAATGGTTGGGAAAGGCCATGGGATGTAGAAATATTTTTTTCACATTTTATTTCCTTGTAAAAACAGGTAAATCAATAAGGTTTTTCGTACGGATAAGTGCCCAGTGAACGGTTCGTTTAGCTTTATATATTGTTCCGGGTGGGCATTGTTTTGGTTTTTCGGAAGTGTTAGACCTGTAAGAGAAAAATTTAAATGGTTGGGAAAGGCCATGGGATGTAGAAATATTTTTTTCACTTATACTTCCTTGTAAAAACAGGTAAATCAATAGGGTTTTTCGTACGGATAAGTACCCAGTGAACGGTTAGTTTAGATTTATATATTGTTCCGGGTGGGCGTTGTATTGGTTTTTCGGAAGTGTTAGACCTGTAAGAGAAAAATTTAAATGGTTGGGAAAGGCCATGGGATGTAGAAATATTTTTTTCACATTTACTTCCTTGTAAAAACAGGTAAATCAATAGGGTTTTTCGTACGGATAAGTGCCCAGTGAACGGTTTGTTTAGCTTTATACATTGTTAAGGGTGGGCGTTGTATTGTTTTTTCGGAAGTGTTAGACCTGTAAGAGAAAAATTTAAATGGTTGGTAAATGCCATGGGATGTAGAAATATTTTTTTCACATTTTACTTCCTTGTAAAAACAGGAAAACCTATAGGGATTTTCATACGGATAAGTACCCAGTGAACCGTTCGTTTAGCTTTATATATTGTTCCGGGTGGGCGTTGTTTTGGTTTTTCGGAAGTGTTAGACCTGTAAGAGAAAAATTTAAATGGTTGGGAAAGGCCATGGGATGTAGAAATATTTTTTTCACATTTTATTTCCTTGTAAAAACAGGTAAATCAATAAGGTTTTTCGTACGGATAAGTGCCCAGTGAACGGTTCGTTTAGCTTTATATATTGTTCCGGGTGGGCATTGTTTTGGTTTTTCGGAAGTGTTAGACCTGTAAGAGAAAAATTTAAATGGTTGGGAAAGGCCATGGGATGTAGAAATATTTTTTTCACATTTTATTTCCTTGTAATACAGGTAAATCAATAGGGTTTTTCGTACGGATAAGTGCCCAGTGAACGGTTCGTTTAGCTTTATATATTGTTCCGGGTGGGCGTTGTTTTGGTTTTTCGGAAGAGTTAGACCTGTAAGAGAAAAATTTAAATGGTTGGGAAAGGCCATGGGATGTAGAAATATTTTTTTCACTTATACTTCCTTGTAAAAACAGGTAAATCAATAGGGTTTTTCGTACGGATAAGTACCCAGTGAACGGTTAGTTTAGATTTATATATTGTTCCGGGTGGGCGTTGTATTGGTTTTTCGGAAGTGTTAGACGTGTAAGAGAAAAATTTAAATGGTTGGGAAAGGCCATGGGATGTAGAAATATTTTTTTCACATTTACTTCCTTGTAAAAACAGGTAAATCAATAGGGTTTTTCGTACGGATAAGTACCCAGTGAACGGTTCGTTTAGCTTTATATATTGTTCCGGGTGGGCGTTGTATTGGTTTTTCAGAAGTGTTAGACCTGTAAGAGAAAAATTTAAATGGTTGGGAAAGGCCATGGGATGTAGAAATATTTTTTTCACATTTTATTTCCTTTTAAAAACAGGTAAATCAATAGGGATTTTCGTACGGATAAGTACCCAGTGAACGGTTCGTTTAGCTTTATATATTGATCCGGGTGGGCGTTGTATTGGTTTTTTGGAAGTGTTAGACCTGTAAGAGAAAAATTTAAATGGTTGGGAAAGGCCATGGGATGTAGAAATATTTTTTTCACATTTACTTCCTTGTAAAAACAGGTAAATCAATAGGGTTTTTCGTACGGATAAGTACCCAGTGAACGGTTCATTTAGCTTTATATATTGTTCCGGGTGGGCGTTGTATTGGTTTTTCAGAAGTGTTAGACCTGTAAGAGAAAAATATAAATGGTTGGGAAAGGCCATGGGATGTAGAAATATTTTTTTCACATTTTATTTCCTTTTAAAAACAGGTAAATCAATAGGGATTTTCATACGGATAATTACCCAGTGAACGGTTCCCTTAGCTTTATATATTGTTCTGGGTGGGCGTTGTATTGGTTTTTTGGAAGTGTTAGACATGTAAGAGAAAAATTTAAATGGTTGGGAAAGGCCATGGGATGTAGAAATATTTTTTTCACATTTTACTTCCTTATAAAAACAGGAAAATCAATAGGGATTTTCGTACGGATATGTACCCAGTAAACGGTTCGTTTAGCTTTATATATTGTGCCGGGTGGGCGTTGTTTTGGTTTTTCAGAAGTGTTAGACCTGTAAGAGAAAAATTTAAATGGTTGGGAAAGGCCATGGGATGTAGAAATATTTTTTTCACATTTACTTCCTTGTAAAAACAGGTAAATCAATAGGGTTTTTCGTACGGATAAGTACCCAGTGAACGGTTCGTTTAGCTTTATATATTGTTCCGGGTGGGCGTTGTATTGGTTTTTCAGAAGTGTTAGACCTGTAAGAGAAAAATTTAAATGATTGGGAAAGGCCATGGGATGTAGAAATATTTTTTTCACATTTTACTTCCTTATAAAAACAGGAAAATCAATAGGGATTTTCGTACGGATATGTACCCAGTGAACGGTTCGTTTAGCTTTATATATTGTTCCGGGTGGGCGTTGTATTGGTTTTTCAGAAGCGTTAGACCTGTAAGAAAAAAATTTAAATGGTTGGGAAAGGCCATGGGATGTAGAAATATTTTTTTCACATTTTATTTCCTTGTAAAAACAGGTAAATCAATAGGGTTTTTCGTACGGATAAGTGCCCAGTGAACGGTTTGTTTAGCTTTATACAATGTTCCGGGTGGGCGTTGTATTGTTTTTTCGGAAGTGTTAGACCTGTAAGAGAAAAATTTAAATGGTTGGGAAAGGCCATGGGATGTAGAAATATTTTTTTCACATTTTATTTCCTTGTAAAAACAGGTAAATCAATAGGGTTTTTCGTACGGATAAGTGCCCAGTGAACGGTTTGTTTAGCTTTATACATTGTTCCGGGTGGGCGTTGTATTGTTTTTTCGGAAGTGTTAGACCTGTAAGAGAAAAATTTAAATGGTTGGGAAAGGCCATGGGATGTAGAAATATTTTTTTCACATTTTACTTCCTTGTAAAAACAGGAAAATCGATAGGGATTTTCATACGGATAAGTACCCAGTGAACGGTTCATTTAGCTTTATATATTGTTCCGGGTGGGCGTTGTATTGGTTTTTCGGAAGTGTTAGACCTGTAAGAGAAAAATTTAAATGGTTGGGAAAGGCCATGGGAAGTAGAAATATTTTTTTCACATATACTTCCTTGTAAAAACAGGTAAATCAATAGGGTTTTTCGTACGGATAAGTACCCAGTGAACGGTTCGTTTAGCTTTATATATTCTTCCGGGTGGGCGTTGTATTGGTTTTTCGGAAGTGTTAGACCTGTAAGAGAAAAATTTAAATGGTTGGGAAAGGCCATGGGATGTAGAAATATTTTTTTCACATTTTACTTCCTTATAAAAACAGGAAAATCAATAGGGATTTTCGTACGGATATGTACCCAGTGAACGGTTCGTTTAGCTTTATATATTGTGCCGGGTGGGCGTTGTTTTGGTTTTTCAGAAGTGTTAGACCTGTAAGAGAAAAATTTAAATGGTTGGGAAAGGCCATGGGATGTAGAAATATTTTTTTCACATTTACTTCCTTGTAAAAACAGGTAAATCAATAGGGTTTTTCGTACGGATAAGTACCCAGTGAACGGTTCGTTTAGCTTTATATATTGTTCCGGGTGGGCGTTGTATTGGTTTTTCAGAAGTGTTAGACCTGTAAGAGAAAAATTTAAATGGTTGGGAAAGGCCATGGGATGTAGAAATATTTTTTTCACATTTTACTTCCTTATAAAAACAGGAAAATCAATAGGGATTTTCGTACGGATATGTACCCAGTGAACGGTTCGTTTAGCTTTATATATTGTTCCGGGTGGGCGTTGTATTGGTTTTTCGGAAGCGTTAGACCTGTAAGAAAAAAATTTAAATGGTTGGGAAAGGCCATGGGATGTAGAAATATTTTTTTCACATTTTATTTCCTTGTAAAAACAGGTAAATCAATAGGGTTTTTCGTACGGATAAGTGCCCAGTGAACGGTTTGTTTAGCTTTATACATTGTTCCGGGTGGGCGTTGTATTGTTTTTTCGGAAGTGTTAGACCTGTAAGAGAAAAATTTAAATGGTTGGGAAAGGCCATGGGATGTAGAAATATTTTTTTCACATTTTATTTCCTTGTAAAAACAGGTAAATCAATAGGGTTTTTCGTACAGATAAGTGCCCAGTGAACGGTTTGTTTAGCTTTATACATTGTTCCGGGTGGGCGTTGTATTGTTTTTTCGGAAGTGTTAGACCTGTAAGAGAAAAATTTAAATGGTTGGGAAAGGCCATGGGATGTAGAAATATTTTTTTCACATTTTACTTCCTTGTAAAAACAGGAAAATCGATAGGGATTTTCATACGGATAAGTACCCAGTGAACGGTTCATTTAGCTTTATATATTGTTCCGGGTGGGCGTTGTATTGGTTTTTCGGAAGTGTTAGACCTGTAAGAGAAAAATTTAAATGGTTGGGAAAGGCCATGGGAAGTAGAAATATTTTTTTCACATATACTTCCTTGTAAAAACAGGTAAATCAATAGGGTTTTTCGTACGGATAAGTACCCAGTGAACGGTTCGTTTAGCTTTATATATTGTTCCGGGTGGGCGTTGTATTGGTTTTTCAGAAGTGTTAGACCTGTAAGAGAAAAATTTAAATGGTTGGGAAAGTCCATGGGATGTAGAAATATTTTTTTCACATTTTATTTCCTTTTAAAATCAGGTAAATCAATAGGGATTTTCGTACGGATAAGTACCCAGTGAACGGTTCGTTTAGCTTTATATATTCATCCGGGTGGGCGTTGTATTGGTTTTTTGGAAGTGTTAGACCTGTAAGAGAAAAATTTAAATGGTTGGGAAAGGCCATGGGATGTAGAAATATTTTTTTCACATTTACTTCCATGTAAAAACAGGTAAATCAATAGGGTTTTTCGTACGGATAAGTACCCAGTGAACGGTTCGTTTAGCTTTATATATTGTTCCGGGTGGGCGTTGTATTGGTTTTTCAGAAGTGTTAGACCTGTAAGAGAAAAATATAAATGGTTGGGAAAGGCCATGGGATGTAGAAATATTTTTTTCACATTTTATTTCCTTTTAAAAACAGGTAAATCAATAGGGATTTTCGTACGGATAATTACCCAGTGAACGGTTCGCTTAGCTTTATATATTGTTCCGGGTGGGCGTTGTATTGGTTTTTTGGAAGTGTTAGACATGTAAGAGAAAAATTTAAATGGTTGGGAAAGGCCATGGGATGTAGAAATATTTTTTTCACATTTACTTCCTTGTAAAAACAGGTAAATCAATAGGGTTTTTCGTACGGATAAGTACCCAGTGAACGGTTCGTTTAGATTTATATATTGTTCCGGGTGGGCGTTGTATTGGTTTTTCAGAAGTGTTAGACCTGTAAGAGAAAAATTTAAATGGTTGGGAAAGGCCATGGGATGTAGAAATATTTTTTTCACATTTTAGTTCCTTATAAAAACAGGAAAATCAATAGGGATTTTCGTACGGATATGTACCCAGTGAACGGTTCGTTTAGCTTTATATATTGTTCCGGGTGGGCGTTGTATTGGTTTTTCGGAAGCGTTAGACCTGTAAGAAAAAAATTTAAATGTTTGGGAAAGGCCATGGGATGTAGAAATATTTTTTTCACATTTTATTTCCTTGTAAAAACAGGTAAATCAATAGGGTTTTTCGTACGGATAAGTGCCCAGTGAACGGTTTGTTTAGCTTTATATATTGTTCCGGGTGGGCGTTGTATTGTTTTTTCGGAAGTGTTAGACCTGTAAGAGAAAAATTTAAATGGTTGGGAAAGGCCATGGGATGTAGAAATATTTTTTTCACATTTTACTTCCTTGTAAAAACAGGAAAATCGATAGGGATTTTCATACGGATAAGTACCCAGTGAACGGTTCATTTAGCTTTATATATTGTTCCGGGTGAGCGTTGTATTGGTTTTTCGGAAGTGTTAGACCTGTAAGAGAAAAATTTAAATGGTTGGGAAAGGCCATGGGAAGTAGAAATATTTTTTTCACATATACTTCCTTGTAAAAACAGGTAAATCAATAGGGTTTTTCGTACGGATAAGTACCCAGTGAACGGTTCGTTTAGCTTTATATATTGTTCCGGGTGGGCGTTGTATTGGTTTTTCAGAAGTGTTAGACCTGTAAGAGAAAAATTTAAATGGTTGGGAAAGGCCATGGGATGTAGAAATATTTTTTTCACATTTTATTTCCTTTTAAAATCAGGTAAATCAATAGGGATTTTCGTACGGATAAGTACCCAGTGAACGGTTCGTTTAGCTTTATATATTCATCCGGGTGGGCGTTGTATTGGTTTTTTGGAAGTGTTAGACCTGTAAGAGAAAAATTTAAATGGTTGGGAAAGGCCATGGGATGTAGAAATATTTTTTTCACATTTACTTCCATGTAAAAACAGGTAAATCAATAGGGTTTTTCGTACGGATAAGTACCCAGTGAACGGTTCGTTTAGCTTTATATATTGTTCCGGGTGGGCGTTGTATTGGTTTTTCAGAAGTGTTAGACCTGTAAGAGAAAAATATAAATGGTTGGGAAAGGCCATGGGATGTAGAAATATTTTTTTTCACATTTTATTTCCTTTTAAAAACAGGTAAATCAATAGGGATTTTCGTATGGATAATTACCCAGTGAACGGTTCGCTTAGCTTTATATATTGTTCCGGGTGGGCGTTGTATTGGTTTTTTGGAAGTGTTAGACATGTAAGAGAAAAATTTAAATGGTTGGGAAAGGCCATGGGATGTAGAAATATTTTTTTCACATTTTACTTCCTTATAAAAACAGGAAAATCAATAGGGATTTTCGTACGGATATGTACCCAGTGAACGGTTCGTTTAGCTTTATATTTTGTGCCGGATGGGCGTTGTTTTGGTTTTTCAGAAGTGTTAGACCTGTAAGAGAAAAATTTAAATGGTTGGGAAAGGCCATGGGATGTAGAAATATTTTTTTCACATTTACTTCCTTGTAAAAACAGGTAAATCAATAGGGTTTTTCGTACGGATAACTACCCAGTGAACGGTTCGTTTAGCTTTATATATTGTTCCGGGTGGGCGTTGTATTGGTTTTTCAGAAGTGTTAGACCTGTAAGAGAAAAATTTAAATGGTTGGGAAAGGCCATGGGATGTAGAAATATTTTTTTCACATTTTAGTTCCTTATAAAAACAGGAAAATCAATAGGGATTTTCGTACGGATATGTACCCAGTGAACGGTTCGTTTAGCTTTATATATTGTTCCGGGTGGGCGTTGTATTGGTTTTTCGGAAGCGTTAGACCTGTAAGAAAAAAATTTAAATGTTTGGGAAAGGCCATGGGATGTAGAAATATTTTTTTCACATTTTATTTCCTTGTAAAAACAGGTAAATCAATAGGGTTTTTCGTACGGATAAGTGCCCAGTGAACGGTTTGTTTAGCTTTATATATTGTTCCGGGTGGGCGTTGTATTGTTTTTTCGGAAGTGTTAGACCTGTAAGAGAAAAATTTAAATGGTTGGGAAAGGCCATGGGATGTAGAAATATTTTTTTCACATTTTATTTCCTTGTAAAAACAGGTAAATCAATAGGGTTTTTCGTACGGATAAGTGCCCAGTGAACGGTTTGTTTAGCTTTATACATTGTTCCGGGTGGGCGTTGTATTGTTTTTTCGGAAGTGTTTGACCTGTAAGAGAAAAATTTAAATGGTTGGGAAAGGCCATGGGATGTAGAAATATTTTTTTCACATTTTACTTCCTTGTAAAAACAGGAAAATCGATAGGGATTTTCATACGGATAAGTACCCAGTGAACGGTTCATTTAGCTTTATATATTGTTCCGGGTGAGCGTTGTATTGGTTTTTCGGAAGTGTTAGACCTGTAAGAGAAAAATTTAAATGGTTGGGAAAGGCCATGGGAAGTAGAAATATTTTTTTCACATATACTTCCTTGTAAAAACAGGTAAATCAATAGGGTTTTTCGTACGGATAAGTACCCAGTGAATGGTTCGTTTAGCTTTATATATTGTTCCGGGTGGGCGTTGTATTGGTTTTTCGGAAGCGTTAGACCTGTAAGAGAAAAATTTAAATGGTTGGTAAAGGCCATGGGATGTAGAAATATTTTTTTCACATTTACTTCCTTGTAAAAACAGGTAAATCAATAGGGTTTTTCGTACGGATAAGTACCCAGTGAACGGTTCGTTTAGCTTTATATATTGTTCCGGGTGGGCGTTGTATTGGTTTTTCAGAAGTGTTAGACCTGTAAGAGAAAAATTTAAATGGTTGGGAAAGGCCATGGGATGTAGAAATATTTTTTTCACATTTTATTTCCTTTTAAAAACAGGTAAATCAATAGGGATTTTCGTACGGATAAGTACCCAGTGAACGGTTCGTTTAGCTTTATATATTGTTCTGGGTGGGCGTTGTATTGGTTTTTCAGAAGTGTTAGACCTGTAGGAGAAAAATTTAAATGGTCGGGAAAGGCCATGGGATGTAGAAATATTTTTTTCACATTTTATTTCCTTTTAAAAACAGGTAAATCAATAGGGATTTTCGTACGGATAAGTACCCAGTGAACGGTTCGTTTAGCTTTATATATTGTTCCGGGTGGGCGTTGTATTGGTTTTTTTGAAGTGTTAGACCTGTAAGAGAAAAATTTAAATGGTTGGGAAAGGCCATGGGATGTAGAAATATTTTTTTCACATTTACTTCCTTGTAAAAACAGGTAAATCAATTGGGTTTTTCGTACGGATAATTACCCAGTGAACGGTTCGTTTAGCTTTATATATTGTTCCGGGTGGGCGTTGTATTGGTTTTTCGGAAGCGTTAGACCTGTAAGAGAAAAATTTAAATGGTTGGGAAAGGCCATGGGATGTAGAAATATTTTTTTCACATTTTACTTCCTTGTAAAAACAGGAAAACCGATAGGGATTTTCATACGGATAAGTACCCAGTGAACCGTTCGTTTAGCTTTATATATTGTTCCGGGTGGGCGTTGTTTTGGTTTTTCGGAAGAGTTAGACCTGTAAGAGAAAAATTTAAATGGTTGGGAAAGGCCATGGGATGTAGAAATATTTTTTTCACATTTACTTCCTTGTAAAAACAGGTAAATCAATAGGGTTGTTCGTACGGATAAGTACCCAGTGAACGGTTCGTTTAGCTTTATATATTGTTCCGGGTGGGCGTTGTATTGGTTTTTCGGAAGTGTTAGACCTGTAGGAGAAAAATTTAAATGGTTGGGAAAGGCCATGGGATGTAGAAATATTTTTTTCACATTTTATTTCCTTTTAAAAACAGGTAAATCAATAGGGATTTTCGTACGGATAAGTACCCAGTGAACGGTTCGTTTAGCTTTATATATTGTTCTGGGTGGGCGTTGTATTGGTTTTTCAGAAGTGTTAGACCTGTAGGAGAAAAATTTAAATGGTCGGGAAAGGCCATGGGATGTAGAAATATTTTTTTCACATTTTATTTCCTTTTAAAAACAGGTAAATCAATAGGGATTTTCGTACGGATAAGTACCCAGTGAACGGTTCGTTTAGCTTTATATATTGTTCCGGGTGGGCGTTGTATTGGTTTTTTGGAAGTGTTAGACCTGTAAGAGAAAAATTTAAATGGTTGGGAAAGGCCATGGGATGTAGAAATATTTTTTTCACATTTACTTCCTTGTAAAAACAGGTAAATCAATTGGGTTTTTCGTACGGATAATTACCCAGTGAACGGTTCGTTTAGCTTTATATATTGTTCCGGGTGGGCGTTGTATTGGTTTTTCGGAAGCGTTAGACCTGTAAGAGAAAAATTTAAATGGTTGGGAAAGGCCATGGGATGTAGAAATATTTTTTTCACATTTTACTTCCTTGTAAAAACAGGAAAACCGATAGGGATTTTCATACGGATAAGTACCCAGTGAACCGTTCGTTTAGCTTTATATATTGTTCCGGGTGGGCGTTGTTTTGGTTTTTCGGAAGAGTTAGACCTGTAAGAGAAAAATTTAAATGGTTGGGAAAGGCCATGGGATGTAGAAATATTTTTTTCACATTTACTTCCTTGTAAAAACAGGTAAATCAATAGGGTTGTTCGTACGGATAAGTACCCAGTGAACGGTTCGTTTAGCTTTATATATTGTTCCGGGTGGGCGTTGTATTGGTTTTTCGGAAGTGTTAGACCTGTAGGAGAAAAATTTAAATGGTTGGGAAAGGCCATGGGATGTAGAAATATTTTTTTCACATTTACTTCCTTGTAAAAACAGGTAAATCAATAGGGTTTTTCGTACGGATAAGTACCCAGTGAACGGTTCATTTAGCTTTATATATTGTTCCGGGTGGGCGTTGTATTGGTTTTTCAGAAGTGTTAGACCTGTAGGAGAAAAATTTAAATGGTTGGGAAAGGCCATGGGATGTAGAAATATTTTTTTCACATTTTATTTCCTTTTAAAAACAGGTAAATCAATAGGGATTTTCGTACGGATAAGTACCCAGTGAACGGTTCGTTTAGCTTTATATATTGTTCCGGGTGGGCGTTGTATTGGTTTTTCGGAAGCGTTAGACCTGTAAGAGAAAAATTTAAATGGTTGGGAAAGGCCATGGGATGTAGAAATATTTTTTTCACATTTACTTCCTTGTAAAAACAGGTAAATCAATAGGGTTTTTCGTACGGATAAGTACCCAGTGAACGGTTCGTTTAGCTTTATATATTGTTCCGGGTGGGCGTTGTATTGGTTTTTCAGAAGTGTTAGACCTGTAAGAGAAAAATTTAAATGGTTGGGAAAGGCCATGGGATGTAGAAATATTTTTTTCACATTTTATTTCCTTTTAAAAACAGGTAAATCAATAGGGATTTTCGTACGGATAAGTACCCAGTGAACGGTTCGTTTAGCTTTATATATTGTTCTGGGTGGGCGTTGTATTGGTTTTTCAGAAGTGTTAGACCTGTAGGAGAAAAATTTAAATGGTCGGGAAAGGCCATGGGATGTAGAAATATTTTTTTCACATTTTATTTCCTTTTAAAAACAGGTAAATCAATAGGGATTTTCGTACGGATAAGTACCCAGTGAACGGTTCGTTTAGCTTTATATATTGTTCCGGGTGGGCGTTGTATTGGTTTTTCAGAAGTGTTAGACCTGTAAGAGAAAAATTTAAATGGTTGGGAAAGGCCATGGGATGTAGAAATATTTTTTTCACATTTACTTCCTTGTAAAAACAGGTAAATCAATTGGGTTTTTCGTACGGATAATTACCCAGTGAACGGTTCGTTTAGCTTTATATATTGTTCCGGGTGGGCGTTGTATTGGTTTTTCGGAA
The DNA here is from genome assembly GCF_049243985.1 of Paroedura picta. Lineage (NCBI taxonomy): Eukaryota > Metazoa > Chordata > Lepidosauria > Squamata > Gekkonidae > Paroedura > Paroedura picta. Next base: position 189,713,549 of record NC_135369.1, read on the forward strand.
GCGTTAGACCTGTAAGAAAAAAATTTAAATGGTTGGGAAAGGCCATGGGATGTAGAAATATTTTTTTCACATTTTACTTCCTTGTAAAAACAGGAAAACCGATAGGGATTTTCATACGGATAAGTACCCAGTGAACCGTTCGTTTAGCTTTATATATTGTTCCGGGTGGGCGTTGTTTTGGTTTTTCGGAAGAGTTAGACCTGTAAGAGAAAAATTTAAATGGTTGGGAAAGGCCATGGGATGTAGAAATATTTTTTTCACATTTACTTCCTTGTAAAAACAGGTAAATCAATAGGGTTGTTCGTACGGATAAGTACCCAGTGAACGGTTCGTTTAGCTTTATATATTGTTCCGGGTGGGCGTTGTATTGGTTTTTCGGAAGTGTTAGACCTGTAGGAGAAAAATTTAAATGGTTGGGAAAGGCCATGGGATGTAGAAATATTTTTTTCACATTTACTTCCTTGTAAAAACAGGTAAATCAATAGGGTTTTTCGTACGGATAAGTACCCAGTGAACGGTTCGTTTAGCTTTATATATTGTTCCGGGTGGGCGTTGTATTGGTTTTTCAGAAGTGTTAGACCTGTAGGAGAAAAATTTAAATGGTTGGGAAAGGCCATGGGATGTAGAAATATTTTTTTCACATTTTATTTCCTTTTAAAAACAGGTAAATCAATAGGGATTTTCGTACGGATAAGTACCCAGTGAACGGTTCGTTTAGCTTTATATATTGTTCCGGGTGGGCGTTGTATTGGTTTTTCGGAAGCGTTAGACCTGTAAGAGAAAAATTTAAATGGTTGGGAAAGGCCATGGGATGTAGAAATATTTTTTTCACATTTACTTCCTTGTAAAAACAGGTAAATCAATAGGGTTTTTCGTACGGATAAGTACCCAGTGAACGGTTCGTTTAGCTTTATATATTGTTCCGGGTGGGCGTTGTATTGGTTTTTCAGAAGTGTTAGACCTGTAAGAGAAAAATTTAAATGGTTGGGAAAGGCCATGGGATGTAGAAATATTTTTTTCACATTTTATTTCCTTTTAAAAACAGGTAAATCAATAGGGATTTTCGTACGGATAAGTACCCAATGAACGGTTCGTTTAGCTTTATATATTGTTCTGGGTGGGCGTTGTATTGGTTTTTCAGAAGTGTTAGACCTGTAGGAGAAAAATTTAAATGGTCGGGAAAGGCCATGGGATGTAGAAATATTTTTTTCACATTTTATTTCCTTTTAAAAACAGGTAAATCAATAGGGATTTTCGTACGGATAAGTACCCAGTGAACGGTTCGTTTAGCTTTATATATTGTTCCGGGTGGGCGTTGTATTGGTTTTTTGGAAGTGTTAGACCTGTAAGAGAAAAATTTAAATGGTTGGGAAAGGCCATGGGATGTCGAAATATTTTTTTCACATTTACTTCCTTGTAAAAACAGGTAAATCAATTGGGTTTTTCGTACGGATAATTACCCAGTGAACGGTTCGTTTAGCTTTATATATTGTTCCGGGTGGGCGTTGTATTGGTTTTTCGGAAGCGTTAGACCTGTAAGAAAAAAATTTAAATGGTTGGGAAAGGCCATGGGATGTAGAAATATTTTTTTCACATTTTACTTCCTTGTAAAAACAGGAAAACCGATAGGGATTTTCATACGGATAAGTACCCAGTGAACCGTTCGTTTAGCTTTATATATTGTTCCGGGTGGGCGTTGTTTTGGTTTTTCGGAAGAGTTAGACCTGTAAGAGAAAAATTTAAATGGTTGGGAAAGGCCATGGGATGTAGAAATATTTTTTTCACATTTACTTCCTTGTAAAAACAGGTAAATCAATAGGGTTGTTCGTACGGATAAGTACCCAGTGAACGGTTCGTTTAGCTTTATATATTGTTCCGGGTGGGCGTTGTATTGGTTTTTCGGAAGTGTTAGACCTGTAGGAGAAAAATTTAAATGGTTGGGAAAGGCCATGGGATGTAGAAATATTTTTTTCACATTTACTTCCTTGTAAAAACAGGTAAATCAATAGGGTTTTTCGTACGGATAAGTACCCAGTGAACGGTTCGTTTAGCTTTATATATTGTTCCGGGTGGGCGTTGTATTGGTTTTTCAGAAGTGTTAGACCTGTAGGAGAAAAATTTAAATGGTTGGGAAAGGCCATGGGATGTAGAAATATTTTTTTCACATTTTATTTCCTTTTAAAAACAGGTAAATCAATAGGGATTTTCGTACGGATAAGTACCCAGTGAACGGTTCGTTTAGCTTTATATATTGTTCCGGGTGGGCGTTGTATTGGTTTTTTGGAAGTGTTAGACCTGTAAGAGAAAAATTTAAATGGTTGGGAAAGGCCATGGGATGTAGAAATATTTTTTTCACATTTACTTCCTTGTAAAAACAGGTAAATCAATTGGGTTTTTCGTACGGATAATTACCCAGTGAACGGATCGTTTAGCTTTATATATTGTTCCGGGTGGGCGTTGTATTGTTTTTTCGGAAGTGTTAGACTTGTAAGAGAAAAATTTAAATGGTTGGTAAATGCCATGGGATGTAGAAATATTTTTTTCACATTTTACTTCCTTGTAAAAACAGGAAAACCGATAGGGATTTTCATACGGATAAGTACCCAGTGAACCGTTCGTTTAGCTTTATATATTGTTCCGGGTGGGCGTTGTTTTGGTTTTTCGGAAGAGTTAGACCTGTAAGAGAAAAATTTAAATGGTTAGGAAAGGCCATGGGATGTAGAAATATTTTTTTCACATTTACTTCCTTGTAAAAACAGGTAAATCAATAGGGTTTTTCGTACGGATAAGTACCCAGTGAACGGTTCGTTTAGCTTTATATATTGTTCCGGGTGGGCGTTGTATTGGTTTTTCAGAAGTGTTAGACCTGTAAGAGAAAAATTTAAATGGTTGGGAAAGGCCATGGGATGTAGAAATATTTTTTTCACATTTTACTTCCTTATAAAAACAGGAAAATCAATAGGGATTTTCGTACGGATATGTACCCAGTGACCGGTTCGTTTAGCTTTATATACTGTTCCGGGTGGGCGTTGTATTGGTTTTCGGAAGCGTTAGACCTGTAAGAAAAAAATTTAAATGGTTGGGAAAGGCCATGGGATGTAGAAATATTTTTTTCACATTTTATTTCCTTGTAAAAACAGGTAAATCAATAGGGTTTTTCGTACGGATAAGTGCCCAGTGAACGGTTTGTTTAGCTTTATACATTGTTCCGGGTGGGCGTTGTATTGTTTTTTCGGAAGTGTTAGACCTGTAAGAGAAAAATTTAAATGGTTGGGAAAGGCCATGGGATGTAGAAATATTTTTTTCACATTTTATTTCCTTGTAAAAACAGGTAAATCAATAGGGTTTTTCGTACGGATAAGTGCCCAGTGAACGGTTTGTTTAGCTTTATACATTGTTCCGGGTGGGCGTTGTATTGGTTTTTCAGAAGTGTTAGACCTGTAAGAGAAAAATTTAAATGGTTGGGAAAGGCCATGGGATGTAGAAATATTTTTTTCACATTTTATTTCCTTTTAAAAACAGGTAAATCAATAGGGATTTTCGTACGGATAAGTACCCAGTGAACGGTTCGTTTAGCTTTATATATTGATCCGGGTGGGCGTTGTATTGGTTTTTTGGAAGTGTTAGACCTGTAAGAGAAAAATTTAAATGGTTGGGAAAGGCCATGGGATGTAGAAATATTTTTTTCACATTTACTTCCTTGTAAAAACAGGTAAATCAAGAGGGGTTTTCGTACGGATAAGTACCCAGTGAACCGTTCGTTTAGCTTTATATATTGTTCCGGGTGGGCGTTGTATTGGTTTTTCAGAAGTGTTAGACCTGTAAGAGAAAAATATAAATGGTTGGGAAAGGCCATGGGATGTAGAAATATTTTTTTCACATTTTATTTCCTTATAAAAACAGGAAAATCAATAGGGATTTTCGTACGGATATGTACCCAGTGACCGGTTCGTTTAGCTTTATATACTGTTCCGGGTGGGCGTTGTATTGGTTTTTCGGAAGCGTTAGACCTGTAAGAAAAAAATTTAAATGGTTGGGAAAGGCCATGGGATGTAGAAATATTTTTTTCACATTTTATTTCCTTGTAAAAACAGGTAAATCAATAGGGTTTTTCGTACGGATAAGTGCCCAGTGAACGGTTTGTTTAGCTTTATACATTGTTCCGGGTGGGCGTTGTATTGTTTTTTCGGAAGTGTTAGACCTGTAAGAGAAAAATTTAAATGGTTGGGAAAGGCCATGGGATGTAGAAATATTTTTTTCACATTTTATTTCCTTGTAAAAACAGGTAAATCAATAGGGTTTTTCGTACGGATAAGTGCCCAGTGAACGGTTTGTTTAGCTTTATACATTGTTCCGGGTGGGCGTTGTATTGGTTTTTCAGAAGTGTTAGACCTGTAAGAGAAAAATTTAAATGGTTGGGAAAGGCCATGGGATGTAGAAATATTTTTTTCACATTTTATTTCCTTTTAAAAACAGGTAAATCAATAGGGATTTTCGTACGGATAAGTACCCAGTGAACGGTTCGTTTAGCTTTATATATTGATCCGGGTGGGCGTTGTATTGGTTTTTTGGAAGTGTTAGACCTGTAAGAGAAAAATTTAAATGGTTGGGAAAGGCCATGGGATGTAGAAATATTTTTTTCACATTTACTTCCTTGTAAAAACAGGTAAATCAATTGGGTTTTTCGTACGGATAATTACCCAGTGAACGGTTCGTTTAGCTTTATATATTGTTCCGGGTGGGCGTTGTATTGGTTTTTCGGAAGCGTTAGACCTGTAAGAGAAAAATTTAAATGGTTGGGAAAGGCCATGGGATGTAGAAATATTTTTTTCACATTTTACTTCCTTGTAAAAACAGGAAAACCGATAGGGATTTTCATACGGATAAGTACCCAGTGAACCGTTCGTTTAGCTTTATATATTGTTCCGGGTGGGCGTTGTTTTGGTTTTTCGGAAGAGTTAGACCTGTAAGAGAAAAATTTAAATGGTTGGGAAAGGCCATGGGATGTAGAAATATTTTTTTCACATTTACTTCCTTGTAAAAACAGGTAAATCAATAGGGTTGTTCGTACGGATAAGTACCCAGTGAACGGTTCGTTTAGCTTTATATATTGTTCCGGGTGGGCGTTGTATTGGTTTTTCGGAAGTGTTAGACCTGTAGGAGAAAAATTTAAATGGTTGGGAAAGGCCATGGGATGTAGAAATATTTTTTTCACATTTTATTTCCTTGTAAAAACAGGTAAATCAATAGGGTTTTTCGTACGGATAAGTGCCCAGTGAACGGTTTGTTTAGCTTTATACATTGTTCCGGGTGGGCGTTGTATTGGTTTTTCAGAAGTGTTAGACCTGTAAGAGAAAAATTTAAATGGTTGGGAAAGGCCATGGGATGTAGAAATATTTTTTTCACATTTTATTTCCTTTTAAAAACAGGTAAATCAATAGGGATTTTCGTACGGATAAGTACCCAGTGAACGGTTCGTTTAGCTTTATATATTGATCCGGGTGGGCGTTGTATTGGTTTTTTGGAAGTGTTAGACCTGTAAGAGAAAAATTTAAATGGTTGGGAAAGGCCATGGGATGTAGAAATATTTTTTTCACATTTACTTCCTTGTAAAAACAGGTAAATCAAGAGGGGTTTTCGTACGGATAAGTACCCAGTGAACCGTTCGTTTAGCTTTATATATTGTTCCGGGTGGGCGTTGTATTGGTTTTTCAGAAGTGTTAGACCTGTAAGAGAAAAATATAAATGGTTGGGAAAGGCCATGGGATGTAGAAATATTTTTTTCACATTTTATTTCCTTATAAAAACAGGAAAATCAATAGGGATTTTCGTACGGATATGTACCCAGTGACCGGTTCGTTTAGCTTTATATACTGTTCCGGGTGGGCGTTGTATTGGTTTTTCGGAAGCGTTAGACCTGTAAGAAAAAAATTTAAATGGTTGGGAAAGGCCATGGGATGTAGAAATATTTTTTTCACATTTTATTTCCTTGTAAAAACAGGTAAATCAATAGGGTTTTTCGTACGGATAAGTGCCCAGTGAACGGTTTGTTTAGCTTTATACATTGTTCCGGGTGGGCGTTGTATTGTTTTTTCGGAAGTGTTAGACCTGTAAGAGAAAAATTTAAATGGTTGGGAAAGGCCATGGGATGTAGAAATATTTTTTTCACATTTTATTTCCTTGTAAAAACAGGTAAATCAATAGGGTTTTTCGTACGGATAAGTGCCCAGTGAACGGTTTGTTTAGCTTTATACATTGTTCCGGGTGGGCGTTGTATTGGTTTTTCAGAAGTGTTAGACCTGTAAGAGAAAAATTTAAATGGTTGGGAAAGGCCATGGGATGTAGAAATATTTTTTTCACATTTTATTTCCTTTTAAAAACAGGTAAATCAATAGGGATTTTCGTACGGATAAGTACCCAGTGAACGGTTCGTTTAGCTTTATATATTGATCCGGGTGGGCGTTGTATTGGTTTTTTGGAAGTGTTAGACCTGTAAGAGAAAAATTTAAATGGTTGGGAAAGGCCATGGGATGTAGAAATATTTTTTTCACATTTACTTCCTTGTAAAAACAGGTAAATCAATTGGGTTTTTCGTACGGATAATTACCCAGTGAACGGTTCGTTTAGCTTTATATATTGTTCCGGGTGGGCGTTGTATTGGTTTTTCGGAAGCGTTAGACCTGTAAGAGAAAAATTTAAATGGTTGGGAAAGGCCATGGGATGTAGAAATATTTTTTTCACATTTTACTTCCTTGTAAAAACAGGAAAACCGATAGGGATTTTCATACGGATAAGTACCCAGTGAACCGTTCGTTTAGCTTTATATATTGTTCCGGGTGGGCGTTGTTTTGGTTTTTCGGAAGAGTTAGACCTGTAAGAGAAAAATTTAAATGGTTGGGAAAGGCCATGGGATGTAGAAATATTTTTTTCACATTTACTTCCTTGTAAAAACAGGTAAATCAATAGGGTTGTTCGTACGGATAAGTACCCAGTGAACGGTTCGTTTAGCTTTATATATTGTTCCGGGTGGGCGTTGTATTGGTTTTTTGGAAGTGTTAGACCTGTAAGAGAAAAATTTAAATGGTTGGGAAAGGCCATGGGATGTAGAAATATTTTTTTCACATTTACTTCCTTGTAAAAACAGGTAAATCAATTGGGTTTTTCGTACGGATAATTGCCCAGTGAACGGTTTGTTTAGCTTTATACATTGTTCCGGGTGGGCGTTGTATTGTTTTTTCGGAAGTGTTAGACCTGTAAGAGAAAAATTTAAATGGTTGGGAAAGGCCATGGGATGTAGAAATATTTTTTTCACATTTTATTTCCTTGTAAAAACAGGTAAATCAATAGGGTTTTTCGTACGGATAAGTGCCCAGTGAACGGTTTGTTTAGCTTTATACATTGTTCCGGGTGGGCGTTGTATTGGTTTTTCAGAAGTGTTAGACCTGTAAGAGAAAAATTTAAATGGTTGGGAAAGGCCATGGGATGTAGAAATATTTTTTTCACATTTTATTTCCTTTTAAAAACAGGTAAATCAATAGGGATTTTCGTACGGATAAGTACCCAGTGAACGGTTCGTTTAGCTTTATATATTGATCCGGGTGGGCGTTGTATTGGTTTTTTGGAAGTGTTAGACCTGTAAGAGAAAAATTTAAATGGTTGGGAAAGGCCATGGGATGTAGAAATATTTTTTTCACATTTACTTCCTTGTAAAAACAGGTAAATCAATTGGGTTTTTCGTACGGATAATTACCCAGTGAACGGTTCGTTTAGCTTTATATATTGTTCCGGGTGGGCGTTGTATTGGTTTTTCGGAAGCGTTAGACCTGTAAGAGAAAAATTTAAATGGTTGGGAAAGGCCATGGGATGTAGAAATATTTTTTCACATTTTACTTCCTTGTAAAAACAGGAAAACCGATAGGGATTTTCATACGGATAAGTACCCAGTGAACCGTTCGTTTAGCTTTATATATTGTTCCGGGTGGGCGTTGTTTTGGTTTTTCGGAAGAGTTAGACCTGTAAGAGAAAAATTTAAATGGTTGGGAAAGGCCATGGGATGTAGAAATATTTTTTTCACATTTACTTCCTTGTAAAAACAGGTAAATCAATAGGGTTGTTCGTACGGATAAGTACCCAGTGAACGGTTCGTTTAGCTTTATATATTTTTCCGGGTGGGCGTTGTATTGGTTTTTCGGAAGTGTTAGACCTGTGGGAGAAAAATTTAAATGGTTGGGAAAGGCCATGGGATGTAGAAATATTTTTTTCACATTTACTTCCTTGTAAAAACAGGTAAATCAATAGGGTTTTTCGTACGGATAAGTACCCAGTGAACGGTTCATTTAGCTTTATATATTGTTCCGGGTGGGCGTTGTATTGGTTTTTCAGAAGTGTTAGACCTGTAGGAGAAAAATTTAAATGGTTGGGAAAAGCCATGGGATGTAGAAATATTTTTTTCACATTTTATTTCCTTTTAAAAACAGGTAAATCAATAGGGATTTTCGTACGGATAAGTACCCAGTGAACGGTTCGTTTAGCTTTATATATTGTTCCGGGTGGGCGTTGTATTGGTTTTTCGGAAGCGTTAGACCTGTAAGAGAAAAATTTAAATGGTTGGGAAAGGCCATGGGATGTAGAAATATTTTTTTCACATTTACTTCCTTGTAAAAACAGGTAAATCAATAGGGTTTTTCGTACGGATAAGTACCCAGTGAACGGTTCGTTTAGCTTTATATATTGTTCCGGGTGGGCGTTGTATTGGTTTTTCAGAAGTGTTAGACCTGTAAGAGAAAAATTTAAATGGTTGGGAAAGGCCATGGGATGTAGAAATATTTTTTTCACATTTTATTTCCTTTTAAAAACAGGTAAATCAATTGGGTTTTTCGTACGGATAAGTACCCAGTGAACGGTTCGTTTAGCTTTATATATTGTTCCGGGTGGGCGTTGTATTGGTTTTTCGGAAGCGTTAGACCTGTAAGAAAAAAATTTAAATGGTTGGGAAAGGCCATGGGATGTAGAAATATTTTTTTCACATTTTACTTCCTTGTAAAAACAGGAAAACCGATAGGGATTTTCATACGGATAAGTACCCAGTGAACCGTTCGTTTAGCTTTATATATTGTTCCGGGTGGGCGTTGTTTTGGTTTTTCGGAAGAGTTAGACCTGTAAGAGAAAAATTTAAATGGTTGGGAAAGGCCATGGGATGTAGAAATATTTTTTTCACATTTACTTCCTTGTAAAAACAGGTAAATCAATAGGGTTGTTCGTACGGATAAGTACCCAGTGAACGGTTCGTTTAGCTTTATATATTGTTCCGGGTGGGCGTTGTATTGGTTTTTCGGAAGTGTTAGACCTGTAGGAGAAAAATTTAAATGGTTGGGAAAGGCCATGGGATGTAGAAATATTTTTTTCACATTTACTTCCTTGTAAAAACAGGTAAATCAATAGGGTTTTTCGTACGGATAAGTACCCAGTGAACGGTTCGTTTAGCTTTATATATTGTTCCGGGTGGGCGTTGTATTGGTTTTTCAGAAGTGTTAGACCTGTAGGAGAAAAATTTAAATGGTTGGGAAAGGCCATGGGATGTAGAAATATTTTTTTCACATTTTATTTCCTTTTAAAAACAGGTAAATCAATAGGGATTTTCGTACGGATAAGTACCCAGTGAACGGTTCGTTTAGCTTTATATATTGTTCCGGGTGGGCGTTGTATTGGTTTTTCGGAAGCGTTAGACCTGTAAGAGAAAAATTTAAATGGTTGGGAAAGGCCATGGGATGTAGAAATATTTTTTTCACATTTACTTCCTTGTAAAAACAGGTAAATCAATAGGGTTTTTCGTACGGATAAGTACCCAGTGAACGGTTCGTTTAGCTTTATATATTGTTCCGGGTGGGCGTTGTATTGGTTTTTCAGAAGTGTTAGACCTGTAAGAGAAAAATTTAAATGGTTGGGAAAGGCCATGGGATGTAGAAATATTTTTTTCACATTTTATTTCCTTTTAAAAACAGGTAAATCAATAGGGATTTTCGTACGGATAAGTACCCAGTGAACGGTTCGTTTAGCTTTATATATTGTTCTGGGTGGGCGTTGTATTGGTTTTTCAGAAGTGTTAGACCTGTAGGAGAAAAATTTAAATGGTCGGGAAAGGCCATGGGATGTAGAAATATTTTTTTCACATTTTATTTCCTTTTAAAAACAGGTAAATCAATAGGGATTTTCGTACGGATAAGTACCCAGTGAACGGTTCGTTTAGCTTTATATATTGTTCCGGGTGGGCGTTGTATTGGTTTTTTGGAAGTGTTAGACCTGTAAGAGAAAAATTTAAATGGTTGGGAAAGGCCATGGGATGTAGAAATATATTTTTCACATTTACTTCCTTGTAAAAACAGGTAAATCAATTGGGTTTTTCGTACGGATAATTACCCAGTGAACGGTTCGTTTAGCTTTATATATTGTTCCGGGTGGGCGTTGTATTGGTTTTTCGGAAGCGTTAGACCTGTAAGAAAAAAATTTAAATGGTTGGGAAAGGCCATGGGATGTAGAAATATTTTTTTCACATTTTGCTTCCTTGTAAAAACAGGAAAACCGATAGGGATTTTCATACGGATAAGTACCCAGTGAACCGTTCGTTTAGCTTTATATATTGTTCCGGGTGGGCGTTGTTTTGGTTTTTCGGAAGAGTTAGACCTGTAAGAGAAAAATTTAAATGGTTGGGAAAGGCCATGGGATGTAGAAATATTTTTTTCACATTTACTTCCTTGTAAAAACAGGTAAATCAATAGGGTTGTTCGTACGGATAAGTACCCAGTGAACGGTTCGTTTAGCTTTATATATTGTTCCGGGTGGGCGTTGTATTGGTTTTTCGGAAGTGTTAGACCTGTAGGAGAAAAATTTAAATGGTTGGGAAAGGCCATGGGATGTAGAAATATTTTTTTCACATTTACTTCCTTGTAAAAACAGGTAAATCAATAGGGTTTTTCGTACGGATAAGTACCCAGTGAACGGTTCGTTTAGCTTTATATATTGTTCCGGGTGGGCGTTGTATTGGTTTTTCAGAAGTGTTAGACCTGTAGGAGAAAAATTTAAATGGTTGGGAAAGGCCATGGGATGTAGAAATATTTTTTTCACATTTTATTTCCTTTTAAAAACAGGTAAATCAATAGGGATTTTCGTACGGATAAGTACCCAGTGAACGGTTCGTTTAGCTTTATATATTGTTCCGGGTGGGCGTTGTATTGGTTTTTTGGAAGTGTTAGACCTGTAAGAGAAAAATTTAAATGGTTGGGAAAGGCCATGGGATGTAGAAATATTTTTTTCACATTTACTTCCTTGTAAAAACAGGTAAATCAATTGGGTTTTTCGTACGGATAATTACCCAGTGAACGGATCGTTTAGCTTTATATATTGTTCCGGGTGGGCGTTGTATTGTTTTTTCGGAAGTGTTAGACTTGTAAGAGAAAAATTTAAATGGTTGGTAAATGCCATGGGATGTAGAAATATTTTTTTCACATTTTACTTCCTTGTAAAAACAGGAAAACCGATAGGGATTTTCATACGGATAAGTACCCAGTGAACCGTTCGTTTAGCTTTATATATTGTTCCGGGTGGGCGTTGTTTTGGTTTTTCGGAAGAGTTAGACCTGTAAGAGAAAAATTTAAATGGTTAGGAAAGGCCATGGGATGTAGAAATATTTTTTTCACATTTACTTCCTTGTAAAAACAGGTAAATCAATAGGGTTTTTCGTACGGATAAGTACCCAGTGAACGGTTCGTTTAGCTTTATATATTGTTCCGGGTGGGCGTTGTATTGGTTTTTCAGAAGTGTTAGACCTGTAAGAGAAAAATTTAAATGGTTGGGAAAGGCCATGGGATGTAGAAATATTTTTTTCACATTTTACTTCCTTATAAAAACAGGAAAATCAATAGGGATTTTCGTACGGATATGTACCCAGTGACCGGTTCGTTTAGCTTTATATACTGTTCCGGGTGGGCGTTGTATTGGTTTTCGGAAGCGTTAGACCTGTAAGAAAAAAATTTAAATGGTTGGGAAAGGCCATGGGATGTAGAAATATTTTTTTCACATTTTATTTCCTTGTAAAAACAGGTAAATCAATAGGGTTTTTCGTACGGATAAGTGCCCAGTGAACGGTTTGTTTAGCTTTATACATTGTTCCGGGTGGGCGTTGTATTGTTTTTTCGGAAGTGTTAGACCTGTAAGAGAAAAATTTAAATGGTTGGGAAAGGCCATGGGATGTAGAAATATTTTTTTCACATTTTATTTCCTTGTAAAAACAGGTAAATCAATAGGGTTTTTCGTACGGATAAGTGCCCAGTGAACGGTTTGTTTAGCTTTATACATTGTTCCGGGTGGGCGTTGTATTGGTTTTTCAGAAGTGTTAGACCTGTAAGAGAAAAATTTAAATGGTTGGGAAAGGCCATGGGATGTAGAAATATTTTTTTCACATTTTATTTCCTTTTAAAAACAGGTAAATCAATAGGGATTTTCGTACGGATAAGTACCCAGTGAACGGTTCGTTTAGCTTTATATATTGATCCGGGTGGGCGTTGTATTGGTTTTTTGGAAGTGTTAGACCTGTAAGAAAAAAATTTAAATGGTTGGGAAAGGCCATGGGATGTAAAAATATTTTTTTCACATTTACTTCCTTGTAAAAACAGGTAAATCAAGAGGGGTTTTCGTACGGATAAGTACCCAGTGAACCGTTCGTTTAGCTTTATATATTGTTCCGGGTGGGCGTTGTATTGGTTTTTCAGAAGTGTTAGACCTGTAAGAGAAAAATATAAATGGTTGGGAAAGGCCATGGGATGTAGAAATATTTTTTTCACATTTTATTTCCTTATAAAAACAGGAAAATCAATAGGGATTTTCGTACGGATATGTACCCAGTGACCGGTTCGTTTAGCTTTATATACTGTTCCGGGTGGGCGTTGTATTGGTTTTTCGGAAGCGTTAGACCTGTAAGAAAAAAATTTAAATGGTTGGGAAAGGCCATGGGATGTAGAAATATTTTTTTCACATTTTATTTCCTTGTAAAAACAGGTAAATCAATAGGGTTTTTCGTACGGATAAGTGCCCAGTGAACGGTTTGTTTAGCTTTATACATTGTTCCGGGTGGGCGTTGTATTGTTTTTTCGGAAGTGTTAGACCTGTAAGAGAAAAATTTAAATGGTTGGGAAAGGCCATGGGATGTAGAAATATTTTTTTCACATTTTATTTCCTTGTAAAAACAGGTAAATCAATAGGGTTTTTCGTACGGATAAGTGCCCAGTGAACGGTTTGTTTAGCTTTATACATTGTTCCGGGTGGGCGTTGTATTGGTTTTTCAGAAGTGTTAGACCTGTAAGAGAAAAATTTAAATGGTTGGGAAAGGCCATGGGATGTAGAAATATTTTTTTCACATTTTATTTCCTTTTAAAAACAGGTAAATCAATTGGGTTTTTCGTACGGATAAGTACCCAGTGAACGGTTCGTTTAGCTTTATATATTGATCCGGGTGGGCGTTGTATTGGTTTTTTGGAAGTGTTAGACCTGTAAGAGAAAAATTTAAATGGTTGGGAAAGGCCATGGGATGTAGAAATATTTTTTTCACATTTACTTCCTTGTAAAAACAGGTAAATCAAGAGGGTTTTTCGTACGGATAAGTACCCAGTGAACCGTTCGTTTAGCTTTATATATTGTTCCGGGTGGGCGTTGTAT